>NC_064614.1:278567347-279192347 GCF_023898315.1 Schistocerca nitens | reverse complement strand
AAAATATGTATGCTTGTAAAAGAGAAATTGTAGTTTGAATACGGGTTCATACTTAGGGAAGTTGTATTATATGAAGGAAAAGGTATAGGGAACCCCCTACGCTACGGAAGAGGCTTGGCGCGTGGGAAAAGGTGGATTTGGCGTCGATCTGGGTGGCAAGAGAGAGCTGGTTGGAGGGCTCTACCCATAATGTTCGTTCTCAATTGGGGAGAGATCCGGCATCCTTGCTGGCGAAGGTAGGATTTGGCAAGCACGAAGACAAGCAGCAGAAACTCAAGCCGTGTGAGGGCGGACATTATCTTGCTGTAATGTAAGTCCAGGATGGCTTGCCATGAAGGATAAAAAAAAAGGTTGTGTATCTTCGACGTAGCGCTGTGCTGTAAAGGAGCCGCGGATGACAACCAAAGGGGTCCTGTTATGATACGAAATGGCATTCCAGACAGTCATTCCTAGTTGTAGTAGTTGTAGTAGTAGTAGTAGTAGCTTGATTCATCCGTAGATCTCTTTTTACAAGGATATAGGACATGTCGAAATATTTATAAGTTTAGATCAATTTCAATGGTTCAAATGGCTCTGAGCACTATGGGACTTAACATCTGAGGTCATCAGTCCCCTAGAACTTAGAACTACTTAAACCTGACTAACCTAAGGACATCACACACATCCATGCCCGTGGCAGGATTCGAACCTGCGACCGTAGCAGTCGCGCGGTTCCCGGCTGAAGCGCCTAGAACAGCTTGGCCACCGCGGCCGGCAGACCAATTTAAAATAAGATAATCCGTATACACATACATTTACAGACTTCTAATTAGAGACAATCATTAGATTTACTCCTTGTATACAATACTTTTTTTACAAACAACTTATTAAATAAGCGGCCGGCAGACCAATTTAAAATAAGATAATCCGTATACACACACATTTACAGACTTCTAATTAGAGACAATCATTAGATTTACTCCTTGTATACAATACTTTTTTTACAAACAACTTATTAAATAATGTAATGCTGCACAGTTTACTCATATCTCACTATCAGTCACTGCACACACAATACACACATTGTTTCATAACACTTCACTCACTACACACATACATACACACACTGCTGTACAGGTGTCGTGCCGTATGGGGGGGGGGGGGGGGGGGGGGGCAGCAGTAAGGTTGGTAACCCACCACTGTTTGGAGCGTCTCTACACACATCTTCGGTGGTCATCGGGGCTCAGTTCGACGAGGGACTCACATCGAAGACAATTCTACTCCAAACAGTGTACTGCGGTCACTGGTAGTCGGCGCAGGGGTCGCCGTGAGCTCAGCGTCTTTCCTGTGAGCCGTCTGTTAATTATCGTTGTGGTCAGTGAAGCACCAGTTGCACGTCGGACCGATGGTAATGAAGAATCGGGGTTCTGAGTGCCTCTCTGACAATTACTCGATCCTTACGTTCTGTCGTCTTCCTGGGCCGACTCTTTCTTGACCCTGTATTCGGCCACTGTTCACCCATTTCTGGCAAAATCGTCAAGCGCCCGCCTGCGAAGCGTAGCTACGGTCCAACTGCGTACACGGAGTGAAAACTGCAGATACTTTATGCCTTGGTATCTACCTGTCCCTTGTTTACTATCCTTACCGGGTGCGCGGTAGAATTGTGCTTCAGTGTCACACATTCATCCATAGGCCACCAAAGTTTACAATTTTGCTATTTCTGTCGATACCTATAATAATATCAGTTTGTGAGAATTTGCATAGCTCCTTCGTGATTCGTCTTTTTTTTTTTTTTTTTTTTTTTTTTTTTTTTTTTTTTTTTTGTCGTAGAGCGTAATAACACAGCGTAGGCCATACAGCAGTGTAATAGCCACTACACCGTTGCTCTTGCATTGGGCTGTCAATTCGTTCGTTATCTGTTGTAAAATGTGTAACAAAGCAGTTTATGGCCAAGTGTGCAAAGTACTAGAGAAGGGATTTTCAAGAGATGTTTAAGCATACCTGAGGTATTACGTCTCAATTTTACTGTCATAGATGCATGGCAAGAAGTATGCATGTAGTGAGCTGACTACGTGATGAAGATGTTGTTCATACACTATTGGAAAAAAAAAAGTACACGTGGAAAGACGAAGTCGATTCTGATTCGGTGACGGCATATGCCATCCGGGGAATAGTGGATGTATTAATCGTCCGCTAACAGATAGCGTAGTAACATAATTACCAAAGCGCCTTCTGTGTCTGCCCCTTAACAGGAAGTATTCACAGCCAAAAGGCTCAGTGTGCTACAAACGTGTGAATCAAGCAGGAAACCATGCCACAGAGCCGCACTCGTGCTTCCTACAGCAAACTGAGTTGGTTTGAAAGTGGACAAATTGTGGCCTTCCGAGTGGCGGAATGGTGCTATCAGCGAATTGTCACAAAAGTTGGACGTGTTGCGTCTATTGTGCAACGATGTTGGTGTCAGTGGTAATGTGAACATTCTCACGCCTGTCGACGAGGTTCTGGACGTCCATGCAGCACAGACGCCCGTCAGGATCGCCGTATCGTAAGAGCAGTAGTAGTTGATCGTACAGCTACCACAGCAGAGATAGCAGTGGTACTACGGGCACGCACTCCTCTAGTCTTTCTTCCACTCACGCCACAGCATCGATGTGCACCGGTCGACTTGTGCCATCAGAGGATAAACTACAAGTCCCGTTCGCATTTGGAGCTTCTGGAGGAGACGCTAACCAGCGCTTAGTATGTGCAGAATTTTGTTAAGCCCCTTTCTTTTGCCATCCTTGCAACAGGAAGTTGATGTGTTGTCCCAATAGGATAATGCGTGCCCACACATGTCCAGGAAACTCAACGTGCCTTCCAAGCCATGCCGCAATTTCTCTGGCCAGCACGATCTCCAGACTTGTCTTCAATCAAGCACGTGGGGGATATGAAGGGGACGAGTAGCGACTCGAGCGACTCGTCGGCGAACTACACTTACAGAACTAGTGGTAGTAGTAGTAGTAGTAGTAGTAGTAGTAGTAGCTTTATTTCTTTTTACAAGGATACAGGACATGTCAAAAATATTTACAAATTTAGATCAATTTAAAATAAGCTAATTCGTATACACATATATTTACGGACTTCTAGTTAGAGACAGTCATTAGATTTACTCCTGGTATATAATCCTTTTTTTACAAATAACTTATTAAATAATGTAATGCCACATTGTTCGCGAGCCGGCCGCGGTGGTCTAGCGGTTCTAGGCGCTCAGTCCGGAGCCGCGCGACTGCTACGGTCGCAGGTTCGAATCCTGCCTCGGGCATGGATGTGTGTGATGTCCTTAGGTTTAAGTAGTTCTAAGTTCTAGGGGACTTATGACCTCAGCAGTTGAGTCCCATAGTGCTCAGAGCCATTTGAACCATTTGAACCACATTGTTCGCTCACATCTCACTATCAGTCAGTGCATACACTATACACACATTGTTCCATAGCACTACACACACCCACCCACACACACACACCCACACACACACATACACACACACACATACACACACACACACACACACACACACACACACACAAACACACACACATACACAGGTGATCTCTGGGCCATTTTCTGTACCGCAACTTACCATTTGCTGCCCTGAAAAACTGAGTCAGCATCCCTCCATAATGAGTGAGATGTTGAGCTCAGAAAGAGGAAGAGGTGTTAGTACTGTGCTATACATAGCTTGGGGGTAAGATTTCTAGAAAGGAAAAAAGAAGGAAAAAACATAAAGTGAAGGTTTTATGTGGAATGTTGGATATTTTATAATAATAATAATAATAATTATTATTTATTTGTATAACATTTTTTATCAAACTCCTACTCTGTATTGTATAACAGGTACTTTTTAGCTGCCTTTTTAAGTAAGTGTATTTTTGCAATTTCTGTTATCTCTTTTAGTAATTTATTGTACAGTTTTATTCCTCGGTAGAAAATGCTGTTTTGAGTTTTATGTTTATTTTTTCTTGGTAAATGTAAGTTGAGTCTATCTCTTGTTGCATGGTCATGGACAGAGTTGTTTGTGCAGTAATTACCAATGTTATTTTTGATGTGTACAACTGACTGGCAAATGTATCACATGGAGCAGTTAAAATCCCCAGTGTTCGGAACAGGTCTTTACAATGAGCTCGACTGGTATTTTTGGTTATTATTCTTATGACTCTTTTCTGGAGTTTGAAAATTGTGTTCATATTTTGTGCATTTCTTTCCCATAAAAAAATGCAATAGCTAAGAATTGAGTGTACATATGAATAATATGTAACTAAAAGACACTGTATGTTACACACTGATGGTAGGATTGTAAGGGCATAACATGCTGATGACATTCTGTTTGCAAGTACCTTTGTGTGTTCACACCACTTCAACTGAGAATCAATATTCATTCCTAGAAATTTTGCATTTGTTACACAGTCTATAGAGGTGCCATCTACATTTAAAATAACATTGTCATTTTTCCTCTTCAAACTGTAATTCATAGCATTAGTTTTCTTTATGATCAATGTCACTTTATTACTCATTGACCAATCATAAATTTTCTTGAGAGTTTCATTTGCTTTCTCGGCAAGGAGTTCTCTTGTTTTCTCAGTGACTATAATATTGCTGTCATCAGCGAAGAGGAGTTTTTCACCATGCGTAACACTACTACGTGAACAGATCGAGCAAGCGTGGAACAACGTATCCCAGGACAGTACTCGCCGTCTGTACGACTGACGTGATACCAGTCAGCGCCTGCATTGCCATCCGTGGAGGCTACACCACGTTCTAATATGGGTATTCCAGGATGGGTCGATATATGGTGGCTTAAACCTGATCTGTAATTCTAATCACTTCGCGTACTCCGTATGTACTATTTCACCAATAAATCTTGAGTCAATTGGAAACTAGTGATAGTGTATACTATTTTTTTTCGGCAGTGTAAATTAGCTTCACGAGCTGTAATCTGCACCACACTGTGGCATGCGTTAATGCTAGCATAAAAAAGTAGTATTGGTACATCCGCAACTACATAGTTACTCTGCAATTCACACTTAAGTGCCAGGAAGAGGGTCATTAGAACCATTTTCATACTGCTTCTCTACCATTCCACTCTAGAATGGCAGTTGGGAAAAAGAAACACGTAAATTTTTCCATTCGAGCTCTTATTTCTCTTATTTTATTATGATGATCATTTCTCCTTACGTAGGTGGGTGTCAACAAAATATTTTCGCATTCGGAAAAGAAAGTTGGTGATTGAAATTTCGTAAACCGATCTCGCCGCAAAGAAAACCGCCTTTGTTTCAGTGACTGCCACCCCACCTCGCGTATCATATCAGTGACACTCTCACCCCTATTGCGCGATAACACGAAACGAACTGCCCTTCTCTGCACTTTTTCGACGTTCTCCGTCAATTCTACCTGGTAAGGATCCCATACCTCATAGAAAAATTCCAGCAGAGGGCGTACAAATGTAATGTAGGCTGTCTGTTAAGTGGGTTTGTCGCATCTTCTAAGTGTTCTGCCAACAAAGCGCAGTCTTTGTTTCGCCCTCCCCATAATATTATCTATGTGGTCTATCCAATTTAAGTTGCTCGTAATTTTAATTCCTAGGTATTTAGTCGAATTGACAGTCCTTAGATTTGTGCGATGTATCGTATACCCAAAATTTATCGGATTTCTTTTAGTACCCATGTGAATGAGCTCGCACTTTTCTTTGGTTAGTGCCGATTGCCACTTTTCGCACCATACGGGAATTCTCTCTAGATCATTTTGTAATTGGACTTGATCGTCTGATGATTTTACTAGACGGTAAATTACAGCGTCATCTGCAAACAGTCTAAGGCCTATGACACTACCTTGCGGAACGCCAGATATCACTTCTGTTCTACTCCATGATTTGCCGTCTATCACTACGAACTCGAACTGTGACCTCTCTGAGAGGAAATCACGAATCCAGTCACACAATTGAGACGATACTCCATATGCACGCAGTTTGATTAATAGTCGCTTGTGAGGAACGGTATGAAAAGCCTCCTGGAAATCTAGGAATATGGAGTCGATTTGAGATCCCTTGTCGACAGCACTCATTGCTTCATGGGAATAAAGAGCTAGCTGTGTTGCACAAGAACGATATTATCTGAATCCGTGTTGATATGTATCAACAAGTCATTTTCTTCAAGGTGATTCATAATGTTCGAGTACAGTATATGCTCCGAAATCCCACTGCAAATTGAGGTCAGTGATATAGGTCTGCAATTCAATGGGTTACTCCTATTTCCTTTCTTGAATATTTGTGTGACCTTTGTTACGTTCCAGTCTTTAGAAACAGACCTTTCGTCAAGTGAGCGGTTATATATGCTTGCTAAGAAAAGCGCTATTGTGTCTGCATACTCTGAAAGGAACCTGATTGGTATACCACCTGGACCGGAAGACTTGCCTTTCTTAAGTGATTTGAGTTGTTTCGCAGCACGTAATATATCTACTTTTATGTCACTCATGATAACATAGCTAATCAGTATTATAGACTTATGAAATAAAATAATTTATTTCATGACCGAAACAGAATTCCACACTTTTGTTTTTACCCCTCAGAAAATTTCATTTTACCCCTCAGAGAGAAATTACCCACAGGTTGGGAACCACTGCTCTACGAGATCTAATAATCAATGAACGGCTTCAGGTGTATGTGATACAACTGGAGAAACTTGTGGGATCTCTTTCTCGCCGAATTAAGGCTATTATCAATGCTACGGTGGAGTTACACGTCGGTAGCATCACATCGCCTGGGGGGGGGGGGGGGGTGACTTAACTTTCTTAGTTGTTGTACTTATTTTGTAACAGTTTTTGTTACCACCGATAGTGAAAAGTCATAAATTTTGTGACTGGAGTAACCGATACCACTTAAGTTCGTCGATAGCGGGGCGGTATTCGTCGGAGGTGGGGGTCGCAGCGACAGTCGAGCGTGGCTTCCGAAGCTCGACAAGGCTGCAAAGCGTTGACGAGGCTTCTTTTTTCTTCTGCCGGCCGAACCGATGGCGTGAGCAAAAATGAAAGCATCCCGTGGGTGTTGCGAAATGGCTGATGGAGCAGGTGGGGTGGTGACGTCAGGGCTGACGCGGGCCACAAAAGCCCGCAGCGGGCAGGTCCATTTAGCCGGCGCGCCTGTCTCCGCCGGCCGCGGCAGCTGCCGGACTTCAAAGGCAGGGCGGGGCCGCCGGCTATCGGACCACGTAATGGACGCAGCACGTGGCTCGCCTCGCCAGCTACAGTGCAGCCGTGCAGCGGCACCGAACCGAAGCATTCTGCTCCGGCGGCGGGCGCCGGGCTCTGTCCGTTCGCGCGATCTGCGAGGCTGTATAGTCTAAATGTCGGAGTCTCGGTTATACAACGTCTTTTGCCTACCCGCGAGGCTCCGACATGACGCCGCTCGGTCATCAAGTAAGCACAATGCTTGCTTACGCAGTATCGCAACAGGTATGCGATAAGGAAGAATACTTACTTGCAAACAGCTCTGAGAAGACCTCAGACACGGCGAATCGTTTCGGCTCATATTTGGCAAGTAGCTTGTTTATAACCTAAAATGACTCAGACATATTTTGGATCAATAGCGGCCGCTTTTGAGAAAACTACCCCTAAAGTTCATGACGCGCACTCGATTCAGAATTGACAGTGTCGATAGATAATTAAAAACTGAGCATTGTTCATCGGCATATGCTGGGTCCGCAAATGCATATTTTCCTAGAAAACTAAGAAAGAAACTTTTTCGACTGCCGGCAGTTAAACGAAAACGCCGCTTATGTAGCTACTAACAAGGGAACCTCCCCATCGCACCCCTCTCAGATTTAGTTATAAATTGACACAGTGGATAGGCCTTGAAAAACTGAACACAGATCAATCGAGAAAACAGGAAGAAGTTGTGTGGAATTATGAAAAAATAAGCAGAATGTACAAACCGAGTAGTCCATGCGCAAGATAGGCAACATCAAGGACAATCTGAGCGGAGGAGCGCCGTGGTCCCGTGGTTAGAGTGAGCAGCTGCGGAACGAGAGGTCCTTCGTTCGAGTCTTCCCTCGAGTGAAAATTTTACTTTATTTTCGCAAAGTTACGATCTGTCCGTTCATTCATTGACGTCTCTGTTCACTGTAATAAGTTTAGTGTCTGTGTTTTGCGACCGCACCGCAAAACCGCGCGATTAGTAGACGAAAGGACGTGCCTCTCCAATAGGAACCGAAAACATTTAATCGCAAGGTCATAGGTCAACCGATTCCTCCACAGGAAAACACGTCTGATATATTCTATACGACACTGGTAACGGCATGTGCGTCACATGACAGGAATATGCTGTCGACCCACCTAACTTGCACACTTGGCGAATGGATAAAAAGATTCTTCTACCATGCCCGAATTAGGTTTTCTTTTGGATGTGATAATCACTCCCTAAAAAGTGATGAAAACATAAGAGTTTGTCACATAAACTGCAACAAATGAATGCAACAGTTTCACAGTCGCACAGTTTTCCCTGTGCTCTGTCAAAACATATGTTTTTTACGTTTTCAAATGTTTCCGTTTGTAGACCGTGAAATCCTGCATATGTCCACGCAAATCTGAACATGTCCTGGAATTTTGGATAGCGAAGTTGATTATGTGTGAGTGCCTGAACTTTGACAATTGTCTGAAAATAAAAAATTAAACTTTTCACTTGAGAGAATACTTGAACCAAGGACCCATCATTCCGCAGCTGCTCACGCTAACCACGGGACCACGGCGCTCCGAAGCTCACACTCTTCTTGATGTTGCGTACCTTGCGCATGGACTACTCAGTTTGTATATTTTGCTTATTTTTTCATAGTTCCACACAACTTCTTCCTGTTTTCTCGATTGATCTGTGTTCCGTCTTTCAAGGCCTATCCCTGTGCCAATTTATAACTAAATGTGAGGGGGGTGCGATGGGGAGGTTCCCTTGTAAGGCATCTGGCTAGGGAGCGCAGGACCTGTGTTCGATTCTGCAGGTTTTTTTTATTTGTATTTTTTTTCGTTTCGGAATTAGTAGGCGTAACAGAGATAACAATGTAAGTTTCTCTCCTCCTAAGTAAAACAATATGGAATATGAATTATCTCGTGCTCAGAAATCAGAAGCGGCAACGGCCTTGCCGCAGTGGTCACACCGGTTCCTGTCATATCACTGAAGTTAAGCGCTGTCGGGCGTGGTCGGCACTTGGATGGGTGACCATTCAGGCCGCTATGCGCAATTGCCATTTTCCGGGGTGCACTCAGCCTCGTGATGCGAATTGAGGAGCTACTCGACCGAATAGTAGCGGCTTCGGTCAAGAATACCATCATAACGACTGGGACAGCGGTGTGCTGACCCCACGCTCCTCCTATCCGCATCCTCCATGAGGATGATACGGCGGTCGGATGGTCCCGGTAGGCCACTCGTGGCCTGAAGGCGGAGTGCTATTTCTTTGAGAAATTAGAAAGAGCGACCTCTTTTCTTGGTAAAAACTTTCTAAAGCCAAGATCGGACAAATATTTCTTTGTTTTATTTAAATGCTCATTTTAGTATATAAAGTTGCCACCCTTCCACCGCAAGAGTTTTTTTCTACAAATCAAGTTGCACCTACGGTGGTAAGTTAATTTTTTTTAATGTTAGTTGGTTGGTTGGTTTTTGGGGGAAGAGACCAAACAGCGAGGTCATCGGTCTCATCGGATTAGGGAAGGAAGTCGGCCGTGCCCTTTCAGAGGAACCATCCCGGCATTTGCCTGGAGCGATTTAGGGAAATCACGGAAAACCTAAATCAGGTTGGCCGGACGCGGGATTGAACCGTCGTCCTCCCGATTGCGAGTCCAGTGTGCTAACCACTGCGCCACCTCGCTCGGTTAATGTTAGTGTTTTGTACCATTTCCATCCCTCCTACGGGGTACATAGTTTATGTGCTTGTGTGAGTTGTTAAAATTTTTAGTTTAAAGTAATCTGGTGTGTTGCAGATTTCCACCAGTGTAGTCTTTCAGAGGTTGTTGTGAGCGGTCGTGACTACGGCCGTGTCAAAAGGAAGCGGCAAGGTTCTCAGCCCGTAAGCTCATACTGTCAATATTTGTTCTTTCTGCTTCTGAATAAAATTGTAACTTGATACTTTGAGGGTTCTTCCTGATTATAATTTTAAATCTGTTTTAAAAAAAGGGCTTTTAGGAATAAAATTTCCATTTCTTGAAAGAAATTTAATTTGTTTTCAACAGTTACCCACTGGCAACTACTTCCACGCTTACATAGGGTGAATAAATGTGTTATTGTTCTTGATGCATCACTAGTAAGTAAAGTAAATTCTTAAGAAAAGGTTTTGAAAGTAAATTTACGGTTCACATGCATTGCTCATAGTGTCAATGTGCACTGTTTCTAACCTGTATCTGCTGCCAGAGATCTCTAGGCTTTGAAAATTTCTGTGTTGCGATTCACAATGAAACGAATGAGTGTCATTAAGAAAGTAGCACAGATCTGTTTAAATAATAAGATCGATGGAGTGCTCATTTTCTTTGGATTTCAAAGCTGGCACTTTTAAAGTGAAGTACATTTGCAGAGGATGCGCTATTTTTCAACGTCATTGGCATGATTACAGGGAAAACTGAAATACGTTAACTACATTTCATAGTAATCTGTCAGTTTCCAGAATGAGATTTTCACTCTGCAGCGGAGTGTGCGCTGATATGAAACTTCCTGGCAGATTAAAACTGTGCGCCCGACCGAGACTCGAACTCGGGACCTTTGCCTTTCGCGGGCAAGTGCTCTACCAACTGAGCTACCGAAGCACGACTCACGCCCCACGCCCGGTACTCACAGCTTTACTTCTGCCAGTACCTCGTCTCCTACCTTCCAAACTTTACAGAAGCTCTCCTGCGAACCTTGCAGAACTAGCACTCCTGAAAGAAAGGATATTGCAGAGAAATGGTTTAGCCACAGCCTGGGGGATGTTTCCAGAATGAACATCCCCCAGGCTGTGGCTAGGCCATGTCTCCGCAATATCCTTTCTTTCAGGAGTGCTAGTTCTGCAAGGTTCGCAGGAGAGCTTCTGTAAAGTTTGGAAGGTAGGAGACGAGGTACTGGCAGAAGTAAAGCTGTGAGTACCGGGCGTGGGGCGTGAGTCGTGCTTCGGTAGCTCAGTTGGTAGAGCACTTGCCCGCGAAAGGCAAAGGTCCCGAGTTCGAGTCTCGGTCGGGCGCACAGTTTTAATCTGCCAGGAAGTTTCAATCTGTCAGTTGTTTGTGCTTATTCATTTTCATTTTTGGGCGTAATCATAGCTGCACAATATCAGTTCGAGAATATTGTCAAAATAATATTGAACGTATACGTGCGTAATGTTGACATACAGGTATTACGCGTTAATTTACTAACGGCATGTGTTGTCTTACAAGATTTCAAAAGACATTGGTCATATGGACCAGCATCCCCTTCTTTCCCCTCGCCTTCTACATCCCACGAATAGGAGGACTGTGATTGTCACTCCGCTGTTCAGTGCTTCATACTCGGCCATTAGGCGGCTGCAGTGGGAGAGAGTGACAAACAACCTGTGCGCGTGAAACTTTAAAAGTTATACTTTCAGAAAGTCATAACTGCTTGCAATGAGAATTATGGCCAAAATTTTCGGGCAGGATCGATTACTTCGGCCGAAGTCTTGCGGGTCTTCTATTTTCTCCTTAAAATATGAGGTCTAGTCTTTGATGTTTCCTTGTAAGATAAGAAAACCAGAATACACAGTAACATAAACAAATATTAAAAAGTACACTACTGGCCATTAAAATTGCTACACCAAGAAAAAATGCAGATGATAAACGGGTATTCATTGGACGAACATATTATACTAGAACTGACATGTGATTGCATTTTCACGCAATTTAGGTGCATAGATCCTGAGAAATCAGTACCCAGAACAACCACCACTGGCCGTAATAATGGCCTTGATACGACTGGGCATAGAGTCAAACGGGGCTTGGATGGCGTGTACAGGTACAGCTGCCCATGCAGCTGCAACACGATACCACAGTTCGTCAAGAGTAGTGACTGGCGTATTGTGACGAGCCAGTTGCTCGACCACCATCGCCAACGTTTTCAGTTGGTGTGAGGTCTTGAGAATGTGCTGGACAGGGCAGCAGTCGAACATTTTCTGTATCCAGAAAGGCCCGTACAGGACCTGCAACATGCGGTCGTGCATTATCCTGCCGAAATGTAGGGTTTCGTAGGGATCGAATGAAGGGTAGAGCCACGGTTCGTAACACATCTGAAATGTACCGTCCACTGTTCAAAGTGCCGTCAATGCGAACAAGAGGTGACCGAGACGTGTAACCAATGGCACCCCGTACCATCACGCCCGGTGGTACGCCAGTATGGCGATGACGAATACACGCTTCCCATGTGTGTTCACCGCGATGTCGCCAAACACGGAGACCATCAAATGGTTAAAATGGCTCTGAGCACTATGGGACTTAACTTCTGAGGTCATCAGTCCCCTAGAACTCAGAACTACTTAAACCTAACTAACCTAAGGACATCACACACATTCATGCCCGAAGCAGGATTCGTACCTGCGACCATAACGGCGCGCGGTTCCGGACTGTAGCGCCTAGAACTGCTCGGCCACCCCGGCCGGCACGGAGACCATCATGATGCTGTAAACAGAACCTGGATTCATTTGAAAAAATGACGGTTTGCCATTCGTGCACCCAGGTTCGTCGCTGAGTATATCATTGCAGGCGTTCTTGTCTGTGATGCAGCGTCAAGGGTAACCGCAGTCATGGTCTTCGAGCTGATAGTCCATGCTGCTGCAAATGTCGTCGAACTATTCGTGCAGATGGTTCTTGATCTTGCAAAGGTCCCTATCTGTTGACTCAGGGATCAAGACGTGGCTGCACGATCCATTACAGCGATGTGGATAAGATGCCTGTCATCTCGACCGCTAGTGATACGAGGCCGTTGGGATCCAGCACGGCGTTCCGTATTACCCTCCTGAACCCACCGATTCCATGTTCTGCTAACAGTCATTGGATCTCGACCAACGCGAGCAGCAATATCGCGATACGACAAACCGCAATCGCGATAGGCTACAATCGGACCTTTATCAATGTCGGAAACCTTATGGTAGGCATTTCTCCTCCTTACACGAGGCATCACAACAACGTTTCAACAGGCAACGCCGGTCAACTGCTGTTTGTGTATGGGAAATCGGTTGGAAACTTTCTTCATGTCAGCACGGTGTAGGTGTCGCCACCGGCGCCAACCTTGTGTGAATGCTCTGAAAAGCTAATCATATACATATCACAGCATCTTCTTGCTGTCGGTTAAATTTCGCGTCTGTAGCACGTCGTCTTCGTGGTGTAGCCATTTTAATGGCCAGTAGTGTAATAGTAAAAGTAAACGGAGTGGGGTGTACGGTGGCCCTGTTGTTGGCTAGCAGTTCTTGAGAAATGCTAGTGGATAGCTCACTGGACTTGCATTCGGGAGGGCGATGGTTCAAATCCGCGTCCGGCCATCCCGATTTAGGTTTCGCGTAATTTCCCTAAATCGCTTCAGGCAAATTCCGGGACCGTTCATTTGAAAGGGCACGGCCGATTTCATTCCCCGTCCTTCCCTCATCCAAGCTTGTGCTCCGTCTCGGATGACCTTGATGTCGATGGGACGTTAAACACTAATCTGCTCCTCCTCTCCTCCTAGAGAAGTACTGACGCATTAGAATGTTCCAAGATTCTTCCCAGGCTTGTCTCTAACCTGGTACAGTTGACTTTGAAAGTTACGTGATAAGCTGCTACTTTCATTTCTCAATTACATTTGTCCTTGTATGTAGCGACTTATTTTATACCTTAGATTCCAAAACTTTGGTTGGCTGGTAGGGTCTGTGGTTTTTGTGGGGAGTCCTGTGGCCACTACTTACCGTACTGTACACCAATGAGAGCGCAGCCCGCCCTCTGGCCATGCTGACACTGGTTTCAAAGGCGCCTGCACTTCGAGTTGTGTTCTCTTTTCTGCCGTAGCGAGGTGCTGACGTCTTGTTTTCGTAGCAGCGGCGTGCAGTGTTCATATTATAAGTCCGGGTTTTTACTATTTAACCAAGTAAAGCGCCATTTTGGGCGCGAGCGGAATTGTGCTTAGGGTTATCACTATTGGTTCTTTGTCTTATGAAGTGTAGTACTGAATACGTCTTTAGTTATTCGAACTGAAGGTCAGGTCATATAACTAAATCACTCTCCCATTCTATTCGATTTAACAAATGTTTTCTGTTGCATATCGATGTGCTCAGAATCATTTTATTCGTTTCTGGGTTACAAACCACGCGTTGTGCACTGCAAAAATGCAATGTACTATTCTTTCTGTATGTTTATGATGTACTTATATTAAGTGGAATCATGTATGTTCAACTTTGGTAGAATTTTATGAATGACTTTGCGGGCTTAACTTGTACATTTAATGCTACTATGCCTGCTTTCTATACATTGCCTGATTTATTGCGTATTCTACTCAAATAAACTATTTTATTCGTTCGATTAGGTTTCTTATATTTACATGAATCATCACTGTTTTCATTATAAGGCACAGTTTCTTCTTATCAGGGCAAGATAGGTTTACTTTAGTAAAAAAAAAAAAAATGGTTCAAATGGCTCTGAGCACTATGGGAGTACTGAGGTCATCAGTCCCCTAGAACTTAGAACACGTTACAATTTGGCGACTCCTGCCTGATCTCAGTACGTATTTTTATGATCAGTTATTAATTGCAATTGCTTTCATATAACGTTTACGTCTGTGTTAAACAGTTTTAATAGTACTATCACGTCTAATCATACAATGAAGGCTTTCACGACCGCACGATTCAGCTGCCGAGAATTCGTCCGGGTTGTATGGCCATGGTCCATGGAACTCTTCTATCCCTGACGTTTGACATCTTCAGAGGTGCTCCTGGTTGTGCTGAGTCTTGCCGACTATCACGTCTTGTGGATCACGAACTGTGCTACTACCCACTACCGCTAATATTTATGCTTTATCTTTAAAACATTTCCAACATTCTGCGTTAGTGAAATCTTCTGAAAGACGGTACTATGTGTGAATTAGGACTTTCTTACTTATCGTTATTAGTTGAGGGTTACAAGTTTCTTTTACAGGGTATACATTTCAAGTGAAGACATTGAAATGTCTCAAACACTACACGAGGGTCAAATAAGTTATAATTCCAATTTATTTTTCTCGGAGGGGGACATCCAAAGATACCATACTCGATCTGCCACCCGACCACTTGGGTGGGTAGCGAGGAACAACTGTGAAATCTTCACTGTGAGCCCTCGCTTTTTATTGCAGATCACGATTCTACGGAATAACCTACATACGTTTTGCCTGAAGCATTTTCTTCGTTTCGTCGCAGGTGGCGCTGTAACTGGAGGAATAGGAATTGGTATTTAAGACATGCTACTCAATGACCCTTGAATATCCAATCGCATGTGGGGCCCGATCTCCATGCTGCGGAGGTAGGACGGGTCAGTATTTCATATATTTCATAACTTCTAATTGGAAACCCCATTCGCAATGTTGTATTTCCGACATATCGAACAGGGGACTACTCGACGAGCTACCGTGGCCGTGTAGCGAACCACGACGTATCATGCGATCTCA
Organism: Schistocerca nitens; assembly: GCF_023898315.1. Lineage (NCBI taxonomy): Eukaryota > Metazoa > Arthropoda > Insecta > Orthoptera > Acrididae > Schistocerca > Schistocerca nitens. Next base: position 279,176,721 of record NC_064614.1, on the reverse strand, counting down.
CGAAACGTGCAGACGTAGAACAGATAGCGGCTCTATATACTACGATACTCGCTCAATGTTTATTGCCTGCACACCTACCTATCATTTGGAGAACAGATGTGCACGTGGACGATGAATGGTGCAACCACAGAAGAAAAAACTGAAGTGATCCTGATAACGGAGAATGTAGGAGAAATGTTGAGGCTGCTGTTGCCTTGTATGCCGAGCGCTTTCAGAAGAAAACTCGCTCACGTTCGTTCTTTTACAAGACTGTGAACCCCTTTATAGCTGATGGCAGCGTATAGGCCGACAAAAGGAAACGAAGCAAACGTGTTACAGTAGAATCTAATGAAATAGCTGTACTAGCGGCAGTGTACCACAATCTATGGATTGCCTGGCAATTGCACCGCGATTCTGGTATGTCCGTAGGTACTATTGTCACAATAACGTATCGTCATAAGTATCATCCATACCACGTGTCACTGCATCAAGACCTTCATGGCTCCGATTTCGATAACAGGGTAGTGTTTTGAGAATGGCCACATCAACAAACGCAACGCAACATTCTTTGTCGAGGTACTATTTCCTGATGAGTCTACATTCACGACCTCTGTAGCGTTAACCGGCATAACATGCATTACTGGAGTGCACTGGTTACGGCAAGTTCACTTTCCACGTCCTAGGTCGGCTAACGTATGGTGTGGCTTCATGAGGAACAAACTCATTAATCCGTATTTTATCGAAGGCACGTGAATAGAGGCAGTTATCGAAAGTTTTTGGAACAGGAACTACCGGTACTACTGCAGGATGTAGCCCTAGGAATTCGACAACGTATGTGGTTTCAGCATGACGGCTGCCCAGCTTTCGATCCGATATGTGGTTCTCGAGGTATTTCAGTGTCTTCACTTAAAATGAACGCCATGTATATACTGGGGTGGGAGTGGGTAGTACAAAAGTAGCGAAATTATCTCTGGGAATTGGTAGAACACTTAGCGGCAACTTTATTGATGGGGACCAGTGCGACTGTTTTTGTATGGCGTTCTTTCCAGGCGTTCGGAAATTTTTCAACGGCAGACGTGAAATTTCCTGTTAGGGAAATCAGCAGCAGAAACTGGCGCAATCCTTAAGACGGCCTATGGAGACGGGGCTTTGAGCAAGGCAAGGTTTATGAATAGTTTTCTCGTTTTAAAGGTGATGGTGTTAGTTTTAAAACGAATCACGATCGGGACTTCTCTCGATCTCCAGAACGGGCGAAAACACTGAAAAAATCCTTGTCGCGATTATGCTGGTTTGTCGTAGAACAATCGATGATTGGTGCAAATGACTGCTGCATGTGCTTTCTGATGCCCAAGAGCCAATCGCATGCGCGTATACCGGGACTGCAACAACAATCAGAAACTGATCCAGATTTTGACGCAAAAATCATCATGGGCGACTAATTGTGCTGTTATCGATGGTTTCAGAAACCGAGCAACGATCCAACTAGTGGAAGAATCAGTCATCAAGACCAAAGAAAGCAATACAGATGAGATCCCATGTGAAGACAATGTTGGTTTGTTTTTTCGACATCTAGGGAATCGTCCTTCATGAATATGTTCCTCATGGCACTACAGTTAACCACCATTATTACCTTCGAGTGCTAAAACAATTACATAAAGCAGTGAGAAAAAGAAAATCCTCATAGTTGCAGTCAGGGGATTGGCTTTTTCACAACCCCCCAGCACACAAACTGCACGTAAGGCAGTTTTTGGCCAAAAACTAAGTGAAAAGAGTTTTTCAATCACTCCCCTCATCGGATTTGGCCCCTGGTGACTTTTTTTTTTTATTTCCGATAACGAAAAGAAGCCTGAAACGAAAGCGGTTTCAATACCGAGAAAATATCCCTGGAGGTACAATACTGCACAACTTAAGAGGAGTTTAAAAACTGTTTCCGCCAGTGGAAGAAATGTTGCGACAAGTATAGGGGCACTATTTTGAAGGTGAGTATGTTCTGAAAATGTTACGTGATATACACAGTGTTTTGTAAAACAGTTCTTCTCTTGTATAAGTATGAACAATTCTTGCTACGTGGAACATAGTGAATACAAATTACAGTACTTGCATATTCAACCTCGAAGATGTTAAGTCATTTTATTTTCTTGCCAATGCTTCGTGCTTTTGAAAAATAAGTTGTTTATCCTGTCAATTGATACAGCTGATATCTAAGGATTATAGCTGCAAGTTGTGAGGATCGTATATCATCACATGCTATTTGCTATTATCAGTGACATTTGAGGGTAGATTTATCACACTGTTAAATCGCGGCGACAAGGTTGCAGCTACCTCTGGTTTCACCGAGGTAGAATTTCAAAGTAATTTCTGCCTGCTGACAACGTTTTGAATAAAGTCTGATTGTTGCTGCTGTGCGCGGACGCCTAGCGTGGGATTCAAGTCGACTGAGTCGATCTGGGCGTCCGAGACGAGAGCGGTCGCTTTGAAACTACGCGCGGGCCGGCATTGTTCGGTTGAAATTGTCAGTTCGTTCTGAATACAATTACTCGCGCCGCATTTGTTCACTAGTAAGTGTCTGTGTGGAAAGATCAATGTACAGTCAACAGTATTGACGTAATGTAGCAAGCATCCAGGAGTCGTTTTATGAAGTGATTGGGAGCAGTTTAATGTAATTAAGGATTTGACGTTATTTTAATATTTTTCGCATTTTTATGGACTCAGTTCAGTAGTGTAGTCCACATTTGTCCGGACGTAAATAATGGTTGAATTATTTGAACTTTACATGCAAATGGGGTAAGAAAGGATATCTTTGTTTTGTCTTAAAGTAAAGAAGTAAATAGAATTTGGGCACAAGTGTAGACAGTTAACATATCGTATAACATTAATTGTTTCTATCCTCTTTTCGAAATTATCATTTTTTGTGGAAGTGTCTAGCTCCAACTATCATTCCGAGGTCAAACTCGGTTAATTCCAATCGTGCAGCCATAATGATGTCGGAAACCTTTTCACATAAACCACCTGAGCATAAACGACAGCTTCCTCACCTGACTCACGTTGTGATATCCTACTCCCCTTGTTAGCCTCACGTTCTCTGCTTGCTGTTTGCCATCAACGCTACCATAGAGGGAACCATGGAGAAAGTAAAAGTCTTCGCACAGTGCAAGAATACTGTATGTGGCTGAATGCGTGGGAGTTATAACGCAAACTGCGGAGATAATTAGTACTCAGACACAAAGAGCTGTTATGCATAGTATCAACAAGACGTTGGCGCTGTGGATGGACATCCTTGAGCAAAGAATATAGGAGTGACTAGGAAGTAAGGAGCTCAGTAGTTTGTCGGTTTAGGATTCGTGAGAAGCACGTCCCTAAACGTATTTTTTCTTTTTCTTTGAGTCATCAGTATTCTGACTGTATTTATGCGGCCCGGCAGGAATTCCTCTCTTGTGCCAAACACATCATCTCACAGTAAGTAGCACTTGCAACCTACGTTCTCAGTTATTTGTTGGAGGTATTCGAATTTCTGTATTACTATCTACAGTTCCCTCTAGTACCCTGGAAGTTATTCTCTGATGTCTTCACAACGTGTCCTATCATTGTATGTTGTTGTTTCGCACAGGTTTCTTTCTTCATCGACTCTGCAAAGAATTTGTTTATTCCTTGTCTTATCAGTCCACCAAATTTTCAACGACCTTCTGTAGCACCACATTTTAAAAGCTGAGATTCTCTTTTGTTCTGGTTTTGCCACAGTCCATGATTCACTTCCATACAATGCTGTGCTCAAAATGTACATTCTAAGAGATTTCTTTCTCAAATTAAGGCCAATGTTTGCTACTGGAAGACTTCTCTTGGCCAGGAATGCACTCTTTGCCTGTGCTAGGCTGCTTTTTATGTCTGCCTCGCTGCGCCCGTCATGTAGTATTTTGCTTCGAAGATCGCAGAATTCCTTAACTTCACTTTATTAACAGACATTAAGTCTTGGGCTATCCGTGATTGTAACTTCTATGTAAGTGATGTATTAACAAATGTGTTAATATTAAATATTGATATTATTAATTGATATACTGTTAACTTCAACTACTTCGTTGTCACCAGCTTTGATGGTATGCTTATCTTTATTCTCATTTCTGCTACGCCTTTCCTGTTTCTTCAGTTTACTCTCAATCTATAGTCTGTACTCATCAGATTGTTCATTGCATTCAAGAGGTGCACTAATCCTTATTCACATTCACTGAGGGCAACAATGTCATCTGTAAATGTTATCACTGATATCTTTAACTTTGAATTTTAGTTACTCTATTGAACCTATCTTTTATTTCCGTCATTGCTTTTCGGCTTGTAGATTGAACAGTAGGGGGGAAAGATTAAACCCCTGTCTTACTCCTTTTTAATCAAAGTACTTTCTTCTTGGTAACAACTTTAGAACTGCCTGTCTGGAGCCTTCAGCTTTGTGAAAGCCAGATTCTCAGGCAACATGTTCTCCGTTTTCTGTTCCATTCTTCTGTGTACTATTGTTGTTAGCAACGAGGATGCAGGAGCTGTTAAGATTATTGTGCTATAGTTCTCGCTCTTATCTACTTTTGCTATCTTCTGGATTATGCGGATGATATTTTCCCTAAAATCTGATTGTATGTCGCCAGTCTCATGGATTCTACTCACCAACGTGAATTAGCACTTGTCTACCGCTCCCCTCTCGCCCCGCTCCCCATGATTTCAGAAATTGTTATGCAATGTTGTCTTATCCATTTCACCATATTTGAGCGCAAGTTTTCCAAAACACAGTCAAACTCTGACTCTAAACTAGATCTCTTATGTCTTCCATATCGGCTCTCATTTTTTCTTCCTATCACGTGGTCAGAGCCCTCCCTCGTAGAGGACTTTAGTGTACGTTTTGCACCTATCTACTGTCTCCTTTGCTTTTAACAACTAATTTCATATTGTTCGCCTATAGTTGAAGGCCTTGGTTTTAATTTCACGGAAAGTTGTTCTGACTTTCTATCGGAAGCACTTATGACCATTTCATTTCGATTTCTTCACATTTTTTCTGCAACATTTTTGTCTTAGCTTATCTGCACGTCCAGTTTATTTCATTCCGAAGTGACATACTGTTGTATTCCTGTCTTTCCACGAATATTTTTGTCTTCCTTCTTACATCGACCAGTTGAAGTATTTCTTTTGTTACCCAAGATTTCTGCACTTTTACGTTCCTTGCACCTAAGTTTTTCTACCCAACTTCTGTCAGTGTCCATTATAGAGATCTCCATTATTGTGAAATGCCACTGTATTATTCATTATCACAGTATTGCAGTGTGTACAGAGAGAACTTCAAACACGCCTCACTACTTTGTCATTCAACTTCTTTCTACATTGATTCTTGCGGACGATTTTCTTAAAGTCTTTAACACTGCTAAATTGTATTCCGAGTTAAAATCTGCTTTTGTGTACGCGTTACAGTCCAGTATTTGATTTCAGAATCTCTGTCTGACCGTGATGTAATCTAACTGAAATCTTCTTGTATCACTCGCCCTTTTCCAAGTATACCTCCTCCTCTTATGTTTCTCCAACAGAGTCTTCACTGTTACTAGCTGAAATGTATTACATAACTTAATTAGTATTTCTCCTCTCTCATTCCAACTACCGAGCACATATTCTCTCATAACACTTCCTTCTACACATTCCAATCGCCCGTGACTACTATATTTTCATCTCCCTCTCTGTACTGAATTAGTCGTTCAATATCTTTATATATTTCCTCTATCTCCTCATCTTCTGTGTTGTAACTGCGACCGGAACGGTCGCGGGGTTGACGTGACGGAAAGCGTGGCCCGCGAACAACACAAACGGGAGAGGACGGACACAAACAACGAATGACCTTAAGAACAACAACAAGATAGAAACAACAGAGTTACAAGAAAACCTAACTAATCAACCACGTCCACTCGTACACGGAACAAGAACGTAAATACGCTGTCTGAGGCGACACGCCAAGATTAGACTGACTGGCTGAGCGAGAGGCAGGCGCTTAAATACATAATCGGGGACGACGCTATTGGCCGCTGGGACCACGTGTTCCACCGTGGCGCCCTCACATTAAACGTGAGACAGGAGGTGCGCGCCGCCACGGCTTACAGCGCGATGGTGCAGAGACCTCTATGGGTCTTCGACGTCCATGACGTCTGGCGGGGATTCAAAATCCGTGGCGCGTGGTACCAGATTCTGCTTGCGACATTGTCATGCATAGCTGAACTATTGTTGTTAGTGTTGGTTTGCTGTCGATTATGATGAGAAAAAGCCTGTCACTGGACAGTAGCTCTCTGCTGTATCCGCCTATTCAATGCGAATCCTACTCCCGTCACACAATTTTCTGATGCCGTTGATATTGCACTATATTTGTCTGCCAGAAATCCTTGCCTTCTTTCCATTTCACTTCACTGACTCCCACTATATCTAGACTAAGCTTTAGCGTTTCCGTTTCAGCATTTTTTTTAGCTTCACTACCACTTTCCAACTTCTTCCACTCTACGCTCCGACTCGTAGAATCTTACCCTTTCGTTGGTGATTCAATCTTTTTCTCATGGTTCCACCCCCAACCCCCCACCCCCCGTTAACCTTCTTCCAGGGACCAGAGATCCCAGTGACGGAGTATTCCGCGGATCATGTTCCTAAGGAGAGATCGTCATAACACTTTTTCAATTACAAGCCACATGCCTGTGGGTACACTTTATGCCTTTAATGTAGTGGTTTCCATTGTTTTCTGCATGCTGATGACGTTGATCGTATCTGATTCTTTTGCCTTTCAGGGAAAGAGTTTGCCTTGAAACTGTCCGCTTCTCCATCCTCTTTGACGAGGTCGTTGGCAGACTACGGGTAACCACTACGTCGGAAGTCTTCGGCTGCCATTGCTGATGATTTTTATTCGAAATTGAGGTGGTGGCTGTGATTGAACACGTGAACAGTGGCACGTGTAACACCAGCCAAAGACGCTACCGCTTTTTTTGTCGACTCGTTACTTCGTGGTTCTTTCGTGAGTGTTTGTGAACCGTGGCGCCATTAAGTTAGTAGACTCTTATGTCTGGCGCCACTAGCTCAAGGATAGTGTTGACTACCCTTCTTGCCAATATCTGTGAGGATGAGTTGGTGTCTGTCGGTTGTGTCCTCAGAAGCTCTTTGCTTGCCAGCATATATACGGGTTCTCTGGGTTCTCCCCAAGTTTGGGGAGCGACAAAAGGCGGTCACGAGGATCGAGCGTCCAAAGCCACGAGCTACGCGAGTAGGGCCTGCGCAGAGAAAAGATACCGGAGTACTTCACCTGGGTCAGCGTCGTCTACAAGTAGCAGGCCGACATCCTGTCGGTTGGTTGGCAACATTCGTGTCGGACAACCGGTCGTGGCATGGCTGTCCCCTTCTACCTGGCTGTCATCGGCTCCACTCAGTAACCGCCGCGACGTACCATGGATCCAAGGAGCTACTGGCTGATAAAAAGGGAGTAACATTCTGTAATCCTCGTGGTGACTGTCATTGTCTACCCGACCTCCTAATTATTTTCTGGTTTGTACCCGACCTTCAGAGTTTTACTCGGTCGGCTAGTATTCTACTAGACACTAGTTGACATTTGAAAATTTGTTCTGATATTATATTGCCCTGAATTTCTAGTTTATACCTGATGATTAATGTTATAATGAATCAGATCCTGGTGGGAAATACAGTCGGAACAATTGTACCAAGGTACAGATTGCCGTTAAACAAACAGGAGTGTTGTGGTTAGATTTAGATGTTTACCGGTTTAATTTTTTTGAAAGACCGGGTCATTATTGGTGAATTTTTAACTGGACCTTGTGGTTCCGGCGAGTGAGTTCTCTTGTAATAAGTGCTCATACGTAATGTTTTAAAACGTTCCTTCAGAGCGGCCTTTATAACTGAGAAGCAATTTAATTTTTGACATATTAACAGCCAAGTTTCACTAGGGCTTTAGTCAGAATAAGATAGTCAAAAGGGAGGGGTTGGGATCCCGTCGCACCTTGGTTGCTGGTCGAAATGAAGAGGTTGCTCGTTTTGAAGCAAGCCTTATCATTGTCCTAATTGTCTCCTAATTTGTTTAACCTTTAAGCGTTGGTGTGCATCTTAACCCCGAACCTTTCGACATACAGTTTCCAAATTAAGAAGAAAAATTACGTCATCTGCATGAGTAATCGAAACAATCTTGTCATAAATATTACTTATATGTTTTCATGCGTTGCAGAAGGGCATTTAATAAGAGAAACTGCGTCCAGCGCGGTAGTAAACACCGCTGTTTCACCCGAGAAAGGGCGGGCTGCAGGTCTGGGGTCTTTTAATTAGTCATGTTGTTCTTGTTTTGATTTCTCTTGTAAAAATTTTTCATTTCACAAATTTGTTAATTTGTAAAGAAGACAAGTTTATGATTATATATTGTTATATAAACAGGTTGTACGAAAAGAAAGCTACATTGATGGGTCCTCCCTTCCACATTTTCTTTAATACCAGTAAATACTACGTCTCAGCTTGTGTACGGATATTGCATAACATCTTCCAAATTCCATCGATGAGAACTTCACTCATTTTCTTATTGAACAGGATGGGTAGTCCCGTGGCCGAACAAGCTAAACTAACATGCTGACTTCCGCTATACCACGGGCACGCTCGACATATTGTTACTGATTATGGAAGACAACACAAATTTGGTGGAAACTCAGTCAGCGAGTGATAGGAGGCGTGTGTGCAGTGCAGGAGGTTCGTTGTGGGGCCTTAGGTAAGACGAAGACAGCGGTTACATTCCGCAGACCCTTTCGACTATTGTTGTAGAGTGTTTGCCTTCAGACGTTTCACGCCGTACATAACAACGGCCATCTGTCCAACGGAGCATGGAGCGTAATTCATCTGAAAAGGCCACCTGTCGCCGCTCAATGAATGTCCAGTTGCGTTACTGCAGTGAAAAATTCCAGACTTCGTCGCTGATGAACAGCAGTCAGCATGGGTGCACGAGCCAAGCGTCTGCTGCTGAGGTCCGTACGCATCAACGCTCGCTGAACGGTCGTTGGTTCATCTGGGCGGTCAGCTGCTCAACAGTTGCACGTCTGTGTGGCCGTACGCATCTCCACAGCCGCTGTTCAGTCCTGTCATCTATGGCCCGTTTTGCATCACAGTTACCTCTTTTGCCACGCACGGTATACTTTAATCACGGCGCCAAACGATCGGTTTACGAACTCTACCGTCTCGAAAATGCTTCCACCTTTGGCCCGAAAACCAACTGATCACGCCCTTTTCGACGTCATACAAATCGCTTGGTTTCCGCATTACGGCAACGACAGAACTGTTTTCTGCGTTCCAGCCGACACGGTTTACATACCCTCCATTGCCGGTGCTGTCACCTGCCGTCTGTGAGCTATTATTATAGGTTGACGTCGAATATATGGAGCTGGTCACATTAATGTGATTGCACCGTGTATATGCCAGCGTGGTGGAATGCTAGTAACAATAATTGCGTATAACATATTAACAGCTGCAGGTTCATAACTGATAGAATGGATCACATCATTATTAAATTTTGCGAGTGTACAATAATAAATACACTCTGTTTCTACTTGAAGTCTTTATGAAACACACTGCCGTTGTATTATAATGCTAAACGTCTCTTCAAATTGCTGTAACTTACTTTTGAGTGGCAGAATATTTTTGTGAAGCTGCAAGTTTGTGTAACGTCATACACCAGTTTCTGTTTCGTGGCTTTCGTTGGCTGTCTTGTACATGTTAGCTGTTTGTCACAGGAGTAAGGGTGTTTATGTTTGCCATATGACTGTGAATGCATGTCGACTCATAGAGGTACGTAAGTCAAAATACGTGCATTTCGGTGTGGACGTGTTCGGGAATCCTTAGTTGTAGTTACAACTACAGCAACAGTACACAACAGTCTATCACAACAGTCTATCGCTAACGCTCCTGTCACTATGGAACAGGAATACCAACGGAACGAATAGATTGTGCCGGCCGGAGTGGCCGAGCGGTTCTAGGCACTACAGTCTGGAACCATGCGACCGCTACTGTCCCAGGTTCGAATCCTGCCTCGGGCATGGCTGTGTGTGATGTCCTTAGGTTAGTTAGGTTTAAGTAGTTCTAAGTTCTAGAGGACTGAAGACCTCGGAAGTTAAATCCCATAGTGCTCAGAGCCATTTCCTTGAATAGATTGTGGTGTAGTTCGAAGTGATTTATGTTGCGAAAGATTTTAGAATTACGATCTTTTAGATTCTGTAAAAATCATACCGAAAAGCGCGTGTACAATATATACTAATAACACATTTTTATAATTATTTGTGTAAGACCATTACGCTATGTACGACAGCAGCTTCTTAGATCGAGTGTCTTACTCTGTCAAATATCTTCCCTTCGTGCCTGAAGCACATGACTGAAACGGATGACTGCCGTTTACTGAGGACGTCAAACATCAGTCGCAAGCACAGGCTTGTCGACACAGCATGGGTTCCAAACTGAAAAACTGAAAAAAAGTCCTTTGCGACACATATTACAATGGAACTTTAAGAGTCTCGGTATTCCTAACCTGAATGTCGTCTTTCTTGTTGGGAAGAAAAAGCTGTTCTTTTTGTAAAACTGTAAAGTAAGTGTTCGTTTACTTGCATGAGGTATGGACAAAATGGGACGTCACATAAAAATATTACAAATGGCGAAACATCCACGTAGCAAAGTGTGCGTTACAGTGTTTTGCTTATACGGAACAATGAAGTACGTTGGCAGAGTCTGAAGGTTTGTCTTACTGTTAGAAGTCAAATACCCAGTTGGCGCAAGGCAGACAATGAAGCAAAGGGCAAGTTTGGCTCCGTCGTGCATCTTTCTGAGATTCCTTCGTTCTTTATTTTGCACGCCATCCCGCTACTGCCGTAGGGAGCGACTTTTTGTGTAGAACACCAGGGATGCGACGCGGGACTGGGGAATAGCAAACAATGCTCATCTCCCGTGAGGACGCAGCCTTTGAGTCATACATTTACAACCCCCTCCCCCCTCCCCCCTAGCTTTCTAGTCTTCTGGTTGGACGTCGCAGCATAACGTGAACAGACATTCACTGCAAGTGCGCGTCTCCCACTGTCTTGCTATGATCTCGTGTAGTACTAAAAATCTGACAAGAGAATGCGACAAATTTGAACAGACGTAAACTAACAATGTCACAGTGAAATTCTTACGAGGCAAGTCTAATTAACCTACTTTCGATAAGATATAGCCGTTTTTTTGTCTGTGTTCGCTGAAATATTATATTTCTGCGTAATGATTATTTAATATTCTTAGAGCAGAACGATGACTGTTAAAGCTGCCTATAGTTCCGTTATTAAAAATAAACACCAAGTAAATAAGATTCAGTTGAAGAATGTAGAGTAATATCCCACAAAAAAGGTAGATAAAATTTTGAAACCGAGATATTAATTTGTAGTGAGAACGAATCAAAAAAATGGCTCTAAGCACTATGGGACTTAACATCTGACGTCATCAGTCCCCTAGACTTAGAACTACTTAAACCTAACTAACCTAAGGACATCACACACATCCATGCCCGAGGCAGGATTCGAACCTGCGACCGTAGTAGCAGCGCGGTTCCGGACTGAAGCACCTAGAATCGCTTAGACACAGCGGCCGGCAACGAATCAAAAGATATTGCGCGAATGTATTAAATAACTGTAACTATTTCTATATGAAAAGTTATATACGAAAATCCAGAACCAATCATAGCAGTCAATTAAAACAGAAAAATCATAACAGCCAATCAATAATGGCTTCTGCGGTCACTGTTCTAGTGCAAAGGAATGACTAGAAATAAAATATTTTCACAAGCTGCTTCACTTTCATATAGAAACATTTTTCGTATCATGCCTGTAAATTTTGTGTTCTTGCCAATGTACTTTATTCGATTTTAACGAAAATATAGTATAGGGAAGGACTAAGCTAGAGGGCACGGTAATATATCTCGTGGGTCCTCCACTGTCCAAAGTAACGGACATTATCTGATTGCTGCATCTTTCGACAGTCTGGAAACAGGAACACATAAAACATTATCGAAGAATGAATGTGACAATTAGCCTTCCGGCGACAGACCGATTTGCATTATAGCAGCTTTATACAACGCTTTAGAATACATAGTTCAAGAACAGGTTTCTAATTATTTAACATCAAATAAGCTTTTAGATGAATACCACTCCGGGTTCTGGCAAAATCAGGGCACGACTACTGCTCTTATAAAAGTGACTGACGGACTGGTACAAGATGTGGATAAACAACAGGCGACTGTTATGTACTTCTTGGATTTAAGCAAAGCTTTCAACACTGTTGACTTTGACATTCTATTTGATAGCCACACAAGTTCAAATTTTTCTTCAAGTGCTCTTCAGTGGGTCCACTCGCATCTTACATCTCGCCAACAGTATATAATGATTGGGACAAAAAGGTCACAGTGGAGGAATGTAGTGCCAGGAGTCCCACAAGGATCAGTATTAGTCCCATTACTCTCCTAAGTTAATAATATAACAACTATTCTCTCCCCGTTCTCACCTATACGCTGATGACATTCAGCTGTATCTGCGTGCAAGTCAACTATACCTAAGTGCAGCCTATGCACAGTCATACAGCACGTAAATATTAGTCGCTCACAAAAGACTTATTACCCCTCATTTCATAGAATTTCTTCCAGCAGTAATCCTAAACGACAAGGAAGTAACATTTTCTTTTGCAAAGAACTTGGGGATAACTCTGGACAATCTCTTAGACTGAACTGAAAACACAGCTGCAGTCTATAAGAATGTCTAAGCGTCACATGGCTCACTACAGAAATACAAAAAAAGTATTTCTTTTCGAACTTAAAAAGAAGCTCGTAGCTACGCTAATACTGCCCATACTTGCTATGGAGACGCCATTCTTCAAGGACTGCCGTAGAAAGTTCACTCAGGCTTGAGTTAGCGATGAATGCTTGGCTACGATACATTTTCAACGTACGCTTTCTCGCCTATAACACCGGCCTATGAACAATGATCGTGGCTACGTGCCGATAAGCGTAGAGAATATCATACTCTTTGTTTGCTCAGTCATTACACTCTCTTCTCTTTGTCTTCAAATCTTACTCTACTGTCTGAACAGCACAGCATAACAAAGTAAAGTTCTCTCTGTACCATCACATAAAATTGCCATGTTCCTTAAATCATTTCACGTATTAGGGACCCGGCTTTGGAAAAATCTTCCTCAAAATATAGTGAAATTGAATTCCTTTCAGTTGCCCCCCCCTCCCCCCTCTCCGGCGACCGAACCGCCCGCCACACATAAACACAACTTCTATCTACCCCTTATCGATAGAGTTCTCTATTTACATTCTGTTCTTTCCTGATAGTCATGTCATTTCAATCTTCTCCTCTTCCTTTATTCATTTTACTTCAGTTAACGTGCTAAGCTAATCTATATTCAGTAACTCTAGATGTCCTTTACTACTACTACTACTACTATTATTATTATAATATTATTAGTGTCAGTTATGATGATGATTATTATTATTAATGGGAATATCTTGTAATACTGTAGTCTTGTATGTGCTGTTCCTGATCAGGTGTAAGAGACTACCTTAAGTGCGTAGTCCGGTCAGGTTAATTAAGCACTAAATAAATAAATAAAGTGCCTTCGTTCTTAGTACCGTAGTGTCTCTCCACAAAGTGGGTTAATTTCATCCAGCATATCGTAGCAAACACTCTCTCATTCATTTTGCACTGTCTGCTTAAGTCACAAAAAGCCGTTTTTTAGTTCCCTAATACTTTACTTCATTTATTGTTGTTACCAAGCAGCTTGTTACACAGAACCAGCAGCAGTAATGCAGTATTCCCACAATTTTAATTATTATGCACAACGATGAATGTTATTTACATTTTACTGCGAACATTTTTTTTTTACATTTGTTTTGGTCACATACTTCCTTTCTTCCTCTTACATCACCGCTCCCGTCATCTATTTGCTGATCTTATTTTGTAGTCTGGTTTAGCTACTTTGTGTTTCATGTTTTTTTTTTTCAAACAAATAACCTATTGCAGCTTGTAATTCCCTCAAATATTTCTTAATTTCCATAACCCAAATAATTTATTGTTCCATAATTTTTCTATCATTCTCTTGCTGATTCAGCCCCCTGCTGTCCTGATCAGCTGACGTAGACTGAACACTATTGTGTTTCTCCAGCAGAAGGAGGTCCTTACTCATTGGTCTGAAGATTACCACAGTAGTCGTCTAAACCGGTCACCGTAATAAATAAATTGTGATCAAGACTGTTTTTGATAGTAAATCTCTTTAATGGCTTCCTCCACGCACTTTCAGCTATCTGAACGTATGTGCGACGTACGGTCGCCTGACCCAGGTAAAATGTTTTGCGAGCTGGCGCCCTCGTGCTCCGACCCGAGTGGGAAGAGTGGGGTGCCATGATCCGAGGTCCATCTGAAGGTAAAATTCACAGAACTCTGCTTCCCCGTATCCCTTGCACAGCCATGTCACTGGACACAACATTTATGGCCCACAATCCATTTTTCTTCCTGTTCTCCATCGCCTCCACTACAACCCTTTGGGTACACGTTCTCTACAGGCAACACATGCAGTTATAAGAACATTCTGCCCACAATTTCTTAATGTGAAAAAATGTCGTAAGCTACAAATACCAAATGTAGTATTGGGGAATACGGAGATCCTGACCTGCAATATGAACATTAAACTGACCGACAGAGTAGTTAAAGTGGGTGAGTGGCTTGCCACCTTTCAGTGACCCCAGTAGCCCACGCGTTCCTATAATCAGGTTTTTAATACAGTTATTCATTTGTTTTTTCTAGTACATCTACAGTGCGTATTTTTTCTGTCCATTACTTCTTTCTATTACACCATATTCCACACGCTTATACTTTCACCACAGTCAAAATTTCACTTCCATACACTGTCGTGTTGCAGACCTGCACTTTGTAAATTCTGTACCAGTACTTTATACTGATATCATGAGAAGCTAAAAAAAGTGTGTATGCTTTGTTACAATCCATTCCCAATTTCTTCGACTATTTAGTGTGTTTCTTGCAACCATGGTGTTAAGCAGTATGTTATTCTCATTTCTTCAGCTTTTCATCAATTTTTTTATCCAGAACCCTAAGTATTATGGTCACACGTTTCAAGTTCTGGAATTTTCTTACGCTTTCCCCACTGAATCTTCCAGGCATAACATAAATGACAATGCCAGTGCAACTCTATCTACCTTTCATTTTCCTTAAAATGAGCTGGTCTCTTTTGAACTTATAAACTTTTTTATTGTCCCAAAGCAATATTGTGTTTTCTTGTTCGATGGAAGTGCCGCATTCGCAGTTCGTTGTTCCTCCCTGAAATTTCACTCTAAGTTGTTTATACAATGCTCTTTAAATCACATTCAATTGCTCACACATTTACTTCGTGTGTGATGTCTTTGAATGCTATCTTAGGTATTAAAAACGACAGTCTTGGATGCTTAATTATTGTAAAAGAAACACTCTCCGCAATGATGGAACAAGTAATCGATGGGGACAACAACCGTGCCATACTGTCGCTTTTTTACAGTTGATGCACTATTACTGGTCTCTTGCAGCAATCTGCATGCATTGTGCATTGACTGATCGTCAAGAAGCAAAGTGTCTATGGAAACCAAAGATATTATAGGGGCAGTTTAGCGACTAAGTCGTATTGCAAATGCCTGTGAAAACTATATGGAGTGTCGCAGAGGGCAGCGATGCATATACCGACATTTTGAAGGTGGCTAGAGCCTTGGAAAAAGTGTCGTAGTATCCTCGATAGCTGAACACAAAACTGAAGCTACGATGCCTTTTGAAGAAGAAATTTTGTATTTACAAAGCGAAAAAATGCATCCTCCTATCAAACCTGTTCGAGTGTTTGGAACTACCGCAGTAGTCTATCAAAATAACTGCTTTCCTACGATATTTGCGTTCGAATGTCCGTGTAATAGAGACGTGGACGAAAAATATACTGAGGTGACAAAAGTCGTGGGATAGCGATATACACATACACAGATGGAGGTAGTATCGCTTAGACAAGGTATAAAAGGGTAGTGCATTGACGGACCGCCACTTGTACTCAGATGATTTATGTGAAAAGGTTTCCGACGTGATTATGGACACACGACGGGAATTAACAGACTTTGAATGAGAAATGGTAGTTGGAGCTAGACGCACTGACAATCCATTTCGGAAACCATGAGGGAATTCATTATTCTGAGATCCACAGGAGTGTGCCGAGAATACCAAATTTCAGTCAGAAACTCTCACTGCTGACAATGCGGTGGCCGACGACCTTAAGGACCGAGAGCAGCGGCGTTCGCATAGAGTTGTCAGTGCTAATACACAAGCAACGCTGCGTGAAATAACTGTAGAAATAAATGTGGTACGCACGACAAACGTATCCGTTAGGAGCGCGCGGCGACATTTGGCGTTAATAGGGTATGGCAGTAGACGCCACAAGCGAGCGCCTTTAGTGACAGCACGACATCGCCTGCAGCGTCTCTCCTGGGTTCGTGACCTTATAAGTTGAACCCTAGACGACTGGAAAACCGTGGCATAGTCAGATGAGTCCCGATTTGAGTTGACAGGGTGTGAGTGTGGCGCAGATTACACGAGGCCATTGATCCAAGTTCCCAAGAACCGTGCAAGCTGGTAGTGGTTCCATAATGGTGTGGGCTGTGTTTACATGGTATGAACTGGGTCCTCTGACTGGAAATGGTTTGAAGGTCATTCTGGACAGTTCGAGCTAATGATTTTGCCACCCAGATTGCTCGACATGAATCACATCGAACGTGGGAGGTCAGTTAGTGCACAAAATTCTCCGCTGGAAACACTTTCGCTATTATAGGTGGCATTGGAGGCAGTATATTTCTGTAGGGGACTTGCAACGACTTGTTGAGTTCATGCCACGTCGGATTACTGCACTACGCCAGGTTAATTACATTAGATTAGATTAGATTAGGTTGACTTTCATTCCGATTGATCCGTAGTGAGGAGGTCCTCCAGGCTGTAGAACATGTCAGAAAAACAATAATACATGACAAATACGAGGGTTGTTTTTTAAGTAAGGGCCGTTCGCGCGTATAGTCCCGTAGTTCGCGCGGACGCCGCAACAATCCACCGCGCCACTTGCCGGCATCCTTCCCGTCCACAGAGATGCAAGTTGCAGCTCTGTAGCTGACGTGTACGCATCGCTGTGCTACTTGATAATGTTTACGATTATTGAATCGCCCGCCGCGTGTGAGATACGGTCAGTGATACGTTTTTTGACCGCGAGAAGCCTATCAGCTGCAGAAATTCATCGTCATTTAACAGAAATTTATGGCTTGAATGCAATGAGTGAAGGTAAAGTGCGTCAATGGGTTAGAGAGTTTAAAAATGGCCGTCAAAACGTCCATGACGAAGAACGCTCAGGCCGGCCCTCTGTGATCACTGATGATTTGGTGGCTGCAGTCGAAACAAAGATTCGTGAGGACAGAAGATTCATAATTTCCACTCTTTCTTTGGAATTTCCACAAGTTTCAAGATCGGTTTTGTACAAAATTGTGTCTGAAAACCTAAACTTTAAGAAACTGTGTTCTCGGTGGGTACCCAGACTCCTCACAGAGGACCACAAAGGGAAGAGATTTGCACACTTCATTGGACTTTTTGATTCGTTACGAGGAGGAAGGGGATGACATGTTGAGTCAAATTGTCACTGGAGATGAAACATGGGTATCTCATATCACTCCCGAAAGCAACCGACAATCGATGGAATGGCAACACACAACCTCACCCGTCAAGGTCAAAGCCAAACAGACGCTGTCAAAGCGCAAGATTATGGTAACTGTGTTCTGGGACCGGCGCGGTGCTTTGCTAGTGGACTTTATGCCACGAGGAACGACAATCAACTCAGATGCCTACTGTGCAACTCTAAGGAAGCTCCGCAGAGCAATTCAAAACAAAAGGCGCGGCATGCTGACAAAAGGAGTTTTGCTCCTGCACGATAACGCTAGGCCTCACACCTCTCAAAAGACTCAGTATTTGATTGATTCTTTTGGCTGGGAAGTTTTGGACCATGCACCACGCAGCCCCGCCCTTGCTCCTAGCTATTTTCAACTTTTCCGGTACCTGAAACACCATCTTGGCGGGCAGCGCTTCAATGACGACGATGAAGTGAAAGCGGCCGTGAACTCTTGGCTGTCGGAGCAGGCAGCCGAATTCTTTGAAGAGGGAATTAAAAAATTAGTTGTACGGTATGTCAAGTGCTTAAATAAACAAGGCAACTATGTAGAAAAATAGGTAAAAGTGTGTAGAATCAGAAAATAAAATTTTTTTACAAAAGTATATGTATCTTTTTTTAAAAATTAAAACGGCCCTTACTTAAAAAACAACCCTCGTATTTACAACTAAAACAAATAAGCTAATGTACCTTCCATAGGTCCCAAGTGGAACGATCGTCTTTTTTTATATTTTTAAATTTTTTAATTAAAGGAGACCCGACACGATATTCAGAAGTATCCCATGACTTTGGTCACCCCAATGTATGTGTGCATCTGAAAAAGTTACTTGCTGAAGAGCTTATCCAGCCTCACAACAATCAATACTACACGCGCACTACTTCATTCCGTTGCTGTAAAAGAGCAAGTCAATGTCGGCTCTGCATTGTTGTTTTCGGCGGTAGCGAAGTTATGGGATACCGTCGAGATTACTGACGAAAACGTCTGGGGGAGTCATGCACTGAACAAAAACCTTCATTTACCATAACTGAAACGTAACACGCCTACCGATGGTACAGATAAAATTCTACCAGGTAGTTTACAGTTGCGTATCGTCTAGTAATGCTTCCGCAAGTTAACCTCTGTAGTACTGGTTTACAATACTCTTGTGCTCCACGAAATTACAGGCCGCTGCGAGTATTAATAATTTTTGGCGGGGGTTTAACTTTCTCGTAAGAATTTGAAGGCAGCGGGTAACGCAATCTTTATAACCACTACAGAAGGCACCTATGCAGGGCTTAATAGGGGCATAGAGCTTTAATAATTTTTATTTGTTGACCCAGCATGCGACTGAGCTAGGGACTAATTTGTTGGGGTTTGCTTGTCATCTATAAAGGATATTTTATCGATTCCTGTTTTCCACTTTCTAGGGAGGTTTGCATACTTTAGGTTTTTACCTATTCTTTAACTTGTTAATCATAAAGGGAGGAAATAATGCGTAGAGGGTCTCGATTAATTGATATTTATTGACTACCTGTGGCTTTGAACAATTAGCCATGTGTCTATTGGACTAGTTACTGCCCATTCTTATGCAACAGCGGGGCCTCTCTTACTATATAACATGACAAATGGTCTCTATATTAAACAGTATTTACTTTCACCACGTAATTGTGGAAAGGAAGAGGGGAGCGCAGAACTGGCTTCATTGGAATTTTATGCAGACACACAATTATACCTAAACCGATGCCGTCCATTGATATTAAATTTAGTTACTATAGGTCACGCAGAACAAGTTCAGCAAGAGACACTCTGTCAGGGCGGAAGAGAATCTGCCTAATTATTTCAAACTTCATTAAAACGTGAGCCAAAGAGGGGTAGCAAATGGCCCACTTGACTCTGAATGGCAATTTTGGTTTAATCCTGCGTTCCGAAACACCATGTTATTGAACTGGAGCCCAAGAACACTTACTATCATGTGGCGGGAAAATTTTGCAAGTCTCCATCCCAACAGAATAAATGTCAATAAAATCGCAACATTCTGAGATACAATAGTTTAGCCTAAATATTTGGTAGCATACTTCATTGTATTTAAATCAAAGTAGTTATGGCGGCACAAGAAACACTGATTATCAAACGGCGGGAAAAAATTATGCTAAGTCCCCATTTCATCAATATGCATTAAAATCGGTTTTTTAGAGACACAATGGTTTAACCCGAGTATTTTATGTAATACACTTCATTATAAGTGAATCAAATAGTTATAGGGGCACAAGAAACATTTACTTATTATCACCTGATACTAGTTCACACACGTGGCCAAGTTGGGGTAGCAAACAGAAATGCAAAAAAACCGACACACAAAATTATTTCCGTCGCATCTTCCTCTCACGCACTACCGTACAAGTACACTACTGGCCATGAAAATTGCTACACCACGAAGATGACGTGCTACAGACGCGAAATTTAACCGACAGGAAGATGATGCTGTGATATTCAAATGATTAGCTTTTCAGAGCATTCACACAAGGTTAGCGCCGGTGGCGACACCTACAACGTGCTGACATGAGGAAAGTTTCCAACCGACTTCGCATACACAAACAGCAGCTGACCGGCGCTGCCTGGTGAAACGTTGTTGAGATGCCTCGTGTAAGGTGGAGAAATGCGTCCCATCACGTTTCCGACTTTGATAAAGGTCAGATTGTAGCCTATCGCGATTGCGGTTTATCGTATCGAGACATTGCTGCTCGCGTTGGCCGAGATCCAATGACTGTTAGCAGAATATGGAATCGGTGGGTTCAGGAGGGTAATACGGAACGCCATGCTGGATCCCAACGGCCTCGTATCACTAGCAGTCGAGATGACAGGTATCTTATCCGCATGGCTGTAACGGATCGTGCAGCCACATCCGGACGTTTACAAGACAACAACCATCTGTACGATCAGTTCGACGACGTTTGCAGGAGCATGGACTATCAGCTCGGAGACCATGGCTGCGGTTACCCTTGACGCTGCATCACAGACAGGAGCGCCTACAATGGTGTACTCAACGATGAATCTGGGTGCACGAATGGCAAAACGTCTTTTTTTCGGATGAATCCAGGTTCTGTTTACAGCATCATGATGGTCGCTTCCGTGTTTGTCGACATGACGGTGGACGCACATTGGAAGCGTGTATTCGTCAACGCCATACTGGCGTATCACCCGGCGTGATGGTATGGGGTGCCATTGGTTACACGTCTCGGTCACCTCTTGTTCGCATTGACGGCGCTTTGAACAGCGGACGTTACATTTCAGATGTGTTACGACCCGTGGCACTCCCCTTCATTCGATCCCTGCGAAACCCCACATTTCAGCAGGATAATGCACGACCGCATGTTGCAGGTCCTGTAGGGCCTTTCTGGATACAGAAAATGTTCGACTGCTGCCCTGGCCAGCACGTTCTCCAGATCCCTCACCAATTGAAAACGTGTGGTCAATGGTGGCCGAGCAACTGGCTCGTCACAATACGCCAGTCACTACTCTTGATGAACTGTGGTATCGTGTTGAAGCTGCATGGGCAGCTGTATCTGTACACGCCATCCAAGCTCTGTTTGACTCAATGCCCAGGCGTATGAAGGCCGTTATTACGGCCAGAGGTGGTTGTTCTGGTTACTGACTTCTCAGGATCTATGCACCCAAACTGCGTGAAAATGTAATCACATGTCAGTTCTAGTGTAATATATTTGTCCAATGAATACCCGTTTATCATCTGCATTTCTTCTTGGTGTAGCAATTTTAATGACCAGTAGTTAATTTACTAGTACCTTGTATGAATTGATCTGGCCAAACTTGACCAGTTTCGCGCCAGAGTGAATACGTGCACATTTCATGATTCAGAGTTCTAATGCCCCGCACAAATTTACTATTTCGGAATTGAGCTACACGAAACTCTAGTGAAACTACTGTACATTTTTGGAACGAAGCTAGACTTTACTAATGTGGCGGTTGATCCAACTGACCACATGTGGGGAAACCAAGTACACAAAGGATACATTTCAGAAATCAAAGAAAATATCCCCCAAAATATCACTGTGATAGAGGCACCACCTTAAAATTCATTAAATGAATTCTGATGCGTGCCGGGCCAAGGTACAAAAGCAAAGTTCTTTCTGAAATTTAATTAAATTACGAAAACGAACTCCCTTATGGGGTGTTCACGGTAATCTCACACTTGATTTCAACATCTGGACCATGGTAACGAACAGATTTGAAACAGTCTAATTCTTTTGATAATATTACCATAAAATCGAGAGCTAAATCTTCAACGTCTGCACAGCGCCGCTACCCAGGAACCAGTGTATTGCGGGTCACATCACCTAACCGTTGCACGTTCATAAGTAGGTAAGGAGAGGGGGTGGTTTGGCATCCTGACAGAACCAATACTGCTGCCTTCGTGATCTCTCGTACCCGACTTGCACACTTTGTCTTTGCTAAACTTGTTCGCACTTGGGGGTTGGTACTACCCTAACACAGAACCACTCTACTCGTACGATGCTACAGCCTCTGACTAAAGTTTGCTGCTGCTTCACATAATTTCTCACTTATATAGCCCAGGTCGCACAAGAGAAAGGGTAGAGGGAAACATAGCACATACTAAATAAAATCAGTAAATAAATAAAGAAACGTCGTTTGTTCCATTCTCTCCTGCTTGTTACCAAGTGATTTATTTCTGCAGAGAAAATCCCTATCGCTATTAATTCTCTCGTACCGGATATTTAATGATAAAAATACGGAACGGTACAATAAGTTCCGTTTCATGATAACAGTGCGTGTTAAGGCGTCGCTTCTGGGACGGAGCTGATGCAGGAGAAAGACTCAAGAAAAAGGAAGACCGCACTGCAGTTCCTTCTCTAAATCCTCGCACAAACGAAAAAATGGCTGACATCGAAATAAGTGTCCAAGGAATAGGAAAGCAACTGGAATCACTCAACAGAGGAAAGTCCACTGGACCTGACGGGATACCAATTCGATTCTACACAGAGTACGCGAAAGAACTTGCCCCCCTTCTAACAGCCGTGTACCGCAAGTCTCTAGAGGAACGGAGGGTTCCAAATGATTGGAAAAGAGCACAGGTAGTCCCAGTCTTCAAGAAGGGTCGTCGAGCAGATGCGCAAAACTATAGACCTATATCTCTGACGTCGATCTGTTGTAGAATTTTAGAACATGTTTTTTGCTCGAGTATCATGTCGTTTTTGGAAACCCAGAATCTACTATGTAGGAATCAACATGGATTCCGGAAACAGCGATCGTGTGAGACCCAACTCGCGTTATTTGTTCATGAGACCCAGAAAATATTAGATACAGGCTCCCAGGTAGATGCTATTTTTCTTGACTTCCGGAAGGCGTTCGATACAGTTCCGCACTGTCGCCTGATAAACAAAGTAAGAGCCTACGGAATATCAGACCAGCTGTGTGGCTGGATTGAAGATTTTTTAGCAAACAGAACACAGCATGTTGTTATCAATGGAGAGACGTCTACAGACGTTAAGGTAACCTCTGGCGTGCCACAGGGGAGTGTTATGGGACCATTGCTTTTCACAATATATATAAATGACCTAGTAGATGGTGTCGGAAGTTCCATGCGGCTTTTCGCGGATGATGCTGTAGTATACAGAGAAGTTGCAGCATTAGAAAATTGTAGCGAAATGCAGGAAGATCTGCAGCGGATAGGCACTTGGTGCAGGGAGTGGCAACTGTCCCTTAACATAGACAAATGTAATGCATTGCGAATACATAGAAAGAAGGATCCTTTATTGTATGATTATATGATAGCGGAACAAACACTGATAGCAGTTACTTCTGTAAAATATCTGGGAGTATGCGTGCGGAACGATTTGAAGTGGAATGATCATATAAAATTAATTGTTGGTAAGGCGGGTACCAGGTTGAGATTCATTGGGAGAGTGCTTAGAAAATGTAGTCCAGCAACAAAGGAGGTGGCTTACAAAACACTCGTTCGACCTATACTTGAGTATTGCTCATCAGTGTGGGATCCGTACCAGATCGGGTTGACGGAGGAGATAGAGAAGATCCAAAGAAGAGCGGCGCGTTTCGTCACAGGGTTATTTGGTAACCGTGATAGCGTTACGGAGATGTTTAATAAACTCAAGTGGCAGACTCTGCAAGAGAGGCGCTCTGCATCGCGGTGTAGCTTGCTCGCCAGGTTTCGAGAGGGTGCGTTTCTGGATGAGGTATCGAGTATATTGCTTCCCCCTACTTATACCTCCCGAGGAGATCACAAATGTAAAATTAGAGAGATTAGAGCGCGCACGGAGGCTTTCAGACAGTCGTTCTTCCCGCGAACCATACGCGACTGGAACAGGAAAGGGAGGTAATGACAGTGGCACGTAAAGTGCCCTCCGCCACACACCGTTGGGTGGCTTGCGGAGTATGAATGTAGATGTAGATGTAGATGTGATGGGAAGGTGCGCCGGCTCCGGATCGAATATGCCCGTCGTAACGACGAGGGTTGGGGTGCTGGCCAGCCTGAATCTGTTTTCGTAGCGGTTTGCCACATCCCACTAGGTGAACGCCGGGCTGGTAACCAAATCCCGTCTCACTTGCACGATGTGGAAATATTCAGAAAGAAAGAATGTTTTTTCAGTTCCACACGAATTAAATTACACGCAAACAGCTGGGGTACAGATATTCCGTCCTAGTCAGTAGCGAGATGACAACTGGAAGGGCACCGGGCTACACCTCAAACCAACCATGCGAAATCCGTTGGTAACCATACCGACACTGAGCTGATGCAGGAGAAAGACACAAGAAAAAGGAAGAAGATTTTAGATTTGAACTTTACTCCTCAAAACTTTCTTCACTGCGGTATGCCCTCAGTAACATTCTGCAATCTCAGAGTTTTTGTTGGTGGTCACAACATTTACGTTAACAGTACATTAGCGAACTTAGCCCCAAAAACAGTGGATAGTCGCTCCCGCCGAAAACAACAATGCAGAGCCGACATTGACTTGCTCTTTTACAGCAGCGGAATGAAGTCATGCTCGTGTAGTATTGATTGTTGTGAGGCTGGGTAAGCTCTTCAGAAAGTAACTAACTTTTTCCGATGCACACATACATTGGGGTGACCAAAGTCATGGGATACTTCTGAATATAGTGTCGGGTCTCCTTTAATTAAAAAAATTGAAAAAAAAACTAAAAAGATGATCATTCCATTTGGGACCTGTGGAAGGTACATTATCTTATTTGTTTTAGTTGTAAATATTTGTCATGTATTATTGTTTTTCTGACATGTTCTACATCCTGGAGGACCTCTTCACTACAGGTCAATTGGAATGAATGTAAATCTAATCTAATTAACCTGGTGTAGTGCAGCAATCCGATGTGGCATGGACTCAAGTCGTTGCAAGTCCCCTACAGAAATATACTGCCTCCACAGCCGCCCATAATTGCGAAAGTGTTTCCGGTGGAGAATTTTGTGCACTAACTGACTTTCCATGTTCGATGGGATTCATGTCTAGCGATCTGTGTGGCAAAATCATTCGCTCGAACTGTCCACAGTGATCTTTAAACCATTTCCAGTCAGAGGACCCAGTCCATGCCATGTAAACACAGGACAAAGGACAGAACTAGCAGAAGTTCGTTGTTTTTTGAAACAAAGAAAGGCTGTTTTCCAGCTGCTATGAAAACATACGTCAGACAGTTTGGAGAAACTAGCACTGTAAATACTAACTCTTGTATTCTCCATTAAAAACATGCGCCTTTGCGATGGTTGACACATTTTTGCATACTTTGCTCGTCAAATAACTCCCAACAATTTTTTTCTTGTCGTTTATGGAGTAATTCGTCGGTATTTCGAGGAGCACAGACATTAAAGCTGAAACACAGCGATGATGTTCCATAATAATCTATATAAATAAAAATGTAAATCGTTTGTTCAGCATCGAGTATCTCCGAAAATTCTTGATCGATTACTTTGAAATTTTGGCGCAATGTTGCCTTCTAATACACGTCTGTTTTTAGGTACCTATATATATAACGTCTTGAGATTTGTTATGTAACAATTTGAGATTTATTATTTTTTTACACACACACACACACACACACACACACACACACACACACACACACACACATATATATATATATATATATATATATATATATATATATATATATATATATATATAAGGTGGTCCATCTGAAGTTTCGGATGAGAATATCTTGAAAACTATACACCGCGTAACAATAGTGGGTAAGTTCGTAAGCTCAAAGAAGAACCTCAAATGATACTACACATGACCCCCAGCCCCCGTCCCATTTCTTATTGCAGATTCGGATTCTCCATAAAAAAAGTAATAAAGTTTTGTCTGAAGCATTTTTTAAACCATTGACAGATTGCGCTGAAATCGAAAAAATTAAAATTTAGGAAGAACTCCTATTTATTTAGAATGATCCGTGAAGGACGCATCAAATCGGTACAAAATGTGCACCAATTCTTTCATTCCGCCAAATTAAGCTATTTTTTTTTACAAAATACATTCTACCCGCCACAGTTTTTTATGGAGGGAGGCGGAATGGTATTAAAATCTCATTAGGGAACTCTTCACAATCACATTACTCACACGACTGTGGCGCTACCGTGGCCAAACTTCGAACTATGACTCAGTATAAAGGTCGGTGCAATGCCATCACCCGTCATTTCACTTTCTGATTGTGAAGAGTTAACATCAACTGACGAAAGTAAATTATTCTTTAGCGAAACATGACTCACTATCCTCCTACAGAGATTGTTGATATGATGTTAATTTTAGGTGAATGCCATAACAATTACGCTGCATCTGCGCAATTGTATGCGGATCGTTTCCCAAACAGACGACATCCAAGCGAAAACATTATTCGAAATTGCACTCAACGAGCTCGAAATGGATACATACACAGTCCACCTCGTCATCGCGAATTAAATGAAAATGACGATCGTACCATTACCGTTCTCACCTGTGTTCAACTGGATCCCAAAATTAGTAGTCCTGCGATTCAGAGACAAACTGGAATACCGAAATCAACTGTTTTGAGGATTCTGAAGGCATATAAATATCATGCATATCATATCACTCTGACACTGGCATTAACGCCGAAAGATATGCAAATATGCGTGCATTTCTGCCAATGGTCCTTGGAAATGATAAGAGGTGGCAATGATTTTGTTAGATACGTTATTTTCACCGATGAAGCCACGTTCAAAAACAATGTCGAACTAAATCGTAATGATTGTCATTAACGGTTCCCTGCCAAGCCACACTGGCACAGACCCGTTGACAATCAACACAAATGGTCGTTAATGGTCTGGTGTGGAATTTTAAATGGTTACTTGATAGGACCATATTTTTTTGATCGAAATGCAGCTGGGGAATCTTATTTAAAACTTTTCCGTGATAAATTGTTGGAGCTGATGGAAGATGTTGATTTAGAAACTAGGCAACGAATGTGGTTCCAACAGGAGCACCTCCAACAGGAGCACCTCCTCATTATGCTAAAAATGTGCGGACCGTTTTAAATTTACGGTACCCTGGTCAGTGGACAGGACGCGGTGTATCAATTCAGTGGCCTCTACGCTCACCAGACCTAACATCTGATGTTTTCTTGTGGGGTTATTTAAAAAATATTGTGTATGACAGACAGCCCACAGTCAGAAACGATATGGAGCAACGCATTCGAAGAGTGTGTGCAGCCATACCATGGGCTGTGGACAACTTCCGCAGACGATTGACTTTACACATTTAAGCAAATGGGGACAATTTTGAATAATTTATTTGTGGCTAATGTCATTAATTAAGCACCCCAAATTGTTAGAGTCAAGGGACTCACACTATGAAGCACACCAACATGTGAGAGGCAAGGGAACTCACACTAATAAAGAACCCCAACATGTGAGAGGCAAGGGGCATGGGGACTCACTAATGAAACACCCGAACATGTGAGAGGCAAGGGGATTCACACTAATGAAGCACCCCATGGGAACAGCGTTCTACTACGTCCATGTCGTTGTTCCTGGGTAATGCTAAAAGTAGGATATAGTACATTTTGTACAAAAATAGCTTACTTTGACGTAACGAAAGTATTGGTGCATATTTTGTATCGATTTGATGCGCCTTTCTCGGATCATTCTAAATAAATCAGAGTTCTCCTCCAATTTTACTTTTTTCTCGATTTCAGCACCATTTGTCAGTGGTTTAAAAATGTTTCAGAGAGAAGCTGATTACTTTTTTATGGAGAATCGAATCTGCAATTAAAAATGGGTGTTTCCATTTAACATTTAAAAGCTGCCCCCCGCCCCACCCTGGGGGGCGGGGTCTGGAGGTCACGTGTACTATCATTTGATGTCTCCCTTTGAGCTTACAAACTTGTCTTCCCACTATTTTTACCCAATGTATAGTTGTCAAGGTAATCTCATCCGAAACTTCAGATGGATCACCATGTATATACATGTTTGTATTACATACATTTAAAAATAGGTAAATAAAAATATGAGCATACACCAGTGGAATGCTGTGTCAAAATTTCAAAGCAATCGGTCAAAAACTTTCGAAAATTTGCGATTAGTAACATATACATTTTCTATATAAGTACAAACGTAGATGATCGTTTCTTCAAAATCCGAAAGTTTTCAATGGAGTGCTTTGAAATTTTGGCAGAATATTGTATTCGAATATTCAAGTGTTTTAATATATCTACTGGAACGGCATCTGGCATTTATGAAATATATATGTAATAAAGGCGGACACATTATATAAATGTAAATGTTGGTTTGTTCAAAACCGTTAATCTCTGAAAGATCTTGAACGTTTGGCTTAAAATTTTATCGCAACGTTAAATTCTAAACAGACGTGTTTTTGTTACCAAAAACCTCAAACTGAACCTTTACAATTTACTTCAGATTTTCACACGTTACTGTAATAAACGTTTAGACACATATACATTACATTCTCTAAATAATGTAACGTTGTTAGCCAACAGGATGGTTGTGTTTATGGTTTACTGGTTTATGATCAGAATACTACTGTACAATCTGAATCTGGAATAACAGTAAACTAGGCTGAAGGCCAGAGAGAGGGGGGAAGTGGAGATGGATAGGGGGAGGGGGTGGGAATGGAGTCGAAAACAGGAAGAAGGAGACGGACAGAGGGAGGTGGCAGGTGGAGATGGAGAGAGAGTGAGAGGAGAAGATGGACAGAGAAAGGGGTGAGGAGGTGATGGACTGAGAAAGGGGGAGAGAGAGTGGTCAGGAGGAGATGGAGGGAGAGAGAGAGAGTGAGTGAGAGAGAGAGAGAGAGAGAGAGAGAGAGAGAGAGAGTGGGAGGGAGAGTGGGAGGAGAAGTTCGACAGAGGGGGAGGAGGTGATGGACAGAGAGAGGGGGAAGGACGAGGTATTGGACAAAGAAACGGGAAGATGAGTTGGTCAGAGACAAAGAAGGGAAGGAGGTTAGTACGTATATCCAATTCCCATATATATTACAAAGGTGTGCTTCCTCTTTTCTTTCTTTTCCATTTAAGCAGACTAAGTGACAGCAAAACTTGGCCGGGAACAGCTAGTATTACATCAACACTGTGTATTTTACTTTTCATTGAGGCTGCTAACAACTTGCTATTTGCATTTTCACGGAGTGAATTGCATGATTTGGCAGTTATTGTGTAGTATTGACTTTTTTATTACTTTAATTTGTTCAATCAGGTAAAATGTGTTCTTCCTCTGAAGCCTGCATGTGTCCGTTCCTGCTGAAGAAAATTCTTTTAATACTTCACGTTCTGCGAACACTTACCAAATTCACTTGGCTCTTACAGATCTAGAAAAGCATCAGCTGTAATCTAACTACGTAATCTTTAAATTTAAATTGATTGATGGACTTCCACCTCATTTTAGAGACGTTCCTCCTATTGGAACACACCCACCCCACCCCTCACCTCCCAAATGCGTACACCCGCACAAACCCTTCACGTCCCATCCTTAGAAGCAAATGAAAGCCCTGGGTGGCGAAGAAGCCGTTCATGTATTTGCACTGTAGAAGCGTTAATGGTCTTATAACGAGAAACAGTTTCAGTTTTCATTCTCTTATTTCCAGATCAGCCGTTGCGATATCTGCAGTGTAATTATGTTCGTGTCAGCAGTGTGAAAATCTCCAGAGAATGGTATCGTATTCACACGACTTCTTGCATTTTTAACTGTTTTTCCCTCGTGCATTACAATTTTACATTGAAAAGTTCGCAACTTTTTGAACTTGTTCGCGTGTCTTGCTGTTTTGCGACTTATAGAGTTTAGAGAAAGAAAGAATCTGCCAGCGAGAGGCGAAAATTAGAAGCGGCAGCTGTGATAAATGGATTCCGATGTCAAACGAGTTCCCAGCTCGCCATTCGAGCGAACTGCTGGTCCATTTCTGTTGAATCTTAATTACATTTAGCTCAGAAAGATCTCTGCAAGGCTTTAGAACTAAATCCTAAAGACTGTATAAATGAAGTGCAAATGGAATGACAAGTTTGAGTGGCTTTAAGGACACTGTTAAACAAGTTGTCGTCTTGATAAGGTCGCTTTTTCCTTTCACTTTACTGCTTTCATTTCTGCACAGACGCTTCGTTGTGAACGCTAGACCGAATTACAAAGTACTAAGTTAGATAACCCGTTAGTCAAATAATTAATTCACCTCTCATATGTTTAAGGTTCAACACTAAGAGATGACGACTGACTTAACATCCGAACGCAACGTCTCTATAAACAGTTTCATGCGTTCTCAGCTGTCCATTCTTCAAATAAAAGTCGTGAATTTCGTTAAATATTTCTTCAGTGCTTGTTATTCTTCGGTAGATCAAGAGTAATAGAGGTAACATTCAGTAACATGGCACTCGTCCATCCTTTAGTCACATTCCTTTTCTTATAAATAAAATATTCTTAGAAATATTACATCATTCTATTGCACAAGATTTCGTACCACAAATGTGATCAGATATCCAGATAATAATGCAAGTTCCTTACAATGAATCTATACCTGAAATTAAAGTAGCCTACAATGTAACAAAAAAGTCATGTTTTCCGTGGAAAACATTGTCGGCAATGATGCAAAATGCCTCCACGGTCGAAAATTATTTTCGCTATTATGGGAACGAAATCGTAGAGACGTATTCGGAGCTGGCATCGCGGCCAAATTCGTTCCCCATATCTGGGCTACTGCTCCATCTCTAATGTTTAAGATATCGACGGAAGGCAGAACTCAGTAGTAATTAATGAAGGACTGACAGGTGAACACATTACAGTGATATGTTCAGGTCGCATATGTTGACGCAGGACCGCATGCTTGCACGGACACATTACATGCTAGATGAAGTACTCTGAAGGTCTTTTTCCCTCACCTATTAGTTTGGAACTAAACTTGGGTCACTTAAGCAACTGCATGGAGGATAGCCGATGTAATCAACGAATCTTATCACTGATATCCTTTTACATTGAATGTTAGTACCTTTCTTTTATTTCCGTCATTGGTTATTCGATGTTTAGATTGAACAGTAGGGGTGACTGTTCTTGGTCTTCCAGCCTTATTGTTCGCTCTTGGTTCTTGTAAATGTTGTATATTACCCGTCTCTCTTTCATAGCTTACCTCAATTTTTCTCACAATTTCGAACAACCGGCACCTTTTGAAATTGTCGAACGCTTATACGAGGTCGACAAATCCCAAGAACGTGATTTAATTTTTCTCTAGTCTTGCTGCCATTGACAACCGCAACGTCACGACTGCCTCCCCTGCGCTTTTATCTTTCTTAAAGCCAAACTGGTCGTCATTTAACACATCCTCGATCTTATTTTCCATTCTCCTTCATATTGTATGTGTCAGCAACTTGTATGTTAACTCTTACAAAGCTCGTTCATATTCTGATTCATCTACATATACATCTACATCTACATACATACTCCGAAATCCACCATACGGTGCGTGGCGGAGGGTACCTCGTACCACAACTAGCATCTTCTCTCCCTGTTCCTCTCCCAAACAGAACGAGGGAGAAATGACTACCTATATGCCTCTGTACGAGCCCTAACCTCTCTTATCTTTGTGGTCTTTCCGCGAAATATAAGTTGGCTGCAGTAAAATTGTACTGCAGTCAGCCTCAAATACTGGATCCCCTACCTCTTCTATATCGAATCCTGTTTCTTCGTCTATCACGTTATCAGACATGTCTTCCCCCCTCATAGAGTCCTTCAATGCACTCTTTCCACCCATGCGTTCTCTCCTCTGCATTTAACAGTGGAATTCCCATTGCACTTGTAATGTTACCACCCTTATTTTTAACGTCACCGAATGCTGTTTTAACTTCTATACATGCTGCCTCAGTCCTTCCAACAATCATTTCTTCTTCGCCTTTTTCATGCAGCCATTTCATCTTAGGTATCCTGCATTTCCCATTTATTTCTTTCCTAAGTGACTTGTATTTCCGGATAAACCTTATTCAGCTTTGATTCCACCAGGAACCCTTGTGCACAGCGACCGTAGATAATAAGGAAGGAGGGGTACACAGCAGTCAGTCGCAAGTTCATTAACTTTTATTATGCATGAAAATCTAGATTCGGCTATAAATCTTCAGTGCATTTGAGTTATAATTCAAGAGACTCGCGGCAGTTCGTGTCACCATATTTTCTTGCACGTGTACACCTGTGAGGACATATGACGACATGAGCACTGAAGGTGGCTATGCACTGAAAATGCACTGAAGGTGGCTATTTAAAGCCGAATCTAGATTTGCAAGCTAATAAGCTAATGGGATTGCGACTGTCTGCTGTGTGCCTCTCCTTCCTTGAACCTTAATCAGGGATATTAGAAAGGAGAGCCGCCACAAACTATAATAGAAACAATCTCCCACAACTCAGTGAATTTACATAACATAAATCGATGTGTACCCCCACAGTCATCAGTATTCTACTAAGCACTAATACTCTAAACGCTGGCCTGCCAGCGAAGCAAAATAAACCTGCAGCTGACAGAAGAGTGTTTCTGCTTTGTTGTTTCTGTCTACGTGGAGATTCTTTCTATTTTTGTATTTTCTGTCAACATTCTGTAGTTCGTCAGTTGAATCCATGGCTTCACGAATCTTATCGGATTTGCTGGTGGCAGCAGGTACGATCAGCCTGGGCAAGGGCGCCTGTTCCTGAATGTTACCAGTCAAGCTGCGGGCTCTTCCATGTTAACAAGTCCTCAAGCGAGCAACTGAAAAGTGTCTTGTATCAACATGCAACTGAGAAGTATCTTTTGTTAAACGTAGCCCATAAGTTCTAGAAAGCCTTTAATATACTCCTAGTTTTCATGCTCTTTTATTATCCGGAAGTTTTCTGTGAAATTACGTTCCTATTAGAAAATTTTAATGGGGGTTACGACCTCCGTGACTCTCCTCTCCCCGGCTTTCCCCTTGAATAGACGTCTGCCTCCTCAAAGAATATTGTGGCTGCATGATGAGAATTTACATTAAAAGTTTTTCTTGTTGCTTACATAACTTTTTACTTGTGTTTGGATTAATACGGAACGCTGTGCTCGATCCCAAAGGCCTCGTATCACTAGCACGCGAGATGATAGGCATCTTATCTGCATGGTTGTAACGGATCGTGCAGCCACATCTCGATCCCTGAGTCAACAGATGGGGACGTTTGCAAGACAACCATCTGCACGAACAGTTCGACGACGTTCGCAGCAGCATGGACTATCAGCTCGAAGACCATGGCTGCGGTTACACTTGACGCTGCATCATACACAGGAGCACCTGCGGTGGTGTACTCAACGACGAATCTGGGTGCACGTATGGCAAAACGTCATTTTTTTTTCGGATGAATCCAGGTTCTGTTTACAGCACCATGATGGTAGCATCCGTGTTTAGCGACATCGTGGTGAACGCACATTGGAAGCGTGTATTCGTCATCGCCATACTGGCATATCACCCGGCTTGATGGTATGGGGTGCCATTGGTTACACGTCTCGGTCACCTCTTGTTCGCATTGACGGCACTTTACACAGTGGACGTTACATTTCAGATGTGTTACAACCCGTGGCTCTACCCTTCATTCGATCCCTGCGAAACCCTACATTTCAGCAGGATAATGCACGACCGCATGTTGCAGGTCCTGTACGGGCATTTCTCGATACAGAAAATGTTCGACTGCTGCCCTGTCCAGCACATTCTCCAGATCCCTCACCAATTGAAAACGTCTGGTCAATGGTTGTCGAGCAACTGGCTCGTCACAATACGCCAGTCACTCACTACTCTTGATGGCCGGCCGCGGTGGTCTCGCGGTTCTAGGCGCTCAGTCCAGAACCGCGCGACTGCTACGGTCGCAGGTTCGAATCCTGCCTCGGGCATGGATGTGTGTGATGTCCTTAGGTTAGTTAGGTTTAAGTAGTTCTAAGTTCTAGGGGACTGATGACCACGGATGTTAAGTCCCATAGTGCTCAGAGCCATTTGAACCATTTGAATTACTACTCTTGATGAACTGTGGTATCGTGCTGAAGCTGCATGGGCAGCTGTACCTGTACACACCATCCAAGCTCTGTTTGACTGAATGCCAGGCGTATCAAGGCCGTTACTACGGCCAGAGGTGGTTGTTCTGGGTACTGATTTCTCAGGATCTATGCACCAAAATTGCGTGAAAATGTAATCACATGCCAGTTCTAGTATAATATGTTTGTCCAATGATTACCGGTTTATCATCTGCTTTTCTTCTTGGTGTAGCAATTTTAATGGCCGGTAGTGTATGTTGATGGCTTAAGAGACGGAACATAGTTAACTTTTTTCATTAAAAATGTACTCCTCCAGGTTGTAACACCTCCGTTTATTTATCCCGACCTGATCTGATCGAATAGCAGCCCAATAATTATTATTAATGGGACCTTGTACCTAATGGGGCTGGCAATCGGAATTGACTGCTATGGAAGTTGTTACTTTCCAGTTCGTCCTTCTCAATACTGTAATAATGAAATGTCTGGTAACAAGAAAAACACCAACACAGTTTCACTAATTACAAACCTATATTCGTCTCAAAAACACAAAAAGGAGGAGACAGCCACTGCCTTTGTCATACATATCTAATTACGGCTAATCTCAGCACAGGCTTCTTCATTTTCCATTATCGTCACACGCTAATCCATCACTTCTTTGGAGCCTCTGGCGTAAAAGAATCGGCAAAGAAATTAAATATTATTACATCTGAACAAAACACACAGTGTAAATAATTAATGAAATTACAATTTCAGCTAATCTTAGCTTAGGCTTCTTCATTTTCCATTATCGTCACACGCTAATCCATCACTTCTTTGGAGCCTCTGGTGTAAAAGAATCGGCAAAGAAATGAAATATTATTACATCTGAATAAAACACACAGTGTAAATAACTAATGAAATTACAATTCATCAAATAATCCCTCGACTCCGGTAGTGGGCTGCCTCCACTATAATATTCTACGAAAGGTTATTACATCTCACAACATGGCATTGTCCAAATCACAATTCTTTATCAAGCAGCAATAATCCTCTATAGTCCATATTGAATGTCACACACAACATACAATCAAAAATTATTACATGAACACATGACATATTAGTTATTATATTACAAATTAGTTGTTACAGGTTTTACACCCATTCTCAGGTAATCGTCGATATGAAATATGAAGTTCTAGTTATAATACATCAGAAAATACTATGCAAATAAACATTCCCCTTTTTCAAACGTCCGTATAACAACTAAATGTTCTAAACATGTCTTAGTAGGTTTATTCTGGTCCTTGTCCCTCTCACTCCTGACCGGACCTCATCTGGAGTGTCATTCAGTTTTCCAGTCTCTCCGCCTCTTCTATATGCACTGTGTAATTCATTCGCCTATCCCTTCTTCCTCTCTCATGATCTCTTGGTTCTTCACTCCTTCTCCAATCATTTCTCCATTGCCGTTCACCACCATGGTTCCTATACCTATGGCCACCACCTCTTCCTCTATAATCAGACGAATTATTAAAATGATTCCTTTGGTCACTACTTCCCTCTCGGTTTTGATCATTAGCTTGATCGAACAGATTCCAACTGTTCCAGTATCTCCATCAAGGCTTCCCTATCTTTAATTAGGCTCCCGGATACAGTTTATTGCATTCTCCGGCTCAGTCTTCTTTTTATTGCTGATATCATTATGTCATCACTCAGGGGTTGTTCCAGGGTCTCGTTCAATTCCCACAAATATTCAGCAAACTCTCTCAACGTTCCTCTCCATGTATTAAGTGACTTGCGGTGTAGTAGGTCCTCAAGTGCTGCACACTGATGACTTTTGGACCAGTATTTCTTCAAGAATTCCCCTTCAAACTGATCATAACTAGTAGTCCCTTCCTTCTTCCTGACTCCCCAAGTGAAGGCCTCACCTTCCATCCTATCTATTGCAAATTGAATCTTGTCTGCGTCTTTAAAATGTGCTGGGAAAACTCCTTTTAACCATTTCATAAATATCATTGGGTGCAACCCACCTTTCGGTTTAAATTTCTGCCCTGTATTATTTTGGACGTACCGATTATCACTGCTCATCAAGGTAACGACTCTACCTTCCCCAACGGTTAAAGTGGCATTGCTAATTCGTTTATCAATTTCTTCTGTCTTGCTCTCCAATTGTTGCACTCCCTGTTGTAATTGCCTGACCTCCATTGCAACCGTCTTGTTATCCTCTTCTTGTTGCACGGCTATAGCATTTCTCAGATTGACAGCCAGTTGGTTTTGCCTATCTCCTATCCCCTTAACCGCATCATTACATTGTTTCTGCATCTGCGTCACCTCGGTGATTCGATGATTGCAATTTGTTTCCACTTCGGTGATCCTTTCTCCCAATTCGGCCTTAGGTTCTTCAATATCGCCTTCTATCTTTTTTGTTAACTTTCCTTCCATCTTCTCCACGTCTCCCTGGACTTGGTCTATGCTCTTCTGTAGCTTACTCTCTCTCTCGTTGATGTCCATCTTCAGTCGTTCTTGTAACTCCTGCATTTCCTTCTTCAGATTATATTCTATCTTCATTTGCGATGTTTTGATCTCTTGTGCTAGAGTTTCCTTAAATGACTTTTCTAAGCTTTCTCTAGTTTCTTGTAAACCTTTCTCTAATGATTTGCGGAATATTTCTTCCATTTCTCTTGTTTCTTGTAAACCTTTCTCTAATGATTTGCGGAATATTTCTTCCCTTTCTCTAGTTTCTTCTAATTTCTCTTTTATTGCCTTGGTCTCCTTTAGCAAGTCTGCTAACATCGACCGTATATCCTCACCCTCTGAAACTGGCTTATCTCTCGTCGTTTGTCCCGGTGTCTCGGGATAACTAGTTGAATGTGCTAATGGGCTATCTAATGACAATCCATAATCATGATTCCTGAATCATCTCTGTCTTCCTGTCTTATCCCTTTCCTTTCAACTACTGCCTCACAAACCTGCTTATCTTCAGTAGACATGTTTGGTTTATTTTTAATGCACAGGCAAGTAATATAAAATAACCTCTAGTAACCCAAAACACTCCTAATTACCGCTAAACTAATCAAACAGTAACTGTAGTATCTTCAGTTAATCCCAAAATTGATACAATACGTATGAGTACTGAACATAACGACTCTCAAAACCTAATAATTTCAAATATCAATTTTCACATACACAGTTTATGTAAAATGTTTTAAATAAGACAAATCACACCATTAATTAAATCTATAAATGTAAAATCCCCAAAAACAATGAGCATATCTGTATAATCACCATTTAGACAGCGCAGTATGCATAAATAAGTATGCTATATTTCAGAGTATGTTTCGCAAACTTTTCGGAAATTACTGTAATTGGGCACTTCTCCTAAGGTGAAACACAGTTTAAAACTGTTTATTTATCGTGAAGACAGTACACTGCAATTTAATGTTATGCTAACCATTTGTCTTCACTCACCAATTGACGTTACCACGAGTCGCGATGTTTTGACGTTTGAAGTGGGCGTGGCGCTATACTGCCGCCGGAGCCACGTGAAGTCATGCTGAAGATCTGTGGCGAGTCGTCGTAGTTCTCAGTCGGCCGCTCCGTGGTGCTGCAGGCGGGCGTAGTTTGTAGTTTGGCCACTAGATGCCGGGTTGGCGCTTGGTGTCTCGAAGTCGCACTGATCGCTGTCAGTGTAGTGCGTCTGTGCCTGACCTACTCCTTGCACAGGTAGTTGGGATGACGTGTGAAATCACCTCGCGGATCGAAGGTCTTTGGCGCAGCTGCTGCACGGGTCTGCGTGACGTCATTCAGCAATTGCGTCGCCACATAAATTGTCGCCTGCATAACAGTTTATGGGTCCACATGAATTTGCTCGATTTTCATTATTCAAAAAGTAATTTCGGTCATAATATTACTACTAAACACTTCTTTAGAAGCTTTCGTGAAGAATTCTTGGCTCGTTTTGTTGTTGTAATGTTCACACGTGTCTTTCTTTGGTGTTCACTTTTCACAGTTTTTCGCGCGGATTTACGCGTTCGCACGTTATAACACAGTTTATCGACACTACTACTCTCATCTAATATGGCGAAAAAACAGTTTATTCACAATCGTAAGATGCTATTACTTCGTATTGTTCAAAATGCACTGTTTCTTGTCGCGATTTTAAAGTTTATGCTCTGTCTTGATCCGAAATTGAAAAATATTCTCTCGCGTTAAGCAAGATAAAATTACCTATTGTTCTTTACAATTCGTTCGAAGAATGCACTTGTCCTTTCACAGTAAGCCAAGGTGTAACAGCTCCGTTTATTTATCCCAACCTGATCTGATCGAATAGCAGCCCAATAATTATTATTAATGTGACCGTGTACCTAATGGGGCTGGCAATCGGAATTGACTGCTACGGAAGTTGTTACTTTCCAGTTCGTTCTTCTCAATACTGTAATAATGAAATGTCTGGTAACAAGAAAAACACCAACACAGTTTCACTAATTACGAACCTATATTCGTCTCAAAAACACAAAAAGGAGGAGACAGCCATTGCCTTCGTCATACATATCTAATTACGGCTAATCTCAGCACAGGCTTCTTCATTTTCCCTTATCGTCACACGCTAATCCATCACTGCATCCAACACTGCAATCCAACATTGCAATCCAAGGTGATGCCGGCGCGGTAGATGCGAAACCAAAATATCGGCCCTAGAAATGTCACTGACCACTTCCGTAATTATACTTCTTCACTTTCCCGGTATTATTTCTAGTATAAAGTGGTCTAACCACGGCGATGGCGACTCCCTTCTCCGTTAAAGCCTTGCATTACAACAACTGGCCTCCACACGCCTCTACCCGCAACATGGCACTGGCTCAACTCCACACTCGCTCTCGCAACACGACACAATCGATTGTTCGCCCTATCGACCTGTGCCGAGTGCTAATTTATAGTAAGGGCCTACGGACCCCTTACAAGGTGTACTTAAGATTTCATATTTATTTGGCTACTAGTTTCGAAATTGCATCAACGCCATGTTCAGGCCCGTATACTTCGATGAAATCAGTTGTGTGTGGCTGAGTACTAGAAGCCCGCGGTGAGACCAATACGTGCTCACGTGGATGGCGGACTTCTTGTACTCCGCCACACACAATTGATTTCATCAAAGTGTACAGGCCTAAAGATGGCGTTGATGCAACGTCGAAACTAGTAGCTAAATAAATATGAAATGTTAAGTACAGCTGGAGAAGTTTAATTTTTAATAAAAATTATACCAGCTTATGTCCCACCATCATCCTATTTAAATATGGATGTACGAAGATTAGTTAACTGATGTTCAACTGTCAGTGTATTTAAGAATAGTATGGGAATCAATTTGCGGTTCTACACTGCTGGGAAAAAAATTAGTGCATCTGGAAAGACGACGTCGATTCTGAACCGATGACGGCAAAAACCACGTGGGGGATAGTATATGTACTGATAATGGTTTCAACGTCGTCCGCCAACAGATAGCGTCGTGACAGCCGCCACATGTGTCTACCTTTTAATAAGGAATGCTCATAGCCCGAAGGCTCAGTGTGGTGAAAATGTGTGTAGCAAGCAGGCACCATGCCACGAAGACGCACTCATGCTTCCTACCGCCAGTCGAGAGAGTTTGAAAGTGGTCAAATTGTGACCTTCCGAGTGGCGGGATGATCCTTACGGTGAAGTGGCACACAAGCTGGACTTGCTGCGTAAGTAGTGCGACGATGCTGGTATCAGTCATCACACGAAGTTTATTACAGCGGTAGACGAGTTTCTGGACGTCCACGCAGCACAGACACCCCCCCCCCCCCCCCTGCAGAACCGACGTATTGTAAGGGCAGAGGTGGTAGATAGTATAAATATCGCAGCATGGATATAAGGGCTTGTGATCCCAGTTATGTCAACAGGAATCGGTTATTAGGAGTGGGAATAGGGGCACGCACACCTCTACCCATCTTCCACTCACGCCACAGCATCGACGTGCACAACTCGACAGGTGCCGTCAGAGGATCACTTGGAAAATTGAATGGAGCGCCGTGGTGTTCAGGATGAAATCAGATTCTGTCTGCACACAAGCTATGGACGTTTGCGCGTATTTGACGTAGACCTGATGTGCGCTGTCTCTGTAAATTAATTCAAGACACATGGCTCCACCCAAGGGGTTATGATCTGGGGTGCGATAAGCTGCATCTCTCGCTCGCCTACGGTGTTTCTGGAGTGGACGCTAACTAGCGCAATAAATCTTGAGTATGTGCAAATTGTTTTAGATCCGGTCTTTTGCCGCGTTGCAACAGGAAGGTGATGTGTTGTTCCAACAGAATAAAGCTCTCATGCTCACTGCCCGTGTAACTCAACGTGCTCTGCAAGACGTCAAGAGGTGCAGCAACTTCCCTGGGCAGCACGATCTCCGGACTTGTTTCCAGTCGAGAACGTGTGGCACACGGTGTGACGAGAGGTGACTCGTGCGACTCGTCATCCAACAACTTTTGCTGAACTACGTGAACAGCTCAAGCATGCGTGGAATATCGTATCCCATAACAGTATTCACTGTCTGTACGATCGGCTCGATGCTGGAGGCAGCGCATGTATTGCTGTTCGTGGAGGCTGCACCATATACTAATATGAGTGCTTCAGCAGCGGTCGA
This sequence comes from Schistocerca nitens, assembly GCF_023898315.1. NCBI lineage: Eukaryota > Metazoa > Arthropoda > Insecta > Orthoptera > Acrididae > Schistocerca > Schistocerca nitens. The sequence goes on along the minus strand of NC_064614.1, from coordinate 279,135,848 downwards.
TACTTCGTAGATCAGAACTTCTTGTGCTGTTGAGATATAAACGTAATCATTGCGTGTACTTCGTATGTACTGTTGCAAAAATAAATCTTGCGTGGACTGGAAACCTCTAAAAGAGTGTACTAATTTTTTATGGCGCTGTATTTTCTTTCTTTCAGCGTCTGTCTTGTTTTTCTGTATTTCCACTTCCCACCTGACAAATTGTAATAAAGACACCCGTATCATTCTTGTTAGTGGACCCTAAATAATTTTTGAAGTTAAGAGACTGTTATCAGGTAAGGCGTGATTGTAGCTGAAGTAAATAAGAACGAGTTCGAAGTGTAACGAACTGATTAGATGTTCGGGTTTCACCACAATGCAACCAAATTCTTGATATGATTGAGAGTTGGCGGGGGCGGGGGCGGTATTACGTTAAAACGAAATCAGAATTAGCTTAGTTATTTTAAAGTTCAAATTGTGCTGAATAGCCCTTGCAAAATTAATTCATAAAGTTACATGATCTGTTGTACAGTAGGAGAGAATTAGTTTCATCTTCTCACAGTATCATGTAGGTTCTAAAACTAAGGAGAATTACAGTTGCATTTACAGTTATGATACGTAAATAATGTTAAACTTTAAGCAAATATAATATTGTCAAAGAATAATTAATAGCTATGTTGCAATCAGGTAAGACGAGGAGGGGGCACTGCGGCGGGTCGAAGAAAGATTAGGTATGATCTAGTTGTCGTCCCGGTAGTTTCGAAAATGGCTCTGAGAACTATGGGACTTAACATCTATGGTCATCAGTCCCCTAGAACTTAGAACTACTTAAACCTAACTAACCTAAGGACAGCACACAACACCCGGTAGTTTCGGCGTCTTAATTTATTGTCACAGCAGCTGGTTTTGCGATAATGTATATTTGGTATTCGTCGTTTTTAAGTCATCAGTCTTGTGACTGGTCTGACGCGCCCGCCACGAGTTGCTCTCCAGTGCCCACCTTTTCGCCTCAGAGTATCACTTGCAACCTACGTCCCCAGTTATTTGCTGGATTGATTCTAATCTCGTCTACAGTTTTTACCCTCTACAACTCCCTCTAGTACCATGGAAGTTATTTCTTCATGTCTTGACCGATATCCTACCGCCCTTCTTCTTATTGTCCGCGTTTTCCATATACTCATTTCCTTCCCGATTCTCCGTAGAACCTTCTCATTCCTTAACTTACCAGTCCACTTGATTTTCAACATCCTTCTGTAGCACCACACATCAAATGCTTCGATTCTCCTCTTTTCTGGTTTCCCACGGTCCATGTTTCACTACCATACACTGATTTGCTCCAAACGTACATACTCAGAGATTTCTGCCTCAAATTAGGGCCTATGTTTTATATACTAGTAGACTTCTTTTGGCCAGGGATGCCCATTTTGCCAGTGCTATTCTGCTTTGGAGGTCCTCTGTGCCCCGTCTGTCCTGGTTTATTTTTCTGCCTAGGTAAAAGAATTCCTTAACTTCATCTGCTAGGTGATCACCAATCCTGATAAGTATCTCGTTGTTCTTATCATTTTCGTCTTTCCTCGATTTACCATCAAACCACATTCTGTACTTTCAATAAAAATTTTCTGGGTTTGTGACCGCATTGTCAGTATATATGAAACTACCGAAGTTTCCGCCCTGTTGCAACCGACCTTCTTCAGGATGTTTTTGCTATCTGCTGAATGAGTTTTTTTTTCCTTTTGCTGAATGAGAAAACTTTGTTTCTTATATAACTGCAAACATGGCTGTTATCAAATTCTGATAGGCTGTTTAGGATGGAGGGGAGGGATGTTAGAAGTCTTTATTGGTGTTTTTATTATTTGTTTTCATTGCTGGAAAACACATGTTTTGATTGGTGTTTGTATTACTCATTGTGACTGGTGGAAATCGGCGAATGGAAAACCAGGCGACAGCTGTAGCGTGATGTTGTTTTCCTGCTTTCTAGCGCCGGCCTAGGCGCGCCAGTACTCTTATCTACCTACGGCCGCTGCGGTCTCCCGCGCGCTTGTATGTGTTGCTTCACGTGAGCTATCGTCTCGTAGCGCTGTTACTGCAGGCAGCCAAGACGTCGGAAGTCGTTAGCCGTCTTCTCTGTTCATGTTGGCCGGTCGCTTGGCTATATCTATTGCCTCTCTAATCTTCCTTCTGACAGTTTCACCAGTACGCGAGCTTCACCAAAATCAATGTTTGCCGCACTCATCCTGGTGATGATGATGATGATGTTTGGTTTGTGGGGCGCTGAACTGCGCGGTTATCAGCGCCCGTACAAACTCCCACCCTTTTCTCAGTCCAGTCTCACCACTTTCATGAATGATTATGAAATGATAAGGACAACACAAACACCCAGTCGCCTGGAGGCAGGTGAAAACCCCTGACCCAGCCGAGAATCGAACCCGGGACCCCGTGCTTGGGAAACGAGAACAAGACGCGAGACCACGAGCTGCGGACTCCTGGTGTTGTGCCACCGCTGACTTAGTGTACTATCTCTGTCGGAGGTATCTTTTGTGTTCCGATATCCGTGTGCTGATTGTATTGTATTGTATGTTAACCGGGGTCTTAGAGACGACGGAGAGGCTCCGTCCCCGCCGCAGGAGCAGTGGTCCACAACCTCACGACGACTACCGCAGTCCACTTCACCCCTCCGCCGCCCCACACCGAGCCAAGGGTTATTGTGCGGTTCGACACCCGGTGGACCCGCCAGGGAACGTCTCACACCAGACGACTGTAACCCCTATGTTTGCGTGGTAGAGTAACGGTGGTGTACGCGTACGTGGAGAACTTGTTTGCGCAGCAATCGCCGACATAGTGTAACTGGGACGGAATAAGGGGAACCAGCCCGCATTCGCCGAGGCAGCTGGAAAACCGCCTAAAAACCATCCACAGACTGGCCAGTTCACCGGACCTCGACACAAATCCGCCGGCGGATTCGTGCCGGGGACCAGGCGCCCCTTCCCGCCCGGAAAGCCGTGCGTTAGACCGCACGGCCAACCGGGCGGGCTCTTTGCTGATTGGTCACCCTGTCTCCCCTACATACACTAATACATCTTCGCACCTGATTTCGTAAACTCCAGCAGCATGTAGTTTGTCAACTGTATCTTTTGTTGTGGGGAAAACATCTTTCATTCTGTTGCTGCTTCGAAAAATCGGTTTGATGCCTGCTCGGTGAAGAATTTTGCCCACCCGTAATGTGACTCCGTGAACATATGGTAACATAGTGATGTTTTGTGCTTGCTTTTACTCTCCTCTATTGCCTTCATTCTTTGTCGCCGTAGTCGCATTCCATAACATTGGCCCAAAAAATGGACTTGGGTTTTGTAGGTCACCCTTCATATATTCCTCATCGCTGATCCTGTGAGCCCTCTGGGTTAAAGTGCGCAGGGCGGATTTCTTCTGCGTAGGATGATGAAGGGAGGAGGCATGCAGGTACCTGTCAGAACTCGTTGACTTCCGATACACTTGTAAGCAGCCTGTTTATATGTTTGTATGTTGGCAGCGCTTTAGACTGCATTAATATCACTGACAGCGCTGGTCGTCCTCTGTAAGAGACTCGCTAGCTGGTCGGACTCGCAGTTGGAAGTTAATAGTCAGCAGTGATGGAGGTCGGAAGTGTTAACGCGAGCAGACGGTCTGGACGTGTCCATCATGTAGATTTAATATTGGTTGGACATGGATTGTAAAATGTGGGTAATAGAATCATTGACGGTTATATAATTTTTGGAACTGGATGACACATGATTAAGGAAAAATCTGCTAAATACATTGTTTGCTCTGCAACAAAAATCTGTCTTTTGCTAACCACGCGCCTATTAATAATTTTTATTTATCTGGTTGTATACTTGCTGTATTTGCTGTTGTTCGGGTAATTAAGATTTTCGGTGAGGTAAGTGAAATATGAAATGTATGAGTTATTGTTAAGATTTCTTCTAATTTTGGGCCATTCTTTTGTGTTAATTAATAGTCAGATTGCGTTATCATTGTATATTGTGGCTCATTAATGAGTAGAATAACTATGAGCTGTATTTGTCAAGGAAAATTCTGTAGATCAGTCTTCAAACGATAAAGACAAGCAAAGTGACAGTACGTCAGTTTCACTCAGCAGTTTAAGAAGGTTCACTTGCATTCAGTTTGACTCAGCAGTTTAAGAAATAAATAAAGAAGTTTCACCTTCTCAGTTATTTTAGTTTAAGTAAAAATATACCATAAAGTTTCACCTGTCGACCCTTAACCGAGGATACCTCACTGAAATCTTCTGATTTTCTCCTAATTTGAATAATTAGTGCATGATTAGAGATTAGTTATTTTTTACTGCTAGCGCGTAATTGTATATGGAATTTCCTTAGTAGTTGTAGTTTCTTATTGTTGTATTGTATTGTAATGAGCAAAGCAGTAGTAGCATCCACGTGGATTTGCACTAAGTCTTCCGCAGTCGCTTTTGCAAGTAATTAGATATTTATTATTTTCAGTGCTATTTTAGTATGTCTTCTTATTTTTGCTCTTTTTAATTTTTTGTGTGTTATCGTGTGAAACAGTGTGACAATCTTGGCCTGTGAAAAGGGTGAAACTAGGCTGCAAAGTAAATTGAGAAATGACAGCGACGATGAGAGTAGTTTGTTAGCACCACCTTGTACTGAAGTGACAAATGTTCGAGTCAATAATTTGGTAATACTGCATAGGGACATAGACCAGGCAGTAAATAACCGTGTAGAAAGTGAAACAATCAGTGAACAGGAAACTACTGTCGATCGATCGGTCGGTAACAGTTCGCCTCAGGAATGCGAAGTAATGGAACAAAATCTTGCAAATACCGTGGATTCAGGTTTTGCCTCATTACACTTTCCTCAATTAAGTGAAGACACATTTTCTGCTTTTCGAAATATGAGTATTGCCGATGCGAATGCACTACCGAAAAGCACAAAGGAACATGAAACAACACAACAAAATCTATCAGATACCGTAGATTCAGGTTTTGCGTCATTACCCTTTTCTCTATTAAGTCAAGATTCATTCTTTGCTCTTCAAAATCCGAATATTGCCGGTGGAAATGCACTGCTGAAAAACACAAAGCAACTTGTTTCATTCATTAATACATTGTTATTGCAATTAATTCAACAAATGGAACAAAAGAAGCAACAAATGGAACAAAATCATAAATTAATAGACCAAAAGTTAGGCACAATGGTACAAAATCAGGAACGAATACTGCAAGAGCTCCAAAAATTAGACACAATTGAACAAACACTTGAACAAACACGTGAAGATATAACCGCTAAGACACCCGAAATCGAATCGAAATATCAAAAAGTTTCAGAAGATGTAAAAACACAAATTTGTGATCGTTTTCAGCCTATCTTTTCGCGACATGAAGACATTACAGAATCATGAAGTTGATAAACAACTGCAGACTGTTGTACATGAAAATCACGACACCTTGCAGGCTAAAACTGTCTCAGTTGCATCTACCGATACGGTTATGCAACATGTAAAAAATCGGGAAAACGTTATGGAAACAGTAGATACGATTACGATACAAAAGTCACATGGCAATAATATATGGTATTTCGGAGATCTTGAAAGGAGTCGCAGGGTGCACCGAATCTTGAGATGGAACCGCCGACACGACGTAAGAATGACCGACTTGCGACTTGGCATCACGATTACTTTGACTACAAGCTCTTCATCACTAGGCGTAAATTTAAAACATTCAAGAATTCTGGTAATGACATACATCCACAGGCTTGGCTTCGTAAATTTTCTTATTGCTTTCTTCTTAATTTCTCATTTAAGTAAAAAAAAGTTGACAAAACACATTTCTCATGTAAAACCGTCTATTGAGAAATAGTTTGCTTTCTGACTTTCTTTGTCATTAGATTTTTTATTTGAAGTTCTTAGCACGCTTTGTTACATTTAGCATACAGCGATGTCTTGAAGTTAACTATCTAACCAAGAACCTATGGAATTTATTAAGATAGTAATTTTATGAGTTCACTTTTATAGGGAACAGTCGACACAGTCTTGGTTTTACTGCAACATTTTGGTTTACTTGAAAAGACATTTTTTATTTAAAGCACTTTCTGAGAGGTCACAGACGACACAGTATTTCGTTTCTTTGACATCTACACGACTATACTACAGCGCTACTTATGAGTGACACCGTTTTCATTATTGCTTTCACGCTTATCTATTTTATGTCTGCACAGTTTTCTGTGCTCTTCTGAAAAGTAAAACATGTTTTGGTAATGACTTTTGTGGTATGGCAACGATGAGACTGTTATTTTCGTAACAAAACAACACGTTACAGTGCAGTATTGTCAAGGCCAATGAACGTAATAACTATGACATTTATACGCATAGCACTTTGCTTTTTTACATGACAAAGTAAGTACATTGATTTTTGGAGAAGTTTCTTTATGGACGACGATAACTACGACACTTTGTACATTTTTAACGTTAAGCGATGACAGAAATTTTCTTACAACACGAATCATAGTTTAGCGTTACAGGACACGCATTTGAGTGATTAATTTTTGAACTTGCAACCTTTTTAGAAATATTTTTGAATTACAATGACACAGAGAAGATTTTCGGGGATACATCATTCCGCAGTCTTAATCTGTAACATCTGAGGTATATTTACACTATCTCTCATGGGGGTATGCCTACTTTGTGTACCATGCGTGTGGAAAGCACAAGGAGCCTGTACCCTCCCCCTCACTTATCGATCTTAATGACAGTGAAAAATTAAACCGCGTGTACCTAATGGAAATTTGGGAAAAGCAATCATCACCGAAGTTAATCTGTCGGTAAAGAGGGAGGAAAGGGTTACATCTTAATTGAAAGGAAAAATGCAAATGAAACTGGTGGAAATTGATTTTGAAAAGCGGTAAAGTTAATAAAGAAAATAAATGTGCGGTCGTTACGTTAACAATTAACTGGCGTTAATTAGATATTTGAGATTTGGGGAAAATTACGGTTGCCAGTCCTATGGTGAACTACTATAATAATTGAAAAAGAAAGGTTATTGCACATATAATTAGCACTGAAGGTTGACACATGTTGTGTGAAAACTGAATGTTTGCCAGAAGCAATAAATTTCGCTACACTCTGACTTAATTTAGCAACAGAATTAATAAAACCGGAATATTGAAAGTTAATTTAGTGACTGAAATTAATAGTAAACTTTGTTTCTGAAGCACAATGAAATTCAATAAAATAAGGTTAGTCTTGGGATACCTCAACAATCATTTCAAAAGCTACTTGAATCTACGCAATTCAGAAATAAGAGATTTAACTGTGAACTTGAATTAAATGATTCGGAACAATTAATAATAGAAAAATTTAGTACGTACCAAGCTGAGCTGCAGTCACAGGAAAGCTAAAATATCGTAAAAAACTCGCACTCTTAATTTGTGTTTGTGTAATCTATATATTGTAGTCAGCTATGAGTACCTTAACTGAACTTTGAAATTGTTGTTGTTGTTGTCTTCAGTCCTGAGACTGGTTTGATGCAGCTCTCCATGCTACTCTATCCTGTGCAAGCTGCTTCATCTCCCAGTACTTACTGCAACCTACATCCTTCTGAATCTGCTTAGTGTATTCATCTCTTCGTCTCCCTCTAAGATTTTTACCCTCCAATGCTAAATTTGTGATCCCTTGATGCCTCAGAACATGTCCTACCAACCGGTCCCTTCTTCTTGTCAAGTTGTGCCACAAACTCCTCTTCTCCCCAATTCTATTCAATACCTCCTCATTAGTTATGTGATCTACCCATCTAATCTTCAGCATTCTTCTGTAGCACCACATTTCGAAAGCTTCTATTCTCTTCTTGTCCAAAGTATTTTTCGTCCATGTTTCACTTCCATACATTGCTACACTCTATAGAAATACTTTCAGAAACGACTTCCTGACACTTAAATCCATACTCGATGTTAACAAATTTCTCTTCATCAGAAACGCTTTCCTTGCCATTGCCAGTCAACATTTTATATCCTCTCTACTTCGACCATCATCAGTTATTTTGCTCCCCAAATAGCAAAACTCCTTTACTACTTTAAATGTCTCATTTCTTAATCTAATTCCCTCAGCATCACCCGACTTAATTCAACTACATTCCATTATCCTCGTTTTGCTTTTGTTGATGTTCATCTTATATCCTCCTTTCAAGACACTGTCCATTCCGTTCAACTGCTCTTCCAAGTCCTTTGCTGTCTCTGACAGAATTACAATGCTATTGGCGAAGCTCAATGTTTTTATTTCTTCTCCATGGACTTTAATACCTACTCCGAATTTTTCTTTTGTTTACTTCACTGCTTGTTCAATATACAGATTGAATAACATCGGGGAGAGGCTACAACCCTGTCTCACTCCTTCCTAACCGCTGCTTCCCTTTCATGCCCCTCGACTCTTAAAACTGCCTTCTGGTTTCTGTACAAATTGTAAATAGCCTTTCGCTCCCTGTATTTTACCCCTGCCACCTTTAGAATTTGAAAGAGAGTATTCCAGTCAACATTGTCAAAAGCTTTCTCTAAGTCTACAAATGCTAGAAATGTAGGTTTGCCTTTCCTTAATCTATTTTCTAAGATAAGTCGTAAGGTCAGTATTGCCTCACGTGTTCCAACATTTCTGCGGAAGAGAAACTGATCTTAGCCGAGGTCGGCTTCTACCAGTTTTTCCATTCGTCTGTAAAGAATTCGCGTTAGTATTTTGCAGCTGTGGCTTGTTAAACTGATAGTTCGGTAATTTTCACATCTGTCAATACCTGCTTTCTTTGGGATTGGAATTATTATATTCTTCTTGAAGTCTGGGGGTATTTCGCCTGTCTCATACATCTTGCTCACCATATGGTAGAGTTTTGTCAGGACTGGCTCTCCCAAGGCCGTCAGTAGTTCTGATTGAATGTTGTCTACTCCCCGGGCCTTGTTTCGACTCAGGTGTTTCAGTATTCTGTCAAACTCTTCACGCAGTATCGTATCTCACATTTCATCTTCTGCCGTCTGCTTCACGTCTGCTGTGCAGCGAGCTACCTTAATTTAAGTATTAACTGTATTTTTCTGACTTGTCACTTCTTCTTCCGTGTGTTTTAGCTTTTAGGAAGCTTTAACTATCGTGTGCTAGTAATAGTGTTCCATAGATTTCGTGTTTGTTTTGAATACAGTCAGAGAGTCCCTTTAGTCAGCCATAGTGCCAGTAGTGCTAGTGTTCGTTCTTAATACAGTCCAGAGACAGGTAGTTATATTTTCATTGTTTTCTGCAAGAAGTGGCTAGCAACCACAGTTTAGTCAACAATTAGCCGCCTTTAGTGAATTGGCAGTCTAGTTAAAAGTTGATTATCTCTCTACAGTAAATTGACGTCTTAGGGTGGATAGTATGTGTGACTGATGTGTACGGACGCAGGAGGAGCTGACCCCTGTTCGCGAACAGCTGAACGTGTTGATGGCCGTGGTCAGCCGTCTTCAGGCTGCTGCCTCGGAGTGTAGCGGCAGTGGGGAGTCTGGTGCGTCGCATGGTACACCCCAGATGTTACATGCTTCACCCACTGTCCCTGCTGTCGAGACATCTTCGCGGGTACTGGGCGCGGTAGGGCCAACCTCTCCCCAAGGGGAGTGGCGGGTTCAGCGGCGTTCGCGGCGCACGAGGCGGAGGGTAAATGTGGAGGCTGGCCGTGTGGCATCGTCCGCTCTGTCTGTGAGTGGACATGAGGCCGCTCCTTCAGCAAGGTCCGAGCAGGCACACGGGGGAGGGGTTTATTAGTTATTGGGAGCTCCAACATTAGGCGGGTGATGGAGCCCCTTAGAAAAATAGAGGAAAGCTCGGGGAAGAAGGCCAGTGTTCACTCTGTCTGCTTGCCGGGGGCTTTCATCCGAGATGTGGAGGAGGCCCTGCCGGCGGCGATAGAGAGCACTGGGTGCACCCGACTGCAAATTGTTGCTCATGTCGGCACCAATGACTCTTGTCGTCTGGGTTCAGAGGTCATCCTCAGTTCGTACAGGCGGTTGGCGGAATTGGTGAAGGCGGAAAGCCTCGCTCACGGGATGGAATCAGAGCTAACTATTTGTAGTATCGTTCCCAGAACCGATCGCGGTCCTCTGGTTTGGAGCCGAGTGGAAGGCTTAAACCAGAGGCTCAGACGATTCTGCGGAGATCTGGGGTGCAAATTTCTCGACCTCCGCTATCGGGTGGAGAAATGTAGGGTCTCCCTGAATAGGTCAGGCGTGCACTACACGCCGGAAGTGGCTACAAGGGTAGCGGAGTACGTGTGGAGTGCACATGTGGGTTTTTTAGGTTAGAGAATTCCCTCCCTAGGCCCGACGTGACGCCTCCTGAGACGCGGCAATGTAAGAGCAGGAAAAATGCAACAGGGAATAACAATATTAATGTGCTAATAGTAAACTGCAGGAGCGTCTATAGAAAGGTCCCAGAACTGTTCTCATTAATAAACGGTCATAACGCCCATATAGTACTAGGGACAGAAAGTTGGCTGAAACCAGACGTAAACAGTAATGAAATCCTAAACTCAGATTGGAATGTATACCGCAGAGACAGGCTGGAAAGTGAAGGGGGAGGAGTGTTTATAGCGATAAGACGTGCGACAGTACCGAAGGAAATTGACGGAGATACGAAATGTGAAATAATTTGGGTGAAGGTCACGGTTAAAGCAGGCTCAGACATGGTAATTGGATGTCTCTATAGACCCCCTGGCTCAGCAGCTGTTGTGGCTGAGCACCTGAAGGATAATATGGAAAATATTTCGAGTAGATTTCCCCACCATGTTATAGTTCTGGGTGGAGATTTTAATTTGCCGGATATAGACTGGGAGACTCAAACGTTCATAACGGGTGGCAGGGACAAAGAATCCAGTGAAATTTTTTTAAGTGCTTTATCTGAAAACTACCTTGAGCAGTTAAATAGAGAACCGACTCGTGGCGATAACATATTTGACCTTCTGGTGACAAACAGCCCCGAACGATTTGAAACAGTTAACGCAGAACAGGGAATCAGCGATCATAAAGCGGTTACTGCATCGATGATTTCAGCCGTAAATAGAAATATTAAAAAAGGTAGGAAGATTTTTCTGTTTAGAAAAAGTGACAAAAAGCTGATTACAGAGTACCTGACGGCTCAACACAAAATTTTGTCTCAAGTACAGATAGTATTGAGGATCAGTGGACAAAGTTCAAAACCATCGTACTATATGCGTTAAATGAGTATGTGCCAAGCAAGATCGTAAGAGATGGAAAAGAGCCACCGTGGTACAACAACCGAGTTAGAAAACTGCTGCGGAAGCAAAGGGAACTTCACAGCAAGCATGAACATAGCCAAAGCCTTGCAGACAAACAAAAATTACGCGAAGCGAAATGTAGTGTGAGGAGGGCTATGCGAGAGGCGTTCAATGAATTCGAAAGTAAAGTTCTGTGTACTGACTTGGCAGAAAATCCTAAGAAATTTTGGTCTTATGTAAAAGCGGTAGGTTGATCAAAACAAAATGTCCAGACACTCTGCGACAAAAATGATACTGAAACAGAGGATGACAGACTAAATGCCGAAATACTAAATGTCTTTTTCCAAAGCTGTTTCACAGAGGAAGACTGCACTGTAGTTCCTTCTCTAGATTGTCGCACAGATGACAAAATGGTAGATATCGAAATAGATGACAGAGGGGTAGAGAGACAATTAAAATCGCTCAAAAGAGGAAAGGCCGCTGGATCTGATGGGACACCAGTTCGATTTTACACCGAGTACGCGAAGGAACTTGCCCCCCTTCTTGCAGCGATGTACCGTAGGTCTTCTCTAGAAGAGCATAGCGTTCCAAAGGATTGGAAAAGGGCACAGGTCATCCCCGTATTCAAGAAGGGACGTCGAACAGATGTGCAGAACTATAGACCTATATCTCTAATGTCGATCAGTTGTAGAATTTTGGAACACGTATTATGTTCGAGTATAATGACTTTTCTGGAGACTAGAAATCTACTCTGTAGGAATCAGCATGGATTTAGAAAAAGACGGTCGTGTGAAACCCAGCTCGCGCTATTCGTTCACGAGACTCAGAGGGCCACAGACACGGGTTCACAGGTAGATGCCGTGTTTCTTGACTTCCGCAAGGCGTTCGATACAGCTCCCCACAGTCGTTTAATGAACAAAGTAAGAGCATATGGACCATCACACCAATTGTGTGATTGTATTGAAGAGTTCCTAGATAACAGAACGCAGCATGTTATTCTCAATGGAGAGAAGTCTTCCGAAGTAAGAGTGATTTCAGGTGTGCCGCAGGGGAGTGTCATAGGACCGTTGCTATTCACAATATACATAAATGACCTTGTGGATGACATCGGAAGTTCACTGAGGCTTTTTGCAGATGATGCTGTGGTGTATCGAGAGGTTGTACCAATGGAAAATTGTACTGAAATGCAGGAGGATCTGCAGCGACTTGAAGCATGGTGCAGGGAATGGCAATTGAATCCCAATGTAGACAAGTGTAATGTGCTGCGAATACATAGAAAGATAGATCCATTATCATTTAGCTACAAAATAGCAGGTCAGCAACTGGAAGCAGTTAATTCCATAAATTATCTGGAAGTACGCATTAGGAGTAATTTAAAATGGAATGATCATATAAAGTCGATCGTCAGTAAAGCAGATGCCAGACTGAGATTCATTAGAAGAATCCTAAGGAAATGCAATCCGAAAACAAAGGAAGTAGGTTACAGTACGCTTGTTCGCCCACTGCTTGAATACTGCTCAGCAGTGTAGGATTCGTACCAGATAGGGTTGATAGAAGAGATAGAGAAGATCCAACGGAGAGCAGCGCGCTTCGTTACAGGATCATTTAGTAATTGCGAAAGCCTTACGGAGATGATAGATAAACTCCAATGGAAGAATCTGCAGGAGAGACGCTCAGTAGCTCGGTATAGGCTTTTGTTAAAGTTTCGAGAACATACCTTCACCGAAGAGTCCAGCAGAATATTGCTCCCTCCTTCGTATATCTCGCGAAGAGACCATGATGATAAAATCAGATAGATTAGAGCCCATACAGAAGCATACCGACAATCCTTTTTTCCACGAACAATGCGAGACTGGAATAGAAGGGAGAACCGATAGAGGTACTCAGCGTACCCTCCGCCACACACCGTCAGGTGTCTTGCGGAGTATTGATGTAGATGTAGATCTTCATCTACATCCTCTTCCATTTCCATAATATTGTCCTCAAGTACGTCGCCCTTGTATAGACCCTCTATATACTCCTTTCACATTTCTGCTTTCCCTTCTTTGCTTAGAACTGGGTTTCCATCTGAGCTCATGATATTCATGCAAGTGGTTCTCTTTTCTCCAAAGGTCTCTTTAATTTTCCTGTAGGCAGTATCTGTCTTACCCCCAGTGAGATAAGTCTCTACATCCTTACATTTGTCCTCTAGCCATCCCTGCTTAGCCATTTTGCACTTCCTGTCGATCTCATTTTTGAGACGTTTGTATTCCCTTTTGCCTGCTTCATTTACTGCGTTTTTATATTTTCCCCTTTCATCAATTAAATTCAATATTTCTTCTTTTACCCAAGGATTTCTACTAGCTCTCGTCTTTTTACCTACTTGATCCTCTGCTGCCTTCACTACTTCATCCCTCAGAGCTACCCATTCGTCTTCTACTGTATTTCTTTCCCCTATTCCTGTCACTTGTTCCCTTATGCTCTCCCTGGATAGGTAAGACAGAAAGATGTCAAGTTCTACGAGAGGTCAGGATTGAAACAAATCTTCAGTTTAGGAAAGAAATTAAACAGCACAATTCTAGCACATTGGATCACCAATCACAGCTATCAATTATAAATTTTCACCAATCACCAGAAATTTTATTTCCACCAAGTTGTAGCTCAGTCCTAGGTAATTGCATTGATGAATTAAAGTCACCCAACCCAGTTGACATAATCTGCCTCTCTGAACACCGTGTGACCACTGGTATAGGAACTAGGCCTAAGCACAATGAGAAACTCAGACAGGAGAGTACTGCAAATTTTAGAATAAGGAAAGGTTCTCATAAAGGTATAATTAAAAATAATGTAAGTATATTTCATCAAAATATTGGGAGTTTAAAGAATAAAGTAGATGAGCTTCTGGTTTGTTTAGAAGATTTAGAAGCTGAGAATGAAATAGATATACTATGCCTGTCTGAGCATCACATTGTTACTGATATGGATAAGGTAAATGTAAGTGGATATAAGCTCTCTGCACATGTAATGAGAGAAAATATGGAGAAAGGAGGAGTTGCCATATATGTCAAAAGTTATCATTGTGCAAAAAGTATAGAAACAAAAAAGTTTTGTGTAGAGAAACATATAGAAGCATGTGCCTGTGAGCTTAAATTAAATAAAGGCACATTTATAATTGTAACTGTATATAGGTCCCCATCAGGAAATTTTCATCTATTTCTGAAAAATTTGGACTCCTTGTTGTGCTATCTGTCAGACAGGGGGAAGCAAATTATTATTTGTGGGGACTTCAATGTAGATTCTCTGAAAGAGGGTAATAGGAAAAATGACCTCGAAGTATTACTCGGTTCTTTCAATTTGACACCCGTTATTGATTTTCCTACTCGGGTGGTAAAGGATAGCAGCTCACTGATAGATAACTTCTTTATAGACCAAGATAAGTTTAACCAGATAAATGCTCAGCCTGTTGAGAATGGTCTTTCTGATCATGGTGCACAGCTAGTTACAATATATGACATAGCTCCATTCAGCAATACTAAACAGTCCTCCAAAGTGGTACGTTCAGTCAACGATTTAACAATTGCAAATTTCAGGGAAAGCCTACAGCAGTTAGACTGGGATGAGGTGTACCGTGAACGTGATGCCAATTTAAAATATAATTTATTTCATGACATTTTTGTAAATGCATTTGAAAACTGCTTCCCCAAGAAAATAGTTAAATATACTCGTAAGAAACCTTGTAAGAAACCATGGCTTACTAAGGGTATAAAAATATCTTGTAACCGCAAAAGGGAAATGTATCTGACAGCAAGAAAGAGTAGTGACCCAGAAACTATCAAAAATTATAAAAACTACTGTGTTATATTAAGAAAAGTTATTAAAAAATCCAGGAGTATGTGTATCATGTCTGAAATCAGCAACTCTGATAATAAAATTAAAACAATTTGGAATATTATTAAAAGAGAAACAGGTCAACCAAGAGCAGAGGAAGACAGTATTACCATCAAATTGAATGAAAACTTTACGAACAAAAAGTCAGAAGTTGAAAATATTTTTAATAATCATTTTCTAAATGTTGTGGATATAGTAGGATCCAGGTGTTCATTAGAAGATGCTAGGCTGTTAATGGAAGAGGCCATACCTATGCAATTTGATACAATTGAAATCTCACCCACTTCTCCCTTTGAAATTAGGAAAATAATAAACTTGCTTAAAAGCAAAAACTCACATGGAATTGATGGCATTTCCAGCAAAATACTAAAAGCTTGTTCTCAACAGATAAGTAAGATTCTCAGCCACCTGTGTAATAGCTCTCTGGAACAGGGCATTTTCCCTGATAGACTGAAATATGCTATTGTTATACCTTTGCATAAAAAGGGGGATAGATCTGATGTCAACAATTACCGTCCAATCTCCCTTCTAACAGCTTTATCCAAAATTTTTGAGAAAGTAATGTATTCAAGAGTAGCTTCACATATCTGTAAAAATGAAGTACTAACAAAATGTCAGTTTGGTTTTCAGAAAGGTTTTTCAACAGAAAATGCCATATATGCTTTCACCAGTAAAATTTTGAATGATCTGAATAACCGAACACCACCCATTGGGATTTTTTGTGATCTCTCAAAGGCTTTTGATTGTGTAAATCATGAAATTCTGCTAGACAAGCTCAAGTATTGTGGCATGAGTGGGACAGTGCACAAATGGTTTAATTCATACCTAACTGGAAGAGTGCAGAAAGTTGAAATAAGTAGTTCTCGTAACATGCAAAGATCAGCACATTCCTCAAACTGGGGAACTATCAAGAATGGGGTTCCACAAGGGTCAGTCTTGGGTCCTTTGTTGTTCTTATTATATATTAATGACTTGCCATTCTATATTCATGAAGAGGCAAAGTTAGTTCTCTTTGCTGATGATACAAGTATAGTAATCACACCTGACAAACAAGAATTAACTGATGAAATTGTCAATACTGTCTTTCAGAAAATTACTAAGTGGTTCCTTGTAAACGGACTCTCACTGAATTTTGATAAGACACAGTACATACAGTTCCGTACAGTGAATGGTATGACGCCATTAATAAATATAGACCTTAATCAGAAGCATATAGCTAAGGTAGAATATTCCAAATTTTTAGGTGTGTCCATTGATGAGAGATTAAATTGGAAGAAACACATTGATGATCTGCTGAAACGTTTGAGTTCAGCTACTTATGCAATAAGGGTCATTGCAAATTTTGGTGATAAACATCTTAGTAAATTAGCTTACTACGCCTATTTTCACTCATTTCTTTCATATGGCATCATATTTTGGGGAAATTCATCACTGAGGAATAAAGTATTTATTGCACAAAAGCGTGTAATCAGAATAATAGCTGGAGTCCACCCAAGATCATCCTGCAGACATTTATTTAAGGATCTAGGGATATTCACAGTAGCTTCTCAGTATATATACTCTCTTATGAAATTTGTTATTAACAACCAAACCCAATTCAAAAGTAATAGCAGTGTGCATAACTACAATACTAGGAGAAAGGATGATCTTCACTATTCAAGATTAAATCTAACTTTGGCACAGAAAGGGGTGAATTATACTGGCACTAAAGTCTTTGGTCACTTACCAAATAGTATCAAAAGTCTGACAGATAACCAACAAGTATTTAAGAAGAAATTAAAAGAATTTCTGAATGACAACTCCTTCTACTCCATAGAGGAATTTTTAGATATAAATTAAGAAAAAAAAGAAAAAATATTAAAAAAATAAAAATAAAAAATAAAGAAAAACAAAAAACACAAAAAAATAAAGTTGTTATATTAACTTAAGTATGTTGTTAAATTAACCTAATTATGTCATGTATTGGAAAATTCGACTCGTTCCACATCATTACGAAATATCGTATTCATGATCCATGGAACTAGTATTAATCTAATCTAATCTAATCTAATCTAACCTGAAACTCTGTACAACCTTTGGTTTAGTCGGTTTATCCAGGTCCCATCTCCTAAAATTCCCACCTTTTTGCAGTTTCTTCAGTTTTAATCTACAGTTCATAACCAATATATTGTGGTCAGAGTCCACATCTGCCCCTGGAAATGTCTTACAATTTAAAACCTGGTTCCTACATCTCTGTCTTACCGTTATATAATCTAACTGATACCTTCTAGTATCTCCAGGATTCTTCCATGTATACAACCTTCTTTTATGATTCTTGAACCAAGTGTTAGCTATGATTAAGTTATGCTCTGTGCAAAATTCTACAAGGCGGCTTCCTCTTTCATTTCTCTCCCCCAATCTATATTCACCCACTATGTTTCCTTCTCTCCCTTTTCCTACTCTCGAATTCCAGTCACCCTTAGCTATTAAATTTTCGTCTCCCTTCACTACCTGAATAACTTCTTTTATCTCATGATACATGTCATCAATTTCTTCATCATCTGCAGAGCTAGTTGGCATATATACTTGTACTACTGCAGTAGGCATGGGCTTCGTGTCTTTCTTGGCCACAATAATGCGTTCACTATGCTGTTTGTAGTAGCTTACCCGCACTCCTATTTTTTTATTCATTATTAAACCCACTCTTGCATTACCCCTATTTGATTTTGGCATACTTAGCCTATGCAGACGACATCTGTTTACTCTCTAGATCGGAAGAGGAGTTGGAGCAAATGACCAAAGCACTAAAGGAGGCTGCCAGCAAATTTGGGCTAAACGTAAACGAAGCTAAGACAGAGTACCTCGTTATGACGCGTGGTCATTGTCAGACTGCTGATCATCTAGAATCACTGTAGGTGGGGGACCATTCCTACAAGAGAGTGCAATAATTTAAATACCTAGGGGCACTTTTCACTGAGAACTCGTCATGTGATGCTGAGATCAATGCCAGAACACAAGCAGGAAACCGATCTTACCACAGCCTAGCACAACTGCTTCGGTCCAAATCTCTCTCCAGACAGTTCAAGATTCTACTGTAGAAAACCCTGATCCAGCCTGTTGTTCTATATGGCTGTGAGACATGGAGTATCCGGAAACAGGACTTCCATAAGCTCCTTGTCTTTGAGAGAAAAGTGCTTCGGAAGATCTTCGGTCCGGTTCTGGATGCAGATACAGGGGAATGGAGGATCAGATACAACCAAGAGCTTGAGGAACTATACCAGCAGCCCAACATAGCAGGAGCTGTCAAAGCCAAACGAATGCAGTGGGCTGGCCATGTGGCCCCGATGGAGGATCACAGATGGCCTCGGAAGCTCCTGGATTTCACACCTACAGGAAAGAGACCGCCAGGGAGACCCAAGAAGCGTTGGAGGGATGGACTCCATGAAGATTTAAAACAAATGTCAATAGATGTGGACGAATGGCGGATAGCAGCAGTGGACAGAATACAGTGGAGGAGGAAACTTGTAGATGCGTGAGGTCCACTGGGTCTGATCACGTAGTAGTAGTAGTAGTAGTAGTAGTAGTAGTAGTATTAAACCCACTCTTGCATTACCCCTATTTGATTTTGGTTTTTATAACCCTGTATTCACCTGACCAAAAGTCTTGTTCCTCCTGCCAGCGAACTTCACTAATTCCCAATATATCTAACTTCAACCTATCCATTTCCCTTTTCAAATTTTCTAACCTACCTGCTCGATTAAGGGATCTGACATTCCACACTCCGATCCGCAGAACGCCAGTTTTCTTTCTCCTGATAACGACGTCCTCTTGAGTAGTCTCCACCCGGAGATCCGAATGGGGGACTATTTTACCTTCGGAATATTTTACTCAAGAGGATGCCATCATCATTTTATCATACAGTAAAGCAGCATGCCCTCGGGAAAAATTACGGCTGTAGTTTCCCCTTGCTTTCATCCGTTCGCAGTACCAGCACAGCAAGGCCGTTTTGGTTAGTGTTAGAAGGCCACATCAGTCAATCATCCAGACTGTTGCCCCTGCAACTACTGAAAAGGCTGCTGCCCCTCTCCAGGAACCACACGTTTGTCTGGCCTCTCAACAGATACCCCTCCGTTGTGGTTGCACCTACGGTACGGCCATCTGTATTGCTAAGGCTCGCAAGCCTCCCCACCAACGGCAAGGTCCATGGTTCATGGGGGTAGACTTTGAAATTAAAGCAGTGAAATCGAATGATATAACTTTAATGCTGGTGTTTGAATTTCAACGACACTAGAGTTCATTTCGGAAAAGGAAGGGACCCTGCTTGGTAATGCAATTGTTACAATGAGCAACAAAGGTTCATGCTAAGTTGCTGTAATTTAGTTAGGCAAATGGAACAATTTTGAAAGCTGAGGTCTGCCATACAGTTCTAAAACTTTACGTGCTTCCAGTCTTCCTTGTTGGGTGATTGAAGGTTTGAAGCCGTCGGTCGAGGAGGTGGCGACAGTCACTCATTGTCGGCCATCGCTGTTGCAGAAGCTGGATGTTGGCGCGCCTTCTTCTCGACACGGTCACCAGGCGAAACGGGCTCTTGATGTGCGCCAGCTAATGCTTCCCGTCCGCGACACCGTGTCAGAAACTCTCATAGCGAGTCGAGCGCAATTACATGCTGCCAAACCCCGAAAGCGCGCCAACTCGCGGGAGCATCACACAACACACCTGCTCCACCGCCCAACTCCAGCCAGACTCTGCTCTGCCCGCGCTCCATCGGCAGAGTCCCCTACCAAAGATCCTAATCACTTTGGTTCTCCACACAACCTATCGATGTAATCGTTCCATAGCATAGTTTTCCCTAGGCCAGACCCAGCGCAAATTATATATATACGAGGGTGGTTCAGAAAGTAACCTCCGATTGGTCACAGTGCGGGTTGTGGGGGGAGTAGCGACGCCATCTGTGCGTTCACGCACTCAACAGGTCAGTCGGCATCAAGCCGTGGTCGAGTGAACGTCATACCTGCGCTAGTTTAGTTTTTGTGGCAGTTTGAAATGTGTGCTGCAATAGAAAACCCCGCCAAATGTGAAGTGCGTGCTGTCATAAGGTTTTTTACAGCCAAAGGATATTCTGCAGCAGCTATTCATCGTGAGCTTTGTGCCGTGTACGGACCAAGAGTTATGAGTGAAGGAGTTGTCCGTGAATGGGTACGTTTATTTAAAAGTGGACGAGAAAACGTTCATGATGAAGAGAGGAGTGGTAGACCATCATTGGTGACTGACGAACTCGTTCAGACAGTTGATGCAAAAGTTCGTGAAAATCGACGTTTCTCAATGTCGGAGTTGTCTACTGGTTTTCCACAGATTTCTAAGACTCTCTTGTACGAGATAGTGACAGCAAGATGCGGTCACAGGCTGGCTCCAGGCACAAGCGGGTGATTTTTATGCAGAAGGAATTTCAAAGCTTGTGAAGAGATACGATAAGTGCCTCAATCGCTATGGAGACTATGTAGAAAAATAGTGCAAAGATGTAGTTGTAAGATGTATATATTAAAATATTTTTATTTAACTTGGTGTATTTTTTTAAATCAACCGGAGGTTACTTTCTGAACGGCCCTCGTATATATATATATAGTAAAACAATTACAATATATAAAGACAAAGATATGTCATATCTTCAGGTAATAAAATAAGGAAAAAATTCATAGTACATTAGATGGAAATAGGAGGATACGCATTTCCTGCGTACACATTTTTCTGTGTTCTTCTGAAAAGTAAAACATGTTTTGGTAATGACTTTTGTGGTATGGCTGCGATGAGACAGTTATTTTCGTAACACAACAACACGTTACAGTGCAGTATTTTCAAGGCTAATGACATTTATACGCATAGCACTTTGCTTTTGTACATGACAAAGTAAGTACATTGATTTTTGGAGAACTTTCGTTATGGACGACGATAACTACGACACTTGGTACATTTTTAACGTTAAGCGATGACAGAAATTTTCTTACAACAAGAATCATAGTTTAGCGCTACAGGACACGCATTTGAGTGATTAATTTTTTAACTTGCAAACTTTTTAGAAATATTTTTGAATTACAATGACACAGAGAAGATTTTCGGGGACACATCATTCCGCAGTCTTAATCTGTAACATCTGAGGTATAGTTACACTATCTCTCATGGGGGTATGCCTACTGTGTGTACCATGCATGTGGCAAGCACAAGGAGCCCTAGCTAATATGGTATTTGCTTATACAGTTTTACACATTGATACCACATTTCTCTAACACAGAATTACACAGCTATCTGGTCGTTTAACTGAGAGGTATGAACTTTTTTTTGCTACGTCTTTGACACATATGTACATAATTACACAGTTCGATTACTCCAAACTTATGAAATTGTACTTTGTCTGCATTTTGGGGAACTGTTCACATTTACTTTAGGAACCATTGTAGTACTGTGAGAGTTTTGAGTGATGTATTTTGTATGGGGACATGATTTTTGAAGTACGTTTGAGATAGACGACACTGTTGGAAAGAGCAGAGAATTCTTTTAAGAGATTTTGAAATTATTGAAGGAATCTACGATGATTTTGAGATTTGACTGATTTACTATGACGATTGTACTATGATGTTAAGATATAGTTACGTTTAATAAGGTGATGCTGTATGAGGAATATGATTATGCTACTTCTTTATTATGATGAAATAGTGAAGCAGGATCGACATATATGTATGTTGTTGTTGTGGTCTTCAGTACTGAGACTGGTTTGATGCAGCTCTCCATGCTACTCTATCCTGTGCAAGCTTCTTCATCTCCCAGTACCTACTGCAACCTACATCCTTCTGAATCTGCTTAGTGTATTCATCTCTTCGTCTCCCTCTAAGATTTTTACCCTTCTATTTTAAATTTGTGATCCCTTGATGCCTCAGAACATGTCCTACCAACCGGTCCCTTCTTCTTGTCAAGTTGTGCCACAAACTCCTCTTCTCCCCAATTCTATTCAATACCTCCTCATTAGTTATGTGATCTACCCATCTAATCTTCAGCATTCTTCTGTAGCACCCCATTTCGAAAGCTTCTATTCTCTTCTTGTCCAAAGTATTTATCGTCCATGTTTCAATTCCATACATGGCTACACTCTATAGAAATACTTTTAGAAACGACTTCCTGACACTTAAATCTATACTCGATGTTAACAAATTTCTCTTCTTCAGAAACGCTTTCCTTGCCATTGCCAGTCTACATTTTATATCCTCTCTACTTCGACCATCATCAGTTATTTTACTCCCTAAATAGGAAAACTCCTTTACTACTTTAAGTGTCTCATTTCCTAATCTAATCCCCTCAGCATCACCCGATTTAATTTGACTGCATTCCAATATCCTCGTTTTGCTTTTGTTGATGTTCATCTTATATCCTTCGTTCAAGACACTGTCCATTCCGTTCAACTGATCTTCCAAGTCCTTTGCTGTCTCTGACAGAATTACAATGTCATCGGCGAACCTCAAAGTTTTTACTACTTCTCCATGAATTTTAATACCTACTCCGAATTTTTCTTTTGTTTCCTTTACTGCTTGCTCAATATACAGATTAAATAACATCGGGGAGAGGCTACAACCCTGTGTATATATGTATATATACATATATGTATATGAATAATGAATAGGGATTGGGGACTCTGGTTTGTGGAAAAGAATGTTGGAAACCAAGAATTGTGCTTTAAGAGTTAAGAAATGTGAGTATATATGTGAATGTGAGTACCTCAATGCTGTTGGAAATTTTTGGACACTGTTAGTGATGACATTTCGTTTCTACACACTTCTGCTGTAATTTTTTCGACCTGTGAAATTTTTTATTTTGTATGAAACTGTCATTGTAGCTGAAACTGTCTTCGTAAATATTTTCGTAAAGAGTATATGTGACCTTGACGTAATTCTCTGCTGCGCCCGGCTGTGCACTAGCCACCTGGAAAAACCCATTGTTGTGTTGCCTTTCAAATGCACAGCTGTAGAAAAGAGAGGCCATTGACCTCACTATTTATATTTCTTTGCAGAAAGCGCCAAAAAGACGACACACTATTACTTGGAAACATATGATTGCACTTTGGAGTTTTTACTTTATTCTGCTTACTGAAATGCTTATGAAGTGATCAGAAATATTCTTACGTCTACATACCTGATTATGACAAGTATCTTTCTGCCAGACTTGAGAGAATTTTTACTGACTTATGAAATGCCATATGGCCAGTGAATGATGTTTTTATGCTTTTCTTTGTACATGTTAGCTTAATTCATTTGATATCTAGTTTCTAGCTGTCCTGCAGTATTGATTTTATAAAATAAAATTCAGTACATATGCTAATGTAAACACTTTCTGTCAACAGATCCATTAAATAATAATTTTGTTATCCACATTCTTAAAAAAAAGAGCACTTGGACAGGAAAGAACAATAAGAAGGCGCAGGGACTAGTAACAGGAATTGTTTGCATAATTTTCTTTTCAAGGACTTGATACTTTTTTGTAGAATAATTTGTTATGGTGCACCACTCGTGTGTTAAGATGTGACATAGATATTAAAAATCGGCATTGCTGTCTTTACTGTAGTATTTTTTTTTCTTCTGGTGCTTTCTGATGTTTAGGCAAAAGCTATTGCATTTTCTTTTCAAGGACTTGATACTTTTTTGTAGAATAATTTGTTGTGGTGCACCACTCGTGTGTTAAGATGTGACATAGATATTAAAAATCTGAATTGCTGTCTTTGCTGTAGTATTTTTTTTCTGCTGGTGCTTTCTGATGTTTAGGTAAAAGTTATTGCATTTGCTGCTGCTATTTTTCAGGCATGGTTTTTGTAGCATATTTTTTACTTTGGGGAAATGTTTTGACATTATTTATTCTGTTATGTTTTCTTTTAATGCTCATGTGTTAAGTTAATGTTTCTATGGATACTCTCATTTTTCATTTATTTACTTATGTCATAATTCCTGTAGCACTCGTATATATGCTTATTTCTATTCTATTTGTAAAGCCTGTATTACTACAAATGTTATCTGTCTTAGCATGTTCTTTACTGTAATGGTGTTTTCTTTACCTTTTTAATTGTATTATTAGGCTGTAACATTGTATTTGTGTAGACATCAGTTCTCTAAGTTATATAAATAGTAGGGATTCATTTTACTGCAGACATTTGTCTGTTGGTCATACTATACATATAAAATCTCAGAGGCTCTATGACTGTGTTAGTGCTTGCACGTGTGTTGATAATTCAGCAAGGGCCTGATTAACAGCATTCTAAGGAATATTAGTGAGTGCACAAGTGCTGGTTCATGGACTTGCTATATTATCCTCAAGGCTTTTCAATTGTGACTATGCACCTGCACAGTCACAGCAGATGGCTGCTGGCCATCTCTACAAGGACTACACGTTTGGTGGCTCATTACTACCATAATCTCTACAAGGACTATAGTGGGTCTGTACCTTTGGTGGCCCATTACTATCGTAATCTCTACAAGGACTATAGTGGGTCTGCACCTTTGGTAGACCAGTACTACCATAATCTCTACAAGGAATACTGTGGGTCTGCTCTGTGGTGTATCAATTATGCCAATATTCTTCAAGACTTCAGCTGACCCTGCTGTGAGTCTGCTCCATTGTGGCCCATTAGCAATCTTCATGTCTTCATATCAAGAGTCAGCACTGTGTTTCCATTAGGAGGACAACACTACTTCAAGACTGGATGGAGGTCCACTACTTACGAGGTGTGATTGGAAAGTTTTAAGAAT
Source organism: Schistocerca nitens (assembly GCF_023898315.1). NCBI lineage: Eukaryota > Metazoa > Arthropoda > Insecta > Orthoptera > Acrididae > Schistocerca > Schistocerca nitens. Next base: position 279,110,999 of record NC_064614.1, on the reverse strand, counting down.
GGGCTTGTAATTGTACAGTGGTGGTACTTGCATGCTACTGTGATCCATCTCCTTCAAAATAGACCACTTATGACTGAACACACCGACTCCAACGGTGTTTCCACTCTGGGAAACATTCCTGAAATTTTTTCCCTGAAGTGTGTTAAGGATACTCTCCGTATTTGCCTGGATGTCTTCAATCGAGTCAAATCGCTTCCCTTTCAGTGAAAATTTCAGTTTAGAAAACAGGTGGAAGACTGCAGGGGACAAACCAGGGGAATGTGGCAGTTGTGGAAGCACAGGAATTTTGAATGTGGTCAAACATTCAACGATGGAGAAGGCATTATTAGCCAGAGCATTGTCATGCTGTAACACCCAACTCCTGTCTTGCTACAATGCAGGCCTTTTCCTCTGCACTTTTCGCGCAAATGCTCAAAGACACCTTTGTATCGTTCCTGGTTAATTGTCTGTCCTCCAGAGGTAAATTCATGAAGCACAATACCGCTAGAATCGAAAAAAATCACCAACATTGTCTTCACCTCAAACCGACTTTGCCGTGCTTTCTTTCGTGCCGGAGTCTTCCACTACAAAGACTGCACTTTGGTTTCGGAATTATGTCCATATATCCACGATTCGCCACCTGTAATTACCCTATTTAACAAATCTGGGTCATTTTTAGTCCAGTTAATCAGTTCTTCGCACACTTCAAGTCGGTGTTGTCTCTGGTCACTTGACAACACTTTTGGAATGAATTTTGCCGGCCGCTGGTGGCCGAGCGGTTCTGGCGCTACAGTCTGGAACCGCGCGACCGCTACGGTCGCAGGTTCGAATCCTGCCTCGGGCATGGATGTGTGTGTTGTCCTTAGGTTAGTTAGGTTTAAGTAGTTCTAAGTTCTAGGGGACTTATGACCTCAGCAGTTGAGTCCCATAGTGCTCAGAGCCATTTGAACCATTTTTTTTGAATGAATTTTACAGATACTCGATGCATCTTCAGATGTTCAGATAAAATTGACTGAACTGCATATAAACTTAAATTAAGTTCATCAGCCATCTCCCTAATAGTAAGTCTACGATCAGAGCGCACTAAGTCGCAAACTTTCACAATATTTTCATTCGTTTTTGAGGTGGAAGGACGGCCGGACCGTAGTTCATTTTCAAATAATTCTTGGCCATTTTTAAACCTGTTGAAGCAGACAAAAACATTTGACTGGCTCATACAATTATCTCCAAAAGCTGTGTTTAATAGTTCGTAAGTCTCAGAAGCTGATTTCCCGCTTTTAAAACCAAATTTCACACAAACTCGTTTTTTACGTCAATTTTCACATAGACAAGCCCTAGCAGACCCACACTCAACCAGCTGCCACAATTATCTGAATGAAGGAAACGCAGTTTCTTGGCGGAGGTCGTTCAAGGCCAAGACAGTGACTCACTCCCCACCCTCTGTGTATCTGCCCGCCAAACCAGTAAGCAGTAACGGATCCATTCTTAAAACTTTCCAATCACACCTCGTACGTGTGCATTTTCTTTTACTGCTCAGACTTTGTGCATAAAACTGTCAAAGATTACTCTTCTGATGAATGATTGGGACTGTCTTTAGGGACTGTGAGGGTAATTTTTGCTTTATTGACCAACAGTATATTACTAATTGTGTGCATCTGATCTATTTGATATTGGTAATATAAAAAAAAAACTTTTAACAAATTAGTATTTGTGTGGTATCGATAGATACGATGCCACAACGTAGGTGCGCTCTGCGAGGTTTGCAGTTGCACTACGACAGACACCGACGACAGCGCCCTCTAGCCAGAGTGGGAGAGATCTACGAGTTCCACTCCAGATTCTGCCCATTTTGATCAAGAGCAGACGGCCTGGAAAATCGCTTCAACCTCAGCTTGCTATTGAGACTTACGACGGGTCTAGGCTTCGCACCTCAGTGCAAAGTTATGTATCCAGTTAACATTGTGATATAGTAAAACCATTTATAAGAGCAGTACCGCGAAATTTTCACCTTTTCCTGCTCCTACTCACTTCCTACATTCGGCCTACCCTTCAGTTTAGAGGAGCAGACCCACGCGCCGCTTCCAGGCGGGATACAAAAATTTGCTACTGCCCAACACATTTTGTAAAATGTTTTGAGAGGAGTAGGGGGGCTATGTAAGTAGCCTGTTGATATGTTTGTATGTTGGCAGCACTTTAGACTGCATTAATAGCACTGAAAAGCGCTGTGCGCCCTCTGTAAGAGACTCGCTGGCTGGTCGGACTTGCAGTTAGAAGCTAATAGTCAGCAGTGATGGCAGTCAGAAGTTAACAGCAGTGATGGAGGTCGGAAGTGTTAACGCGAGCAGACGGTCTGGACGTGTGTCAGTCATGTAGATTTAATATTGGTTGGATATGGATTGTAAAATGTGGGCAATGGAATTATTGACGATTATATAATTTTTGGAACTGATTGTCAAATGATTAAGGTAAAATCTGCTAAATACATTGTTTGCTCTGCAACAAAATCTTTTCATTGCTACTAATAGTTAGAGCCTAGAGTAGTTAGAATCTTTTTATTTATCTGGCTTTATATTTGCTGCATTTGCTGTTGGTCGTGTGGTAAGTGACTTATGAAATGTATGGGTTGTTGATAGGATTTCTTCTAATTCAGGGCCATTCTTTTGTGTTCACCTTCTCAGTTATTTCTGTTTAAGTAAAAATATATTAAGAAGTTTCATACTCTATGGGCCAGTTTGCCATCAGACTTTCTGTAAACTTCCACGTCGAGGAAAGGCAGCACCCCATTCTTTTACATCTCCATAGTGAATTGGTTTCTGCTGTGCTGCTGGTTGAGGTGTTGGTGGAAGTTTCCTAGCTCTTCCTCTCCATGTGGCCTGATAACGAAAGTATCGTCAACATATCGGAGCCAACATTCTGGGCGTAATGGTACGGACTGGAGAGCTGTTTCTTCAAAAGTTCCCGTTAACATGTCTGCTGCAATAGGTGAGAGGATCCAATAGCTATACCATCTATCTTTTCATAAAATTCCCCTTTCCACTTGAAACAGGTGTTTGTTAATCAGTGGCGTACTAGATCGCAGATATCGCGTGCCATGCGTTCCTCTAAGGTGTTCATGGTGTCTTGTACCGGTACATTCGTGAAGAAATACTTCATATCGAAACTAACCATCATGTCTGTGGCCGACATACACTTTTGTTTTTAAAAATTCCACAAAATGGGTGGATATTTAACGTACGAATTTGTGTGGCCCACCAAATGTCGGAGCTTTGGAGCCAGTTCCTTTGCTACACTGTACGTCTGTGAATTAATGGTACTCACAATCGGTCGTAAAGAAAAGGCTTCTTTATGGACCTTCGTACACCATATATTCTTGGTGCCTGTGGAACTTGTGGGATGAGTCTCCTGGCCATTTCGAAATTCATTCTAGTTTGATTTAGCAGTGCTTGCATCGATTTGATTATCTTGGCAGTCTGATCTCCCTTAAGTTTCTTATAAATGGGTTCATTCAGACGATCCTCATTCGTTTGTTATATTCTTCTGTGTCCAGCACAACGGTCCCTTTCCCCTTGTCTGCTCGTGTTATTACTAAATGAGAGCTGTTATTCAGTTCCGCGATAGCTTGACGTTCCTCCTTGCTGATATTTTGTTTGGGAGAAGATTGGCAATAGAAATAGCCAAGCGACCAACATGAACAGTGAAGACGGCTACCGACTTCCGACGTCTTGGCTGCCAGCAATAACAGCGCTACGGGACGATAGCTCACTTGAAGCAATACATACTGGCTCGCGGGAGACAGCAGCGGCCGCAGTACTGGCGCACCTCGGCCGGCGTTAGAAAGCAGGAAAATACATCACGTTACAGTTACCGCCTGGTTTTCCATTCGCCGATTTCCACCAATCACAAGGAGTAATGCAAACACCAATCAAAATGTCTTGTTTCCACCAATGAAAACAAGTAATAAATACACCAATAAAGACTTCTAACATCCCTCCCCTTCATCCTAAACAGCCTATCAGAATTTGATAACAGCCATGTGTGCAGGTATATAAGAAACAAAATTTTCTCTTTCTGCAGTAAGCAAAAACACCCTGAAGAAGGTCGCTTGCAACAGGGACGGAAACGTCGGTAGTTTTATATATATTGACAATGCGGTCACAAACCCAGAAAAATTTTGTTGAATATGACAATGGCCGCGGAATCCTACATTTATACGTATCCTGTACTCATCAGACTATTCATTCCACTAAGCAGATCCTGTAATTCTTCTTCACTGTCAGTGAGGATAGCAATGTTATCAGCGAGTCTTATTATTGATACACTTTCAACATAAATCTTAATTCCACTGCTGAACCTTTCTTTTATTCCAGTCATTGCTTCTCCGATGCATAGATTGAACAGTAAGAGCGAAAGATCAGATCCCTGTCTTACTCCTTTTTTAATCCCAGCACTTCGTTCTTGGTCTTCGACTCTTCTCGTTCCCTCTTTTGCTATTGTACACATTGTATGGGGGACTGATGACCTTAGCTGTTTAGTCCCCCTTAAACATCCCAACAACCAACCAACACATTGTACATTACCCGTCTTTTCCAATAGCTTACCGCTATTTTCCACATAATTTCGAACATCTTGCAGCATTCGACATCGTCGAACGCTTTTTCTATGTCGACAAATCCTATGAACGTGTCTTGATTTTTCTTTAGTCTTGCTTCAGTTATCAACCACAACGTCAGAATTGTCTCTCTGGTCCCTCTAACTTTCCTAAAGTCAAACATGTAACACATTCTCAGTTTTCCTTTCCATTCTTCTGTATATTATTCTTGTCAGCAACTTGGCTGCATGGGCAGTTAAGGTGATTATGCGATAATTCTCCCATTTGTCGGCTCTTGCAATCTTCGGAATTGTGTGGGTAATGCTTTTCCGAAAGTCAGGTCCTATAACGCGAGACTCATAAGTGAATATTCGTTTTGTTGCCACTTCCCCCAGTGATTTTAAAAATTTTGATCCAATTAATGTATTCTTTCTGCCTTATTCGGTCTTAAGTCTTCCAAAGCTCTTTTAAATTCTAATTCTAAAATTGGGTTCCCTATTTCTTCTATATCGACTCATGTTTCTTCTATCTGAAATTTATTGCAGATCAAAATTAGCCTTCCTCCTCTCTCATTTCTACTATCAGTTTCATATTCTCACCTAACCCTTTATTCTACTCCCTCCTCTACAACTGCATTCCAGTCTCCCATAACTATTAGATTTTCATCTCCCTTTACGAACTGAATTACCTATTCAATATCCTCATATACTTTCTCTCTCTCTCTTCACCTTCGGCTTGCGACGTTGGCATGTATACCTGAACTATCGTTGTCGTGTTGGTTTGCTGTCGATTCTGAGGAGAAGAACCGTATCACTGAACTGTACACAGTAATACACTTCAAAACGAATCCTACTCTCATTGTACCATTTTCTGCTGCTGTTGATATTACCCTATACTCATCTGACCACAAATCCTTGACGTCTTTCCATTTGACTTTACTGACCCCCACTATATCTACATTGAGTCTTAGCATTTCCATTTTCAGATTTTCTAGCTTCCCAACCACGTTCAAACTTCCAACATTCCATGCTCCGACTCGTAGAACATTATCCTTTCCTTGGTTATTCATTCTATTTCTCATGGTCACGTCCCACCATGGCAGTCCTCTGCCAGAGATCTGAAACAGGGACTAGTTCAGAATCTTTTGCCAATGAGAGATCATCACGACACTTTTCAACTACGGGCCACATGTCTTGTGGATACACGCTACGTGTCTTTAATGCAGTGGTTCCCACTGCCTTCTGCATCCTGATGCCGTTGATTATTGCAGATTTTTCTGCCTTTAGGTGCAGTTTCCCACCCCAAGGGTAAAAGAGTGGCCTGAACTGTTGTCCGCTCCTCATTCGTCATTTATTATTGTAATTTTGCTTAAATTTGTTTGTACAGGGTTATTACAAATGATTGAAGCGATTTCACAGCTCTACAATAACTTTATTATTTGAGATATTTTCACAATGCTTTGCACACACATACAAAAACTCAAAAAGTTTTTTTAGGCATTCACAAATGTTCGATATGTGCGCCTTTAGTGATTCGGCAGACATCAAGCCGATAATCAAGTTCTTCCCACACTCGGCGCAGCATGTCCCCATCAATGAGTTCGAAAGCATCGTTGATGCGAGCTAGCAGTTCTGGCACGTTTCTTGGTAGAGGAGGTTTAAACACTGAATCTTTCACATAACCCCACAGAAAGAAATCGCATGGGGTTAAGTCGGGAGAGCGTGGAGGCCATGACATGAATTGTTGATCATGATCTCCACCACGACCGATCCATCGGTTTTCCAATCTCCTGTTTAAGAAATGCTTCTGCTTTAGCCTTTTCCGTGAGATTTTCCAAACTGTCAGCTGCGGTACGTTTACCTCCCTGCTTGCTTTATTCGTCGACTTCCACAGCTACGCATGAAACTTGCCCGCACGCATTCAACCGTTTCTTCGCTCACTGCAGGCCGACCCGTTGATTTCCCCTTACAGAAGCATCCAGAAGCTTTAAACTGCGCATACCATCGCCGAATGGAGTTAGCAGTTGGTGGATCTTTGTTGAGCTTCGTCTTGAAGTGTCGTTGCACTGTTATGACTGACTGATGTGAGTGCATTTCAAGCACGACATACGCTTTCTCGGCTCCTGTCGCCATTTTGTCTCACTGCGCTCTCGAGCGCTCTGGCGGCAAAAACCTGAAGTGCGGCTTCAGCCGAACAAAACTTTATGAGTTTTTCTACGTATCTGTAGTGTGTCGTGACCATATGTCAATGAATGGAGCTACAGTGAATTTATGAAATCGCTTCAATCATTTGTAATAGCCCTGTATAAAATATGTTTAGAGTACCAATGCTGAAGCGATGACCTGTATTAATGACTCGAGTGGACGACACCAACCGCAGTTTTAGCGACAAAGATCCTACAACAGTGGAATCTGGCCACGATTAGAAGATACCATCTCAAATAATGATATTCATTGAGAGGAGTGTACTAAGACCAAGGAGTTATTGTTGATGAGTGGTTAGCGCATTGTGAGAGGAGAGAGTGTTCGTCGTGCTGATCTGGATGGTTGAGGCACACTAACAGGGTAATGTGGGGCGTCATTGGTGTAAAGGATGGATTTGTGATTGGGAATTGATCGGTAGCCACTCAATTTCCAACATATTTGATTAAGCAGGCACTAGACAATTTCGGTACGAAAATACATATTGGTTGCAAAGCGTTGATTTTCCGTAAACTGTGAAGATCTTTCCTTTAACAATAAGCAGTAGCCTTTTGGAACCATTTATGCAGACACTTCACAGTATTACCATTACTTGCAGTTTTGAAGTGGATGTGACCATTAAATTAGGCAAAGCTAGTGGGTTGCGGTTTGTCAACTGTACCAAGAGATACTGACTTTTTTTCGAATTATATTCAGAGCAGAATGTAGTGGTAGGTCGTAGTTTTTTGTGAATTTTAAATCGGTGTACTGGGGGTAGAGAACTGTTGGAAGTCGTCCACCACCCTCTATTTCTGATGTACCAGAAAAGTAAAAATGAAATACTGGTATGTATCCTGAAATAAAAAAGTCCTCGAATATTATTTGAAAACTAACAAAATGATCCCAAAAGAAACTTGAGTCCCAACAAAAGATAAGTCTTAATAAAACTGAAGAAACGAAATTGCAGAAAGTCCCTAAAAGAAAAAATACAAACGCAAACATATTCTTTTTTGGCTGTCAGTTACTCGAAAGAAAGAAACGAAATTCAGAGATTCAGTTATTCAGTAATACGTCCAGCTTGACCAAAGACATATATTAATAGACTGGCAATAATATATACAGTGCCATTGGTGTCACAGAAGCAAGCAGTTTAGAATAGTAATATGACGGCAATTGGAAACGCCGTTTAACCAGCTTTTTTTTATTGGTAAGACACTCGTCAGAAATGGGAATAAACTGATAGAAATACGTTACCTTCAGAGTTATGACATAATGGTCAGCAGTTGCGTCGTGTTTGGCTGTAATTGTTCGTACAGCAGACGGAAGATACAAAGGAAGGAACATGTCACAATGCAAAGACAACTACAAACATCTTACGTATTTTTATTTTGCACTGAATGTAAGGCTAAATAATTACATTAGTTTGACTTTTCCGAAATACCGGAAGTATTTAAATAGTTTATGTATATTTTAGGGATGTTAATAATTCAGTATTAGCAGACGTAGCTTAATGACTTACTTTTAACCAGTTTTGATAAACGTCGGCTTTTCTTCGAAAAGTATGCTCGTTATGAAAGTGCTCCTGTAAGTAGAACGTTCTATTTGTCGTTGATAATAAGTGCTCTTATACATTTGAGTGTTCTTATGAAAACTGCAGTCTGCTTCAAACGTGTATATGTATATGTAACCTGATGGTCTTCTCATAGCACGGTTCTACATTGTATGTGTTTAACTCAACTAGTACACAAATTTTTGCTCAACTGTAGAAATTCTTTAAGCCCCCTCGTAAAGCTTACAGAGCCATTTCTTTTTAGAAAATCTTGTTAGTACCACGCACACACACAGACACACACACACACACACACACACACACACACACACACACACACACACACACACACACACTTCCTAACTCCGCCATATTACCTCACCAAATGTCAAGCTTCAGTAAAAGCTACATCTTTGCCAGACTAGTAATGTACGGTATGTCTGTGGCACAGTGTTGCTGTACGTAAATGTGTCAATCTTTCTTGAGAGTGCGATTTTTTATTTTTCATTTTTATTATTAAATGGATAATTGTATGTATGTGTATTTTGCTATGTGTAGATGTGTCATTCTTTCTTGAGAGTGGGACTTTTTTGTTTTTTTATCAATTAAAAAAACGAAAAAGCAAAAAATCCTACCCTCAAGAAAGAGTAACACATCTACACACAGCAAAATACACACACACACACACACACACACACACACACACACACATACACTCACACACACACACACACACACATGGGCGCGCGCGCCCGCACAAACAGCGATTGTAATATATTAAACACCAGACACACAACACAAACAAAAGACAACAGATAAACACACAACGACAGTTGGCAATACTACACACCGAAAGCACAGATGTTGATAACAAAGTGGAAAGAGCAAGTGATGTATGCGATGTGTTGAATTAAATGTGGGTGAAAGAACGCCGGAAATCGCCCATCTGGAGCACGTAAACTAACGAATACATCTCCAGGACCACACGCATGAGCTAACAGTGCTGCAAATCGTAAATAACACCGAACGATAATTTCACGTCGCAAAATTTGTGCTTCAAAAGTTGGTTCTAACCTAAAAAAAAGAGAGAGAGAAACACGACTAAATGTAACATAACAACATACTGTAATGTACCACATAATACGTTTATTACATCTATAGAAAGAAACGTGTTTTACAGGCCACTGAAGATGCTTCACAAATAAAAGAAGCGAAAAGCGTATGCCTTCAATTAGTTGCACGGAACATTCCTCCGCGAACTTACTGTTATCGAGCTTACTGTTATTGTATTACACCATTTACATTATTTGTTGTTATTCCTAAAATCGTACACATCTCTGGTACGTTACAAATGAAGATGAACAATTTTTGTAAATCAGTCGACAAATTTCATCACAGAGAGAGATCGCAAACGTGATCGATCTATGAAACACAAGCTCTTTTTCGTTTTGTGGACGACATCTTTAGTGACTTTTCCGCTCCTAGTCGAAAGCGACGCCGCTTAATTTCCTCATGAAGTACGCTAATGACCCATAAGATGCCTGCCGTGGCACTGGGGAGGTCGCGCCGCGGTCTGGTCCATTAGGCGGCGCCTTAAGGGGGGGGGGGGGCGAGGAATCCGGGGGAGTCGGGGTGGGGCTGGCCGCGCTATCACTCACTGCCAGCCGTGAAAAATCACGCGCATGACTTGCTGCTGCTGTGACCGCCGGCGCTGTTATGAGCTGCGGCCCTCGAGGCGACTCTCGGCGGCCAAGATGTATGGCGCCGTTGTGATGCGGAGCTTCTCCAGGGGAAACAGCCGCCGCGGAGGCAGCTGCGCCGAACACACCGTCTGTCGATAACAGCAGTCGCGCGCCACACTGAGATTCCTAACATGTGTTTTGTCATCTGTACGTGAAGAAATAACCGGAAGAGTAACAACAGAGGAACGAGTCCTTTTCGGAAAATAAGTGCCAGCAGTTTTTCTTCTACATGCGGACGTGACGAAGAGTTCTATTTGTAGTACTATGATATTCCTCTTTCTCCACTGACGAATAGCGACGAGAAGGAGGTGAATCCGTGTACGGTTTAGTTTTCTGATTTTCCCGTCGTTGCCGTTTCGTGAGACATATGCTGGACGAAGTAAATCCTTAACAGGCTCTTCAAATGGTTCAAATGGCTCTGACAAGTGAGCACTATGGAACTTAACATCTGAGTTCATCAGTCCCTAGAACTTAGAACTACTTAAACGTAACTAACTTAAGGACATCACACACATCCATGCCCGAGGCAGGATTCGAACCTGCGACGTAGCGGTCGCGCGGTTCCAGACTGAAGCGCCTAGATCCGCTCGGCCACACCGGCCGGCAATAGGCTCTTCTTGGAACGCTCGTCCTCGGAATTCCAAAAGTAAACCGCAGCGCGATGCACAGCGCCTCTCCTATAGCGTCTGCCCATGCATTTTTTCGAGTATCCTCCAAGGGTGTCCATTTACACGTACCTTCTAGTACAAAAGAGTTTGTACACTTGTGGAGACTGCGTGAACTCGCTACCCCCATCTTGCTGTCTCATGTTGCACGGGCCCGGAGGTAGATCTACGAGGTGCGCTAAATGAAACTGACCAGTAAAGTTTTAATGAGACTGTCGCGGAACTGACCTTCGTTAATCAACAGGAGAACTACCCATATAAGAAATTACTGGGAACTGTTGTATTGTATTGGGTTGTATTGTACGGTAACCGGGGACCTAGAAACGACGGAGAGGCTCCGTCCCCGCCGCAGTCGCAGTGGTCCACAACCCCACGACGACTACCGCAGTCCACTTCACCCCTCCGCCGCCCCACAACGAATCACTCTTTCAGGCTTATTGTGCGGTTCGGCCCCCGTGGACCGCCCCAGGGAACGTCTCACACCAGACGAGTGTAACCCCTATGTTTGCCTGGTAGAGTAATGGTGGTGTACGCGTAGGTGGACAACTTGTTTGCGCAGCAATCGCCGACGTAGCGTAGCTGAGGCGGAATAAGGGGAACCAGCCCGCAACTGCCGAGGCATATGGAATACCACCTAAAAAACATCCACAGACTGGCCGGCTCACCGGACCTCGACACAAGTCCGCCGGGCTGATTCATGCACTGGGAACTGTTACTTCGATGCACTACTCGTTTGCTGTCACACGTCTGGACCTGCGCATCCTTCGCACGCTGCTTCCCGAGTACCTCGCTGTGTCATCACATTTGAGTGAGTCGGAGGAGGAAACGAATTATGTGATCAGTTGAAAGTAACACAAAATGGTACTCATGATAAAACAGCGTGTACTTATTGTCGAGTTTTATACGATGAAAAATTTGAGGGAAACGCTTGCGGAACTGTTCGCACAGGAGTTTAAGACGGAAGTGTTTCGCTAAAAACCACCAGAAAAGTCTGCAATGCAAAAACGTAGTGGCAAAATATTGCGAAACGAATTCTGCAGCAAAATAAACCTGTAATTCTCCGAGACGAATTCGGACCTGCTTTAGTCTTACACCTTGCAAGACTACACTGGAGTTCCGGTATGTTTTAGAAGACAAAAGGTGACACTGAGTTACCGCCCTGACAGCAATCACTTTGACTAGTAAACATTCCACTCGTGATGGCTGGGTGTTGTGTGCTGTCCTTAGGTTAGTTAGGTTTAAGTAGTTCTAAGTTCTAGGGGACTTATGACCACAGCAGTTGAGTCCCATAGTGCTCAGAGCCATTTGAACCATTTTTTGAAACATTCCACTTGAAAACCTGTCCCAAGTATCTGCTAAGTTGATTTTGCTGTTTAACTGTGTATGTTGTTGATAGCCTGCGTTAGAGGTTATCACCATCATCAGAATCTAAATGAACCTGAATGCTGAGATAGTGTTAATGAAATGGTAGACCTGTCATTATTTTTGTCAGCTGTTGACGAGTGATTATTGTATCAACACGGGACTGATCTTTTATAAAAGTTATAGCACAGGTTCATTGATTAAGAATTGGACAAAAATAAATGTTAAGCGCGATGACAAAAATGAACATGATCTGATGGTAGCACTTATTAGCAGCAAACAGTTGACACCCCTGTGTGGCTGATGGTTGGCATAGGCTAACGTTTGTCTGATTGAGCTACTCATTATGGTTTTAAATATGGCTAACGCAATCTGGAATTATTAAACACTGAATAGGACTTGATGGATTTATTCTACACAGAATTTACAGTAAGTTGGCGCAGCTGAGAACAAGTGGCGAGATTGTGATCTTGTTTGCCTCAACAAGCCAGAGCAGCAACACAATATCCCATTTTCTCGATGTGCGTCGCAGTTTCAGGTGATGGTCGTGGTTCAGGGGTCTGCAGAACAGTGACATGTGGAGCCTGTAAATTCCCTGTCACAGGCACGAAATATGCACGAAGTCGTAGCTAACGCTCGGTTAGATGGATCACAATTACTCTCTAACAAATCCCTGAAATCTCAGCAGATACAAACGTCTGACACTTCTGTCCGCCAGACATATCATGGGACAATCTGACCCACTTATACAGCAGTGTGCACAAGGAGATCAAACATCAAAGCAGGAGACCTGCCAAAAATAAAGATTGCCTTTGGCACAGCGAGTAGTTCGTCGGTACAACTGAGTCCTCACCACAGGCCCTGCAGTCAAGACCAGACCTACTACGGAGTCATGCTCAGGACAAGTGTCCCAAGTGCACCCGCTCATAACAAAAGTCAAGTCTGGTATCCTATCCAGACTGGAGTCTGAATAAGAAGACCCACTCAAGACAGGAGTGTGAATCGGAAGACCAAGTGTCTCCTCTCCTCTCCCCTCTAACTAGTCTGCTCTACTCATTGGGCAATCTTAATAAAAGTTAACAATATTCGTCTCTTTTCAGGAGAAGCGGCCAATCCCTAACTCGCGAATTCCTGCGCAGAGAGGAGGACATGTTACGCTCCTGGCGCTTTTTTTTCCATGGCCAATTTAGGCAGTATGTTATTTTGAGTTTCTGTAAAGCTCTGAAGTCAACAAATTTATCATGAAGATTATTATCTTGATGGCCTTAACGTTATTGCATGTCCGGTCACGGGCCTTGGCTAAATCGATAGACGTGCCTTTGTGTCCCAAAATAGATTTCAGAGCCGCCATCAATGTTATGTTCCTTCTAAATTTGTTTTCAAACCCGGAGGCTTCCCAAAAATCTCTGCAGGCCAAGGGACGACACCACATGTCAGCTTTCTTAATAGTGTCTGGTCTACGGTGAACATGGAAACTCACGATATTTTTTTGGCCATCATCCCTGTTCACAAAGGGAATTTACGACGCTGTCGTAAAGCGTTGGCTGGGCGACCTAGATTTCTCTCACACCCAATGGCGTGTGCTGTGGCAAGAGCCGCCTGACAGGTAGGTCCAGGAAGGCCGTTTTCCGACCAAACGCATTGTCTACACACCGCGGGAGAAATTCTTGGGTCCATCATTCTGTTCCCAGTAAGTGCTTCAGGATGTTCCTTTCCCTAATAGCTGCAAATCGCTTTCAAGCCCCAAACGCCCACTGCAAGATTTGTTGTTAAAAGACCAAACTGCCTGCTTGTTCTTAACTCCAGAAAAATGCTAGCCGAATTAGAACAACCATAAAGACCCTACACACATTAACAATGTACATTTTTCCATCAGTGGCTGCTCATGCTGATAACTTCCTGTCGTCTCGCAAACACGATGTCTTGGGTGAAAGATCAACATTAAATTGTGGGGAATAGTGAGAGAGTGATTCGTCCTCTTTCAACGTCATTCTATATGAGCGGTCTGATGGAAATGTGGCGAAATGCAGAACTACAGTTAAGTAAGCAATCCAATGTGAAATGCTGTGGTGTGGTTACTCTGTCCAATCTGTTCATTGCTGATACCAGCAGATGAGAAAAATTAGTTTTCTGATTTTCTTACTGTGAAAAGTAAAGAGCAACCATGGAAATGAGGGAAAATTTTGAATTTTATTTTGAATAAGTCTTATACAAAGAAAAGAAAATATGCTGCTTAATAAGTGTGTTGTATGTATTTTTTTATAGTACCAAATATTTTGGCAACTTCCTGTCATTCACAGAGCGATATTAAACGGTTATTATGATTTTTTTTTGTTTTGTCTCACATGGCACAACTTTCTCGAACAGAACTGATCAAAATTTCAGACATTATAAATTGAAATACAAACCTCAAATCACGTCCACTTCGCACGAAAATATCAAACCAACTGATCGCGTCCGCTTCGCAGCATCGCGCGCCTTCGATGCTCGGTGCGTGTGCGTTCAACCGCCGCCGACTGTTAGACATTTTCATGCAGTCGCCGCGCAGCTAACATAGGTCGCTGTCTAACTGTAGATATTTTCTAAGCCAGTGTTACTTTCTCCACTATGTATATTCGTGCGTGAAAAGATATATGATATATGGTAACGCAAACTTTCTCGGCGAATCCCGATGATCTTTTCTCGGGTTAACAGCCGAGTTAAGGTGTAGAACGACGCCCGAACTCAGCTTATTCGATGTCACACGAATGCTGTCGATAGAATCCGAAGCGTCCACTCACACATGTGCTATCAAACAATGAAAACGTTTACAGCTGTGTATTTAACACCTACTGCAGCACGCTGACAAAATGAATTCGAGGTTCAAAGAACACGTAAATTTATTAAGATACTTCTCATTTATTGTTTCTTCCCATTTGCACATTTTTAATTAGATCATATGTTTCGATCACTCTGGATCATCTTCAGATCTAACTAAATGCGTCAGCAACCCGTATTGTCTATTCAGGACCACATGTCAGAGTACACTACCCTGATATGTGGTTCTGTGTAGACAAGTTGCTGACGCAATTGTTGGACCTGAAAATGATCCAAAGTGATCGAAGCATGTAATCTAATTAAAAATGTGCAACTGAAATGGAAGAATAAATGAGAAATATCTTAATTATCGAAACAGTTGGTGAATCTCTCATGATGATTATGTCGACTACAGAACGTGAATTTTAATTGTATAGTACAAAGCTGTTGTTTTTTTTTTTTTAATTTCGGAAGATATCACAACAGGAACTATTGTGTTACTGCATAAACGAAACATGTTGTATGTTAAAATAGTGTAGGCTGCAGGCAACAGTAACTTAAATAAAAAAAAAAAAAAAAACAAGACGCTGCTTTCATAGCACTGACGAGAAAGACTTTTCATTGGGACCACGAAGAAAAGTGGTGCTGGCAGTGAGCATGCTTAAAAATCAAAAATATAGTTTCTTTACAGGCAGAAGCATGGAATCTTAAGAGTAGCCGATTACTTCCCAGAGGAAGTAACTGGTTTTCTCATCAGCGACCTGCTTCGTTAATTTCTGTTGCACAGCGTGCAGTACAACACCATGATTATCCTCGCTCATTTTCAATTAATTTAAAATTGAGTATTCGTTTTCTAAAAGAAGTTATTTACGAAGAAATACAGAACTCTGCCTCCCCTCTCGTCTACTCATCCCATAATGACCATTTTCCTCTTTTCATGTTGTTAACTGCCACAGCATTTAATGCAACGGTCGCAGGCAAAACCAAGAACTGCTGATTTCCTTTTACCACTCGAAGCCATGATAGCTTCCTCTGCCGGCCACCTGTGGTCGAGCGGTTCTAGGCGCTTCAGTC
Source organism: Schistocerca nitens (assembly GCF_023898315.1). Lineage (NCBI taxonomy): Eukaryota > Metazoa > Arthropoda > Insecta > Orthoptera > Acrididae > Schistocerca > Schistocerca nitens. Next base: position 279,095,064 of record NC_064614.1, on the reverse strand, counting down.
TGGAACCGCGCGGCCGCTACGGTCGCAGGTTCGAATCCTGCATCGGGCATGGATGTGTGTGATGTCCTTAGGTTAGTTAGGTTTAAGTAGTTCTACGTTCTAGGGGACTGATGACCTCAGATGCTAAATCCCATAATGCTCAGAGCCATTTGAACCATAGCTTCCTCTCCATGAGCGTTCTTACTGACTTGAGTTTTGTGGCGCGTGAAAACCACACGCGACTCTCCCGTTCGCTTTAAGGCTCGCATTGCTGCGAGCTTAAAGGACTGCGGAAAAGTGCGCTAACACCTTTGCACTTATTACACTATTCTGTGGCCGGCCGGAGTGGCCGTGCGGTTAAAGGCGCTGCAGTCTGGAACCGCAAGACCGCTACGGTCGCAGGTTCGAATCCTGCCTCGGGCATGGATGTTTGTGATGTCCTTAGGTTAGTTAGGTTTAACTAGTTCTAAGTTCTAGGGGACTAATGACCTCAGCAGTTGAGTCCCATAGTGCTCAGAGCCATTTGAACCATTTGAACTATTCTGTGACTAAACGTGTCGCTCTTCTTTTATTAAGCCAACACTGTAAGGGTCCCAGACTGATTCGCAATATTCATGAATCAGTTGAACCAGGGTTTTGCTCGTCACTTCAGTCCCAGATGAATTACGTTTACTTAAGATGTTTCCAATGAATCTCATACTTTTCCTGTCGTATGGTCATTATACTTTAGATCGCTCTGGGCAGTTACACCTAGGTACGTATGTTACAGTTGATACTGTTTCACGCTACAGTCTGGAACCGCGCGACCGCTACGGCCGCAGGTTCGAATCCTGCCTCGGGCATGGATGTGTGTGATGTCCTTAGGTAGTTAGGTTTAAGTTGTTCTATGTTCTAGGGGACTGATGACCTCAGAAGTTAAGTCCCATAGTGCTCAGAGCCATTTGAACCATTTGATACTGTTTCCAGTGATTTATCACCAGTAGTGTAGCGGATCTCTCTGCCTATTTATGTACATTATACACTCCTGAAAATGGAAAAAAGAACACATTGACACCGGTGTGTCAGACCCACCATACTTGCTCCGGACACTGCGAGAGGGCTGTACAAGCAATAATCACACGCACGGCACAGCGGACACACCAGGAACCGCGGTGTTGGCCGTCGAATGGCGCTAGCTGCGCAGCATTTGTGCACCGCCGCCGTCAGTGTCAGCAAGTTTGCCGTGGCATACGGAGCTCCATCGCAGTCTTTAACACTGGTAGCATGCCGCGACAGCGTGGACGTGAACCGTATGTGCAGTTGACGGACTTTGAGCGAGGGCGTATAGTGGGCATGCGGGAGGCCGGGTGGACGTACCGCCGAATTGCTCAACACGTGGGGCGTGAGGTCTCCACAGTACATCGATGTTGTCGCCAGTGGTCGGCGGAAGGTGCACGTGCTCGTCGACCTGGGACCGGACCGCAGCGACGCACGGATGCACGCCAAGACCGTAGGATCCTACGCAGTGCCGTAGGGGACCGCACCGCCACTTCCCAGCAAATTAGGGACACTGTTGCTCCTGGAGTATCGGCGAGGACCATTCGCAACCGTCTCCATGAAACTGGGCTACGGTCCCGCACACCGTCAGGCTGTCTTCCGCTCACGCCCCAACATCGTGCAGCCCGCCTCCAGTGGTGTCGCGACAGGCGTGAATGGAGGGACGAATGGAGACGTGTCGTCTTCAGCGATGAGAGTCGCTTCTGCCTTGGTGCCAATGATGGTCGTATGCGTGTTTGGCGCCGTGCAGGTGAGCGCCACAATCAGGACTGCATACGACCGAGGCACACAGGGCCAACACCCGACATCATGGTGTGGGGAGCGATCTCCTACACTGGCCGTACACCACTGGTGATCGTCGAGGGGACACTGAATAGTGCACGGTACATCCAAACCGTCATCGAACCCATCGTTCTACCATTCCTAGACCGGCAAGGGAACTTGCTGTTCCAACAGGACAATGCACGTCCGCATGTATCCCGTGCCACCCAACGTGCTCTAGAAGGTGTAAGTCAACTACCCTGGCCAGCAAGATCTCCGGATCTGTCCCCCATTGAGCATGTTTGGGACTGGATGAAGCGTCGTCTCACGCGGTCTGCACGTCCGGCACGAACGCTGGTCCAACTGAGGCGCCAGGTGGAAATGGCATGGCAAGCCGTTCCACAGGACTACATCCAGCATCTCTACGATCGTCTCCATGGGAGAATAGCAGCCTGCATTGCTGCGAAAGGTGGATATACACTGTACTAGTGCCGACATTGTGCATGCTCTGTTGCCTGTGTCTATGTGCCTATGGTTCTGTCAGTGTGATCATGTGATGTATCTGACCCCAGGAATGTGTCAATAAAGTTTCCCCTTCCTGGGACAATGAATTCACGGTGTTCTTATTTCAATTTCCAGGAGTGTATTACACTTACCTGGAGCGCTGTTATCTTGATACTACTTAATCAAGTCTCATGCGTGTTATGTCGTTGAAAAGATTCTTTCAAATGTCACAAAAAAAGGTGTATAGTTACAATATAAAAAAAATTCCGTGACTATAATGGTTAAAAACTACTTGCGAACGTCAGGAAATTCGCCATATTGTCCACTATAGCTTAGTGAAAACTGCACCTCGATGTGTTTATTCATTCTGGATGTGTTTTGGGTAGCCTCTCTTAGCTGCTTCGCCCTATGCAATTACACTGCCTTGTAATGGTCAATGAGCTAGATGCTTGGAGAGTAGTAGGACTAGGCTTTGAAATAAACATGCATAGGACAATAACAGTTTTGTTGAAATAAACCAGCACGTTGCTCAAAAGTAACAAAATACAAAAGATTGCCCAAATCCCTACGATATAATTATAAATGCTAGCAGATGTTCAGCTAGCTTCCTTTTACTATCATTGACCGAGTTGGCGGAGTGATTAGCACACTGGATTCGCATTCGGGAGGACGACTGTTCATAACAGCGTCTGGCCATCTTGTCTTAGGTTTTTCCGTGATTTTCCTAAATCGCTCTAGCCGAATGCCGAGATGGTTCCTTTGAAAGTCACGGTTCATTTCTTTCCACATCCTTGATAAAATCCGAGCCTGTGCTCCAACTCTAATGACCTCGATGTCGACTGGACGTTAAACACAGTCTTCCTCCGTTTTTCCGTTTACTACCAACAAAATGTGGGCAGGACTCAAACCTGACACTTGCTCACGGTACTGGACGCACCATTCTACAGAATGTGGTCGGACAGCGCTTCTAAAACATAGAAACAGGATACAATGTAACAAACACACGATAACCAGTTCAGTTCACAAAAGCGAGCGGCTCTTCAAATTTCCACAAATTGCACTTTGCATTGCCTGATCCCAATAATATATTTAAAATAATCTCACGTTTGTTGTTGTTGTGGTCTTCAGTCCTGAGACTGGTTTGATGCAGCTCTCCATGCTACTCTATCCTGTGCAAGCTTCTTCATCTCCCAGTACCTACTGCTACCTACATCCTTCTGATTCTGCTTAGTGTATTCATCTCTTGGTCTCTCTCTACGATTTTTAACCTCCACGCTGCCCTCCAATGCTAAATTTGTGATCCCTTGATGCCTCAAAACATGTCCTACCAACCGATCCCTTCTTCTAGTCAAGTTGTGCCACAAACTTCTATTCTCCCCAATCCTATTCAATACCTCCTCATTAGTTACGTGGTTTACCCACCTTATCTTCAGCATTCTTCTGTAGCACCACATTTCGAAAGCTTCTATTCTCTTCTTGTCCAAACTAGTTATCGTCCATGTTTCACATCCATACATGGCTACACTCCATACAAATACTTTCAGAAACGACTTCCTGACACTTAAATCTATACTCGATGTTAACAAATTTCTCTTCTTCAGAAACGATTTCCTTGCCATTGCCAGTCTACATTTTATATCCTCTCTACTTCGACCATCATCAGTTATTTTGCTCCCCAAATAGCAAAACTCCTTTACTACTTTAAGTGTCTCATTTCCTAATCTAATCCCCTCAGCATCACCCGATTTAATTCGACTACATTCCATTATCCTCGTTTTGCTTTTGTTGATGTTCATCTTATATCCTCCTTTCAAGACACTGTCCATTCCGTTCAACTGCTCTTCCAAGTCTTTTGCTGTCTCTGACAGAATTACAATGTCATCGGCGAACCTCAAAGTTTTTACTTCTTCTCCATGAATTTTAATACCTATTCCGAATTTTTCTTTTGTTTCCTTTACTGCTTGCTCAATATACAGATTTAATAACATCGGGGAGAGGCTACAACCCTGTCTCACTCCTTCCCCAACCACTGCTTCCCTTTCATGCCCCTCGATTCTTGTAACTGCCATCTGGTTTCTGTAAAAATTGTAAATAGCCTCTCGCTCCCTGTATTTTACCCCTGCCACCTTCAGAATTTGAAAGAGAGTATTCCAGTTAACGTTGTCAAAAGCTTTCTCTAAGTCTACAAATGCTAGAAACGTAGGTTTGCCTTTTCTTAATCTTTCTTCTAAGATAAGTTGTAAGGTTAGTATTGCCTCACGTGTTCCAACATTTCTACGGAATCCAAACTGATCTTCCCCGAGGTCCGCTTCTACCAGTTTTTCCATTCGTCTGTAAAGAATTCGCGTTAGTATTTTGCAGCTGTGACTTATTATACTGATAGTTCGGTAATTTTCACATCTGTCAACTCCTGCTTTCTTTGGGATTGGAATTATTATATTCTTCTTGAAGTGTGTGGGTATTTCGCCTGTCTCATACATCTTGCTCACCAGATGGTAGAGTATTAGTAAATAATCACTGGCTCACAGTGGATCTTTTGCAGAAACCAAAGTAGACGGTTGTTATAGATTTCGATGCGCTAAACACGAATATGGCGATTAAAATTGCCTCCTAGTTTAGAGTTACAAGTAAGTTGGGACTTGACGTTTCACGTATACTGCTACAGTAATCGAGGTGATAATACATTAATTCAATTCACCGAGTTTATTCGCGCCGTGTCTTTGCATTCCTCTTGTGGGTGGAGTCTGGAGCATCTCTCTGCAGCTTCGAGCAGAAATCAACCAACATAGCCGCAGCCCATCATCCTGTGTACCGCTGTTCCATGAGAGAAACGTCCTGCTGGAACCACTCATCGTGCTCATCAGATGGTTCAGTTTCAGATTGTTCACTTCACCTCACGTACATTCGCTGCCAGCCGCAACAACAGTCGTTACAGAAACAAGCGAACTAATGCAGCACAAGAGCTCGCAGCTTTGACTACCGACAGTTAAAATCTCGTCTAGTTTCTACATTCTACAATGCTCACGCGACTGGATGGTGCTCACATGGGCCACAGTGTAAAGCATTGTTGCCAAATTTTACTGGAAGTGTCCACCTCACTCATGGCAGAGGAATCCTTGTAACGCCTTTGCATGTAGCTCCTATAATGTCCCATAAGCTTGACTGAAACTTAAACACCTCACTTATTTGTAACTCTGAGCTAGGAGACAATTTTTACCTTGATATTAGTGACTAGCACATCTAAAGTTATAAGCATGTCTACTTTCATTTCCGTAAAAAATAAAAGTGAAGATTTGTGGACCAGTGCAACGCAAACCCCACAAATAAGAGCTAGAATAAGTTAAAACATTGGTGTTTGTACGAGTATCTGCCGGCAATAGATATTAACTCTTCAATAATAAAAATAAAAACCACAAGTACTAGTACAAGCATAATACAGCTAGGTTGGAATTTACAAGAAACAGTGCTGACGGTGAAAACCTAATCAAACTGAATGAAGCAAAGGTAAGGCATTGATTAGGATGACATCACGTAAATAAAGCTGGATGCACTCAGTGAGCAAGATCAGATCAGCTGTACCACTCAAATCTGTTATCCCCATCCATCCCGGTACTCAAAATAATAGTGGACCAATTTAAACCTAAGGCAAATTCCGACCCATGATAACAAGAACAAAGTAATGGGTGGAAACAATTTAATATGAAGTAATAAATTATCAGCTCTTTTCTAGTCTGTCAGATATAATAACAGACCAAAGTTAAAAGAAAGGACTCCAACTCAATGCGGAGTGAAGTCTGGCAAATAGCGCTAGATAGCCTAAACTTTATGTGGCACAAGTGCACAACAACAGGCAATGTTCTGAAATGTGCTCACCAAGTTTAGTTCTTCTTGGTTGAAAAGCGGCTCTCCCATGTTCTGGCTGGTACACCAATCTTACTTTGGCCACACCCCTCGACCCGAGCATTACTTCACCGGATGTACAACTATCCACTTCGCCTCCTGTCTGCCTACACTTGCATAGGCACCAACGCCGACTTCGTGTACTTGGCCACGTGCTAATATGAAGGTGGCCACCAATCGGAACTGCCTTAGGACTCTTGCTGTCACTTGCATCCTTTCTTCTTGACTGCCAGACAGAGTACACCACGCGAGCCTGGTAAGCCGATAACAGGTTTGAAAGTCGTCACTCACGTCCTCTCGGGTGAGTCACAGGAAGCTGTTGCTGGATAACAGTCAAAGACAGTAACCGTGTAAATATCGATAAGAGCCAAAATGGCTTAATCTCCACACCTTAAACTAAAATACACCGAGAGTGGGGTTTACAAAATTTTAAGTACCAGGATCAGTCTTAACATAGCTTAGGTGGTCACAGTGTGTCTTACCTGTGGACTCGTTCTCAGGTAGAAAGGTAAACTAGGATGAGCACTTTTATGGATCTGACAAGGTCCGACAAAATGAGCTAAAAACCTATCTGAGATCTTTCCACCAACCCTTCTTTGGGCACTGAAATTCTTAATGAAAACTGTATCTCCAATATTTAATTTGGCAGAGCGTCTACCCTGGTTGTAGCCCTCTGCCACCCTCTGATGTCAACGGTAAATATTTATATTTGCCCAATTAACCATAATGACATAAGGTGTCACCTGCACTGAAAGGTGGTCATTCACTAACAAAAGGTTCGACAAAGGCCAACTGATAGCATAAGCAAATCATTAAAGCCGCGAGATCTTATTATGGATCTCTTGAGTGGAGATGTTAAACTCGCGGTTCAATCAAGGAATAGATGTGTCCCATTTTTACTGTGCTAGAGGAGACTTCAAATTACGGTTCACGCTCTCAGCCTAAGAAGGCTCACGTAAGGACTCGTCATAATACGAGATGTAGCATTCTGAAAGCAAAATTTCTTAAATTTCGACGAAACGAAAGCAAGTGCATTGTTACTATAGAATTAGGTGGCCGAAATATGGAAAAGATTTTGCTAAGATGTCTTCTTATTAGTTCATCTGCTATTCCTCCAACTGGGATCGGCCATAAAAAACGCGAAGAGGTATGAATGAGTACAAGTACATATTTATTACTTTATGAGATGAGACAGCGGCCCTAAATAATCAATAATCATGATCAATAAACGCTCAGCCCATGTGAAATGAAGAAACCATTTGCGTGTATTGGAATTAGGTTTGACAAACTTACAGGCTTCACTCTGAATCACCAACCACCTCACGACTTTGTTCACTGGCCAACTGAGATTCTTTAATTTTCTGTATTGTCTTATATAGTCTCAGGTGCCCATCGAACACAAGCTAGCAAAAAAATTGAAGATGGCTGGCATTAACTCTCATGGAAGACAGATTTACAACTTGCTATGGCCACAAGTAAGATAACATAAAAAGTCCTCTTGTATTTGGTAACCAGACACTACATCCCCAGTAGCAAGTCTATGTTTCAACTCCTGAATGCTACGGTCTTCTTCTTGTCTTTCCTTCAGATCTCCAGATAAGAAGGGTGTCTGAGCTACTACAGTGGAAATCCAAGCCCTGCCCTCAGTGTTTTCAGGGTTATCAAAATCCCAGAAAATCTGCTCAAACATGCGACTTAAGAGCATCAGCCACCGGATTGCCAGAGCCTGTAATGTGTTTGATGGCGAATCACCGAATGCCGAAATACGGATGGTTCAACTGAAAATGCGACCTGTTTCATGTGGTCGAGCAGGTCCACGCTCTCAGCGTAAGAAGGCTGACACTAATAAGGAATGGTCATCATATGAGGTGCAGAATTCTGAAAGCAAAATCTCTTAAATTTCGTCGAAACGAAAGCAAGTGCATTGTTACTCACTATAGAATTAGGTGCCTGGTTATACGTTTCAAGGCAAAACTGAGGATGTTTATTAATTTTTCTAGTGCAAAGAGGACTACCAATGCCTCTTATCCATAGACTGAATGCTTTACCTTGACAGGAAACAAAGACCTGGAGGCATATACAGCTGGACGTCTGTCGCTTTCTTGTTCCTGAAGCAAAGCTGCTGTGACGCCTGAATTAGAGGCATCGGTGTGGGCTATGAATACCCAATCAAAATCTGGTACAGGCTGAACAGGGGTGTCATTTAAAGCAGATTTCAATGTGTCAGAAGCTACCTGCTAGCTTTCAGTCTAGTAAAACACCTGCCCTTTGTTATGTAACTGATTCTAAGCTGTGGCAAGGTGCGCAGTGAAGAAAATCTGCAGATGTCACACAACAAGGGGTTTGTCGATGAGACTGATTGAGACTTAGAACGGAAAAGTACTGCATCCCTGCGAACCAAATGAAGCAGATGTGGAGACTGGGCAAGGGAACCGATTCGAAAAATCTCGTTTTGATGTAGGGCCTGGCCTGTATCTCACACGATTAACCTTGGGAACCAGGAAAAACTGAGATGCGTAAGACGAGGTTGATGGCCTTAACACCTCATGCCGTACGGCATTAGCCGAGCGGTCTAAGGCGCTGCAGTCACGGACTGTGCGGCTGGTCCCGGCGGAGGTTCGAGTCCTCCCTCGGGCATGGGTGTGTGTGTTTGTCCTTAGTATAGTTTAGGTTAAGTAGTGTGTAAGCTTAGGGACTGATGACCTTAGCAGTCAAGTCCCATAAGATCTCACACGCATTTGAACACTTGAATAACACCTCATTATGTAGCATCTATCCAGCCAGCTATCGCTGGATTTTCATTTTCGGCGGCAACAGCCGATACGGGGCTTGGCGCACCGTTACTTGATCTTACAACTGTATTTGATTCTTTATTTTGTCCTTTGCCCCTAGCTTATCACTCAAAACACTGGAAAACTCCCTAAGCACCTGGTCTACTAGCTGTGCCTCGCTGGGTTGTAAATGACCAACTTCAGTTTCAGTAGCCTCAATGGACACGTTATACACGCCTTGAACACCATTATCTTCACACAGGGCCGAAATTTAAAACAGAACTGACTACCAGTGTAATCTAAACCAAGTCCAGTACCCTGAATGAAATCAAAGCTCAGCAACAGTTCTGTACTTAGTTTCTTAGCCACGAATCACCTTCCTGGCCACGAAAAGCTATCAGCTTTATAATAGGCTGGTACCTACACAACAAATGGTAACAACTGAGCAATCACAGAGCGACAACCCTGACAGCTGGGTTGTTGTGAAAAAAACCTGCGGATGTCACGATCCCTGAAATACTAGGTATGATTAAGAACAGAGACGATGCTCCCAATATATAAGGCACAAATACACTCCCGGAAATTGAAATAAGAACACCGTGAATTCATTGTCCCAGGAAGGGGAAACTTTATTGACACATTCCTGGGGTCAGATACATCACATGATCACACTGACAGAACCACAGGCACATAGACACAGGCAACAGAGCATGCACAATGTCGGCACTAGTACAGTGTATATCCACCTTTCGCAGCAATGCAGGCTGCTATTCTCCCATGGAGACGATAGTAGAGATGCTGGATGTAGTCCTGTGGAACGGCTTGCCATGCCATTTCCACCTGGCGCCTCAGTTGGACCAGCGTTCGTGCTGGACGTGCAGACCGCGTGAGACGACGCTTCATCCAGTCCCAAACATGCTCAATGGGGGACAGATCCGGAGATCTTGCTGGCCAGGGTAGTTGACTTACACCTTCTAGAGCACGTTGGGTGGCACGGGATACATGCGGACGTGCATTGTCCTGTTGGAACAGCAAGTTCCCTTGCCGGTCTAGGAATGGTAGAACGATGGGTTCGATGACGGTTTGGATGTACCGTGCACTATTCAGTGTCCCCTCGACGATCACCAGTGGTATACGGCCAGTGTAGGAGATCGCTCCCCACACCATGATGCCGGGTGTTGGCCCTGTGTGCCTCGGTCGTATGCAGTCCTGATTGTGGCGCTCACCTGCACGGCGCCAAACACGCATACGACCATCATTGGCACCAAGGCAGAAGCGACTCTCATCGCTAAAGACGACACGTCTCCATTCGTCCCTCCATTCACGCCTGTCGCGACACCACTGCACGATGTTGGGGCGTGAGCGGAAGACGGCCTAACGGTGTGCGGGACCGTAGCCCAGCTTCATGGAGACGGTTGCGAATGGTCCTCGCCGATACCCCAGGAGCAACAGTGTCCCTAATTTGCTGGGAAGTGGCGGTGTGGTCCCCTACGGCACTGCGTAGGATCCTACGGTCTTGGCGTGCATCCGTGCGTCGCTGCGGTCCGGTCCCAGGTCGACGGGCACGTGCACCTTCCGCCGACCACTGGCGACAACATCGATGTACTGTGGAGACCTCACGCCCCACGTGTTGAGCAATTCGGCGGTACGTCCACCCGGCCTCCCGCATGCCCATTATACGCCCTCGCTCAAAGTCCGTCAACTGCACATACGGTTCACGTCCACGCTGTCGCGGCATGCTACCAGTGTTAAAGACTGCGATGGAGCTCCGTATGCCACGGCAAACTGGTTGACACTGACGGCGGCGGTGCACAAATGCTGCGCAGCTAGCGCCATTCGACGGCCAACACCGCGGTTCCTGGTGTGTCCGCTGTGCCGTGCGTGTGATCATTGCTTGTACAGCCCTCTCGCAGTGTCCGGAGCAAGTATGGTGGGTCTGACACACCGGTGTCAATGTGTTCTTTTTTCCATTTCCAGGAGTGTAGATTCTCGTTTGACTAGTGCACACACAAATGGAAGTCTATAGCCTGTCAACACCTTTACCTTATATTTGTGTCTCTTGGTATGACTTCAAATCGACGACGCCCTGTTTTCCGTGGCGTCGGGTACCCAAAAATTCTTTCATTCTGAACGGCCCACAGTAGCAGTAACAAGCCCATCTGGGCTCATTACAGTTCATGACCACTTCGTGTCGCTTGCTCAGCCTTACCTGAGGGATCCCTAGGATCACTTCTTTCATCAGCATATCTGACGCTTTCTCTGAAAGTGACTACTTTATACAAATCAGCAAAGGCTACAGGTTTCTCAGAATATTTGGGAACAGTCGTCTGATCGAATCCCTTCTAAGAGGTTGTTTGCAGTCTCGCCCAACATGGCCTGAACACTAAGAGACACACTAGTCATTCAAATATATTTTATGTATTCTGCCAACACCTCGTTACGCCCCTGCACTTGAATGAAATGCTACCTAATGAAGTTATTTCTAACCCTAGTAAACAGTCTTTCCCGTACAGTCCTTTTCGTAATTCTCCTAATGTGCCACTGCTGTACAAAAGGCACTAATAATTTGGCTCAAACAACCATGAGGCAAGAGAAATAAAACTTGAAATAATTATTAAATTCTCAATCTTAAGAATATCAGATTTTCTTCCGAAGGTAACAGAATACCGCAAAAATCCGACTTTATCTTGAACATTCTCGACTGAAAGATTATCAGCACCACGGAAAGTCAGCAAAATAGGGGACTAACGTGGCAAAGAGGTGGCCTGTACGCTCAATAACAGTCCTCTCATTGCACTGTTAACCTCAACTGTAATCTCATGAGAGAGAGCGACCTCCTTCCCAGGTCCAAATGAAGTGGAGTCCAACTCTAACACATTTAACTTCGTTTGTAGTTCCATAACTCAATCATGCAATTCATTAATGCTAGCAGCTTGTTCCTGATTATTATTAACTATTTTCAGTTCTTGAGTGTGGGTATACCAATGGCTAATTTGCACTTGTACTCGATGTATCTATCTACAAAACAGATTACTACATTCCAAGAACTGAAGATTTTCTCCATATGCTCGAGAGAGAGGTGACACAAATGGATGGGGTGGCACTCAGCTCACCAGCACTGCCTGCGGTGACATGCAGTGGACATGCCACTGTCTCACGCAGCTGTGCACTCAGCTCAGTGAAACTTCCCCCTACCACTTCAATATTCATAAAGAGCTTATATTGCAGTTGCTCCTTCTTTAAATACCTTATTCGAAAGCTCACATTGGTACACCAAAAACATACAAAACAAGAAGCAGACTCTGCCTAAAAATATGACATATTTTCAAAAACAATTGTCACGAATGATACTTAACTGAATTTGTTAAATTGCCCATCTCGCAGAGACCTAGCCTCTGCTACCACTGAAATGGCCAGTGAGCTAGATGCTTGAAAAGTAGTAGGGCAAGGCTCTCAAATGAACATCATTCGTACAATAACAATGTTATTAAAATATACCAGCTCTGCACTCATGAGTAAGAAAATACAAAAGATTGCCCAAAGCTTTACAATTGTAAATGCTAGCATATAGCCAATTAGCTTTCTTTTACAATCAACAAAATGTAGGCATGACTCAAATCTGGCATCAGTTCACAGTACTTCATGTTCCAATACCTCGATTGGTTCGGGATCATGAGGATAATTACTTTAGAGGGGGAAATTTGTCCATCAAATTTACCAGCTCCTTAACTGTGCATGCAGTCAATCCGTAATTGCTGTCATTTGGTTCGTAATATATTCTACAGTTCAAATCTGTGCTTTGGTTTTATACTCATTATATTAATTAAATATTTATGAATTCTTTCTTCGTAAGAGCTGGACAAAACGGTCATTGTGACATTCTCACGTGTGTGAGAGCTAGAAAAATGTTCACAAAGGTTTTTCCTTGCATTGCAGTCTTCAGCTTTTCGCATCCAAGTTTTTCTTGCTTCTTCTTTCATTTCATCGTCTATCTGTGTTCCACTATATCATTCTCCCGGTATTTTACTATCGTGAGGAATCCAAAACAGAATCTTCTTCGTCTGTCGTACATTTCTTCTCTCTACATTTTCTCACGCTTCTGCACTTTAGTAACTTTTGTACTGCTAACCATTAAAATTGCACCAGACGTGGAACGGACGTCAAATTTGCATGACGTGCCCTACATGTTTGTATGTGCAAATAATTAACATTTCAGCGCATCTGCACATAGTAGGTAGGAATAACTCCATCTAAATTCTGTTTATCAGGATAGATAAGGCAATTGTTTTCTCATGCCGAAATGAAGCTGATTTTCACGTTTGGAGATTCCCACTATTATGATGCACCTATACAGAGTATCCCAGAAATGTTGTGACAGCCTCTGAGGTGTTGTAGAGGGTTGTCCTGAGGAAAAAACCGAGGATAGGAAACGCCATCCAACGACGCTACAGAGAATCGAAGTTACAGGCGCTGGCGCCCGCCAATAGGACATGCCTCCGGCAGCAAACGTGATCTTTTACGCCGACGGACCGTTTGCTGAACGTGTCGCAATGTTGTTTGTTATTCAGTGATCGCGATTCATTGCCACGAACGTCAGTGAAGAAGAGGGAGGTAGTTCCTGCGGAGAAAGGCCTGGTCTCCTATGAATGAGATGCTCTGTTGTCTTGGTTGATGACGGTTTCAAATACAGGTTTCTATTTGCTGTCTTTTTACTCCTGTATACCGAAAAACATTGGAGATTTTGGAGGGTTCCAGGGGATGGAAATCAGTGTCCAAAACCGTCATCCACTAAGGTAACAGAGCATCGCATGCCTAGAAAACAGGGTCTTTCTAGTCACAATTTCCTCCATCTTCCCTACTGGCGATCGCGACAGTCACGGTGACTGAATACCAAATAACATTGCAGGGCGTTCTACCTAAGGTCCGCCAATGTACAAAGTCACGTTTGCTGCCGAAGAGTAGTGACAGGCGCCTGCGTCTATAACTTAGACGCTCTGTGGTGTCGTTGGGTGATGTTTCTGGACGCGGGTACCTAACCTCGATTTGTTCCTCAACATACCCTCTGCAACCCCTCAAAATTGATCTCAACATTTCTGGGACGCACTGTAGAAAGGATGGTTTCAGGAGGGCCGCACTTAACACCTGCAATGTACCACTGACCTCTAACATTTAGCGCTCGAAGGGCAGGTATACTGTTCACTCGGAAGTACACCGTAGTACGGCCATGTCACGTGTCTTCAATCGGGAAATGGGTATGTTTGGAGCAGGACAGGTATCCACATGCACAGTGAGACTAAGTATGGAACAACTCGTATTGTCAAAAAGGTAGTAGGAGAGGGAAACGCGCCTACAGTTCAGCGCCCAGCGGCAAAACCTCACACGTGCGAGGCGCTAAGTCCACTTTTATGAGAGGTCCAGATAGTGCTTGGAAGAGAACTAAAGATGCTAAATTCCATTAGACATCGTCACACGGACCCAACAGCTGACATCATGGTATAGGATGCCACTGGGTACACTAAAGGCCCACATCTAGTTCGCATCGCCAATAATTTGGGCAGAATACGGTATATCTCTAGGTTGTCAAGACCATGTCCTATTTTCGAAGTCTCAATGAGGTTACTTTCAACAAGATACTGCAAGCTCTCGAGTCAGTGGGTGTTCGATTTTTGCCCTGACGAGCACGATGTTCTGTGGATCTGGCCCCCACTGAAATCGTCTGCGTTACCAAGAAGTTGGAACACGACCATTTGACAACCTTTGAACCGGGTAAGCAGTGGTATACAGTTGAAACAACGTACCCTTATTTGTTATCGAAGCTTAGTTCGTCTCGACGTCCAGACACACCACAGCCGTGGTCACTGGCAGCTCTACGAGCTGAAATTCATGTCCTGTATACCAAACATCTGCCACAAATTTAATAATGTACAGGGCTATTACAAATGATTGAAGCGATTTCATAAATTCACTGTAGCTCCATTCATTGACATGTGGTCACGACACACTACAGATACGTAGAAAAACTCATAAAGTTTTGTTCGGCTGAAGCCGCACTTCAGGTTTCTGCCGCCAGAGCGCTCGAGAGCGCAGTGAGACAAAATGGCGACAGGAGCCGAGAAAGCGTATGTCGTGCTTGAAATGCACTCACATCAGTCAGTCATAACAGTGCAACGACACTTCAGGACGAGGTTCAACAAAGATCCACCAACTGCTAACTCCATTCGGCGATGGCATGCGCAGTTTAAAGCTTCTGGATGCCTCTGTAAGGCGAAATCAACGTGTCGGCCTGCAGTGAGCGAAGAAACGGTTGAACGCTTGCGGGCAAGTTTCACGCGTAGCCGTGGAAGTCGACGAATAAAGCAAGCAGGGAGGTAAACGTACCGCAGCCGACGGTTTGGAAAATCTCACGGAAAAGGCTAAAGCAGAAGAATTTCTTAAACAGGAGATTGGAAAACCGATGGATCGGTCGTGGTGGAGATCATGATCAACAATTCATGTCATGGCCTCCACGCTCTCCCGACTTAACCCCATGCGATTTCTTTCTGTGGGGTTATGTGAAAGATTCAGTGTTTAAACCTCCTCTACCAAGAAACGTGCCAGAACTGCTAGCTCGCATCAACGATGCTTTCGAACTCATTGATGGGGACATGCTGCGCCGAGTGTGGGAAGAACTTGATTATCGGCTTGATGTCTGCCGAATCACTAAAGGGGCACATATCGAACATTTGTGAATGCCTAAAAAACTTTTTGAGTTTTTGTATGTGTGTGCAAAGCATTGTGAAAATATCTCAAATAATAAAGTTATTGTAGAGCTGTGCAATCGCTTCAATCATTTGTAATAACCCTGTATTGTCCTTACTATTGTGTATATGGGCAGTAGGTAAAATTTCATTATTTGGTATGTTTTCTACTTTTCAAAGCTCTTTTTTTCTCATATTTATTTGTGATTCTGTCCTTTCCTGTTATTCCTAATGTAGCACTTTTCTTACTTATTCGACAACTATCAGCTTTTGAAGTGTGTGCGCGTTTTATGACCATTATTATCTTCCATTTGTCAATATAATAAAAAAAATAGTTTAAATAACAACGTTTTTTACCGACACGCATCTTCAGTGTTAATAATGATTTATAGGCGCTTAATTACGATCATTGTGCTCACCATTCGGTCGACATAAAATTATCAGTATAGTAGTAACTCTTGCTTATAAGTCCTTTGATGGCACATACGACTAAGTGAAAGGAAATTAAGTTTCTATCAAACTGAGCCTGGATTTGTTAGCACATGAATACTCAGTAAAGAGTAGCAAGCACCAGGGGGCAATTTGGGTTGGGTAATCGATTCTAGTATACTGTTTTTCTTTCGACATATATCGTATAGTTACCGATGGAGTACCAAGATGTAGACGTAAGCGAATAGCTTTTCTGGTTCGTCTGTAGTAAACCAAGTTACAGCTCATGTTCAACGGTATTCGGTACACGTGTAGCGTTTAAAATGCGCACCAGTGCGATCTTCTTCCTCAGTTTGGACAGTTCACATCCTGCCAGCATTAGGAATGCTGTCGGTCATGTAGTAATGTGCGCACGTGCATCTTTAATTCGCACAGCACGTGTCTGAGCGCCTGAGGAATTCTCAGGCTGCCATAAAATATGGAGTGGACACGCCCGCTCCATTTGGCGTCACCGCAACAGTTTATGCTCTGCATCACGCGGGCGGCGGGGCCTGCTGAATACTTAATGGTGGCGCTGTAAAATTATGTAGAAGCTCGTCTCTGCCAGCGGTTCATTAATTCGGACGTTGTCAGACCTCTGAATAAACACAAATATCAATATCAATTTTGCACATCTGTCGAGCACGCGATCCTGCTAAACGCTATCGGATGACGGTACGAATAGAGCGAAGCGGCTGCTGGTTTTAATGGCTTTTTCATGGCTCACTGGATTATTTCCCGTTTTCATTTTTGATATCTTTTTGTGACCAATACTACAGTTGTTAAACAGTCCTTTTAATGTACGCCGGAATATTTCGGTACTGCCTAGATTTTATTCCACCAGTATAAGGGCGCTGTCTCTTTTAACTTCTCCCATTTAGAATACTACTAAGCAGGAGCACATACCACGTCAGTCTGTTATTTCCTGTTTCATGCTCTTCAGTGTCTTCCCGCCCAAAGGATTTTTTTCCCTGTTTTTGATCTTGCACTTCAATGGATAGATTCGATCAATGGTAAGTTTTCTAATCACCTGCTGTTCTGTGATCGCAGAGGTGTTTTATTGCCTCATTTATGTTAGTAATTCTCTTTACCTGCCCCGACACTACGATTGTCAAGAGATTTCAAAAACTCATAGTCCACGAGCAAGTTTTTATGTGTTTCTTCCATTCTCTGTTACGGTGTTTAACTCTTTGATGCACAGATTTTATGTTTAATTAATTTTTTAATAAAACATGCATTTTCTATGTCTGGTGGGGTTGCTAATAAAGGAAAACATGAATTAAAATTTTTTATTGTATTGATTTTGGTTTTAGATGGTGGTATATATAATATACCACCATGCCACTTAGGGCCGTACCTAAAGTTTTTGAGATATCTTGGTTTGTGCTTGTAACTCACCTTTAAATTCTACTCTAAGCAGTAATAATTAGTATAATTAATGTAAAATAATTTTATTTCTGGCAATTGGTCATTTACAATACAAAATCAAATTACAAACCTTACAAATAAAATATGTTTCTTATTCCTTTTTGTGAAAATCTTGAAAGCACCTTTTTGTTTTGCTAAGGCACAAAGGCACTTTGCATTCAGCGCACATCCAGAAAGTGCGCACTTGCTTCTTTTTTGTACTGCATTTCGCACAACGTCTGGCGGTAGTACGCTCTGGCTGGTGGGATGAATTGTCGAGACGCTGGCGTGAGGAAACATATGGCTTGTTTTTCTTTACGTGGACTTGACTCTCATGAAGTCTAGATGGCCTCAATGGTGTTTTCTGGGTTACTAAGCTTTGCAGGATACTCATCCTGAAGACTTTGGCAGTCATTTTTTCTCTATCGCCTAGTTCCTTCCAAATTATATAGCTGTTGACGATACTGACATCAAGCAGGTGAAAGAATATTCGGTGCCACCACTTTTTACTTCTCCGGCTTATTTCATATGATTTTTTCAGTTGGTCGAACTTGTCGACATTGTTCATGTGTGCATTGTAATCCATCACTGCTTGAGGACAAGGTAGCTCTATGCGTGAACCATCTCTTTCACGGCGAGTCACTGTAGTAACTTCAGGACTGTGAAAATTTGAAAGGAGATGAACAGCTCTCTTATCTTTCCACTTCAAGTAGAGGATGCCACAGTTGCTGACCCTCCAGTCAAATTCACCTCTGCTTAATTCTTTGTCTGTTTTTAATTTGGGTAAATGTTTCCTTGTTGGTTGAACTGTCCCACAGGCATATATGTTTCTCTGCTGTAAACCAGCCAACAAGTTATAGCTATTGAAATAGTTGTCGAAATAAAGATAATGGCCTTTATTTACGAGTTCAGAGGACAAACTCAGCACTACATGCTCCCCAAGGCCTGTTTGCACTGTGTCACCTACTTTTCCGGTGTAAATATCAAATTTCAAGTTGTAAGAGGTCTTGTCACACAGCATCCACACTTTGTAACCACGCTTTATGGGTTTATCTCTCATGTATTGTTTCATACTGTTGCGGCCTTTGAATTTGATCATTGACTCATCAATTGCTAGGTGTTTGCTGGGTTGGTAACACTTGGAAAAAGATTCAGATAGTATCTTGATCACTGGTCGCAGCTTGTACAGTTTGTCATAACCTGGGTGTCCTTTTTCTGGATGCAATGTGTTATCATTCAGATGAATGTTCCTCAGTAACCATCCAAACCGATTTACTGCCATCAGAGATGCAATATAACGATCATGAAGTTCTGGGGCACTAGACCAGTAGTCTCTGTATGCTGGCATACGCTTTATACCCATCAAAATGTTGATTCCCAGGAAAGTTCGTATTTCATTGTCAGTTGTTGGAGTGAAAGACTTGCCAGATTGCGTCGCATATAAATTTGTTTGGAAAACGATTAGCTCAACTAGCTCTTTTGGAAATATTTTTTCGAATATATCGATAGGTTCTGGATCATCAATGTCCCTAATAAAAGCACTTGGTCCTGATTCACTGTCGAACTGCATTCCTGAGGTAGCATTGAATTGTTGTCCCCAAGTTGGCGCTGTGTCAGCAGCGCGTTTTGGCGGAGTGGACTCACTTTCTTCCTCGCTCTCTGAAACTTCGCCTTCAGACGACACAATAGCCTCCGCAACAATGCTTGCTTCATAATCAGATTCGTCATCTGTGGTGTCAACAGTGGAATCCTCGTCTGATGGAATTTCACACAATAATCGTTCGATTTCTTCATCTCGTAAGCCTCTTCTTGACATTTTCATTTTCAAACAACAGCCTGAATCCAAGTAAAGAATACGTAAGCAAAACAAAATGGAGAAAGAGCTAAAATAAGTCACAACACAATTAAAAACTAAACTTTGTAGCGGAGGATTTCGAATTTTATACTAGGAAACGAAATGCAATAGAATACTGCTACATGCACGGTGGTACAAATAATATACCACCAAAATAAATTGTATATAAATAACGGAAGATTGTGCATATGAATGTATACATGGGTTCATACCGTAGCTGTGACGTCCAAGATATGGAAAAAACACAGGCGCAACAAGAAATTCGTTATAAACCACTATTCACACGCAAAAACCATGCACAACTCAGCACGCAGCTTTCACAGTTGTAATCTATGCAATTCTTGGCGGGAACTGATTCCTTATAGGCAGTGAGTGCCATCTGTCTGATAAGTAGAGAACTAGGTGAGCATATTAGAGTGGTGGTCGTGCAGTTAAACCACTGTGCAAAGAGCCAAGAAAATTTTCAAAAGGTGGTATACTATGTATACCACCGTGCTCCAAAGAGTTAACGCTAGAAGCGCCGTGTTTTTGGAACCTCCTAGAATCGCCGTTTGTTCTAAGCCTGTTTTATTTTACAGGTCGAATTTTTCAATAACATATAATGACTTTAATAGTCTGTTGTTCTGTTTTAGTCCCAAACATTGAATATTTCTTTATTTTTTTGTCAGAAACAATTTAAATACGCAATTAATTGAAATTTTTTTTTTGTTATACTGAATAAATCTTGTATGAATGTAGAGTCTCGAGGCGATAACATTGAATAAAATGTTCTCGGGTTTCCAACCGCGTCAATTGGTTAAAACTACACGAGCTTTCGGCCAAGCACTCCTTGGCCATTGTCAAGTGTTATGACTGCCAGTGGGCTGTTGGTGCGCCCTTATATACGCTAGCTGCCGGCTGTGACGTCACTGGTGCCCGTGACATTACCATATATGGGCATGTTTTGAGTCGGCGTTCGATGTGCCCTCTTCAACCGCGCGATCGCTGGATCCCACGCAGCGCTCAGCTGTAAGCCACCGTCTCTATTCAGGGTGTTTGTGGTAATTTTTATTTCAATAGCTTCCTCTATTAAACTGTCCCAGAAGCCGTTAGTGCGAGCCACGACAGAGGTATCGTCAAATTTTATGTGGTGACCGTTTTCTAACGCATGCTCAGCTAACGCAGATTTCTCTAGATAGCGTAGGCGATAATACCTCTCATGTTCTTTCCTGCGTTGTTCCACAGTGCGCACTGTTTCTCCGATGTACTTCTGGCCACACTCACAAGGTATTTCGTAAACTCCAGGTGTCCTGAGACCTACAGCGTCTTTAACTGGTCTCAGTAATTGACGGATTTTCGTTGGAGGCCTGACGAGTTTTTGGAACGCCTTAATGGCATCAACAGTAATATTCAGTTCACCATGGAGGTGGAAAAAGATAATGCACTGAACATCCTCGACGTCCTAGTCCACCGAAAACGAAATGGGTGCCTTAGCCACAGCGTCTACAGAAAACCCACCCACACAGACCTGTACCTGCACGCTACCAGCCGTCATCATCCATCACAGAAGCGCACAGTATTGCAAACATTGGTGCATCGTGCAAGAGTAATATCAGACGACGATAACCTGCCCCACGAACTGAGCCACCTACGCAAGGTTTTCAGGAATAACGGATACAGCACCCATCAAGTGAAAGAAGTGATTTCTGGGAAATATAAGAATAAGGCCAGCGACGACGAGCAGGAAAAGAAACTTGCTTTGCTGCCATTCTGTGGCTCTGTGTCGGGCAAAATAAGCCACCTGTTGAAAAGACACAAGATCAAATCGATCTTCAGGCCTCCAACGAAAATCCGTCAATTACTGAGACCAGTTAAAGACGCTGTAGGTCTCAGGACACCTGGAGTTTACGAAATACCTTGTGAGTGTGGCCAGAAGTACATCGGAGAAACAGTGCGCACTGTGGAACAACGCAGGAAAGAACATGAGAGGTATTATCGCCTACGCTATCTAGAGAAATCTGCGTTAGCTGAGCATGCGTTAGAAAACGGTCACCACATAAAATTTGACGATACCTCTGTCGTGGCTCGCACTAACGGCTTCTGGGACAGTTTAATAGAGGAAGCTATTGAAATAAAAATTACCACAAACACCCTGAATAGAGACGGTGGCTTACAGCTGAGCGCTGCGTGGGATCCAGCGATCGCGCGGTTGAAGAGGGCACATCGAACGCCGACTCAAAACATGCCCATATATGGTAATGTCACAGGCACCAGTGACGTCACAGCCGGCAGCTAGCGTATATAAGGGCGCACCAACAGCCCACTGGCAGTCATAACACTTGATAATGGCCAAGGAGTGCTTGGCCGAAAGCTCGTGTAGTTTTAACCAATTGACGCGGTTGGAAACACGAAAACATTTCATTGAATAAATCTTGTATTTTTATGGAGACACATCCAAGTCAAAAGAAATTTCAGTACAAATTTTACGAGTAACCAAGAGCGGTTGTGTACAAGTTGTTTGGGGTATAGGTACAGATACTGTGATAATTTATACCCTAATGTATACGCATTTCAATTTGTTAGTTGTTTCTTTCTCTGTGTCCAACAGTCTTTCTGTGAACACATCCAATAATTTGCTACCTGATTTTTTCTGCACAGTCATAACTACTCTGCTAAATGGACTATGCCTGTCAGGATAGACGTTTGCTTTTGGGTCCATCGGTCCACTCTTCAGTACCTGACCTACAGCCCAGCTTAACGTATACATTAATGGCTTGCTTGTACCACTTGTACGTCAAGGTACTAATCAAACTAAAAACATACTACTCGTAAGAGGCCTAATCCTTAGTTTGCAAATGAAGTAAATACTTACGTAAAGATGTTCAGTACACTATCCTCAGTCATCACTAGAAATATCTGCACTTATACTTCTAACGCCCTTTATAATCAGTAATTTTCACATTGTAATACAGATCTATGCTATGATACATATTACGTAAAGTTAAACTTTGCGGTCCGTTTAAGTAAGAACTTTCCTTGTGGATACCTACAGATTGTTATTGTTGTCTGTAGAACGAGCATTTTAATCTGCACAGACATAGAAAAGTGTAACTTTTCTTGCAAAATGGTTTATCACGCGAAGCAACTTCATATGAACTTTTGCCTTCTTTGCGCATTTTATCACCTAGCAGGTCACTTCGACCTACGTCTGAGAAATCAATGTGAATAACTAGAGCTGTGATACTGAATTCTTTATAATATTTTACAAGTTCTCCCGCAAGGTTGACAGGGACATTTACTACAATATTTGTTACTTCAATGTAGATTACCCAACCACTGATACCTGCTAAATCTGGTATAGTATCATGAAAAGTATGAACAGCTACTCTTCTTTCATCGTCGTACTTGCTGGCCACACGGTCGAAAATATTTCTCTTTACATAATTCTATTGCTCATGTGACTATGTCAGGCTTTGTTTTTATGCCATTTCAATTGTACATATGTATGCATGTAACTAACAATACTGACTTTCCTTGTTACAGTTTTGAAAGTTACAATCTGCTACAAATTCTCGCGGGCTTCCTTCATGCACTCAGGCATTGACCTTTTAATTTGGTTAACTGTACCAAGCCAGCCTGTTCGCTTTGCTTTCAGATGCATTGCTAGTGAAAGATGAAGCAGTTGTTACACGTAAAATTTCTCCCTATATTAGAGTTTGGCCCTTCAAGTGTCTTCACTACAAAGTCACTAAGATGTTCTCCACCAGGACGAGCTGCATCTTTACCAAGATGTGGGAAAGCGTTTAACACGTACCTGGACTCTTTATCAACAGCCATCTAGTATTTCTGCCCATACATTAGGTTTCTACGCCATGAAACGTGTGAATCGATGTCTGTACTTGGAATGGATCTACTGCTCATCAATACAAATACATGGACAAGGAATGTACATATTTCGACAGTTTGCTGTGACTCTTCCTCATATGACTGACATAATAGGCAACTTGAATTTTTTAGTCGGTTCGACTATGCCGACCACAAACCAAACCTGAGGAACGTCATGATTTCCCTGAAACGATTACGTGACGTCATAGACTTGCAAAATTGTATTTCCAGATCTCTGATCAGAGAAGGTCAACTTCTATTCCTTCGGATGCAGTGGCACGTGGGTGTAGAATAGCAAGAAATACAAAACTCTTCTAATAGTAATGACAATTTGTCGCGCCCCAGTGATGTATGCGTCTGTGTTTCAGGGCAAATTTGAACATGTTTGATAACAGATTCATCCATAAAACAAAAATATACGATCTCAGAAACGTTTTATTTCTTTCGTTTGTTCACCTGGAGGTTCACCAGAATCTTCATTGCTGCCCTCTGATTCATCTGAGCTCCCTGCTGTACTTTGTTTTGTATCAAAGTCAGAATCATTGGAAATACCGTCTACATCTTCTCCTCCGGTATTAACTTCTGCTCATCCGTGGTACCGCGACGACCAGCAATGTTGCTCTACTTAAGACTGCCTGTTTGTTTTATTTCGATAAAATTTTATTCTGCCAAAGATACTGCACTTACAGTTTCATATCTGCATCGCAGTAGCAGACACAATAAAGGCTACAGGAACGTGTTTCAGTCGGCAGCGCTTAGTTTATTCCATCGGACAAAAATGTTACATCGTCGGTTCTAGGCATTTAGCGATTTTTCGAAAACTATGCAGCTTACAGCGTTGACACCATCTCAAAATGCACTAGACTAAGAAATATTAAGTCATTAAACCTCATCCACTTCCTAAAACAATTAGAAGTGGGAAAGGGATTAAAATTTCCCTATTAGACGATAATGTCCCTTCGGCAATTCTTGTGTTAAATCAAAAGTACCCCACAATCCTAAAAAAAAATAGTGCTGGTCAAAACTAGAAAAAATATACTATAAGTATATCTGGGGAGAAATATTAATTCAGATACGGGTCATTTTAGGTATGTCGAGTGTTGTATTTACGAAATGCACTTGTTGTCGAGCATATCAGTGTGGCAAGAAGTGGACCCCCTTCTCTTCCTACCGCCAAAGTAGATACAACAGAGAATAGCAACGATTTTCTTTGATTTATCGAGAGGTTTTACAGTGTTTAACTGGAATATGAATAACGTGTGTACCAACGTAGTTCAAAGCTCTCTTGCACTGATCTGTCTATAGAGACGGGTATAGTGCAAAAGCTAGCGGGTAACGATTAACATCACCCGCACAGTGTCCAGGTGGCCCTTGACGACGCACACTGTAGATCTGAGACATTCGCCGAGACGCTGCCCTGCGACTGTCTGACGATCCTCTTGAGGTACTGCCGTGGGTGGAGTAGTGTGTCTGCTTAAATTCACGTTTGGTGGGTGGATGTGCACTTGGGGACTATGTTTGGGACGTAAGGGGGATGCGTATTATCCTTGTTGTG
Organism: Schistocerca nitens; assembly: GCF_023898315.1. Lineage (NCBI taxonomy): Eukaryota > Metazoa > Arthropoda > Insecta > Orthoptera > Acrididae > Schistocerca > Schistocerca nitens. The sequence continues at coordinate 279,070,227 of NC_064614.1, read as the reverse complement.
TGCATCCAGTGTAAAGTGGTTATCCGAAGGAGCATTCGATGTGCACTTGGGGACTATGTTTGGGACGTAAGGGGGATGCGTATTATCCTTGTTGTGTGCATCCAGCGTAAAGTGGTTATCCGAAGGAGCATTCGATCTTTCTTCTTAACAACACTGGCTCTGCAATATCGTTATTCATCCACCGATACTAGGAAACGATTTTGAATTAAAATGTTCTCCCCTATACGGGAATTACATAATGAGTGTACGAGTACAGGTTTTGACGCAGCAATGACGACATGTGGAAGTTCCGGTCAGGCCGTGAGTAGTGCATGGATAGCCAAAGCGGTTAAGGCGACCGCTCGCGTAAAGCAGGAAATCCGAGTTCGAGTTCCAGTTCGGCACAAATTTTCATTTGTGCCATACAGTTGATGATTGCTCGTTTTCACAACTGTGAATACATTTAATGTATTTGATGACGGCTGTAGTCGCCGCAGTGCCTGTTCGTTCGTACGTGGGTGCATGTGCCAAGGGACATTGCATCGTTCTTCTGAACATCTAATCTAGCTTTTGACGTTCCTCGCTCATGTCTTCACAAGCTTTCTGCATCCGATCTAACCACGACTAAAACTGTAATTAGCGCCACAGTTCAAAATATAACCTTTGATCACTAATCAATGTCATTTCCTACAGGAGACACGTGGCTATAGTTCACAAACAACATATTATTTAATGATAAAGGTTGTTGCGTTGCTGAGGTTGAGCTACCAGCTACTACACAAAAAAAAAAAGGTTCAAATGGCTCTAAGCACTATGGGACTTAACATCTGAGGTCATCAGTCCCCTAGAACGTAGAACTACTTAAATCTAACTAACCTAAGGACGTCACACACATCCATGCCCGAGGCAGGATTCGAACCTGCGACCGTAGCAGCAGCGCGGTTCCGGACTGAAGCGCCTAGAACCGCTGGGCCACTCCGGCTGGCCCTACTACACGATCTGACCTCAGCCAACATCTTTCGCGATCTGCCGGAAACAAGAGGACACTACATCTATTTGTAGCTTTTGTTCAGCCTGTGACGTCACACACATTTTTCCTAATGTACCGACGCTTATATCGACTCGGAGCCCTTCTTTCTATAATTTTAGGATATGTATGTCTCATCCTAAACGTGTTTTTATGGAAGGGTATTTTTCTCACTTCCACCCTGGAGGGACATCCTGCTATTGCCAAGGTGTGTCTTTCTCCTTGTATTGCGGCTTCTTATTTTCTACGGAAGTATTCCTACTCCTAAGTTCTAGAATGTCCGAGACGCCTTGCTGTCGCTCCTCTCCAGGACCTAGCTTCCTGCCACTCCGGCGAAAGTGCAGGTCCACTTCCCACGGTCACATCACATCACCTTGCATGAAACTAGTCTGACATGGCTGCCTCTCACCTCCCTGAATTCTGAAGCTTTTTTCAATTAAAAATGATATAACCTTCCAGTCAGATGGCGCCTTTAGATGCAGAATCCATCAATGAATTGCAAATTTCCACCAGCATATCTTATGATTTGTTCACTGAAGATTTCTCAAGATTACGAAATTTTAGGTTCGGAAATAAGAGAGGACGGGAAATACCATGATACTACCAGCTCTCATATCGCTGATGCCCGACAGAAGCGCTTCAGCCAACCAAACGTCTTCAGTAGAAGTTCCTGGATGTCTATGACACGTTAGACAAATTTACAGCTATATCTAGATACATACTTTCTCTGCAATCAACCGTACGGGGCGTGGCGGGGGGTATTTTGTACCACTACTAGTCACTTCCTTTCCTGTTCCATTCGCAAACAGAGTGAGAGGGAAACGACTGTCTTTACGTCTTCGTAGGAGGCCTAATTTATCTTATCTTCGTGGTCCTTAAGCGAAATTTATATTGGCGACTGTAGAATCATTCTACAGTTAGCTTCAAACGTTGGTTCCCCAAATTTTGTCAACACTGTACCTCGAAATGGTCACCTTCCGTCCAGGGATTCCCATTTGAGTTCCCGAAACATCTCTGTAGTACTTGCGTGTTGATAGAACCTATTGGTAACAAGTCTAAGGGCCCGCCTCTTTCTTTAATCCAATACGGTGCGGATCACATCGAATAGTACTCAAGAAAGAGTCGCACTTGAGTTCTGTACGCTATTTCCCTTACAGATGAACCACACTTTCCTAAAATGATCCCACTAAGCCGAAGTCGACCATTCGCCTTCACCACAACAACACTTACCCGCTCGTTTCATTTCATATCGCTTTGCAACGTTACATATAGATATTTAATCGCCTTTTTCAAAGAGCACACTTCAAATGCTGCGTTCCAACATCATGGTATTATTTTCCCTGCCCATGTGCATTGAGTTTCATTCTTCTACACCAACCAGAAATTTTGTCTAAGTCATCTTGTATCCTCGTACAGTGTTTCGTCATACCTTTCCGTAAACCACAGCACCATCAGCAGACAATAGTACATTGCTGCTCACTGTGTTCGTCAGATCATCTGTCTAGAAACTGAATAACACTGGTCCTGTCACACTCCCCTGGGGCATTCCTGACGATGACCCTCTGTCTTATGAAAACTCCCCGTCGACGACAACGTACTGGGTTCTATTACTAAAAGAATTCTTAGAGTTAGTCACAAATCTGGGAACCTATTCCGTATGCTCGAACCTATGTTATCAAAAATGGTTCAAATGGCTCTGAGCACTATGGGACTTAACATCTGAGGTCATTAGTCCCCTAGAACTTAGAACTTCTTAAACCGAACTAGCCTAAGGACATCTCACACATCCATCCTCGAGGCAGAATTCGAACCTGCGACCGTAGCGGTCGCGCGGTTCCAGACTGAAGCGCCTAGAACCGCTCGGCCACCTGCGGCCATCCTATGTTAACAGTTTGTGGGGATGCGTGACAAGCGCTTTCCGGAAATCTGCTCCTCAGTCGCGGTTCGCAGGATGACATGTGAGAAAAGAGCAAGCTGAGTTTCGCAAGAGCAGTGCTTTCTAAAACCGTGCTCATTTGTAGACACTTAATTTTCCGGTTAAATGAAACTTTTTATATTCGAACTGAGGATATGTTCAAGAATTCTGCAGCAAACCGATGTTAAGGATGTTGGTCTGTAATTCTGCGGCGTCGTTCTTTTTCCCTTCTTATACAGTACACAGGAGTCACCTGCCCTTATCTTCCAGTGACTTGGGACTCCCCTCTGGGCGAGAGATTTGCGTTTAATGCAAGCCATTAAGGGGCCATTGCCGTACAGCACTCTTGGCAAAACCGAACTGCGATTCCATCAGGACCTGGCTAATTGCACACATCAAAAAAAGTTTTGCATCACCTTGGTTCCCAGAACTCCTGAAGATAGACGTTGACTGGATGCTGTATCACAGACACAGTCCCTTTGACCGTTCAGAGACGTCGCTAAATCCGCCCAAAGATGCATGAGCAGTGCCTATTAGACGGAGGGGGTCTGACAGCCGATCAGTTGCAATCATTCCACTAGGAAGGAGGTACACGGCTCGTGTTGTCTGTGGTTCAACCATGCCTAGGCAGTCAATACCGCTGTTCGATCGCACCCGCTTTGTTACTTTGTGCCAGGAAGGGCTCTCAACAAAGGAAGTGCCCAGGCGTCTCGGAGTGAACGAAAGCGATGTTGTTCGGACATGGAGGAGATACAGACGGGCTGGAACTGTCGATAACATGTCTCGCTCAGGCCGCCCAAGGGCTACTACTGCAGTGGATGACCGCTAGCGACGGATTATTGCTCGGAGGAACCCTGACAGCAACGCCACCATGTTGAATAATGCTTTTCATGCAGCCACAGGACGTCGTGTTACGACTCAAGCTGTGCGCAATAGGCTGCGTGATGTGCAACTTCACTCCCGACGTCCAAAGTGGGCTTCATCTTGCAACCACGACACCATGCAGCGCGGTACAGATGGGCCCAACAACATGCCGAATGGACCGCTCAGGATTGGCATCAAGTTCTCTTCACCGATGAGTGTCGCATATGCCTTCAACCAGACAATCGTCGGATACGTGTTTGGAAACGACCCGGTCAGGCTGAACACATTAGACGCACTGTCCAGCGAGTGCAGCAAGGTTGTACGATACGTGAAAGCCATCTTCCCACCGATAGTGCAACCATATCGGCAGCATATTGGCAAGGCATTCGTCTTCATAGACGACAACTTGCGCCCCCATCGTGCACATCTTGTGAATGACTTCCTTCAGGATAACGACATCGCTCGACTATAGTGGCCAGCATGTTCTCCAGACATGAACCCTATCGAACATGCCTGGGGTAGTCGTGACCCACCAACCACTCTGAGGGATCTACGTCGAATCGCTGTTGAGGAGTGGGACAATCTGGACCCACAGTGCCTTGATGAACTTCTGCGTAGGATGCCACGACGAATACAGACATGCATCAATGCAAGAGGACTTTCTACTGGATATTAGAGGTACCGGTGTGTACAGCAATGTGGACCACCACCTCTGAAGATCTCGCTGTATGGAGATACAACATGCATTGTGTGATTTTCATGAGCAATAAAAGGGGCGGAAATGATGTTTATGTTGGTCTCTATTCCAGTTCTCTGTACAGGTTCAGGAACTCTCGGAACGGAGGAGATGCAAAACATTTTTTATGTGTGTATAATTTTCCAACTCTTTCAGATGCTTTTCTATGCCAGATATGCTCGTTACTATGTCCTCCATACGGGAATATGTGTAATGTTCAAACGACAGTATGTTTTTACGATCCTCTTGCGCGAACAATTTCTTAAACGTGAGAGAATTATGCATCGGTGGTGTCTTAAAGAGATAGCTGAAGTGTCGGCTATTCACGGCCTGCAGATCACCGTGACGTCTAAATACAGCACGTGTTCCATGCGGTCTACGGTTTCTCAGTAAAATGTCTGGAAGCGATGGACATATGACACAGGGCATACCGAATTAAAACATTTGAAGGGCAGTGTGTAGTGGCACGCCCAAAATGACGCAGAGTTCTAGACGGTCCGTTGGTTTCGTCATTGCTACACCAGTTGCTGAAGACATACACAGGAAGAACAAGTTTTGTACCATCGGGATAATGTGTTGCTTTGTTGCTTGATCCTCCTTCGAAAGCACGTTGTCGTAATTTCAGCAATGAAGCACACATAGATGAACCACTACTTTCTTGTGGGTCCTGCCATTGGAACTAGATCAACATCTTTTTGCCACTCTTGTGCTGTTTAAATAAATCTGTGGCTAAATGCGCAGCTATTCTTAGGATATAGTCTTATCTGTTACTGGTTATAGATGCAGAATACTGAAGAATCTGTCGAACGAGAATTTTGTGAACTGCCTCCTTCGTGGTTGAATTACACTTACTTAGGGTTCTTTTATTGAATCTCAGTCTAGCTTATGCCTTATGAGATTGTTCCACTTTAAATCGACCCGGGCACAGTCTTCTAGATATTTAACAGTCGCCACTGCTTCCAGTCATTGCGGTAATCATGCAATTATGATTCTTTCCACCTATTTATGCGTAAAGCATTTGTTATTGTCGAGGGTTAACTGGTAGTCCCTGTACCGTCGATGCCTCTGCAGATCTTTCATATTTCGTTATTGGAATAAGGTTTCATTCTGGAAAAAATTCCGAAAAGGAAACTATTTTCTACAGTAGTCAGTCTTCTACAGCTGCTGTTCCGGCAGGGGTACCTCTTCTTCATTGACGTGCTGCTTTGTCTGTGATGGCCTGAGAGCAGCTAATGTAGCTGTGTTCCGTAGTATTTTGTTATGTTAATGTGTACTACAAAATGAACTGTTAAGAAAATGGTATAGTGTCCTCATTCCGTGCCTGCGATAGTACCACGCTGTCAATTTGTTTAGGAGCGACGGTGGGCAGCCTTGGTGCATCCGCACGACTGAAAGAGGTCTGCAATTTACGTAATGGGAATGGCACATTAAATAAAATTGCGCCACGGCTGCGTCATATAAATGTACTCTCGAGCGTTGAGCGTAGCTATCGGAGGGGAAAAATAGATTGGAACAAACAAACAAAAACTGCTGTGTTGGCTCTCGACTGTAGGAAATAGAAGGTTACAGCCAGTTAGTTCATATGATTTGCAGAAATTGTTCTGCGAAACGCATTTCATTGCTTCCGCCAAACACATACGAAATATTTGCGTCTCTAGTTCCTAAATTATTGTAGAAACACAGAAATGTCAGGTAAATTCATTTATTTTCGCTGTGCAAGACAAGAAGGATTTTATACGCTATGAAGCCGATGTCAGTACTAATATAAACCGTTTATATTGGCCGGCCGTTGTGGCCGAGCGGTTGTAGGTGCTTGTCAGGAACCCCGCGACCACTACGGTCGCAGGTTCGAATCCTGCCTTGAGCATGGATGTGTGTGATGTCCTTAGGTTAGTTAGGTTTAAGTAGTTCTAAGTTCTAGGGGACTGATGACCTCGGCTGTTAAGTCCCATAGTGCTCAGAGCAATTTGAACGATTTTTTCGTTAATATTGTTATTTTTTAAAATCTTTTTCTTTTGAACAACAAGTTTTAATAACAGTGTTTTAAGTGAAAAGAAGAATCAAATAGCTGTTAAGGCAGTGATGCTCAACGCAAATTAAGGTGTTCTTGTTTTATATGTGTTGTTGTGGTCTTCAGTCCTGAGACTGGTTTGATGCAGCTCTCCATGCTACTCTATCCTGTGCAAGCTTCTTCATCTCCCAGTACCTACTGCAACCTACATCCTTCTGAATCTGCTTAGTGTATTCATCTCTTGGTCTCCCTCTACGATTTTTACCCTCCACGGTGCCCTCCAATGCTAAATTTGTGATCCCTCGATGCCTCAAAACATGTCCTACCAACCGATCCCTTCTTCTAGTCAAGTTGTGCCACAAACTTCTCTTCTCACCAATCCTATTCAATACCTCCTCATTAGTTACGTGATCTACCCATCTAATCTTCAGCATTCTTCTGTAGCACCACATTTCGAAAGCTTCTATTCTCTTCTTGTCCAAACTAGTTATCGTCCATGTTTCACTTCCATACATGGCTACACTCAAATACTTTCAGAAACGACTTCCTGACACTTAAATCTATACTCGATGTTAACAAATTTCTCTTCTTCAGAAACGCTTTCCTTGCCATTGCCAGTCTACAATTTATATCCTCTCTACTTCGACCATCATCGGTTATTTTACTCCCTAAATAGCAAAACCCCTTTACTACTTTAAGTGTCTCATTTCCTAATCTAATCCCCTCAGCATCACCCGATTTAATTTGACTACATTCCATTATCCTCGTTTTGCTTTTGTTGATGTTCATCTTATATCCTCCTTTCAAGACACTGTCCATTCCGTTCAACTGCTCTTCCAAGTCCTTTCCTGTCTCTGACAGAATTACAATGTCATCGGCGAACCTCAAAGTTTTTACTTCTTCTCCATGAATTTTAATACCTACTCCGAATTTTTCTTTTGTTTCCTTTACTGCTTGCTAAATATACAGATTGAATAACATCGGAGAGAGGCTACAACCCTGTCTCACTCCTTTCCCAACCACTGCTTCCCGTTCATGCCCCTCGACTCTTATAATTGCCATCTGGTTTCTGTACAAATTGTAAATAGCCTTTCGCTCCCTGTATTTTACCCCTGCCACCTTCAGAACTTGAAAGAGAGTATTCCAGTTAACATTGCCAAAAGCTTTCTCTAATTCTACAAATGCTAGAAACGTAGGTTTGCCTTTTCTTAATCTTTCTTCTAAGATAAGTCGTAAGGTCAGTATTGCCTCACGTGTTCCAACATTTCTACGGAATCCAAACTGATCTTCCCCGAGGTCGGCTTCTATCAGTTTTTCCATTCGTCTGTAAAGAACTCGCGTTAGTATTTTGCAGCTGTGACTTATTAAACTGATAGTTCGGTAATTTTCACATTTGTCAACACCTGCTTTCTTTGGGATTGGAATTATTATATTCTTCTTGAAGTCTGAGGGTATTTCGCCTGTCTCATACATCGTGCTCACCAGATGGTAGAGTTTTGTCATGACTGGCTCTCCCGAGGCCATCAGTAGTTCTAATGGAATGTTGTCTACTCCCGGGGCCTTGTTTCGGCTCAGGTCTTTCAGTGCTCTGTCAAACTCTTCACGCAGTATCTTATCTCCCATTTCGTCTGCATCTACATCCTCTTCCATTTCCATAATATTGTCCTCAAGTACATCGCCCTTGTATAAACCCTCTATATACTCCTTCCACCTTTCTGCCTTCCCTTCTTTGCTTAGAACTGGGTTGCCATCTGAGCTCTTGATATTCATACAAGTGGTTCTCTTTTCTCCAAAGGTCTCTTTAATTTTCCTGTAGGCAGTATCTATCTTACCCCTAGTGAGACAAGCCTCTACATCCTTACATTTGTCCTCTAGCCATCCCTGCTTAGCCATTTTGCACTTCCTGTCGATATCATTTTTATATAGGAAGTGAATTATTTATCACGTACAATAAGACATTGCTATATACCGCTTTTAAAAGCTTAAATTTCGATCTGTTGAGCGAACTGACCCATAGATAACAATTCTGAAGTTTTATTTTAAAGATGGGAGTTCCATATCTCCTTCCCGTCATCCTGTCTTACCCATCTTTTCCCTAAATCTTCGCGTTCGATTGTTAGGTTGCCGTTTTAACGGAGACTTGATCACTTGTGTTCCACAATGCGTGCACTAAGTCACAAGTGATCCCAAAGCAGACGTTAGGGTAAACTGAAAGCTCTTTGCCACCATTTACCATAAAACATTATTAGAGCGATGTCTTCATCTACAGCGAAAGGCAACGAGGCCCTTCATCGAAAACATCGGAATAAATAAAACTTACTGTAGCTGCTTTATCTTATTTCGTTGATGAAATAAATTTCCTAATGTATCTGACTAGAGACTATGAATCTTAATTCATTTCATGATGTTTGTCCTACGTAACGCAACATCGGTTAATGATATCAATCTACCACCCACTATTTCGCAGTCGCCTCTCTACATAAATATCGCTTACCCGAAGTGACGAAAGTAGTGTGCACATTCTGCCTGGGAATGGTGTAAACTCTGTGTCTATTGATATTTAAAGCACTTGTTTACTTTGATTCTGAGCCAATAATGAGAAATCAGTCCGGAGGAAAGATAAAACCCATTTTCAGGTAACAGTTAGTTACGTCAGATTGACGAAGGCAGCCTACAATAGTGGCCAAAACCCAGGTTTTTTATCGTACATCGTTGTATAATGAATATGGTAGTTACTGGGTGTCACACTGAACCTTCTGCTAACGCCTACCACGCTGTCGAGGAGAAATGGTATATGTGGTGAATGTTCATGAGAATGTGAGGATGTAAGTGGGTTACATCGTGAATAATTCATATGGAGAACATTTTTTAACATCGTTAAGCTCTACGATTGCCTAAGAGCATAACGTTATTATCTGATTATTCATGAAACATTAATAACAAAATTCTAACGATCGCGCCGGCCGCTTGGCAGAGCGGTTCTCGGCGCTTCAGTCCGGAACCGCACTGCTGCTGCGGTCGCAGGTTCGAATCCTGCCTCGGGGATGGATGTGTGTTAGTTAGTTTGGTTAGTTTGGTTTAAGTAGTTCTAAGTCTGATGACCTCAGATGTTAAGTACCATAGTGCTTAGAGCCATTTGAACCATTTGTACTAACCATCGCTTTCTCAGACTGCATTGTGAATTCGTCTTTTCCGTCCGGAAATCGGCAAGAGACAAAGACGTTTTTTTCCTAAAAGGCAAAAACATACTCAATATCGGCCAATCAGAGGGCACTGTTCCTCCACCCAGTTTTTCCTTATCTTTATACAAGTTGTAAGTTAATATAATTGAGGCTGCCATCGTATACTCGCGAAAGAGTGATAGATGAATAGCATGCTGCTCCATTGCAATCTAAATTCATATACATATTATTAAGCAGCCCAGTAGCTACAATCTCCTAGCCACACACAGATCATACACGTATAGATGGAGCATGGGAGGACGGAGGAAAGCACTCTTTTCACTTGTCTTCTCACAATCTTCGTTCAGTACGCCCTACGCATCTTATTGGTAGGGTCTATATTCCAGCACGTTACTGCTCTACTGGACAACGTCGGTGCCAAGTGTAGCTGCATCAATAACCTCCTCAGGACTTCTATTTGGCGGCCAGGAACTGGTGGACGAGTTTCTCAGAACTATCAATACAGACGTCGCGTTGTGCAGCAAGGTGTTTATGATGTGTCAAGCACTTCGAATGAGAGTGTCTGCTGTTACAAGTGTTTGTGACCGGTCGGCACGCGGGAGATCGGAGTGGTTTGCGCGAACTTGTTGGAATGATGACAGACGCATCGCCCAAATCTCACCTGCTTTTGTTCACTGTCAGGTCTCCTTAGGCATCATACAAAAGGCCTATGAATAACTGCGATGTTCTGGTTTTCTACCAAAAGAGACTCTTTGCTTGGAGCGCACCTCTGTTACAGACGCCATTTTGAAGACTACGTATGACACCGACACCTGTCGGAATTTCATGAAACTATAGGGGCTAAATCGGGAATATTTCACGATGTCCCACAGCAAATTATATGTTTTTCATTGACTGAGAAAGAAATTTTTTTGCATTACTTATTGAACGCCCCTTGTATCTCCTTACACATCATATTGTTAACTACTTTTTAGAATTTTCTAACTGTTGTAGTGTGTCTGCACGAGGTCCGCCATAGCGATGGTGAAAGAAGTGTCTCGCCAGGCAATAAGCTCCAGGCAAGCCTCCTCTGGTTATCATATATGAGGGATGGAGCACAACCAGCCGATAATGCAGGATGAACGAGCGAAAGGACAAGGCAATTCACGAACCAACGGGATACTGAGTTTGCCGGTACCAGGAAACTAAGCACTACTAATGAACGGGTGAAAACGAACGTTGTTGACGAATGCGTACGTTTTTAATATGAGAAAGAATGACGTTACATAACAGCAGGTACAGTTTCTAAAAAATGACACGATTTGCGAGACAAACAATGCGAGCTAGTCGTACAATATAAGGAAACACTAAGGCAGAATTTCGCAAGACGTCATAGAAGGGAGGATGCAGAGGGGGGTATCCTACCGTTCACGACTTCACTGCTAGGTTTGATTTGTGGAACACTGATTTCTATTGGAATGTCATTTATTCTGTGTACACATAACATCAAATATCAGTCAGAATTATTGCTATGAGATGCTAATTACAGTTAGACCCGGCTGCTGCATTATACAAAAGCTTCTCTCGAGAAACAAATATGAGCTCCACGAAATGACTGATGGTACCAGCAGATTGATTATTGTAAGGTGGCCGCCGGTTGGTATGGGCGTAGTGGGTAATTGTATCCACTCAAAAAAATCAGAGTGGGTAAAATAAGCACTCTATATTGGAGAGAATATATCTACACTGGAAGAAATATTGCGAATCAGATGTGCTAACGGCAAGCACGGGGACGTAGTTACTTCCTAATGTCAGTTCTCTGAAAGACCTGCGCTCACCATCCTGTCTGCTCTCCACGTCGGATAGCAGCCGTATGACCTTTCGGATAGCTCCTATCCCAAACGGTAGAGCAGTCATTCCAAAACGGGCCAGCAGCATTACGAATTTGTCAGATGTTACTAAACTACAGCACAGATGTCACTCCTGCCACACATTTGCGATCCCAATCCAGCGAGCAATTTACTCAGTCGATGAGGTCGGTGCCTTACATCGTAAAGTACTGCAGCTGTCCTATTGGGACGGCAACTCCGCCAACGTCCTCTCAATGTACGAACACAAGTATTAATGATAGTACACAGGTGTGCGACGGAAATAAGATACGCATGATGTGTCAGTGCCAAGCAACTCAGCTCGATGAAATTTGGAGCATACATAAAACTAAACGTAACATTATAGTGCATAAGGTAACTGAAGGAAAATCACAATGCGACAAGCGGAAACGCCACTTTTATTCAAAGACAATCATTAGGTTGAAGTTTTAAGATGGACCCTTGGACATAACAAAAGGTGGAACATGGTTGTTAAGAGAGTATGTGATCACCACCAATGGCAATGTTTGTTCTCCAATGTGTTCCATCCTGGCCACAAGGTTGCTGACTTCAGGTCGTGGGACGCTCCATTCCCCCAACAGTGCGGCTGGCTTCATGTGGTAGGACATGCCATTCCCATAACAGATCGGCAGACTTCATTCGGTGAGATGTTCCATTAACACAACAGCGCAGCTGATTTCATGTGGTAGGATGCTCCATTCCCTAAACTGAGAGGCTGGCTTCATGTGGAAGGACATTCCATCCCCCCAACATTGCGGCTGACTTCATGTGATAGGATGTTCCATTTTCACAACAGTGCAGCAGACTTTATGTGGTAAGAGACACCATTCCCCCAACAATGCGGCTAGCTTCCTGTGGTAGGACATTCAATCCCCCCAACAGTGCGGCAGACTTCATGTAATAGGATGTTCGATTTTCACAACAGTGCAGCTGACTATATGTGGTAGGACACACCATTCCCCCAACAGTGTGTAGGATTCATGTGGTAGCACATTCCAATCCCCCAACAGTGCGAATGACTTCATGCAGTAAGATGTTCCATTCCCAGAACAGTGCAGCTGACTTCATGTGGTAGGACGCTCCATTCCCAAAACAGAGAGGCTAGATTCATGTGGTAGGACATTCCATCCCCCCAACATTGTGGCGGACATCATGTGATAGGATGTTCCATTTTCACAACAGTGCAGCTGACTTCATGTATTAGGATGCACCATCCATTCCCCCAACAGTGCGGCTGGCTTCATGTGGTATGACATTCCATTCCCCCAACAGTGCGGCTAGCTTCATGTGGTAGGACATTCCATTTCACCAACAGTGCGGCTGACTACATGCAGTAAGATGTTCCATTCCAACAACAGTGCAGCTGACTTCATGTTGTAAGACGCTCCATTCCCCAAACAGAGCAGCTGGCTTCATGTGGTAGGACATTCCATCTCTGCAACAATGCAGCTGACTTCATGTGATAGGATGTTCCATCCCCACAACAGTGTAGCTGACTTCATATGGTAGGACGCTCCATTCCCACAACAGTCTGGCTGGCTCCATGCGGTAGGACATTCCATTTCACCAACAGTGCAACTGACTTCATGTGGTAGCACGCTCCATTCCTGCAACAGTGTGTCTGTCTTCATGTGGAAGGACACTCCATTCCCCCACAGTGTGGCTGACTTCATAAGGTAAGATGTTGCATTCCCACAACAGTGCAGTTGACTACATGTGGTAGGACACCCCATTCCCCCAACAGTGAGGCTGGCTTCATGTGGCAGGACATTCCATTCCCCCAACAGTGTGGCTCGTTCATGTGGTAGGACATTCCATTCCCTCAAAAGTGCGGCTGACTTCATGCGGTCAGATGTTCTATTCCCACAACAGTGCAGCTGACTTTCTGTGGTAGGACGCTCCAGTCCACAAACAGAGCGGCTGGCTTCTTGTGGTAGGACATTCCATCCCCCCAACAGTGCGGCTGTCCTCATGTGGTAGGATGTCCGATCCCAAAAACGGTGCAGCTGAGTTCATCTGGTAGGACCCTTCATTCCCCCAGCAGTCTGGCTGGCTTCATGTGGTAGGACATTCCATCCCCCCAACAGTGCAGCTGACTTCATGTTGTAGGATGTTCCATCCCCATACAGTGCAGCTCACTTCATGTAGTAGGACGCTCCATTCCTCAAACTGAGCATCTGGCTTCATGTGATAGGACATTCCATTCGCCTAACAGTGCGGCTGACTTCATGTGATAGGACTCTCCATTCCCCCAACAGTGCGACTGGCTTCATGTGGCAGGACATTCCATGCCCCCAACAGTGTAGCTGACTTGATGCGGTAGAATATTCATTTCCCACTATAGTGCAGCTGACTTCATGTGGTAGGACACTCCATTCCCCCAACAGTGTGGCTGGCTTCATGTGGTATGATGTTCCACTCCCCAAACAGTGCGGCTGGCTTCAAATGATAGGACATTACATTCCCCCAACAGTGATGCTGATTTTATGTGGTAAGGTGTCCCATCCCCACAACACTGCAGCTGACTTTATGTTGCAGGACGCTCTAGTCCCCCAACAGTCCAGCTGGCTTCATGTGGTAGGATGCTCCATTCTCACTACAGTGCTGCTTACTTCATGTGGTAAGACGCTACATTCCTCCAACAGTGTGGCTGACTTCATGTGGTAGGACATTCCATTCCTCCAACAGTGCGGCAGACTTCATGCGATAGGATATTCCATACCCACAACAGTGCTACTCACTTCATGTCGTAGGATGTTCCGATCCCACAACAGTGCGCAAGGATTCATGTGGTAGGACATTCCATTCCCTTAACAGTACGGCTGGCTTCCTGTGGTATGATGTTCCATTTTCACAACAGTGCAGCTGACTTTAAGTGGTGGGAAGCTCCATTCCCCGAACAGTCCTGCTGGCTTCATGTGGTAGGACATTCCATACCCTCAACACTGCGGCTGACTTCATGTGGTAAGACATTCCATTCCCCCAACAGTGCGTCTGACTTCATGTGGTAGGATGTTACATTCCCACAACAGAGCAGCTGACTTCATGTGGCAGGAAGCTCCATTCCCTCAACAATGCAGCTGGCTTATTGTGGTAGGACATACCATTCCCCCAACTGTCTGGCTGACTTCATGCAGTAGGATGTTCCATTCCCACAACAATGCAGCTGACTTTATTTCGTAGGACACTTTATTCCCCCAACAGTGCGGCTGGCTTCATGTGGTAGGACATTCCATTCCCCCAACAGTGCATCTGTCTTCAGATGGTAGGATGTTCAATTTTCACAACAGTGCAGCTAACTTTTAGTGGTTGGATGCTCCATTCCCCGAACAGTCCTACTGGCTTCATGTGGTAGGATATTCCATTGCCTCAACATTGCAGCTGACTTCATGGGGTAAGACATTGCAGTCCGCCAACAATCCGGCTGGCTTCACATGGTAGGACAATCCATTCCCCCAACAGTGTGGCTGACTTCATGCGGTAGGGTGTTCCATTTTCACAACAATTCAGCTGACATCATGTGGTAGGTCGTCCATTCCCCCAACAGTGCGTATGGATCCATGTGGTAGGACATTCAATTCCCCCAACAGTGCGGATGGCTTCACGTGGTACGATGTTCCATTTTCACAACAGTTCAGCTGACTTTATGTGGTAGTACACTCCATTCCCACAATAGTCTGGTTGGCTTCATGTGGTAGAACATTCCATTCCCACAACAGTGCAGCTGACTTCATGTGGTAGGTTGTTACATTCCCACAACCATGCGGCTTACTTCATGTGGTAGGACGCTACATTCCCCCAACAGTGTAGCTGGCTTCATGTGGTAGGACCTTCCATTCCTAAAACATTGCGGCTGACTTCATATGGTAGGCCTTCCATTCTCCCACAGTCCAGCTGGCTTCACGTGGTAGGATATTCCATTCCCCCAACATTGTGTGGCTTACTTCATGTGGTAGGATGTGCCATTCCTACAACAGTTCAGCTGACTTCATGTGGTAGGACGGTCCATTCCGCCAACAGTGCGGCTGGCTTCATGAGGTAGATCATTACATTTCCCCAACAGCGTGGCTGGCTTCATGTGGTAGGACATTCCATTCTCCCAAAAGTGCGGCTGACTTCATGCGGTAGGATGTTCTATTGCCACAACAGTGCAACTGACTTCCTGTGGTAGGTCGCTTCATTCCACAAACAGAGATGCTGGCTTCATATGATAGGACATTCCATCCCCCCAACAGTGCGGCTGACTTCCTGTGATAGTATGTTCCCTTTTCACAACAGTGCGGCTGGCTTCATGTGGTTGGACATTCCATTCCCCCAAGAGTTCGGTTGGCTTCATGTGGTTGGATGTTCCATTTCCCAACAGTGCTGCTGGCTTCAAGTGGTAGGACATTCCATTACCACAACAGTACAGCTAGATTCATGTGGTAGGACATTACATTCCCCCAACAGTGTGGATGACTTCATGAAGTAAGATGTTCCATTCCCACAACAGTTCAGCTGACTTCATGTGGTAGGACGGTCCATTCCGCCAACAGTGCAGCTGACGACATGTGATAGGATGTTCGATTCCCACAACAGTGTAACTGACTTCATGTGGTAGGACGCTCCAGTCCCCCAACAGTGCGGCTGACTTCATGCAGTAAGATGATCCATTCCCACAACTGTGCAGCTGACCTTATGTGGTAGGGCGCACCATTGAGCCAACAGGGCCGCTGGCTTCATGTGGTAGAACATTCCATTCCCCCAACAGTGTGTCTGACTTGATGTGGTAGGATGTTTCATCCCCACAACAATGCAGCTGACTTCATGTTGTAGGGACGCTCCATTCCCCCAACAGTCTACCTGGCTTCATGCAGTAGGACATTCCATTAGACCAACAGTCATGCTGTCTTCATGTGGTAAGATGTTCCATTCCCACAACAGTGCAGCTGACTTCACGTGGTAGCACGCTCCATTCCTGCAACAGTGTGGCTGCCTTCATGTGGTAGGACATTCCCTTCCCCCAACAGTGTTTCTGACTCCATGTGGTGGGATGTTCCATCCCCAAAACTTTGTGGCTGACTTCATGTGGTACGACGCTCCTTTCCCCAAACAGTGTGGTTGGCTTCATGTGGTAGGTCATTCCATTCCTCCAACAGTGTGGCTGACTTCATGTGATACTGTGTTCCATTTTCACAGCTGTGCAGCAAACGTTATAAGGTAGAACACACCATTCCACTAACAGTGCGACTGGCTTCATGTGGTAGGACGCTCCTTTCCCCAAACAGTGTGGCTGGCTTCATGTGGTAGGTCATTCCATTCCTCCAACAGTGTGGCTTGTTCATGTGGTACGAAATTCCATTCCCTCAAAAGTGCGGCTGACTTCATGTGGTCAGATGTTCTATTCCCATAACAGTGCAGCTGACTTACTGTGGTAGGACGTTCCAGTCCAAAAAAAGAGCGGCTGGCTTCATGTGGTAGGACCCTCCATCCCCCCAACAGTGTGGCTGACTTCATGTGATACTATGTTCCATTTTCACAGTCGCGCAGCAAACATTATAAGGAAGAACACACCATTCCACTAACAGTGCGGCTGGCTTCATGTGGTGGGACATTCCATTCCCCCAACAGTGCAGCTGACTTCACGTCGTAGGATGTTCCATCCCCATACAGTGCAGCTCACTTCATGTGGTAGAACAGATCATTCCCCCAAGAGCCTGGCTTACTTCATGAGGTAGGACATTCCATTCCCCAGCCGTCCGGCTGGCTTTATGTGGTAGGATTTTCCATCCCCACAGCAGTGCAGCTGACTTCATGTAGTAGGACGCTCCATTCCTCAAACTGAGCATCTGGCTTCATGTGATAGGACATTCCATTCGCCTAACAGTGCGGCTGACTTCATGTGATAGGACTCTCCATTCCCCAACAGTGCGACTGGCTTCATGTGGCAGGACATTCCATGCCCCCAACAGTGTAGCTGACTTGATGCGGTAGAATATTCATTTCCCACTATAGTGCAGCTGACTTCATGTGGTAGGACACTCCATTCCCCCAACAGTGTGGCTGGCTTCATGTGGTATGATGTTCCACTCCCCAAACAGTGCGGCTGGCTTCAAATGATAGGACATTACATTCCCCCAACAGTGATGCTGATTTCATGTGGTAAGGTGTCCCATCCCCACAACACTGCAGCTGACTTTATGTTGCAGGACGCTCTAGTCCCCCAACAGTCCAGCTGGCTTCATGTGGTAGGATGCTCCATTCTCACTACAGTGCTGCTTACTTCATGTGGTAAGACGCTACATTCCTCCAACAGTGTGGCTGACTTCATGTGGTAGGACATTCCATTCCTCCAACAGTGCGGCAGACTTCATGCGATAGGATATTCCATACCCACAACAGTGCTACTCACTTCATGTCATAGGATGTTCCGATCCCACAACAGTGCGCAAGGATTCATGTGGTAGGACATTCCATTCCCCTAACAGTACGGCTGGCTTCCTGTGGTATGATGTTCCATTTTCACAACAGTGCAGCTGACTTTAAGTGGTGGGAAGCTCCATTCCCCGAACAGTCCTGCTGGCTTCATGTGGTAGGACATTCCATACCCTCAACACTGCGGCTGACTTCATGTGGTAAGACATTCCATTCCCCCAACAGTGCGTCTGACTTCATGTGGTAGGATGTTACATTCCCACAACAGAGCAGCTGACTTCATGTGGTAGGAAGCTCCATTCCCTCAACAATGCAGCTGGCTTATTGTGGTAGGACATACCATTCCCCCAACTGTCTGGCTGACTTCATGCAGTAGGATGTTCCATTCCCACAACAATGCAGCTGACTTTATTTCGTAGGACACACTATTCCCCCAACAGTGCGTCTGGCTTCATATGGTAGGACATTCCATTCCCCCAACAGTGCTTCTGTCTTCAGATGGTAGGATGTTCAATTTTCACAACTGTGCAGCTAACTTTTAGTGGTTGGATGCTCCATTCCCCGAACAGTCCTACTGGCTTCATGTGGTAGGATATTCCATTGCCTCAACATTGCAGCTGACTTCATGGGGTAAGACATTGCAGTCCGCCAACAATCCAGCTGGCTTCACATGGTAGGACAATTCATTCCCCCAACAGTGTGGCTGACTTCATGCGGTAGGGTGTTCCATTTCCACAACAATTCAGCTGACATCGTGTGGTAGGTTGTCCATTCCCCCAACAGTCCGTATGGATCCATGTGGTAGGACATTCAATTCCCCCAACAGTGCGGCTGGCTTCACGTGGTAGGATGTTCCATTTTCACAACAGTTCAGCTGACTTTATGTGGTAGTACGCTCCATTCCCACAATAGTCTGGTTGGCTTCATGTGGTAGAACATTCCATTCCCACAACAGTGCAGCTGACTTCATGTGGTAGGTTGTTACATTCCCACAACCATGCGGCTTACTTCATGTGGTAGGACGCTACATTCCCCCAACAGTGTAGCTGGCTTCATGTGGTAAGACCTTCCATTCCTAAAACATTGCGGCTGACTTCATATGGTAGGACATTCCATTCTCCCAACAGTCTGGCTGGCTTCATGTGGCAGGACATTCCAGTTCCCAACAGTGCGGCTGGCTGCATATGGAAGGGCATTCCATTCCTCCATCAGTGTGGCTGACTTCATATGGTAGGTTGTTCCATTCCCACAACAGTACAGCTGTCTTCATGTGGTTGGGCAGTCCATTCCCCCAACAGTGGGTCTGACTTCATGTGGTAGGTTGTTCCATTCCCCCAAGAGTGCGGCTGGCATCATGTGGTAGGAAATTCCATTCCCCCAACAGTGTGGCTGACTTCATGTGGTAGGAGATTCCATTCCCCCTACTTTGCGGCTGACTTCATGTTGTAGGACATTTGTCTCCCCAACAGTCCGGTTTCAAGTGGTAGGAAATTCCATTCCACCCAACAGTGTGGCTGACTTCATGTGGTAGGGTTGTCCATCCCCACAACAGTGCAGCTGCCTTTATGTGGTAGGATGCTCCATTTCCGCAACAGTCCAGCTTACTTTATGTGGTAGGAAATCCCATTCCCACAACAGTGCAGCTGACTTCATGTGGTAGGATGTTACATTCTCACAACCATGCAGCTTACTTCATGTGGTAGGAAGCTACATTCCCCCAACAGTGTAGCTGGCTTCATGTGGTAGGACATTCCATTCCTCAAACATTGCGTCTGACTTCATATGGTAGGACATTCCATTCTCCAAACAGTCCGGCTGGCTTCATGTGGTAGGACATTCCAGTTCCCAACAGTGCGGCAGGTTTCATATGGAAGGGCATTCCATTCTACCCATCAGTGTGGCTGACTACATGCGGTAGGATGTTCCATTCCCACAACAGAGCAGCTGACTTCATGTGGTTGGACGTACCATTCCCCCAACAGTGCAGCTGACTCCATGTGGTAGGACATTCCATTCCCCCAACAGTGGGGCTTACTTCATGTGGTAGGATGTTCCATTCCCCCAACAGTACGACTGGCATCATGTAGGAAATTCCATTCCCCCATCAGTGTGGCTGACTTCATGTGGTAGGATGTTCCATTCCCCTTAACAGTGTAGCTGACTTCATGTCATAGGACGTTCCATTCCCACAATAGTGCAGCTGTCTTCATGTGGTGAGTTGTTCCATTTCCACAACAGTGCAGCTGACTTCATGTGGTAGGAGGCTCCAATCTCCCAACATTGTGGCTGGCTTCATGTGGTAGGACACTCCATTCTCCCTTCAGTATGGCTAAATGTCATGTTGTAGGATGTTCCTTTCCCACAACACTGCAGCTGACTTCATGTGTTAAGGCGCACCATTCCCCCAACAGTGCAGCTGGCTTCATGTGGTTGGACATTCCATTCCTCCAACAGTGGGGCTGACTTCATGTGGCAGGATGTCCATTCCCCCAACAGTGTGTCTGACTTCATGTGGTAGGATGTTCCATTCCCCCTATACTGTGGCTGTCTTAATGTGGTGAGATGTTCCATTCCCACAACAGTGCAGCTGACATCATGTGGTAGGAAGCTCCAATCCCCCAACATTGCAACTGGCTTTATGTGGTAGGACACTCCATTCTCCCTTCAGCATGACTAAACGTCATGTTGTGGGATGTTCCTTTCCCACAACAGTGCAGCTAACTTCATGTGTTAGGACACACCATTCCAACAACAGTGCAGCTGGCTTCATGTGGTAGGACATTCCATTCCTCCAACAGTGGGGCTGACTTCGTGTGGCAGGATGTCCATTCCCCCAACAGTGTGTCTGACTTCATGTGGTAGGATGTTAAATCCGCACAACAGTGCAGCTGATTTCATGTGGGAGGACACTCCTTTCCCCCAACAGTCTGACTGGCTTCATGTGGAAGGACATTCCATTCCCCCAACAGTGCGGCTGCCTCATGTGGTAGGACATTCCATTCCCTCAAAAGTGCAGCTGACTTCATGCGGTGTTATGTTCTAATTCCCACAACAGTGCAGCTGACTTTTTGTGGTAGGATGCACCAGTCCACAAACAGAGCGGCTAGCTTCATGTGATAAGACATTCCATCCCCTCAACAGTGCGGCTGTCATCATGTGATAGTATGTTCCATTTTCACATTAGTGCCGCTGACTTAGTAAGGTAGAACGCACAATTCCACCAAAAGTGCGGCTGGCTAAATGTGGTAGGACATTCCATTCCCCCCACAGTCTGGCTGACTTCAGGTGGTAGGATGTTCCATCCGCAAAACAGTGCAGCTGACTTTATGTTGTACGATCCTTCATTCCCCAAACAGCCCGGCTGGATTAATGTGGTATGACATTCCATTCCCACAATAGTGTGGCTGACTTCATGTGGCAGGATATTCCATCCCCACATCAGTGCAGCTGACTTCATGTGGTATGGATGTTCCATTCTCCCAACAGCCCGGCTGGCTCCTTATGGTAGGACATTCCTTTCCCCCAAATGTCCGGCTACCTAAATGTTGTAGAACATTCCATTCCCCCATCAGTGCGACTGACTTCATGTGGTAGGATGTTCAATTTTCACCACGGTGCAGCCGACTTCATATGGTAGGACCCTCCATTCCCCCAACAGTCTGGCTGGCTTCATGTGGTAGAACTTTCCATCCTCCCAACACTGCGGCTGACTTCCTGTGATAGTAATTTCACTTTTGACAACAGTGCAGTTGACTTTATGTGGTAGAAGGCACCATTCCACGAACAGTGTGGCTGGCTTCATGTGGTACGACATTCCATTCCCCCAACAATGTGGCTGACTTCATGTTGTAGGATGTTCCATCCCAACAGTGCAGCTGACTTCAGGTGGTAGGACACTCCATTCCCCCAAATGTCCAGCTGGCTTCATGTGGTAGGACGTTCCATTCCCCAACAGTGTGGCTGACTTCATGTGGTAGGACTCTCCATTCCCCCAACAATGCGGCTGTCTTCATGTGGTAGGACATTCCATCCCCTCAACGGTGTAGCTGACTTCATGCGGTGGGATGTTCCATTCCCCCAATAGTGCGGCTTACTTTATGTGGTGGGATGTTCCATTCCCACAACAGTGCAGCCTACTTCATGTGGTAGGATACTCCATTCCCCCAACAGTGCGGCTGGCTTCATGTGGTAGGACATTCCAACTCCCATCAGTGTGGCTGACTTCATGTGGTAGGATGTTCCATTCCCCAAACAGTGCGGCTGACTTCATGTTGTGGGATGTTCTATCCCCAAAACAGTGCAACTGACTTAATGTGGTAGGACCCTTCATTCCCCCAACAGTCTTGCTGGCGTCATGTGGTAGGACATACCACTCCCCCAACAGTGCAGCTGACTTCATGTGGTAGGATGATCGACTGCCACAGCAGTGCAGCTGACTTCATGTGGTAGGCCACTCCATTCCCCCAACAATGCAGCTGGCTTAATGTGGTAGGGCATTCCATTCCCACAACAGTGTGGTTGACGTCATGTGGTAGGATGTTGCATTCCACTAACCGTGTGGCTGGCTTCATGTGGTAAGTCATTCCTTTCCCCCAAAGTTACAGCTTACTTCATGTGGTAGCACATTTCATTCCCCCAAAAGTCCGCCTGGCTTCATGTGGTAGGATGTCCCATCATGTGGTTGGTCGCTCCATTCCCCAAACAGAGCTGCTGGCTTCATGTGCTATGACATTACATTGCCCTAACAGTGCAGCTGACTTTATGTGGTTGGATGTTCCATCCCCACAATACTGCAGCTGACTTCAAGTGGTAAGACGCTCCATTCCCCCTACAATCCGGCTAGCTTCATGTGGTAGGAAATTCCATTCCCCCAACAGTGCGACTGACTTCATGTGGTAGGACTCTCCATTCCACAACAGTGCGGCTGGCTTTATGTGGTAGGATATTACATCCCCCCAAAAGTGCGGCTGACTTCATGTAATAGTATGTTCCATCACCACAACAGTGTAGCGGACTGCATGCGGTAGAATGTTCCATTCCCACTATAGTGCAGCTGACATCATGTGGTAGGATCCTCCATTCCCCAACAGTGCGGCTGGCTTCAAGTGGTAGGATGTTCCATCCCCAAATCAGAGCAGCTGTTTTCATGTGGTAGGACCCATCAATCCCCGAACAGTCTGGCTGGCTGCATGTAGTAGGACATTCCATTTCCCCAACAGTGCAGCTGACTTCATGTGGTAGGATGTGTGATTCCCACAACAGTGTATCTGACTTCATGTGGCAGGACACTCCATTCCCCCAACAGTGCAGCTGGATTCATGTGGTAGGGCATTCGATTCCCACAAAAGTGTGGCTGACTTCATGTGGTAGTATGTTCCCTTTTCAAATAGTGCAGCTGACATTATGTGGTAGAATGCACTATTCCACCAACAGTGCGGCTGGCTTCATGTGGTAGGACATTGCATTGCCCCAACAGTGGGGCTTACTTTATATGGCAGGATGTTCCATTCCCCCAACAGTGCGGCTGGCATCATGTGTTAGGAAATTCCTTTCCCCCAAAAGTGTGGCTGGCTTCATGTGGTAGGATGTTCCATTCCACTAACAGCGCGGCTGACTTCATGTCGTGGGACGTTCCATTCCCCCAATAGTGCGACAGACTTCATGTCGTGGAACATTCCATTCCCCCAACAGTGCAGCTGACGTAATGTTGTAGGCGCTCCATTCGCCCAACAGTGCAGCTGATTTCATGTGGTAGGACGTTGTATTCCCGCAACAATGCGGCTGTCTTCATGTGGTAGGACGTTCCATTCCGCAAACAGTGCAGTTGGCAACTGTTGGATGGTTGTTGGTGCGTGTGGACTTTCTTCACTACCTCTCCCCAACACATCACACATGTGCTCGATGGGGTTTAAGGCGAGACAGGGGGCAAGCCATGGTTCTTAATACTGAGTATGATCACCACAGATGGCAATGCATGCTTCGCAACATGCTCTGATACTGGGCACCAAGGGTTGGTAAGTGTGTTAGGGTGTTCCATTTCTCAATCAGTGCGATTCGCAACTGCTGGATGACCCCTGGTGGACATGGACGTGCTGCAATATCCCACCACAACGCATCGCACACATGCTCGTTGGGATTTCAGTCGGGGAGACTGGCAAGTCACTTCATTCGCTGAATATCCTCACATTCGAAGAGCTTCTTCACCTACGATTTTCCTTTCGGTTGCGCATTATCGTTCGTAAATTTAAGTCTGGGCAAAATGCACGCCTAAAATGACGCACATTTACACAATAAAGGATTACGTGGCGAGAAGTGGGAACACGTAATTCATCCATCACATTGTCGCATATGATCATTTTAGTGGTCCTGGTGTTATGGCGTGGCTAAGAATAATGTTGCGTGGGTGTACTGAGCTTCAAATCTTCGAACGCGGTACAGTCACCGCTCCGCCGCTCTGTGTTATTGTGAGATTCTAGTTCTTCCCCATCTGAATCTTTTCAGGAGTACATTAGGCCCTGGCTTCACTTTTATTGATGACAATGTGTGAATGCATCGAAAAATTGTGGGTGGAGGAGCTCCTGGAACGAGAGGATATTCGACAAATGGCATGGCCTGCCAGTTTCTCCGATTTAAATCCCAACGAGCACGCGTGCGATGCATTGTGAAGATGTATCGCAACACATCCATGTTCGCCAGCGACCGTCCAGCAATTGTTAGGGGCTGATGGAGGAACGAAACGCCCTGCCATGCTTACCATCCATTCGTGGCCTATATGAAAGCACGAAGAAAACTGGCGCAGAGAGGTGCCATACTTTGTTTTCGTGTCTTTTCAATTTCGCAGGCATTGGTTGCTTATTCTATGCGGACACCACAGACGAGCAGTGAACACAGTTTTTCAGACTATTGAGCTCTTATTTACTGGCACATCGTGCGGTACTTTTACAATATAAAAAGAATTAGCGAAGTAATACTTTCTCAGACAGTGTATGTCTTTAACTCCAGTTCATATTTTTAGTCGTGCACTCGCAGCACAAGGGTATCAGCAAACATCTGTCTTTTCACCGATGTTCGTGTTGAAGTATTACAAAGTGAAATATATCTCAGTGAGTCCGTAATATTATACTGAGGAGCCAGAGAAACTGGTACACCTGCCTACTATCGTGTAGGGCCCCCGCGAGCACGCAGAAGTGCCGCCACACGACGTGACATTGACTCAGAATAATGTCTAAAGTAGTGCTGGAGGGAAATTACATCACGAATCCTGCAGGGCTGTCCATAAATCCGTAAGAGTACGAGGGCTGGAGATCTCTTCTGAATAGCATGTTGCAAGGAATCCCAGATAGGCTCAATAATGTTCATGTCTCAGGAGTTTGTTGGCCAGTGGAAGTGTTTAAAAATAGAAAAGTGTTCCTGGAGCCACTCTGTAGCAATTCTGGACGTTTGGTGTGTCACATTGTCCTGCTGGAATTGTCCAAGTCGGTCGGAATGCAAAATGGACATGAGTAGATGCAGGTGATCAGACACAATGTTTAGGTAAGTGTCACCTGTCAGGGTCGTATCAGGGGTCCCATATCACTCTAACTCCACATTCCTCCCTCCATTACAGAGCCCCATCAGCTTGAACAGTTCCCTGCTGACATGCAGGGTCCATGGATTCACGAGTTTGTCTCCATACCCGTAAACATCCATCCGCTAGATACAATTTGAAACGAGACTTGTCTGACCAGGCAACATGTTTCCAGTCATCAACAGTCAAATGTCGGTGTTGAGGAGTCTAGGCGAGGCAGAAAGCTTTGTGTCGTGCAGTCATCAAGGCTACAAGAGTGGGCTTTCGGCTCCGAAAACCCATATCAATAATGTTTCGTGGAATGGTTCGCACGCTGACACTTGTCGATGGCCCAGCACTGAAATCTGCAGCAATTTGCAATAGGGTTGCACTTCTGTCACACTGAATGATTCTATTCGTTCGTCGTTGGTCATGTTCTTGCAGGGAGATTTAAAGTTTTACCGGATTCCTGATATTCATGGTACACTCGTGAAATGGTCGTTCGGGAAAGGCTCCACTTTATCGCTACCTCGGAGATGCTGTGTCTCATCGCTCATGAGCCGACTCTAACACCACGATCAAACTTATTAAATCTTGATAACCTGCAATTGTAGCAGCGGTAACCGATCTAACAATCGCGACAGACACTTGTTGTCTTATACAGGCGTTGCCGACGGCAGCGCCTTATTCTGCCTGTTTACATATCTCGGTATTTGATTACGCATGCCAATTCCAGTTTCTTTGGCCCTTCAGTGTATAAGAAAGTAAGAGATTGTCTACAATATGCGGAGCAGTGCTTTATCTCAAGGTTGTCTTTCACTATAGGAAGTCTCATTGTGTAAACACTGGAAACGGACACGGATAGAATGTTGGTGAGAAGCAAAAGGAAAAGTGAGGTGAGCGTAGGCGAAGCAGGTAGGCAGAAGAATCTTTGAAAACACTGTGCCGTAGGGACTCTAGCGCTCAGCTTGTTAAAGCAATTGACAGTCTGAATTGTAAGTGTATCACAAAATTATTACGTTTCTCGTTTAAAAAGGTGAATAATCGTAAAAAACGTTAAGTATTAGTCTTATTTACAGAAACGTAAAAGCTGCACTGTTCATCCAACTGCGCGATGTTATAATTTTACACTACAAAACATTTAGTTTAAAATTCTAGGGTTTACAGAAAGTGATTTAATTAGCAGTTTGTTGTCCTCGGCAAACATGACTCTGAAGTTTCAAAATATACTAAGTACTTGAAATATACATAAACGAAAATTCTTAGTTATACAGAACATCCGTGTCATTAGTATTGTTTTTAAACATATGTAAAGACTGGACCAAGCGTAACCCATGCCTTAGACTTAACAAAGATAATAAAGGAATTTGTCAGATCTGTACTGAGACGTGTGTGAAAGTTCTAGATCTGTATACATAAATACTCCATAAGCCACCGTATGGTGTGTGGCGTAGGGCACCTTGTACCACTGCTAGTCATTTCCTTTCCTCTTCTAGTCGCAACACCCAAACTGTGCTCAACAATGAACCGCACTGTCCTAAAATTCTCCCAAATTCCACAACGAAAATCTGTCTCGAAATCTGACAGAAAGCCCAAAGAGATTCAGTTTATACATAAAGCACATTAGTGGCAAGATGCGATAACAACGGTGAAGTCACTGATGACAGTGCCACTAAGGCAGAGTTATTAAACACGGTTTTCCGAAACTCCTTCACCAAAGAAGACGAAGTAAGTATTCCAGAATTCCAATCAAGAACAACTGCCAAGATGAGTAACATAGAAGTAGATATCCTCGGTGTAACAAAGCAGGCCGGCCGGATTGGCCGTGCGGTTCATGGCGCTACAGTCTCGAGCCGAGCGACCTCTACGATCGCAGGTTCGAATCCTGCATCGGGCATGGATTTGTGTGGTGTCCATAGGTTAGTTAGGTTTAATTAGTTCTACGTTCTAGGCGACTGATGACCTCAGAAGTTAAGTCGCATAGTGCTCATAGCCATTTGTACCATTTACCAGTCAGGTTCCTTTCAGAGTATGCTGAAAAAATAGATCCATATTTAGCAATTATATACAACCACTCACTCACGGAAAGATCCGTACCTAAAGACTGGAAAATTGCTCATGTCACACCAATACCCAAAAAGGGAAGTAGGAGTAATCCGCTGAATTACAGACCTATATCACTAACGTCGATTTGCAGTAGGATTTTGGAACATATACTATGTTCGAAAATTATGAAGTACCGCGAAGAAAACGATTTATTGACACATAGTCATCACGGCTTTAGAAAATATCGTTCTTGTGAAACTCATGAAGTGATAAGTGCTATCGACAGGGGATGTCAAATTGATTCCATATTTTTAGATTTCCAGAAGGCTTTCGACACCGTTCCTCACAATCGTCTTCTAAGCAAACTGGCTGCCTAAGGAGTATCACCTCAGTTGTGCGACTGGATTCATGTTTTCCTGTCAGAAAGGTGACAGTTCGTAGCAATAGACGGAAAGTCATCGAGTAAAACAGAAGTAATATCCAGCGTTCCCCGAGGATGTGTTATAGGCCCTCTATTGTTCCTGATCTGTATTAGGAGACAATCTGAGTAGCCGTCTTAGATTGTTTGCAGATGCTGTCATTTACCGTCTTGTAAAGTCATGAGATGATCAAAACGACTTGCAAAATGATTTAGATAAGATATATGTGTGGTGCGAAAAGTGGCAATTGACCCTGACTAAGGAAAAGTTATTCACATGAGTACTAAAAGAAATCAGCTAAATTTCGATTACGCGATAAGTCATACAAATCTGAAGGCTGTAAATTCAACTAAATATTAGGGATTACAATTACAAATAACCTAAATTCGAACGATCACATAGATAATATTGTGGATAGAGGAAAATAAAGAATGCGATTCATTGGCAGAACACTTAGAAGGTGCAACAGGTCTACTAAAGAGACTGCTTACACCACGCTTGTCCGCCCTATTCTCGAGTATTGCTGTGCGGTGTGGGATCCGCATAAGGTGGGACTGACGGATGACATCGAAAAAGTACAAAGAAGGGAAGCTTGTTTTGTATTATCGCGAAATAGGGGAGATAGTGTCACAGACACGATACGTGAATTGGAGTGGCAATAATTAAAACAAAGGCGTTTTCGTTACCACAGGATCTTCTCATGTAATTTGAATCACCATTTTTCTCCTCCGATTGCGAAAACATTCTGTTAGCACCCACCTAAATTGGGAGAAATGATCATCAGGATAAAATAAGAGAAATCAATGCTTGCACAGAAAAATTTAAGTGCTCTTTTTTTTCCGCGCGACGTTCGAGAGTGGAACGGTAGTGAGACAGCTTGAAGGTGGTTCATTGAACCCTCTGCCAGGCACTTTATTGTGAATAGCAGAGTAATCACGTACATGTAGATGTAGATGTAGATGTCTTATTGAATGTAGATGTAGATGCAATAAACCGATGTCGGCCATTCAGCTTTCCTACTATAATACTTCCATGCTCATTCCATTTCATATTGCTTTGCAACGTTACACCTAGGTACTTTATCGATATTACTTTATTAGCATCACATTAATAATGGTGTATTCTAACACTACGGGTTTGTTTTCCTACTCATCTTCATTGTATTACATCTTCTACAATTAAAACTAACTGCCAGTCATCACATAAACTGCAGATATTCTGTAAGTCATCTTTTATCCCCCAACAGTCACTCAACGATGACATCTTCCCTTACCCCACAGCATCATCAGCAAACAGCTACAGGTTGCTGGTCACCGTGTCTTCCAGAACATTTATGTGTAGTCAAAATACTTCCCTGGGGAACCTCTGACGATACCCTCATCTCTGATGATCACTAAACCGTCGAGGACAGCATACTGTGTTCTTTTACTCAAGAAGTGTTAGAATCATTCACATGCCTGAAAACGTATTCCGTATGCACGTACCTTCGTTATTGGTCTGCAGTGGGGCACCGTGTCAAATGCTTTTCAAAAATCTAGGAATATGGAATCTGCCTGTTGTCCTTCATCCATAATTCGCAGGATATCATGCGAGGAAAGGGCACGATGAGTTTCGTAATAGCTATGCTTTCTAAAACCTTGCTGATCGCGAACATTAACTTCTCAATCTCAAAGAATTGATAACATGTTCAAGAATTCTGCAGAAAACCATTTTTAAAGAAATTGGTCTGTAACTTTGCCAGTCCATTCTTTTACCCTTTTATATAATGGAGTCACTGCTCTGGGAATTTTCGGTGGGAGAGAGATACGCGATAAATGTAAGTAAGGCAAGGACCAATGGCACAGAGAACTGTTTGTAAAACCGAATAGAGATTCCATTCGGACCTGGCTACTTACACTACTGGCCATTAAAATTGCTACATCACGAAGATGACGTGCTACGGGCGTGAAATTTAACCGACGGGAAGAAGATGCTGTGATATGCATATGATTAGCTTTTCAGAGCATTAACACAAGGTTGGCGCCGGTGGCGACACCTAAAAAGTGCTGACATGAGGAATGTTTTCGAAGGATTTCTCATACACAAACAGCAGTTGATCGGCGTTGCCTGGTGAAACGTTGTTGTGATGCCTCGTGTAAGGAGGAGAAATGCGTACCATCACGTTTCCGACTTTGATAAAGGTTGCATTGTAGCCTATCGCGATTGCGGTTTATCGTATCGCGACATTTCTGCTCGCGTTGGTCGAGATCCAATGACTGTTAGCAGAATACGGAATCGGTGGGCTCAGGAGGGTAATACGGAACGCCTTGCTGGATCCCAATGGCCTCGTATCACTAGCAGTCGAGATGACAGGCATCTTATCCATATGACTGTAACGAATCGTGCAGTCACGTCTCGACCCCTGAGTCAACAGATGGGGACGTTTGCAAGACAACAACCATCTGAGCGAACAGTTCGACGACGTCTGCAGCAGCATGGAATATCAGCTCGGAGACCATGGCTGCGGTTACCCTTGACGCTGCATCACAGACAGGAGCGCCTGCGATGGTGTACTCAACGACGAACCTGGGTGCACGAATGGCAAAACGTCATTTTTTCGGATGAATCCAGGTTCTGTTTACAGCATCATGATGGTCGCATCCGTGTTTGGCGACATCGCGATGGACACACATTGGATGCGTGTATTCGTCATCGCCATTCTGGCGTATCACCCGGCGTGATGGTAGGGGGTGACATTGGTTACACGTCTCGATCACCTCTTGTTCGCATTGACGGCACTTTGAACAGTGGTCATTACATTTCAGATGTGCTACGACCCGTGGCTCTACACTTCATTCGATCCCTACGAAACCCTACATTTCAGCAGGATAATGCACGACCGCATGTTGCAGGTCCTGTACGGGCCTTTCTGGATACAGAAAATGTTCGACTGCTGCCCTGGCCAGCACATTCTCCAGATCTCTCACCAATTGAGAACGTCTGGTCAATGGTGGCCGAGCAACTGGCTCGTCACAATACGCCAGTCACTACTCTTGATGAACTGTGGCATCGCGTTGAAGCTGCATGGGCAGCTGTAGCTGTACACGGCATCCAAGCTCAGTTTGACTGAATGCCCAGGCGTATCAAGGCCGTTATTACGGCCAAAGGTGGTTGTTCTGGGTATTGGTTTCCCAGGATCTATGCACCCAAATTGCGTGAAAATGTAATCACATGTCAGTTCTAGTATAATATATTTGTCCAATAAATGCCCGTTCATCATCTGCATTTCTTCTTGGTGTAGCAATTTTAATGGTCAATAGTGTATTTGTTTTCAAATCTTTCAGATGTTTTACTGCCACGTACGGGAATCTGTTCGATGGCCACACGACGGTATGTTTGTGCGGTTCTCCTGTACGAACGATTTCTTAAACGCAATCTTTAAAACTTCGGCATTTCTTTTGCTATCTTCAACTGCCACTTCCGACTGATCGACAGGTGACTGAATGTAAACCTTAGACCCGTTTAGCGATTTTATCTAGAACCAAAATTTTCTTGGTTTCTCAGCCAGATCTTTTGATAAGGTATGGCGGTTGTATTTGTTGTATGTTTCGTTCATAGATCTTTTCACAGACGTCATCTTTTCAGAGTTCGTCATCTGCGCGTTGTCTTTTGAATCGAGAGTGCAACAGTCTTCGCTCCCTCAGCGGTTTTCGAATTTCCTTGTTAATCCACGGTGGTCTTTCCCGTCCTTAGCCCACTTACACGACAAACACTTCTCCAGTGTATGATTTCCAAATTGTTTAACCTTTGCCCACAGTCCCTCTACGTTCATCGTACTGGAACTATATGATGTCAGTTCCTGTCTAACTAGCATGCTAACATGTGCATATCTGCTCTTTCCAACAGAAATATTCTCCTAGACTTTTTGATTGATTTATTAACTTTAGTAACCAAAGTCGCTATGATGACATGGTCACTTTCGACAAGTAGGCTATAAAATCGATAAAGAGCTTGGGATGACGATAGATTCTGAAACTGGAAACATGGAGCAAAGCGAATAAGGATTCGCACAAAAAGTTATTTTCATGTTAATTGCGCCGATACATTAACAAACGTTGAAACTACTAACGTCATATATTCGAGATCGTCATTCCAGTTGAACAAATGATGGATAATTGAAGCGCATTATTGAAAATATTCAACAGATTAAAGGCACTGGCGAAACTGCGTCTCCCGACACGGGAAGGCAATAACTATTAAAATTCCAACTTTGTGACCTTTTTAAAGGATCGAGTGGAAGATGTGACAAAATTAAAATCTTGGTTACAAAGAGATGGTTACAAATGGCTTCACCACCATAGTCAAAATGAAATTTTTAATATTTTTAGTTTTTTTTTAAATTTATTGGATAATACTTGTGACGTGTCCCAGTCGAACCAGTCTCTTCCTCAGAGTAATTTCTGAAGATTTGACAGTGAATGAGTATTTCTACATCTACATATACATCTACGTGGATACTCTGCAAATCACATTTAAGTGCCTGGCAGACGGTTCATCGAACCACCTTCACAATTCTCTATTATTCCAATCTCGTATAGCGCCCGGAAAGAATGAACACCTATATCTTTCCGTACAAGCTCTGATTTCCCTTATTTCATCGTGGTGATCGCACCTCCCTATGTAGGTCGGTGTCAACAAAATATTTTCGCATTTGGAGCAGAAAGTTGTTTGTTGGAATTTCGTGAGAAGATTTCGTCGCAACGAAAAACGCATTTCTTTTAATGATGTCCATCCCAAATGCTGTATCATTTCTGTGACACTCTCTCCCATATTTCACGATAATACAAAACGTGCTGCCTTTCTTTGAACTTTTTCCATATACTCCGTCAGTCCTATCTGGTAAGGATCCCACACCGCGTGGCAGTATTCTAAAACAGGCCGGACAAGCGTAGTGTAGGCAGTCTCCTTAGTAGGTCTGTTACGTTTTCTAAGTGTCCTGCCAATAAAACGCACTCCTTGGATAGCCTTCCCCACGACATTTTCTATGTGTTCCTACCAATTTAAATTGTTCGTAATTGTAATACCTAGGTTTTTAGTTGAATTTACGGCTTTTAGATTAGACTAATTTATCGTGTAACCAAAGTTTAACGAGTTCCTTTTAGCAGTCGTGTGGATGATGTCACACGTTTCGTTATCCAGCGACAACTGCCACTTTTCCCACAATTCAGATATTTTTTCTAAATCGTTTTGCAGTTTGTTTTGATCTTCTGATGACTTTATTAGTCCATAAACGACAGCGTCATCTGCAAACAACCGAAGACAGCTGCTCACATTGTCTCCCAAATTGTTTATATAGATAAGGAACAGTAAAGGGCCTATAATACTGTCTTGGGGAAAGCCAGACATCACTTCTGTTTTACTCGATGACTTTCCGTCAGTTACTAAGAACTGTGACCTCTCTGACAGGAAATCACAAATCCAGTGACATAACTGAGACGATATTCCATAAGCGCGCAATTTCAATACGAGCCGCTTGTGTGGTACAGTGTCAAAAGCCTTCCGGAAATCCAGAAATACGGAATCAATCTGAAATCCCTTGTCAATAGCACTCACCACTTCATGTGAATAAAGAGTTAGTTGTGTTTCGCAGGAACGATGTTTTCTAAACCCATGTTGACTGTGTGTCAATAGACAGTTTTCTTAGAGGTGATTCATAATGTTCGAACACAATATATGTTCCAAAATCCTGCTGCATATCGACGTTAACGATATGGGCGTGTAATTTAGTGGATTATTCCTGCGACCTTCCTTGAATGTTGGTGTGACCTGTGCAACTTTAGAGTCTTTGGGTACGGATCTTTCGTCGAGCGAACGGTTGTATATGATTGTTAAGTATGGAGCTAATGCATCAGCATATTCCGAAATACCTAATTGGTATACATTCTGAACCAGAAGACTTGCTTCACTACTCCGAGGATATTTACTTCTACGTTACTCATGTAGGCAGCTGTTCTTGATTCGAATTCTCATCGGATTTTGTACTAAGGACAGTAATAGATTGTTTACAAAGATACGAATGTTATTTTAATTTAACAATCTTTATTGAAGTTTTTCATCGAGTGGAAATTTTAAATATAGAATTACAGGTCTGTTCTAGGCATCATCGAATCGCATGAAATAAATAAATAAAAGCTGTGACTTGTGCTTTAAGTGAGTCTCACGATTTTAAATTTGGGAATGATGACGTAGAAGTGTTAAAGCTGCTGCTGATAGTGATTTTGACGAACCTAAACTTCCGCGTCAGTACAAAACTTCAAAACGTCTCAATCAAGGTAACATCGAAACCATCATATTCAAGACATCGCAAGAATTTTTCAGAGAAAAAGGTATTTTGAAGTTTTCGGTCATCTAATTGAGTCACTCAAGAATTTATTCGACAATGATTCCGCTAATATATTAAATGATTGAACTAGTTTCCCCTTGGACGTCCTACGTATAATGATGAAATTGTAAAATTTTATAAAAGTTATTTTGGTGCAGACATCGCTAAGCGATAGAGACACGTTTTTGAAGAGACAGCATTAGCGTGCAAAAAAGCTCAAGGAAGTTGTGGAGATTTTTAAAATAACATGAATAGACAAGAGGACTAATTCCAGGTTTTTGCTCTTTGTTTATTTGCCTGTCCGATTCCTGAATCAACATGCTCGAATGAAACAAGCTTTTATTTTTTAGAGTCGGTTCAAAACTTAATTAAGATCAACAGCGTTGCAACATCGACTAAATAATGTTGTTATTTTGCATGTTTACGGTAACGTTACCGATAATCTGGATTTACGTGATTTGTTAAATGAATTTATCTTGCAACTCTCATAGCTCAGCACATTTTTTGCATTATGCAATTGGTGTTTTGTATAGCACAGCGTTAATTAAATAAATTTTATGTTATTAATCCGTTTGAAATTTATTGTACTATTACCATTAACCCTTCATTTATGAATTTTTGTACCGTTTCGACTTTCAATTGGAGAGGAAGGGGGGTTTAGAGTTAGGGAAAACTATTTTTGTACAACTATCCACTCAAGCAAAGGATGAACTGGTGGGCCTGATGATATCCACTGTAGCACTCCCACGAGAAGCTACTGTAGTTCCGTTTCTTTTTTGCAAAGTAGTAACTGATACGCAGGAAAGTGACCCTCAGTACATTAGTTAATTAGACAGTTCGATGTTTTCTTTTTACTCGCCATATGTGATGGAAACACACTGCCAGACGAAAAAGTGAAGGAGATGAGGAAACAAATTGGAACGTCATGGACTGAGAGGATATGTGATGTTATTCCAGTGATTACTGCATCAAGTCATATTTACATATAACTTGGCAGTTTTAGCTCAGGTATTAGTACGAAGGCGCTCCACTTTTGCACGGATGCCAACACTTATTCAGCTCGGAGAGGTGTCGTAAAGTCATTGTATCCTCTCCGTGGCAAGTTGTCCCACAACTGTAACTGAAGCTTGATATCCTGGAAACTTGTACTGGGACAGAGCTGAAGTCTAAGGTGGTGTCATATATTTTCTATCAGAGACATATCTGGCGATCTTGCTGCTACAGGAGTACCTCAACATTACGCAGACCGTTCTCAGAGAGATGTGACGTGTATGGACGAGCATTGTCCTGCTGAGGTGATGCACCATGATATTGTTGTGTGAGAGGTAACACATGAGATCGCAGAATGTCGGTGTGTATCGTTCTGCCGTCAGGGTTCCTCCAGTCACTGACGCATTACGAGCGGTGAGTCTGCAATGCCAAGTATTCAGAGTCACGGAATTTGGTTGCGCGAGATGTGGCTGGTAGTTTGCATTGTAGTAGCCATGTCAAGTCTGTGAGCGGAGGCCGAGCCATGTGCCCCGAGTTGTTATGGTGCGGCGTCAGCGGAGGTGAGGTGCCATAGCCCAGCTACAGCGGTCTTGCGAATGGGAAAACCCCGAACTAGGAGGGGAGGAAGTGCTTTGGCGTGCTTGAAAAGGGTAAGAACATGACCAAGAACTGAGTATGTTAATACTTGAGACTTATGAAACTCAATGAAAACGCTTAAACCACTTTCAGACATGATACCAGAAATCTAAAGAGAGCGATAAAGTCGGGGTAGTAGGACGAGCTCACTAAAATTATTGTCGCATGTATAGAGTAAACATTAATAAACCTATCAACACTACATATAGAAGAGGGGCAGTTAAGTAAAAGCCGAACACCCGCCACAATGGGAGCATGGATTGGTTCCGTTCGAAATTAGTCACCACAGATGTTAGGATATTTATCCCGCTGTTTCGTAGAGCGTGGTCAGCAGCTGATGGATCCACAACGGCACCCACTCTTCCACTTCACTGCCGAACTTAAACCTATTGCCATGCATGTCTTTGTTCATGTCACCCAAAGACCTCAAAATCGCTCGGTAAAAGATCTGTTACAGTGTTTCTCAACCAAATCGCTGAAGTCTAACTTTCGTCCGATTGGCAGTATGGGGTCGGGCGTTATCGTGCAACAGGATGATTCCGCGCGATAGCATTCTTGGGCGTTTTGACTTTACGGCGCGTCTCAGTTTCTGCAAAGTGTCTTCATAGCGCCACGCTCGAGAAATTCGACGAGCAGACGACCCCTGCAGTCGAAGAAGAAGGTCATCATAACCTTACCTGAACTTGTCTGAACAGCTTTGTACTTCTTTGACGGTGGACATATAGGACACTTCCACTACTGCCTTTGCCATTTGCCCTCGGACTGTAGGAGAGGTGTCAGACGTAATCATCCTGTTGCGTGATAGGGCCCTTCCCCACACTGCCAACCGGCCAGAGGCTATGTGTCAGTCATTTATTTGGGAAACATTGCATCATCCTCCGTGCCGTCCAGATCTTTCACCGTGTAATATTCGCATCTTTTGCGAACAGAGGAAAGACATGTGAGGACGTCGGTTTCAGTCAGACAAAGGAAGAGCAAGACTGGGTGCGGTTGTGGATCCGTCACTGACCGACCGCATTCTATAAAGCAGAAATTAATCATCTCGCTGGGCTGTATATATTCTGTAAATTAACGATTTGCATCTTTGTTCAACATTATTAACATGGTATTTTATAACTGGCTTCAGTATTTATCCAACTCTATGCCGTATACATATTTAGCATTATTAATTGTATACGTATAGCCGGCCGCGGTGGTCTAGCGGTTCTAGGCGCTCAGTCAGGAACCGCGCGACTGCTACGGTCGCAGGTTCGAATCCTGCCTCGGGCATGGATGTGTGTGATGTCCTTAGGTTAGTTACGTTTAAGTAGTTCTAAGTTCTAGGGGACTTATGACCACAGATGTTGAGTCCCATAGTGCTCAGAGCCATTTGATTTTTGTATACGTATATATACAAGATCAATATACACTCCTGGAAATTGAAATAAGAACACCGTGAATTCATTGTCCCAGGAAGGGGAAACTTTATTGACACATTCCTGGGGTCAGATACATCACATGATCACACTGACAGAACCACAGGCACATAGACACAGGAAACAGAGCATGCACAATGTCGGCACTAGTACAGTGTATATCCACCTTTCGCAGCAATGCAGGCTGCTATTCTCCCATGGAGACGATCGTAGAGATGCTGGATGTAGTCCTGTGGAACGGCTTGCCATGCCATTTCCACCTGGCGCCTCAGTTGGACCAGCGTTCGTGCTGGACGTGCAGACCGCGTGAGACGACGCTTCATCCAGTCCCAAACATGCTCAATGGGGGACAGATCCGGAGATCTTGCTGGCCAGGGTAGTTGACTTACACCTTCTAGAGCACGATGGGTGGCACGGGATACATGCGGACGTGCATTGTCCTGTTGGAACAGCAAGTTCCCTTGCCGGTCTAGGAATGGTAGAACGATGGGTTCGATGACGGTTTGGATGTACCGTGCACTATTCAGTGTCCCCTCGACGATCACCAGTGGTGTACGGCCAGTGTAGGAGATCGCTCCCCACACCATGATGCCGGGTGTTGGCCCTGTGTGCCTCGGTCGTATGCAGTCCTGATTGTGGCGCTCACCTGCACGGCGCCAAACACGCATACGACCATCATTGGCACCAAGGCAGAAGCGACTCTCATCGCTGAAGACGACACGTCTCCATTCGTCCCTCCATTCACGCCTGTCGCGACACCACTGGAGGCGGGCTGCACGATGTTGGGGCGTGAGCGGAAGACGGCCTAACGGTGTGCGGGACCGTAGCCCAGCTTCATGGAGACGGTTGCGAATGGTCCTCGCCGATACCCCAGGAGCAACAGTGTCCCTAATTTGCTGGGAAGTGGCGGTGCGGTCCCCTACGGCACTGCGTAGGATCCTACGGTCTTGGCGTGCATCCGTGCGTCGCTGCGGTCCGGTCCCAGGTCGACGGGCACGTGCACCTTCCGCCGACCACTGGCGACAACATCGATGTACTGTGGAGACCTCACGCCCCACGTGTTGAGCAATTCGGCGGTACGTCCACCCGGCCTCCCGCATGCCCACTATACGCCCTCGCTCAAAGTCCGTCAACTGCACATACGGTTCACGTCCACGCTGTCGCGGCATGCTACCAGTGTTAAAGACTGCGATGGAGCTCCGTATGCCACGGCAAACTGGCTGACACTGACGGCGGCGGTGCACAAATGCTGCGCAGCTAGCGCCATTCGACGGCCAACACCGCGGTTCCTGGTGTGTCCGCTGTGCCGTGTGTGTGATCATTGCTTGTACAGCCCTCTCGCAGTGTCCGGAGCAAGTATGGTGGGTCTGACACACCGGTGTCAATGTGTTCTTTTTTCCATTTCCAGGAGTGTATAATTAATTATATAATAATATATATATATATATATATATATATATATATATATATATATATATACTATTGTACCGTGAATGAATTATCCTAGCTAGATTTGATTAGAATACTGCTGAAATAATGTTTGTAAGATGGTCATTTTAGTATGCTGTGCTGCAGAGCCATGATGAATAAAGATGTCACTTTTACTAAGCTCCTGCAGTTCCATCCTGTAGTATGTAATATTTCAATGAAAGCAATAAATTTACTATGTATAAAATTGAATTACGTAAGATCAGAATGTCATATATGATTATGATGTGTATATGCATATATGATTACGGTGTATATTTATTATTATATAACTTTAAAAGTTTTGGTCAAGTTGAACGTTGGTCCTTTGAGTTAGGCAGTGGGTAACGTGACCACATTTTTAAATAGGCAGGCAGGGTAAAGCTCGCAGTTTTTCGTCGTTTGGCTGCTAAGGCTGATTTTGGTAAAACTACGTGGCCAGAGAGCAGTGCGAGCTTAAGATTAGTGTTACTCGGAGGCAAAGTTATTTTGATATGCTCCAGTTTGGAACTTAGGAATATTTCAGGTGCATTAGTTTGGGACATAGATATGTTGTGCGGCCTCGATCACTAGTGAGCCTGGACTCTTAGACAGACTATCAATGAATGAACACTTGTACTGCGATGAATATGTTAATGTGTTAAGACTTGTAGAAGATGGTTGAATAAGATTTGTTGCTAGTTTAGTGCTTGAGCCAAGGAGCCGTGTATCAAGTGTTAGCGTCTTTGCTTACGAACTCGCTCCTTGCACTGCAGATTCAAACAATATTTGTAGCGCTTTCAGCAACTATCTGTCTGAGGCCATCACTCGTAGAAGATTTCTATTTGATCTGAATTAAAGCGTGGTTCTGGGCCACATTACTGCCCTCTCTAATCCTTTACATACCCACCGATGGTCTGTTTAGGTACTGAGTTATATCATGTCTTCCGGACAGGCGGTGTGTATTAATTAATTGGAAATATGCTTTGTAAAGGGAACCTGAATTTAGCACATCAAAAGTAGATAAATCTAGTGGATATAAAATTAGCGTGACGCACTTTAATTACATTCCTGCAGCTGATACACCTACTTCTTTTAGTTGACACTGACTAAAAATATCACTTCTGTCACTTGCCGGCTATCTTCTTCATTTCAGTAGAGCTGCTGCATACCGCGTCATCAACGATTTGTATTGTGTTCGCACATCTAGACCTGAAATTGCGATTCTTTCCCTGTACCAACCATTCAACTAGTATGTCAGTAACCATTCAATTTATTCATTCCTTTATATTCTTAATTATATTTCTTTCTCGTTGATCCGTTGCAGGACGTCTTCATTTCTTACATGATCAATCCATCCGATCAACAGTCCCCTATAGCAAAACATTTGAAAATGGTTCCAATCACTTCATTTCTCTTTTCCCCATCGCCCAAACTGCACGCACATACAGGTCTGTGCTCAAAACTTATCTCTTCATGACTTTTTCTAGTGCTAAGTTGACAGAAGGTAGATTCTCAAGCCGGTTTATCTAATAAACATATCTTCACATAAAGTTGCTTCATGAAAAGTTTCTTTAAAAATTTCACCACATTATTAGCTTCCAGAAGTATGCTTAACAACAAGTAACCCTACGTAAAAACGGCTTCCGAACGTGAGGCAAATAACAAAGTGTCACAACACTATGCAAAAGTTTACCTATGGCATTTCGAAGCACGTAACAGCAAAAGTGGAGCCCCTCGTATTTGATACTTAACTACAGAACTAAGTTTTTAATACGGGAGAATCGTCAGCATTAATCTCCACTTATGCTCATGAGGTTCTGCAAGGTGAGGGACGGTAATATTTCTATGTTCAGTAACAGAAATCATTCTTGGAAATATTTTCGAATACTACTACTACTACTACTACTACGCATCTACAAGTTTCCTCCTCCACTGTATTCTGTCCATTGCTGCTATCCGCCATCCGTTCACATCTGTTGACACTTGGTTTAAATCTTCATGGAGTCCATCCCTCCAACGCTTCTTGGGTCTCCCTGGCGGTCTCTTTCCTGTAGGTGTGAAATCCAGGAGCTTCCGAGGCCATCTGGGATCCTCCATCCGGGCCACATGACAGTTCCTGCTATGTTAGGCTGCTGGTATAGTTCCTCTAGCTCTTGGTTGTATCTGATCCTCCATTCCCCTGTATCTGCATCCAGAACCGGACCGAAGATCTTCCGAAGCACTTTTCTCTCAAAAACAAGGAGCTTATGGAAGTCCTATTTCCGGATACTCCATGTCTCACAGCCATATAGAACAACAGGCTGGATCAGGGTTTTGTATAGTCGAATCTTGAAATGTCTGGAGAGATATCTGGACCGAAGGAGTTGTGCTAGGATGTGGTAAGATCGGTTTCCTGCTTGTATTCTGGCATTGAATTCTGTTTCACATGACGAGTTGTCAGTGAAAAGTGTCACTAGTTATTTGAATTCTTGCACTCTCTTGTAGGACTGGTCCCCAAACTGCAGTGATTGTAGATGA
This sequence comes from Schistocerca nitens, assembly GCF_023898315.1. Classification (NCBI taxonomy): domain Eukaryota; kingdom Metazoa; phylum Arthropoda; class Insecta; order Orthoptera; family Acrididae; genus Schistocerca; species Schistocerca nitens. The sequence continues at coordinate 279,028,852 of NC_064614.1, read as the reverse complement.
TCAGCAGTCTGACAATGACCACGCGTCATAGCGAGGTACTCTGTCTTGGCTTCGTCTATGTTTAGCCCAAATTTGCTGGCAGCCTCCTTTAGTGCTTTCGTCATTTGCTCCAACTCCTCTTCCGACCTAGAGAGTAAACAGATGTCGTCTGCATAGGCTAAGTATGCCAGTCTCTTTCCTTCGATTTCAATCCCTTCGTTCTCTTGGAAGGTCTCGCGTACGATCTTCTCGAGGGCAAAGTTGAACAGGATAGGGGACAACCCATCTCCTTGCCTGAGTCCTGTCACAGTTTCAGACTCCTCAGTTACGCGATTTCCCATCTTCACCTTTGCACGTGTTTCGTTCAGATAGATCTTTATCAGATTGATGAGTTTCTCTGCTATGCCAAACTCCCTTAAACAGTTGAGCAGGCTGTTGCGATTTATGCAATCATAGGTCTTCTTAAAATCAACGAATAAAATATGCAAATCTTTACCATATTCACCCAGTTTCTCAGTGAGCTGCCGGAGACTGAAGCTGTGATCTACTGTTGACCGTATGAGGCAATTGGATAGGAGCTTATAGCAGACGTAATCAGGGCAATTCCTCGATATTTGTCACATTTCAGTTTGTCGCCCTTCTTATGTATTGGACAAATCAGAGCTGTTTTCCATTCTCCTGGTAGTTCTTCTTTGGTCCATATTGCCTGTATCAGTCGGTGTATTTTTTCTGAAAGTTTTTCTCCTCCTTCCAGGATCATTTCAGCCTGTATTCCATCTTCACCTGGACTCATATTCTGTTTAAGGTGTCTTATTCTGGTTTTTATCTCATCCAGGGTAGGTGGGTGATAGTCTGCATCGGCTGTACTTGGGTACTGGAAATCAAACTTCAGTTCGGGTTCATCACAATTTAGCAGCTGTCGAAAGTACTCTTTCCATCTCTCAGCTATGTCCCTATCGTTCGTCAGGATCTTATCATGGGAATCTTTAACAAATTACTGCATGGTATGGTGACCTTTGCAGAGTTACTTCACCTTCAGAAACATTTCCCTAGTCTTTTGTCCTCTGGAGTCTGTTTCTGCTTCAATGATGGTATCCCTTATGTATTTCCTCTTTATAAAAACTCTTTATAAAATTTTATTGCTTGTAAAAAATAGCAAATATACATAGGTCTGATCACACCTGTCGATGGTGTGAGAAGGAAGCAATATTTTGAGCGAAGTACAAGTTTAAAAAGAAATAACTTAAATTTGTTTTATTAAGTTTTGACCTACAGATATGTTATACTTAAGACATAATATCTTTAAAATCATAAAAGTGGTATTGGATCAGATTTTTTTGTAAATTACCATCATTTGGTAATTAATTGTCTGTTAGATGATGATCACTAGCTGTTATCACAGAAACAGAACTGTCAAATATTGACCCTCACAATACCAATGTGAGGAGTTCTTAATGCCCACCTTTTGAAAAAATTGTTATCTAGTCAGTTGGTTTATATTTTAAAATTTTGAAAAAATATTTATAGTTTTTAAGGAATTCTTCTACCAAATTCCACAAATCTTTTAAATTTTTCGGTAACAATACAAAAATTTAAGTCGCCACGGCAGATATCAATTTCCCCAGTGAATGCTGCATTGAATATTTCGAAGTTTAGGGCCTTACTGAAACATCAGTATCTCTCTAAAAAGTATGTTGAGAGTAGAAGATAGTAATACTGAACGAAATATGCATTTTTTAAAAATTTTCTTGTGTTGGTTATAATATTGGTGGAACATGTTACTTAAAGTGCATTGATATTGGTAAGTGTGTGCTGAAATGTATTTTCACGTTCTGGACTAAACTATCTCATCAGTGCCTCTTTAAAAGGTATGTCGTTAAGGCAGTTCAACAACAGTTAACAAATTTTGTTCATTTTCAATTTTTTTCATAAAGTCTCCCCCCCTCCTCCCCCCCTCCCAGTCACACACACACACACACACACACACACACACACACACACACATATGGCAACGCGCGTTATGGAAAATGCCTCGGTACTGCTAGGGTTAAAATTATTCGTTTGGTTATTTTAAAAACGTCATTCATTAAGATAAAGCCACTGTCACAGAAACGAAACTGTCATTTAAAATTCTTCTTTTAGTAATTTTCAAGTCATCATTCATTAGTCATAAGCCACACGGTTCTACACCAACTTCTGTAGACATAAACAAAACCATATTTTGCATGAAGTGAATCCAATATCAAGGATACCGTCGAACTCTTAAGAGCGTAATTAAAATAAACCTTTTTTCTCTTCTGAAACTCGTGGTTGGAAGATGGGCTGCGGAACACAAGAAAGGAATAACTTTCGAATTTCATGATAGCTTCTTCCGCTTTCACGCACAGTAAATATCACAGGTTGCGCCATTTCTGCGCTCGGCATCGGCTTTTCCCATTGTGTGAAAGGCAATAATCTTTAGTCAGGCGGTGGTCTCGAGAAGTTCGCTCTTAGTCGGTTACAAATGAGCGTCGTCATCTGACAGGTACAGCAGTCGCTGTCCGACGGATGATGAAGCCTTCGCTAAAATGAGACTCTGGAACAAAGGAAAGACGGAGGGCGTCCCTGCGTAAGATTGCTCCGAGAAACCAGCAAGCTACTCCCCGCAGATATTACGCACAGCCAGGTTCGGCTTTCAGCAGTAATTCAGGACGAAGTTGCACGTCTTCCTGCGTTTCCAATTCGCCTCAACCACAAAGACGTCTTTTCATATCCTGTTCTCTGACGTCATCGTTCAGTAACCTTGAGCACCTATCGTTAGGGTGATAGTTGACTTCACCTTTCGATAAATCGGGAACTTAAATAACGTACTAGAAATGTTGCAATTCGAAGTATTTATGATCTCAATGGATAACGCTATCTGCCAGCAATTCCTCGCCGAATTAAAGTAAGGACGTCTGGCAGCTGTGATATATAGTTCTAAACGATTATAGTATATTCCTTTTACAACGGTAATACGTTTGTAGAAGTCAAGTTTAAGAAATGACAGAACTGTGAGCTTTCTATTACAAAATTCAATGACATTTACTTCATTCGATAATATTTATAGCTACATCCGGATGTAATACAACAAGCAAATTACGCTTTTAGCAGCAAAAGATACTGGAGGTAAACAATGTACGGTATGTCATTTCATCGATGTTGCTCCTGTTACTAATCCGGAGACTGGTATTATGTTGCTCTCCACTTCAGTATATCTTGTGCAAGTGTTACAACATCTTCATAACTGCAGCGCCTTACACCCATTTTAATCTTGCTCTCCTGCTACAGTATCACCCCTTCTCCCCACACTTCCGTTACCTAATTAACGACTTCCTGATGCCTCAGGATTTGTGCTATCAATCTATCCCTTCTTTTACTCAAATTGTGCTATGATGTGTTCTCCTCTATTCGATCAGTACGTCTTCATCACTTACTCGATCTACCGATCTAGTCTTTAGCATTAGAGGAGCATACTTCGAAACCTGCTATTCTTCTCTGTCTACACCTACATTTACTTACTCCGCAAAGTACAGTAAGTGCGTGGTGGAGGGCACCTTGTGCCGATACTAGTAATTTCCTTTCCTATTCCACTCGCAAATATTTTTCTTTAATTTATTGACGTGCCCGAACAGCTATCTCAGCAGCGTAATGTCAGTTACGAGGATACGAATGTAAAAACAATACAGCACCCAGTCTCCGGGCGGAAAAAATATCCGACCCTATTGGAAATCGAAATCTAGTTCTTTCGGTTAGCAATCTGTCGCACTGACAGGCAGCTACTGATGACGAGCGAGGAAAAGCTACTGTCTATACACCTCCGCACGAGCCCTAGTATATCGTATCTTTCTTAGTGGTCCTTATGCGAAATGTATGTTGGCGGCCGTAGAATCGTTCTGCAGCCAGCTTCAAATGCCTATTTTCTAAATGTTCTCAATAGTGTGTCTTGAAAAGAATGTCGCCTTCTTTCCAGGAACTCCCATTGGAGTTCCCGAAGTATCTCCATCATACTTGCACTTTTTTCGAACCTACGGGTAACAAATCTAGCGGTTCGCTCCTGAACTGCATCAGTGTCTTCGTTTTATCCGACCTGGTGCAGACCTCAAACACACTTGGTCCTATATGAGGTCTCCTTTACAGATGAACCACACTTCACCGGCCGCTGTCGGAGAGCGGTTCTAGGCACTTCAGTCCGGAACCTTGCTGTTGCTACGGTCGCAGGTTCGAATCCTGCCTCGGGCATGGATGTGTGTGATGTCCTTAGGTTAGTTAGGTTTAAGTAGTTCTAAGTCTAGGGGACTGTTGACCTCAGATGTTAAGTCCCATAGAACTGAGAGCCATTTGATCCATTTCTACAGTAGGTGACCGTCACAAATGCTTTTTAGAAACCTAGGAATGTGGAATCTGCCTGTTGCCCTTCATCCATAGTTCACAGTTTATGATGTACTGTTGACCATCCGTGTTTCACTTCCATACAAGGCAATATTTTCAACAAATCCTTTCACAAACGACAACCTAACACCTAGATTTATATTTGGTATTAACATATTAATATTTTTCTTGCTGTTACCTTACTATTATCTCCTTTTTTCTTGTACTATCGTCAGTTATTTTGGCTGACAGAGTAGCAAATATCATTGCCTACGTTTAGCGTCTCGTTCCCGAATTGCCTTATCATATCTCCTAAGGGCAGATCGTGAAACACGACGCGGGGGTGGTGTGGGTGCCTATGTTCGCTCTGATCTGACACCTACTGTACTATGCACATCGGATGCAAAGGGCGAAGGAGAAGCAGAGTTCTTGTTTTTCGAAATAAATACATCAAATCAGAAACTGCTAATTGGAGTAATCTATAAACCTCCAAACGTCGGTGCCATGTCGTCCTTTCAGTCTGCCCTGTCCTCACTCGTGACACTGTATGAACACATAATCATTATGGGCGACACAAACATCGACTTACAGTTAAAATCTCCCTCTGCAGAAAAAATAAGGTGACTGTTCCACTCCAATGATATGAGTTTAACACCGCTGGACCCAACTCATCACACGCCACACAGCCACACACTCATAGATATAATAGCAACAAAGCGACCAGATAAAATAATTCGCGCCAATCAGACATCCGCTCCGGGACTCTCTGCTCATGACGTGATATTTTTAAATTACTCAATGCATACTACCAAAGAAAAATCTCACCTGATAACCTACAGAAACTTAAAAAATGTTAACCATGACGCTCTTCAAAAGGATTGCTCAGACATCCCTTGGCATGATATAAGCAATGAACCGACTTTAGACGGAAAAATTCGGGAATTATGTCACAAAATTATTGCACTGTATGATAAACATGCTCCTGAACGCACTGTCAAGGTAAAGAGAGCTCCCGCTCCGTGGTTCACCACTGCATTACGCCAGTTAATGAATAAACGTGATGCTGCACATAGGGCCTTCAAGCGTAACCCAACTCCCGAGGCGTACGAAGCTTATAGGAAACTCCGAAACAGAACCAAGCAAAGCGTGAGGAATGCCAAAATCAGACATGCCCGCTCTGTCGTATGCGGCATATCAAAACCTGCTGCACTGTGGAAAAAGCTCCGCAGTTTCGGTATAGGGAAGCGAAGATCTGACGCTGTTTATCAAGCGTCTGCAGAAGAATTAAACGATTTCTTCTCAACAGCTGTAAACTGCCACGCAGCGACAAATTACTAGCCCCAAGATATCAATCTCTCGAGAGACAAGTTTTTCCTAAAACATGTCACTACCGGCACTGTACACAAGGCAATTATGAGAATCTCTTCCGAGGCAGTAGGAAATGATGGAGTGAGCATTGGCATGATTAAGAACGTCGTAGACACTATTATTCCAGTTATCACAGACATCTTCAACCTGTCTCTTGTCAGTAGTACATATCCTACTGAGTGGAAGCAAAGTTTAATTCAATCTATACCCAAGACTGACAACCCTAAGTCGCCAGCATCAGCATACTACCTGCAATACCTAAAGCCCTAGAATACATCGTCCATGAACAGCTGACGGATTACCTCTAAACTCATAACATCCATGACGAATATCAGTCAGGCTTTCGAAAGCACCATAGTAAAACAACTGCATTAATCAAAGTAACTGATGACATTAAACATGCTATGGACAGACGTGAAGCTACCATCCTAACACTGCTTGACTTTAGCAAGGCTTTTGACACAGTTGACTTTGATATATTACTAATTAAAATGAAACAGCTGAATTTCTCAAACAGCGCAATACACTGGTTCGACAGCTACCTCAAAAACAGAAGTCAACAAGTCGTTTGTGGGTCAGAAAAGATCATACCGCCTAAACACTATTATTTCAATGGGCATCAATTCAACATGGAACCACAAGGAGATGACTACTGAAAATGGTCGTCCTTGTGCCACCTTCTTTCTCATATGTACTGGCTGCACTATACTAGCGAGTTGACTGCTAAAAGGGTGCAATTGTGTCAGTGTCACTAACACTTTTAAGATTCTACAGTGTGCGTTCATGGTTGATCAAGGGGGAGGTGTCACAGCCTGGACATTGATTCAAAGCTGGTGATTGTGTGTGTTGGATAAAACAATTCTGGATTTTCGTTCATCGGAAATGACTTGAAATCAGTTCATTTGCAGCTGCAATGTTCGTCCTGTTCATGTTTGTGGCCTTCATTTGAGCGGCGATCTTGGTACTGACAATATACGTGGTTCGCGGCAAGGAATCATCACGTTTGTGTGATGCTTTGACACAAAAACGTCAGGATTATAAATTTGAATTTCATTTCGAACTTAGATTTAGATTGCTGTTCGTAGGGTGTATCCAACTTACGAGTAGATAATATCATCTCAGGAACATTAAGTTCAATTGCAGTACTGACTGGGAATTATTGTAATCACTTGTGAAATGTCATAGCTGCTGACAGTATAAAGAGAACACGTATTTGAAAGAGTTTCATTTTAAATACTGTCTCCTCATTGATTCTTTTAATTGCATATCAGTGCTCATAAATGCTGTGTATTGTGAGGTACTGCTTTAGCAACAGTTTTAATCGATATGTTATAACAAGTTTCAAGGTATTTTTTCTGATCCCGTAGAGTTTAGCAGTGAGAGGATTCGGATTTGAATTGTGACAGACGCTTTGCATTAGTTGGAGTCTGATACTTCTAATTATCTCTTCTTCCGCGGTTTCGCCGCTGCAGTGTTGCTTGCTTACAACAATGTCTTCTTTTAGCTAAGCATCTGCCACTACCCGAAACTCATTGCCTCATTACACCGTTTCCATCATCACGGAAAATGTTTTGAGAACAATACATTCACCACCATAGTTACTTCCTCTGCTACGTTGGTACTGATGCTAATATAAGCTATAAGGTGTCAATTGTGTTTTTTTATTCCTGCAGTGAAAGTCTCTTTGCTGCCGGTCACTGTTTCTATCCTCATTTTCAGGCGATTGACGTTTTGATATTGTTGCTCATGCGTTTCACGAAATAAAAAATTTAAGACATCTGTTTTAGATCCACTCACTTCAGAAGATATTCTTTATTTATATGTATTACAAATTTTGAGTTACAGCACTCCGAATACACAAATATGAGAAAACTCACCTCATATTCTTCAAATCTCACTACAAAAACGACCATGGTAGTAGATTTGCGTGCGGTCTACAAAACAGCCACAGAAAAAAGAGAAAATATATTCATCTTCTTTTACTCCATTTGTGAGTGACGAAAATAATTCTGCAACAGAGAGGTATTTTACTTGAGCGAGAGACTAATCAACATACTAAACCAAAAAGTAATAGAGTTACTTAAAACCACGAAAATATGCGGATTGTGTTATGTTGCAGCCAGGGGGATGTGTGTGATACGACACAGGCCTATTCAAACCTGAATGCCTTGCCTGAATGCTGCAACTTAAACTTCAGTATTCCCACTCCTGTGAGATATGTTGATTAAAATTTCATCACTACGCAAAGCTTGTTTTAGTATCTCCAGTACAGGAACAAGTCATTCCTACAGACGAAGAATAGTGTCAGTTAATGACTGGAACACTTCGGGTGGAGATCGGAAGTCACCATGCCCAGAAGAAGCACTTGTGCGGCTCATCGCGATCTTTCTGACTTTGAGATGTGTCGCATCTTTGGCATGAGACCCGTAGGGGCATCTTACCGACACAGCGTAATAAAAGGCAACGAGACATACTCAGGACAACGGAGTGAAAATGTGTAGGCACAGGTATTCCTTAATAAATACACTACGATATGATCATATGATTGTTTGATGCTCTCACGAAGAGATGGACGTCAACTGTTGAAACCTAGGCACTGTGTCCACTGGAACCGTTGCAAACAGATTACTCGAATCTGGGTTGAGACCTCGAGTTTCCATGCGTTGTTTATCGCCAAATCCACACCACAGACAACAGACTAGTAAGATATAGAGCCAGAGTCAAATGGGCCAGCGGGTAATACCGGGTGATCAAAAAGACAGTACAAATTTGAAAACTGAATAAATCACGGAATAATGTAGATAGAGAGGTACAAATTGACACACATGCTTGGAATGACATGGGGTTTTATTAGTACCCAAAAAATACAAAAGTTCAAAAAATGTCTGACAGATGGCGCTTCATCTGATCAGAATAGCAATAATTAGCATAACAAAGTAAGACAAAGCAAAGATGATGTTCTTTACAGGAAATGCTCAATATGTCCACCATCATTCCTCAACGATAGCTGTAGTCGAGGAATAACGTTGTGAACAGCACTGTAAAGCACGTCCGGAGTTACGGTGAGGCTTTGGCGTCGGATGTTGTCTTTCAGCATCCCTAGAGATGTCGGTCGATCACAATACACTTGCGCCTTCAGGTAACCACAAAGCCAACAATCGCACGGACTGAGGTCTGGAGACCTGGGAGGCCAAGCATGACGAAAGTGGCGGCTGAGCACACGATCATCACCAAACGACGCGCGTAAGACATCTTTCACGCGTCTAGCAATAAGGGGTGGAGCGCCATCCTGCATAAACATCGTACGATCCAGCAGGTGTTTATCAGCCAGGCTGGGGATGATGCGATTCTGTAGCATATCTGTGTACCTCTCACCCGTCACGGTAGCAGTTACAAAACCAGAATCACGCATTTCCTCGACGAAAAAAGGCCCGATAACGGTAGATGTGGTAAATCCAACCCATACCGTGACTTTCACGTCGTGCAATGGAGTTTCCACGACAGTTCTAGTATTTTCGGTAGCCCAAATTCTGCAGTTGTGGGCCTTGACAGACCCTCGGAGCGTGAAATGAGCTTCGTCGGTCCACAACACGTTACTCAACCAATCGTCATCTTCCGCCAACATCCCAAATGCCTTCCGCTTCACTAACTCGCCAGGTCACAGTTCATGATGCCGATGGATTTTGTACGGATGGCATCGGAGGGTACACCTAAGTGCCAACCAAACAGTAGTGTATGGAATGCCGGTGTGACGTGCGACTGTACGAGCGCTGACTTCCCCGTGCATAGACGAACCCGCTACAGTCTCCATTTCTTCCTGAATCGTCTCAGCAGCATTACGTCTTGTGCTCGGTCGGCCACTACGGGGTCTATCGTCTAAACAACCCGTGGCTTCGAACTTCGAAATCATTCTCGCCACAGCTGCCACCCGTTGGAATCCCCTTCCTATGGCGATAGGATCGTAACGCTGAACTAGCACATTCCCCATTCTGATAATACACCTTCACTAAAAGCGCCTTTTCAGGTAACGTCAACATGCTGCGACTGCTGGCGCATCTGATTCTCTCTCGTTACAGCTCCTTTTATACACGATTGTCATGCGCAGTCACTGACGTTTTATGTCCATCGCCATCTGTGGGACATTTTGTGAACTTTGTTTTTTTTTGTTCTAATAAAACCCCATGTCATTCCAAGCATTTGTGTCAATTTTTACCTCTCTATCTATGTTATTCCGTGGTTTATTAAGTTTTCAAATTTATACTGACTTTTTGATCACCCGGTATTCTCTGGAAGTGTTTTACCATGAATCACAATTCTTTCTGTGGCCATCAGATCAATTTCAGTGTGTCCATAGGCGGTATGGTGAAAGAGGTCAGAAAGCAGCTACTCTCTCTACCTTTCCATCTGCTGGGATGTAAATGTGGGAAGCTGTTGGATGTCACAACAGTATCGATCTGATAAAGAGGCTCACTGCTCGCTAGTTAAATGGTACACCCTGCTATCATACCCTTTATGACCATGGTACCGAGGGACATACTACAGTTGGATAATGGAATGCTCCACTCTCAGTCCACACCACAAACCCATTGAGTAACTTATGGATCCTTGACTGGTCTATGCATTTTCCTGGTTTTTACCCGTAGAGTATTTCTGGAATGCGAAGAGGTAATGTATAATTTCATATTAGTCTCCAAACGGATAACATGAACTGTAACTGCACGTGTTTCAGTGACTGAGGTTATTCGCTACAATACCAAAACGAATGGGATGTTGACTCCACTTATTAGTAAGCAAATGGGAAATCTTTTAAGGTACACATGCTGTGCTGTGAGCCGATCGATATGGTTGGAAGTGAAGGACACACTTTGTACGGCGCGATCGCTGTATAGACAGTTTTATTGTTCCGTGATACTGGTTTCAACAGTCTTATGCTGCCATCGTCTTATGTTATGGAACTTTTTATAAAACTGCCAAATTGACATGAAGTAAAGGCATAAAGTCAAGCCACACGTATGTACATCTTGATAAAAACCCAGTTGATAAAATGCAATACAGCTGATAAAATGCTGGCAGTTGATAAAACGCATACACTTGATAAAACCCTCGTACCATCCATACTTAATGGCAGAAAACATGACTCACACCAAGCTTTTCGTCACTGCCTCTTCGATGGATCGATTGAACAGTAGGGGCGAAAGACCACATCCCCGTCTTACACTTTTCAATCCGACCACTACGATCTTGGATTCCTGTCTTATTGTCCTCTCATGGTTCTTGTGTGTATTGTGTATCACCCATATTTCCCTATAGTTTGTCCCTATTTTTACGTCGTTTTTTACAAGTCGACAAATCTTATAAACATGTCTTGTTTTTCTTCAGTCTTGCTTCCATTATTAACCTCGTAAATACTAAGTGTCTGGTACCTTTACCTTTCCTATAGATATACTAATCGTCATCTAACAGATCTTCAATTTTCTTTTCCATTATTCTGTATATTACTCTTGTCAGCAGCTTGACTGCATGAGCTGTTAAGGGGAGACGGTGGCAGAAATTATGAAAAATTTACAAATTATTTTTATTTGCTTATTTGATAGTAAATATAATTGAGATTATTATCCCAAATTTTTTCCTTGAAATTTGAACTATAAATGGCATAAAAAATTAAAAACCTAAGCAGTGTAAAGCGCCAAGCCCACTTTTCAATGTACCAAATGAAGGAAAAATTTTATTACAGAATTTGGCCTGTGAACCTAGAAAATATAGCTTTAGAAGGCAGTGATTTTTTGTATACATAACAGCAGTGTTGTAAAGAAGGCTGTGGAGCCATTTTCTTGTTCAATCAGTGTGGTATAGAAGGCTGTGGAGTGTTGTAAATAAGTTTGGTGCTGTTCAGTGGAATTCGTGTGATGCTGGATTTATTGTGCCATTCTTTGTGCAAGGTTGAATCTGTTGATCCCTTTTTTAATGCCTAGGCCTGGTAAAGTATTTAAAAAATATAGTAAGTCCCATATTTCCAATACAAAGCGAAAAACTGACATTGAGGTTAGGGTCAGGCCTGCAGATGTAAAAATTAGCTTGTCTCCAAGTGCATCTAAAATAAAAATTGGGAGAAGGATTGTGTCAGAAGAAACAAATAATGACAGAAATACAGGTTTCAGAATTGTGGATCTGGAAATGGTGGCTGAAACACTTAGAAAAGCCTGCAAGTGCTCTGTTTGTGGAGGAAATGTGGATTTGGTTGATGATGGAAAGAGAGAAGGTTTGGGTTGCACACTGCACATTTTGTGTCAAAACTGTGACGCTGACAGACCATTCAAGACATCAAAGATCAGTAATAGAATCTATGAAGCCAATATGAGATTTGCTATGGACTAAGACGTATAGGGATTGGAAGAGATGGTGGAAACCTTTTATGTGGTATTATGAACATGCCTGGTCCTCCCCTAAAATTTTCTGCAATGAATACTGCTCTCCTCGATGCAGTTGCAGAAGTAAGTGAAGAGAGCATGAAAATGGCAGTCCTGCAGGCAATTCAAGAAAATTGTGAAGCAACTAATAGCAAAGATATAGCAGTTTCCTGTGACAGTTCCTGGATGAAGAGGGGGCATACTTCAGTGCATGCAGTTTCAGCAATCATTAGTGTCGACACTGGAAAAGTATTAGACTTAGAGGTGATGTCTGAATATTGTTCTGCATGTTCCTTGCACAAGAAATATATTGATGCAGGTAAAGAAACAGATGGCAGGAAGCCCATAAAGCTGTTTGTAGCAGAAATTATGCAGGCTCCAGTGGTGGAATGGAAGCTGCAGGTATGAAATTAATTTTTCATAGATCTTTGCAAAAGTATGGAGTAAGGTACGTACAGCATTTAGGAGATGAAGACTCTAGTGCTTTCAAGAATGTAGTTGAAAGCCAGCCATATGGAAAAGATTGCACTATTGAGAAACTGGAGTGCTTAGGCCATATTCAGAAGAGGATGGGTGGACGACTCGGAAGACTTGTTGCAGACATTAAAGGCAAGCTACTAGAGGATGGGAAGCCACTGGGAGGTAAAAACGGACTAACAAAGAAGAGAATTGACAGCCTACAAGTCTATTATGGTGCTGCAATTAGAAGTAACCTCACAAGCTTGGACAGTATGAGGAAAGCAGTATGGGCCATTTGGTTTCATTACTTGTTGACAGACACTACACCTCAACATGGCCTCTGTTATAATGAATGGTGCAAATTTTTGAAAAGTAAGGAAAGTGAGGAAGCTTATACCCATAAAAATAACCTTCCTTATGAGGTTTCAATGGCTATTAAACCAACTTTTAGAGCACTGGCTTCACCAGAACTGCTAGAAAAATGTCTGCATGGGAAAACACAGAACCCAAATGAAAGTTTCAATGCTCTTATTTGGAAAAGATGTCCAAAGACTGTGTTTGTTTCCAATTTGGTGGTGAAGATTTCTGCCTTGCAAGCTGCAGCAGTGTTTAATTATGGGAATGTGGCAAGACTTCACATCCTCAGGAAGTTGGGCTTTACACCTGGAGTCTTCACTGAGCAGATACTGCAGATCATCGATAAGTAAAGAGGTTTAACATTTGGATCCAGACAGGCATTCTCATTGCGCTACCCACTTCTTCCAGTATAACAAATGTGTAAGATTGCACGCATAATTTTGAGAATGAAGCTCCTAAAAGACGCCGCCATGGGTAGTCCTCTTAGTCCAGTGGTGGCCAACTTCATCATGGAACAATTCGAAGCACAGCCACTGGCCTTGGCGACTTGCAAACCTAAGGTGTGGTACAGGTACGTCGATGATACTTTCGTTGTGTGGAGCCATGGTGAAGAACAGCTCGGTGACTTCCTGAGACACTTGAACGGCCTCCATGCCAACATAAAATTTGCCGTGGAAGTAGAAAAGGACAAGAAACTGCCATTTCTAGATGTGCTGGTCACAAGGGATGGTGAAAACCTGGGACACAGCGTGTATCTAAAACCGACACAAACTGACCGATACCTGCACATACTATCAAACCATCACCCGAGCCAGAAAAGAGGCACGATTAATACGCTCGTAATGCGAGCAGGACGAATATGTGATCCGCAATACCTTAGACGCGAAATGCACCTGGAAAGTGTTCTGAGGAACAATGGGTACTCCACAAGTTATATTAGAAGTGGAACAGAGCCAAACAGTCGGCGAAGTAAGGAATCAGAAAAAGAAATGTCGGGTACGGCCTTTCTACCATACATTCCCAGAGTGACTGACAGAATCGGCCGTATATTGCTCAAACACGGCGTAAAGACGATTTTCAAACCGACAAGGAAGATCAAAGAGTGTCTTAGATCGGCAAGGGAGAAAAGGGACCCACTTGCAATGACTGGAATATACCATATGCCATGCATATGTGGAAAAGTTGATGTCGGAATGACTGGATGATCAATCACCAGTATCAAAAAACATAAGCGACATTGCAGGTTGAGGCAGGTGGAGAAATCATTCCTGTGCAGAGCACGCACTTAGTGAGACCGACCACATAATAAAATTCGCCGACACGGAAGTTCTGGCTGTAGAGAAGCACTATCACAAGCGCTTGATCAGAGAAGCTGTAGAAATGCAAAAACACGCGAACAGTTTCAACAAGAAAGAGGAAAGCCTTAAGATAAACGGATCCTGGCTTCCCGTACTGCAGCGAACGACCGTCGCAGGTAGCATGAGGAGAACCGCACCGGAAATGACCGAGGAGATGCCCTCGGACGTTGGAGCGCCAGGTACATATAGTCTGCGGCCGCGAGCTCGGCTCCAGTTCACCACCGGCAATAGAGGGTGAAGCTTTGACAATGCCAGCCACTCGTGCTGGCGAAACGTCAGTAAAATCATTAGATGAATGTCGGCCGAAGAACACGAGACAGAAGCCAATAGGCAGTTTATCAACAAGTGGCCACGAATGCCTTAACAATTTTGTAAGATAAGTAGTTGTCACAGCATCAAAAATAACTTGACGCAAAACTTACCGGCAGTCGACATATTAAGAGAAAATAGCATGCATAGCAAACACTAAGAATATTCACAACTATTTTGTGGCCTAGGCTGAAAAGAGTCGGAAAAAAGATATGACTGGTTTCCTTTACATCACTTAACAGGTCGGCATTACCACAGTGAAACAAATCATCAAGAATGTCTAATCCTACTTAAGCAAGGCGAGTCACCTACGTTCACAGCCGACAAACTCATACAATTTCAATGTGAGTATAAGGCAATACCTAACACGACCTATGTATAGATGCCAGACCATATAAATACTAAGGCACAGATTTCTAATCAGTGATTAAAACTATGTATTGACCGAAGCATGATCAAGAACGGGGTGTGCCTCTTTCTTTGGGCTCCTCTAACCGTGCATTACAGTAATGTGGCACGGGGATTTCGGTGTGTACCAGTACTGCAGGCAGCTACACTATGTGATCGAACGTATCCAGACACATGACTGAAAATGACTTATAAGTTCGTGGCGCTCTCCATCGGTAATGCTGGAATTCAATACGTTGTTGGCCAATCCTTAGCTTCCACTGCCGCAGGCATGCGTTCCATCAGGTGCTGGAAGGTTTGTTGGGGGAATGGCAACCCATTCTTCACGAAGTGCTACCCTGAGGAGAGGTATCGATGTCAGTCGGTGAGACCTCGCACGAAGTCGCCGTTCTAAAACATCCCAAAGGTGTTCTATTGGATTCAGGTTAGGACTCTGTGCAGGCCAGTCAATTACAGGGATATTATTGTCATGTAACCACTCCGCCACAGGCCGTGCATTATGAACAGTTACTCGATCGTGTTGAAAGATGCAGTCGCCATCCCAGAATTGCTCTTCAATAGTGGGAAACAAGAAGGTGCTTAAAACATCAATCTAGGCCTGTGCTTTGACAGTGCCACGCAAAACAACAAGGGGTGCAAGCTCCCTCCATGAAAAACACGACGACACCTTAACACCACAGCCTCCGAATTTTACTGTTGGCACTACACACGCTGGTAGATGATGTTCACCGGGCATTCGACATACCCACACACTGCCATCGGATCGCCACATTGTGTGCCGTGATTCATCACTCCACACAACGTTTTTCCACTGTTCAATCGTCCAATGTTTACGCTTCTTACACCTAGCGAGGCGTCGTTTGGCATTTACCGGCGTGATTTGTAGCTTATGAGCAGCCGCTCGACCATGAAATCCCAGTTTTCTCACCTCCCGCCTGTACTTACAGAGGATCCTGACGCAGTCTGGAATTCCCGTGTGATGGTCTGGATAAATGTCAGCCTATTACGCATTACGAACCTCTTCAACTGTCTGCGATCTCTGTCGGTCAACAGGCGAGGTCGGCCTGTACGCTTTTGTGCTGTACGTGTCCCTTCACGTTTCCACTTCACTATCACATCGGAAACATTGGGACAAAGGGATGTTTAGGAGAGTGTAAAGCTTACGTCGAGACGTATGACACAAGTTACATCCAGTCACCTGACCACGTTCGAAGTCCGTGAGTTCCGCGGAGCTTCCAATTCTGCTCTCTCACCATGTCTAATGACTACTGAGGTCGCTGAAATGGAGTACCTGGCAGTAGGTAGCAGCAAAATGCACCTAATATGAAAAACGTGCATTTTTGGGGTGTCCGGATACTTTTGATCACATAGTATATCTAACAAAAAATTATTTGCTTATTTTTTCGAGGCGATAGTTAAAACTTTATGCGTATTTCTCTTACGTAAATCTGATTCCGAAGAGCTAAGTGATTACGAGTAGAGTGTAAACTACACTGTAACCTCTCTTCATTCCGAATTTTTTGTCGCTTATGTGCAGAGCCTCATTAAGCAGCAGTGGAAGATGCTAGCTGTAAAGTAGTTACCGCAAGTACCGTTGCCAAAGAGAGGGAAACATTCAACACTTGCCGGGAGGTGTGTGACCATAGCATTGGAATTTCGGACTATGACTGTCCTCAGCAAAGCTGATTTTACAGATTTCATTTTCTGTGGCCATTTGTCCGCAGTTGCTTTACAGTTCCTGAAGCTTTTTCGTTCCGTCGTTACAACAACAAGAAAATGTGTTTTTTCTCACCAGACGCATTTCGCTTTATTGAAATAAAGCATCGTCAGTGGTGGTGATTTCTGTTTGGTTTCTAGCCTACATCAGGAAATGCTGCTGCTGACACGTTTATGGTGTCTTTCTCCATTAGTCAATGATACCTATAGTCTAATTTTTCGCTGCTCAACAGAATCATGGATTTCTTATGTTTTACACAGCACACTTTTTCGTACACCACTGTTTACTGTCTACGAAACAGTGTGCAGTGTAAAACGTAAGAAATGCATAGTTCTGAAAAGCAGCGAAAATAAGACTATCTCAATAAAGCGAAACGTGTCTGGTGAGAAAAACACGCATTTTTTGTTAGTTGAAACGACGGATGGAAAATACCTTCAGGACCTGATTTTACAGATTTTACGTATAATTAAAGGACTCCGTGAGAGGAATTTTAAAGCTTAAGGATCACATCAGGTTGTTCACAGTTAGATGAAACACAGTTTGCTGATATGTGGTCGCCTTCAACATGAAGTTTAAGTCGTTCTATAAAACAGCATTACAGTCTTCAAGCTGCGCCAACATCATGCAACTCGCATTCAGGTTAACGCGCTCTGTACGTTAGGTACATACAATCCTTGTGTGAATGCTGAGGTAAGATAAACATGATCAATGCTGCAGCCTGTTTGTAAATGCAAACTTTCCTGGTGACTTTCTGCTGCTCAATAATCATGTATTGAACGGGGAAATGTATTTCGGTCTTACAGTGTTGTTTACAGAGTTGACGGATCAATTGGTTCGTGTTTCATAAATGAAAATAAAACTGCTCTGCATATTTGAAGTCTTAACGGAATCGGATATTTGAAGATTTACTTACAATATGAAAAGTAGTATCGGTGAAATTTCCATTGCACTTTAGTGAAGGTGCTAATATTACGGAGTGAGCGTATCTACATAAAAAAATAAAAAAATAAAAAAATAAACATGAGCTGAGGCGTGTGCTCCGTTGCATCACATCTTTAGGGATATGCAGAACTGATTTTCTCGTATGAAAATGTTTTCTTCAAACAGAGCTTTCTCCGAGGAACCTGACAGTTAACTTATTTGTACAGCATTTGAAACTGGAAAAATAAGTGTTCTTTGACCTGAAATTTTCCTTAACTACGACAGAAAAACATTGTTTAATGGGTTCCACAAGTACCTAGAAATTCTCCTCCATTCGTATATGTCGAAAGGTATCAGATAATGAGTTTCTAACAATTCTCTTCTCAAGAATACTTTAGGATTTACACTACTAAAGGAGTCCATAGTGTCACAGAATACAGTTACCACAATCTTCTCAGAACAGACGCACAACATTTCGATTCATTCAACACGCTCAGACTCACAACATATGCGATGTACATAGAACTAGTTTCAATGTCTTAAGGAAGAACTCCAATATGTCTTCATTTTAGTTTCATTTGAGGGAACAATGTTTCAAGAACATATATGGGAAGCTTACGAAACTACACTCCTGGAAATGGAAAAAAGAACACATTGACACCGGTGTGTCAGACCCACCATACTTGCTCCGGACACTGCGAGAGAGCTGTACAAGCAATGATCACACGCACGGCACAGCGGACACACCAGGAACCGCGGTGTTGGCCGTCGAATGGCGCTAGCTGCGCAGCATTTGTGCACCGCCGCCGTCAGTGTCAGCCAGTTTGCCGTGGCATACGGAGGTCCATCGCAGTCTTTAACACTGGTAGCATGCCGCGACAGCGTGGACGTGAACCGTATGTGCAGTTGACGGACTTTGAGCGAGGGCGTATAGTGGGCATGCGGGAGGCCGGGTGGACGTACCGCCGAATTGCTCAACACGTGGGGCGTGAGGTCTCCACAGTACATCGATGTTGTCGCCAGTGGTCGGCGGAAGGTGCACGTGCCCGTCGACCTGGGACCGGACCGCAGCGACGCACGGATGCACGCCAAGACCGTAGGATCCTACGCAGTGCCGTAGGGGACCGCACCACCACTTCCCAGCAAATTAGGGACACTGTTGCTCCTGGGGTATCGGCGAGGACCATTCGCAACCGTCTCCAAGAAGCTGGGCTAAGGTCCCGCACACCGTTAGGCCGTCTTCCGCTCACGCCCCAACATCGTGCAGCCCGCCTCCAGTGGTGTCGCGACAGGCGTGAATGGAGGGACGAATGGAGACGTGTCGTCTTCAGCGATGAGAGTCGCTTCTGCCTTGGTGCCAATGATGGTCGTATGCGTGTTTGGCGCCGTGCAGGTGAGCGCCACAATCAGGACTGCATACGACCGAGGCACACAGGGCCAACACCCGGCATCATGGTGTGGGGAGCGATCTCCTACACTGGCCGTACACCACTGGTGATCGTCGAGGGGACACTGAATAGTGCACGGTACATCCAAACCGTCATCGAACCCATCGATCTACCATTCCTAGACCGGCAAGGGAACTTGCTGTTCCAACAGGACAATGCACGTCCGCATGTATCCCGTGCCACCCAACGTGCTCTAGAAGGTGTAAGTCAACTACCCTGGCCAGCAAGATCTCCGGATCTGTCCCCCAATGAGCATGTTTGGGACTGGATGAAGCGTCGTCTCACGCGGTCTGCACGTCCAGCACGAACGCTGGTCCAACTGAGGCGCCAGGTGGAAATGACATGGCAAGCCGTTCCACAGGACTACATCCAGCATCTCTACGATCGTCTCCATGGGAGAATAGCAGCCTGCATGGCTGCGAAAGGTGGATATACACTGTACTAGTGCCGACATTGTGCATGCTCTGTTGACTGTGTCTATGTGCCTGTGGTTCTGTCAGTGTGATCATGTGATGTATCTGACCCCAGGAATGTGTCAATAAAGTTTCCCCTTCCTGGGACAATGAATTCACGGTGTTCTTATTTCAATTTCCAGGAGTATATAAACAACTTTACCGGATTTTCGACATGCGGAACAATATCCCATTATTAAAGACTATACATAAACTAAATATTAAAAAAATATATTTTCATTATCTCTTAAATAGAACTCTTTCCGACACTTCCAGCACAAGATAATTTGAGGGAAATGTGACGCATGCAATACAGAGGGGCCATGTAGGCCTATATATGAACACGGTGTCACCAATATTGCAGCAGCCGCCATATTTTTACCAAACTGCACACAGGAGGTACTTTGCAACAACATCGCAATGAGATACGCGGTTATCTACCGGCCATAACAAGGAATGTGTCTCTTGTGAAAAAACACCTCCAATTTACTATATGATAACAGAAAGTAGTGAGGCTATGGTGAACTGGCCATGGTTTATAAGCTTACTGTTGTACCGTCCTTAGTACTGTCCCCTTGACGTGAGCAAACACCCAGATTACCTAAATTTAGGAGCAGGGCTGCGGTATGCCGCTATACACACCCACACACACACATGTACAGTCTTAGACATAAAAACTGACCGTCGGCTGGCCGCCACAGAGACTAAGTCCGAGTCGTTCACTTAAGGTGGCCAATAAAACTCACTGCCCCTGACAACTCTAAGTCCAGCCATCTGCACAATCTGGCAACACTGTAAGATGCGGAAGTGTTAGGAGGAAGTGTTGTCTACTTCCGAGATGATATGGATGGAGTGAATCCGTGATCTTGCGGTAATCGTCGTGCATTCTAAACATGGAGTCGCATGTTGGCGTCGAACTATTATATATATATATATATATATATATATATATATATATATATATATATATATATATACCACATTTCGGTGTGAAGTTATGAGTCGAACATCGAAGACAATTCGCTTAACATTCTACCCACCCGCATTAACAACTATTCCAGAAACAATTCCGCACGACAGCTCGTGGCTACGTCGCGATCATAACAGCTTACGCTCGGGCGTTTCCTCGCGCTGCAGGGGCTACCGGCCACCGGCCAGACGCCACCCGCCGCCTGAAATCGGCGCCACGCTGTCAGTGTATGTATCAATGCCATTTTCGAATTTGTAGTTCTAGTTATTATCGTGCAGTTAAACATTGGATTTTGCATACTAGAAAATCGTGGACTACAGTTAAGCATTGTAAAATTGAGTCGCAAGCGGAAAAAGGTGTAACATCTGCAACACAACGTTTACTTTTGGTATAACAGAGGGGTGAATGTAGAGGAGGCAGCTAGAAAGATTTGAACTATGTGCGGAGCGAGTGCTTTTGGGATAAATACGCCAGAAAAAGATATTCTTGTTTCAACATAGATCGTTCTGCCATGAATGGTTTTCGACATTAAGGAAGTCACCACTAGTGATATATGTGACAGATTACCATTTTACCATCATGCGACATTTGCATTCAACAGGAAAAGTCCAGAAGTCTGGTGTAGGAGTACTGCATGCTCTAATTCGAAACAACAAAAATCAACGGAGTGACTATTATTGAACGTCATCAGGTCGCTCATTGAGCATTCCTATGCAGTACTGTTACTGGTGACGTGTTATGATGCCTGTATCGTTTAGTTTCTAAGAAGAAATGAAAGGCTGAGCCCCACCCAAAGACGTAGACTAGAGCAAAGAGTAGTGTGAACATAATATCTTACATCTGATAGCTCCAAAAGTGTGTTTTGGGCTACGAATTCTGCCCCAAGTGGTGTGTGCAACACAGCTGGAATTTGTTATTAACAACTGAGACACCTTTCGGTCGCAGTGTAAGAAAGTCGAGCAACAAACCTACATCACCTATCCTACTGCATGATAACTCACTCTGTTGATTTGAGAAACAAAACTATCCAGAAGATTGATAGGAAAGTCGTCTCTCAGACACTTATATTGATAGGGGGTTCCTCTCTCAAGCACTTGTCCCTCTCGTCATATTTTCGTAAAATATTACCTTTCCCGCTCTTGATCGATCAAGACGAAAATACTCTTAAAACTACTATGGTTTAATGACACCGTTAAAACAAGTAGTTTCCTACGGGCGTAGAATTTGTAAGCGACTGTAGCATTGTCAGATTTTTTTAGATATCGTGAAAGAAAATTCAGCTGCTGATTAATGTCTCTTTGATGATTACTGTTGCGTTTAGTAAACTAATGGTGAATGCAAATAAAATATTCACTTTACTAATACAAATTAAATTCAGCTTACTACAGAAACAATTTTGGTAAACATTTTTGGAAAGCAGTGATCAATTAATTGTTATATTTTGGCTAAAGTTCAGTCTTGATCACATCATGTCTGTTTTAATGATATAGGTAACCGGTTTCGGTTCTTTCTACAAAACCATCATCAGACCTGTGGATAAATTTTAAGAAATACTAGATACCAATCTTTAAATAAAATGAAAGAGTCTAATGATGTCAAAATTTAACAAGATAAAATAAAATTGATTATACCCATAGCTCCCTTAGGATGGTAGGCGGAGCTCTCCTCGCTGCTACGCAGTCGACTGATGGTTATGAGTGCTGAGCACGAGCTTAAATATGTAGAGGCTCCGCCTATTTCCTGTCACACTACTTCACAACTGCCAATCAGCGTTCATAATATGACGCCATCGTCAAAGTATAAACGTAGGAAATACACTAATAACATAAAACTGATTCATTTAAATATCTGATTAACAGATAGGATGTCTACAACTTATTTATATTTTGGATAAAAACAGTGAACTAAGATGTGTAATAGTTGTGCCCTCTATGGGCAACCTTAATACTATTACAGTGCTAGTTACATCAAAGATGTGAAAGTCTTTGGCGTTGTGGTATATATCGATTATACCGAGTCGCCTACATCACAATTGCATCTTTGTTGGATGCTGCAGAATCGTCTTGTTTTAACTGTAATTTTTATAGCAATATTCTTTATAGCAGTAGGCTAGCAGCCAAGAGTACGTTCCACATTATTTATTTCTGAATAACTGATGAGACTGCTGATTAATTTTTTATTTTTTTTATTTTTTTTAAATCATCGATCTAATAGTTTTTATAATAATCAATGTCAATTTAATTTTTTTTATGTTGTGCAGCATATATTACATACATTGCTTTTGCCATGAGTATAACTGGTCTTATATTTTTTTAAAAAAAAAGAGCAGATGCTTTTATTATAAAATTTCGTCAAAAAGGTCGTAATAATATTTTTCGCGAAAATCTAATTGTTCATTGAGCAGCATTGATGATTTGGTTTTCAAATGAGCATATATCTCGATTTCTTCTAGGATATTCATAAGTAAGCCTTAATTGTCACAATGAAGAACTTGTAAATTCTTTTGTACTGTCCCCTCAGCATGATTATTGAATGCTATATGATGGCCAAATACAGACTTTGTTCGTGAGGTACCCGACGTATGTTCTTTGTACCTTACTGCAAAATTTCGACCTGTTTGGCCGATATATATTTTCTCACAGTCTCTACATTGGATCTTGTACACTCCTGATCTGGTAGATTTTCCATTATCTTTACTTATGGTATGTCTTAATTTTTGTTGTAAAGTATTGTCAGTTGTAAATGCTATTGTCATTCCAGAATTTTTGAATAAATTAGTAACTCTATCTGATATGTTTCCCATAAATATCATCTTCATATATTTTGGATTACCTATTAGTGGAGTACTTTGTGATTGTTGTACTTCATTAAAAATGATATCTACCTGTCGTGTGTCGAAAGAGTTGGTTTTTGCAATTTGTTTTAAGATGGTCATTTCCTTTTTGATCTCATTAGCTTCTAGCGGTGATTTTAGTATTCGGTGTATCATAGACTTAAAAATGCTTTTTTATACTTGTCAGGATGACATGATGTGGCATTAATAATAACATCAGTGGTTGTAGGTTTCCTGTATATGGTGAATAAATATTTCCCATTGTTATTAGTTATAGTGAGATCTAGGTAGTTAATAGATTTTCGATTTTCATGCTCGACTGTAAATTGTAACTTCGGATGTATAGAGTTTAATTGTGTAGCAAGTTTCTCAATTTCATCTTTTGAACCATTATAAAGCAATAATGTATCGTCTACATATCGCTTGTAATATATGATTTTATTTGCGATATCAGGGTTATTTTTCAGGAATTGCGTCTCAATGTGGCTCACGAAAATGTCTGCAACTGTCCCAGCCAAGGAATTTCCCATTGCTAAGCCATCTTTCTGCAATAGATTTTAGTATTAAAAGAGAAATAATTGTAATCTAAAGTGCATTCAAGCAGTTTTATAAATTCGTTTATTTCGTCTTTAGTCATATTTTTGTATTGTATTAAGTTATCCCTAATTATATTAATCGTCTCAATAATTGGTATATTTGTATATAAATTTTTAATATCTAATGAGGCGAAACTTGCACTAGTTGGAATGTCTATATTGTGGATTTGTTGTGCTAGTTCATAACTGTTTTTGATACTGAAATTGTTGTCATATGCATAGAATGCTTTCAAAATTTTATTTAGTTTCATATTTAGTTTGTATGAAGGACTACTTCTGTAGTTGACAATAGGTCGTATAGATTTCTCTTTTTTATGCAGTTTAATCTGTGATCTTAATTTAGGTATTTGGGGATTCATACTTTTCATCATATTCTTTTCTTCAGGGGCCAAGAGGTGATTATTTTCATCGACTAATTTCTTGATCTTTAACTGGAACTTTGGAGTGGGGTCTTTAGTTACTTCAACAATCCCATTTTCATTAAAAAATGAGAGTGTTTTAAATATATAATCGTCTTCTTTAATAATTACCAGGGTATTTCCTTTATCGGCCTTTACCACAATTGCTTTCTCTGCTAGTAGTTTATTATTGATATTTTTAAGTGTTTTATCTTCAGTTTTTCTATGCAGTTTATTTTTCTCTTTTAAAATTAAGTCCTTCGTTTTTAGGGCTATCTTACATGCTTCGGGTTTATTTATTTTCGATATTTTGCTTTTTGCTATAAAATCAGCAATTATGTGTTTAACATTCGTATTATTTAGTGGGGGAGTTAAGTTATATTTTAAGCCTTTGTCAAGTAGCGACATTTCGGACTTTGTGAACTGAATATCTGTAAGATTCATTGTCCTTGGATAAAATTGATGTATATTGTTGACCTTTTCTAAAGGCTTATTTTGTTGTTTAGCTATGAGTAAATCAATTTTTCTCTGATGTCTTTGGGTAATCGCTTTATGTAAAAAGTCTATTTTCTCATCAGTGCTGCTTAGTAAAATAGAAAAAAATCAAAGGTGAGAGTTCATTACTTAGCAATAAATGCAGACTATACATTTCGACATTTAAAAGATCTTTTATCTTAAAAGCTTCTCTAATTTCAGATTTAATCCATAAAATACTACTCTTTTGTTGTACATATGTTACATTACTAGATTTGGATTGGATATTAATTCTAGCATATTTTGGTATGATATGTTCCATGAGGCAAGTTATATTAAATTTTATTTTCATACCAAGTTTCATAATTTTGGTTCTAATATTTCTAAACCTTTTGTAATTTCCAATTGCCTGACTAGACAAACTTTGCACAATTTTGGTAAACATTTTTGGAAAGCAGTGATCAATTAATTGTTATATTTTGACTAAAGTTCAGTCTTGATCACATCATGTCTGTTTTAATGATATAGGTAACCGGTTTCGGTTCTTTCTACAAAACCATCATCAGACCTGTGGATAAATTTTAATAAATACTAGATACCAATCTTAAGAGTCTAATGATGTCAAAATTTAACAAGATAAAATTAAATTGATTATACCCATGGCTCCCTTAGGATGGTAGGCGGAACTCTCCTTGCTGCTACGCAGTCAACTGATGGTTATGAGTGCTGAGCACGAGCTTAAATATGCAGAGGCTCCACCTACTTCCTGTCACACTACTTCACAACTGCCAATCAGCATTCATAATATGACGCCATCGTCAAAGTATAAAAGTAGGAAATACACTAATAACATAAAATTGATTCATTTAAATATCTGATTAACAGATAGTATGTCTACAACTTATTTATAATAAAAGCATCTACTCCTTTGTTTTTTAAAAATATAAGACTAGTTATACCCATAGCAAAAGCAATGTATGTAAAATATGCTGCACAACATAAAAAAATTAAATTGACATTAATTATTATAAAAACTATTAGATCGATGATTTAAAAAAAAATAAAAAAAATTTATCAGCAGTCTCATCAGTTATTCAGATATACATAATGTGGAACGTACTCTTGGCTGCTAGCCTACTGCTATAAAGAATATTGCTATAAAAACTACAGTTAAAACAAGACGATTCTGCAGCATCCAACAAAGATGCAATTGTGATATAGGCGACTCGGTATAATCGATATATACCACAACGCCAAAGACTTTCACATCTTTGATGTAACTAGCACTGTAATAGTATTAAGGTTGCCCATAGAGGGCACAACTATTACACATCGTAGTTCACTGTTTTTATCCAAAATATAAATAAGTTGTAGACATACTATCTGTTAACCAGATATTTAAATGAATCAGTTTTATGTTATTAGTGTATTTCCTACTTTTATACTTTGACGATGGCGTCATATTATGAACGCTGATTGGCAGTTGTGAAGTAGTGTGACAGGAAGTAGGCGGAGCCTCTGCATATTTAAGCTCGTACTCAGCACTCATAACCATCAGTTGACTGCGTAGCAGCGAGGAGAGCTCCGCCTACCATCCTAAGGGAGCTATGGGTATAATCAATTTTATTTTATCTTGTTAAATTTTGACATCATTAGACTCTTTCATTTTATTTAAAGATTGGTATCTAGTATTACTTAAAATTTATCCACAGGTCTGATGATGGTTTTGTAGAAAGAACCGAAACCGGTTACCTATTTCATTAAAACAGACATTATGTGATCAAGACTGAACTTTAGTCAAAACATTACTACAGAAACATCACGACGGCAGTCTATCTTTATAAAGCATTAAGTTCCAAAATGATTCAAAGGGCTCTTAGCACTATGGGACTTAACTTCTGAGGTCATCAGTCCCCTAGCACTTAGAACTACTTAACTAACCTAAGGACATCACACACATCCATGCCCGAGGCCGGATTCGAACCTGGGACCGTAGCGGTCGCGCGGTTCCGGACTGAAACGCCTAGAACCGCATGGCCACACCGGCCGGCTAGTAACATAAGGTCTTCGCTCTGACACTAACGGTTACTGAAAGTACCAAGACGAATTTTGCTCGAGCGCGATTCCCTTATTGAGTTTTTATCTGCCAGCTTGTAGCTCTACTACAAAGAATTAAAAATCTGGCTTTCAGCGAGTCTAGAAAGGCGAACGACAGCAGCTTGCACCTGGTAGCAAGCATGTTACCCGAGAATTTGTATTTTCCTAAAGTGGGAAGACATCCTTTTGTGGCTGAATTGTTGGCAAATATCAGTCAGACGTGTGCCGTTAGTCTAAGCGTTTCGGTGTGTTGAATTTGTACCAATGATTTTTCTACTGTTTTTTTTTCTGTCCCAAATAGAGTGTTGCAGTCTCCCATTAGTATTTTCACGTCGTCTTGGTGAATTTTGCTTATAGTATTTTCGAGTTTGTTCCAGAATTTTTCGACATTTTTGGTGTTTTTCTTATTTTTGATGTTGGTGGGGGCATGTGCATTGATGAGGGTAAATTTTTACTGCGTCTCTGAATGTGCATAGTCATAAGTCGATTGTTGATGGGTGTGATTTCTTTGACAGAATTAATGATAGATCTGTGTTCGAGAAATGCCATGCCTAAAATTAGTACGCTTTGGGCACCTTTTGTTCCATTTTGCTCTTGAAGATGTAATGGTTTCCGTAATGCACGGTTTCATTGACAGTTAGTCGTGGGTCTTGAAGAGCAATGATGAGAAATTTTTGTCGGTCGATTTATGAGAATTTTTTGTCGGTCGATTTATTATGTGAGATTATTTAGTTTTCGTATTTGGATCAATGTATCGATGTTTAGTTAAAAAAAAAAATAGTTCTTATGTGTGTGAAATCTTATGTGACTGCTAAGGTCATCAGACCCTAAGCTTACACAGTACTTAACCAAAATTATCCTAAGGACAAACACACACAACCATGCCCGAGGGAGGACTCGAACCTCCGCCGGGACCAGCCCAACAGTCCATGACTGCAGCGCATAGACCGCTTGGCTAATCCCGCGCGGCGTGTAGTTTTCAAATGCATGTTTTCTGCTTGTACGGAAATTTACAAAATATCTCTGCCGTGCTAACCTGGACTCCCCAGGATCCGAAATTCCAACTGCCGCCTGTCGACAGCCGTGTTGTGTCCCACCTGGGGTAAAGTTGACTGCTTGCACAGTTCATGTTTGCTTGTGTTTCATTGGTTTGACTTGGGTGATTCCAGGATCGCACAGGACCAGAGGGTGTTGAAGCCTTTGGAAGCAAATATTTTCAGCCAAGCTCATTGAGCGAACAGACGGTGACTGAGTATCCGTTGAGGATTGTGTTAGTATTTGGTTCACCCCAAGTATTTGATTTCCTCGGTACCACCCATATGCGGGAGGGTTTCCCGTATCGGCCCCACGGGATTTTTATTATTATTATTGTTGTTGCCAGTATGTCATCAGCAAATCCGATATGGTGCATCTTCCCTCCACTTGAAATAGATGTGCATTGTTCGACTCAGTATTTCCATCACATAAAAATGGGTTATAATTACGTTACATTGCTGCTAGTAGACATATTTCTCACTTTTTCTTAGGCAGTTGATACCTGTTACTTCATCATAGGAATTTATGTGTGCAGCATTGTTGGAATACAGACGTTCAAATTATCCGATTTCTGTAACTTCATTTCGATACCAGATTGTTCTAATCGGATTCAGCCAGTCAGGCTTAATGTGGATATCCGAATACGACTCTCATCATTTGCTGGACTGGGTAAACCACATTCTTAATCGGACGGTTTAATTTAGATAACTTATTTATGACAGGGCCTGAATCTTAAACACTGCGGAAAATAATAATACAATGTGCTTATTACTAATATGTTATTTAAATATAAATATATAAACGAACGAGGTAAACAGTTTATTTACAGGAGCAGAGCCCCATCCATCATAGCAGAGCGGTGCGAGATTGGTTTCAGGGCCAAGAGAGGATAAAGCAGTTGCCGTTTGTTCCACGATCACCGAACATCAACCAGATAGAGAATATGTGGGCAGAGGTAACAAGGTCATTGCCATGTGGACCTACAAATGCAAGCGACCTTTGGACGAATGTAGAAAACGTATGGTGGGAAGTAAACCATCACGCTACACTGTCGACGACTTAATGTAATCAATGCCCCTACGCCTTCGAGAAATCTTACGTAATGATCGTGCGTGGGTTGGTTACTAAAAGTATACTCGTCCACAAAACCCATGTGGACAATTATCTGATAATCGGTGAAGCTTTGCTTTGTCGCAGCTCTTTAGATACAAGTCCATTTACTATCAGTCTCCTCCTTACACTTCCTGCAATGCAAGGTAATTTGAAAATCTCATCCACTCGACGCCAACTAAGGAACTGACTGGTGCATGTGTTGTTCAACACACAGTAGTTGTCACCCTGACTGGAGTCAATGGCTGTTTGTGTGCGTGTGTGTGTGTGTGTGTGTGTGTGTGTGTGTGTTTTTGAGCACGCACAATCTGAATCAATACTATTAACATTAGAGAGACAACCAACAATAAATATTGCATCAAATTGACTGTAAGGTATTTTAATGCGATGGGAAGTTACAAACTGAATTTTTACCCAATCCACGACCTGCATATTACGTTAAGTAAGATGTATTAACTCCATAGTTTCGTTAGCAGAGACAGTGCGCTCTTGTTGTCGAGGCTCGCGACAAGTGCGGGATTAGCAATGCCCAATGCCGCTGCGTTTTGTTTATGTTGGCTGAGCGTGGACACTGCAGCAGACGCTTCGCCATAAACGGAAAGAAATCACCTTGGCTCTGACTGCAGTGAGCGGATATCACTGCCTGCGTGTTCTTATAGTAACCAACGTGAGGCTCTACTCACAGGTGCCATGGAACAATTGCAACTGGTATCATGTCATTAGCCATCAGAATATTAACCAGTGATGAAATGTCCACTCTATCTGAATCCCAAGAAAATAGGAATCTTCTCACAAAGGAATGTGAGGAGATATCAAAATTTATCCAACATACAAAAATTAACTGCAGGGCTTTCATGTATGCAGTAGTAGCACACAAGGAAATATTACGTCTTGGAAGCGTATATTGCATTTCCTCTTCTCATATCAACGCCCTTGTTTTAGTATGAAGTGAGAAAATAAACAAGAAAAACTTAAGTTCCTGAGAAGCATATCAGTTATTTCCTCTTCTCATACAATAACTTTTGTTTTAGTATGAAGTAAAAAAATAAACAGTGTAAGGTTGTGCAGCATAATGACACCAGATTCTTATCGTAGGCGCTATCGGAAACGCAAAAAGCAGGGAGCTGTCCATTCTTTTGTCCAACAGTGTGTCTCCTTTCATTCATTACTCCCGCTAGGAGATTCTTATTTAAGACTTGTGGGCATCAAGTTCTTCAGCAGAACAAGCCTTAAGTTATTGTGCTAATTACGGTATTGAAAAAATGCAACAAAGACGATTTCCCCTAAAACAGTGGGGATATTTGCAAATGCCTGTATTCAGCAATGACTGCCAGCTGCCACAATACTTCACAGAATCCATGCGACAGGCAACACAACTGTGTGTGCACTTCAGACTTCATTCAGTAAGACGTCAGGAGATGGATGGAAGCGTCAAATTAACGTCGCTTTCCGAGTCGTATTCAATCCAGAATGAGGTGTTATTAAGGTAGTTGAGCGTTCTAGCAATTGCACTTTTGTAATTCACATATGAGTATTCCGATAGCCAAAAGAACCCGTTAGTGTGAATCTATCGGGAACTGCATTAATATCAAATTGCAAGAACTTGAGACAATACGTGGACTCTTCTCTTCCCTGGGTGACCAATTACTGTTATGTAGGATTCTCTCCGTCCTATGCGTAATGCAAATGGAACTTCAGAGGCGTTTTCCGCTGTTTTTGACAAACATCAGCTTGTAATCACTGCGAGTTACAACTGCGTGAAGATATGCCTCAGGTTGTCAGTAGTTGTGGTGGTGTTATGCTGTCAACCTGCTTACAGTATCGTTAATGGTGGCACACATAATTTAGCGCTGACTGCCTACTTAAGTTAAGATAGTGTTGTGGCGTCGTCGCTTCTCTTTATTTGGCCTCAACTTGAGTAATCCGATTTAACGAACATAGTACTCCATTCGCGGGCTGCTAATGATACAGTATGACTACAGAGATCATCGTGCGGGTATTACATTAATTCTGCAATGAATTGCTTAACAAATATTACCCTCAGCTATGCAGCTGGACTGACTCATTACACAGGTACTCTATGTTGCACTTGGTTAAGGGATCAGTTCGCTGCAATCCTGCTTCTACTGTTCGGAAATACTTGTATATTTCATAAATGGTTCAAATGGTTCTGAGCACTATCGGACTTAACTTCTGAGGTCATCAGTCCACTAGAACTTAGAACTACTTAAACCTAACTAACCTAATGACATCAGACTCATCCATGCCCGAGACAGGATACTAACCTGCGACCGTAGCGGTCGCGCGGTTCCAGACTGTACCGCCTGGAACCGCTCAGCCACCCCGGCCAGTAGACTTGTATACTGACTATTCGTTATTTGACTAAATATGTACTACAATCTGATTCGCATATATATGACATGGGTTAGCGCCGGCACAAAGCCATGACTAAGGTTTGGATGCCGTTGAAGTCCCGTTACACTGATGGCAAGACAAATGATCGCAAATCACCTCTATTGCACCAAAAAACAATTGCATCTTAAATATCGAAGGACCGTCGTCCACACTGTGGTTCAAATGGCTCTGAGCACTATGGGACTCAACTGCTGAGGCCATTAGTCCCCTAGAACTTAGAACTAGTTAAACCTAACTAACCTAAGGACATCACAAACATCCTTGTCCGAGGCAGGATTCGAACCTGCGACCGTAGCGGTCTTGCGGTTCCAGACTGCAGCGCCTTTAACCGCACGGCCAATTCGGCCGGCGTCCACACTGTCACAGCGCGTTGACATACAGCTAAGACGGCAGATGAACATTTGTAACCGACTGGGCTTCGAACCTAGACCTCCTGCTCACCAGACAGACATGCTGAGCACTGTACTACTATTTTTTTTTAAAGTTTGAGAAGACTTTCAGCGCCAGGTAGGCGGAGGCAAAGAGGGCAGGGGTCGAAGATCCGAGACCTGGCCTCAATGCCTCCCCCATACCTATCACTGAGCAGCTGCATTATTCCCATGTATTCCATGTTTGCACCCATATATGCCTTCAAATCGTGGAACAATATTGAAGTAGTAATTAAGGTAAAATAAATTACAGATTGCCGCCACGAATGGCGTTCGTTCCTTATAGAACATAACTTATAACAGTGAAAAAGGTGACGTCAAAATACATAACAAATACTCATTCAGAAATATATTCACAATTTAAGTCATTATGCCGTTAATCACAATCCGAGTTGGAGTCTGTCTTCAGTTACAGCTAACCAGTGCGCACCTATTGCACTATTGTAAGAACCGAGATGCAGTATTTAGGGTTTAAAATTTTGTAAATTAGTTGTAAGAACTTATGAGACCAAGCTACTTAGGTCATCGGTCCCTAAGCTTACACACTACTTAATTCAACTTAAACTAACTTACGCTATGGAGAACACACACACCCATGCCGGAGGGAGGACTCGAACCTCCGACTGTGGGTACTGTCGGGACACAGCAGCCAACCTCTCTTCAGTGCCTATCTACACACGCTCCTCGTCAGACGCGAATTCCCATCTTTGCCGCATACCACATGCGCGGTACCACCCCCCGCCCTCCCCCGCGGCCACTCTATATTCCCGCTAGGGTTCGGACGATGTTGTGCGTCTAGCACTAAAAACTTTCGATGACCCGTCGAGACCCAAATAATTATACAGGATGTTTGAGGAGGAATAGTAAATATTGTAGGAGGTGGTGGCATTGTCAAATTGCAGAAAAAATGATATAACCCCCTGTATATGGATATATGTGTGGTGTCTGTTCTTTCGGGAATGTCCGAAAGAAAAGACACTACGAATCCGGGTTCGAATCTGGTCAGGCCCAAATTTTCATCTGACGCCGTTGTTTTATTTTAATGCGCATGACATCCTGGACATCTGTCCTTCAATCTTTAATTGATTAACAAGGCTGTCTATTTCGATTCGTAGTGTCTGTTCTTTCGGAAAGTCCGAGAGAACACACACACACACACACACACACACACACACACACACACACATTTTTGTCATAAGTGCTATTCGGAAAATGTTTGGCTACTCAGTGATAGTGCTGGACTGGAGCTGCATCGACCTACTCATTTCACTGGATATAGTTGTAATTTTCTGAACAATTCCTGTTTAATAAGTGACAGTGACAGTGTCTCTCATCGTTTACTTTGTCGGAAACCTGCTTCTTTCTGCCCTAGGCTATACTATAGCAATGAGTGATTGCTCACATTCTTGATACCTCACTATACGTGCTACTGCAACTGTAGCCAAAGATTCAAATCCCTCTAGAAAAGCATGTTTCAAGTCAGATGGTTTTGCTCCTCCCCTACTGTCATTGAAAACGATCACAACGAAATTAAGTATAGGTATCCTATGAAACCATTGCGTTCATACTGCAGTGCTGTGAAGATGAAAAATGTAGTTTTCACAATTATCAGATGACAGATGGAATTTGTCAGATTCCACTAATTATGATTGCATTATTAACTGTTGGTTCACAGGCGCTTTTCTACCGCTTATTGTAACTGTTATTTGTATGTTACAGCTGGAAGATTAGAAACATCAAATTTTCGCCATATGATATGTTCGAATTCACCCTAAGTCTTCACGTTCCGAACAAAGGCAGAATATCTTTCAGGAAAGCTGACAACAATAAGCCAGGCCATGCCTGTCTTCTGGTGAATGTGCCAATGACAGTGATCTCAATAACAATATTGTACCGCAAAAATATACATTGCCAACTCAACCACTGGAGAAGCTCCAAAACTGTGAATCGCGTCTGGTGAATATGCTTTCAAGGTTTCGGTCCGATTAAGTCAGTAAAACACAAATAATTGCCGCAGTTACTAATTTATGACATTTAGTTTGCATCCAGTGCATCGATGTATTACAAGTAATTGCGCTCTAGCGCCTAAACCTTGTTACAGAAATGTGAATAAGACTCATTGACATATAATGATGATCTTGCGGCCCTTGCCACCCGCAACCTTGAAACGAAGCTATAGTCACTTCCAAGGCCAGTCACAGAACACATCAGCTGGTATCCTTCCTGGCGGTATAACTGAAACTTGGCAACAGCGGCCCGCATCTCGTGGTCGTGCGGTAGCGTTCTCGCTTCCCACGCCCGGGTTCCCGGTTCGATTCCCGGCGGGGTCAGGGATTTTCTCTGCCTCGTGATGGCTGGGTGTTGTGTGCTGTCCTTAGGTTAGTTAGGTTTAAGTAGTTCTAAGTTCTAGGGGACTTATGACCACAGCAGTTGAGTCCCATAGTGCTCAGAGCCATTTGACCATTTTTTTTTGGCAACAGCGCAGAATATGTTTGGCAACTCTGTGACCGACGAGTTACTTCCTTGATGGCTCAGAACTATCCTGCTATATTCACTTGATATTAGCGTGTCATTTCAACTTAATACTGAGTGATTTTCGCTTGAGATGTGACATAAGGATATCAGTTAATCCTTTTGAGTCCACGAAAGCCGTTACACATGGGAAATACAACTACTGTCGCCTCTTATGTTGCGGTTTATCTGCCATAGCGCTTACGGGGTCAATAAGTAAGTGGAAGCCACCGCGCCTATTCGCTAGCTCCTAGGTATCGTGCTTGCCTGTCAGGTGCATGCTGCCTCTGTTCGCCTTTCGAGCCTCGCCGAAAGCCAGATTTTTAATTGTTTTGTGGCAGAGCTGCAAGCAGGCAGATACAAATTCAATGAGGGAATCGTAAGACCGTAAGACAACGCTCTAGCAAAATTCATCTTGCCTCTTTTAGTAACCCTTAGCGTCAAAGCGAAAACCTTGAGGTACTGCCAAATTCATAATGCCACCTTTTTGTTTTCTGCCGACATATTTTTGTTGTTGTGAATACATAATTTTATCTATGAACTGCCATATTTTCATAATACTTACTAAGCAAATCATGTGAAGTAACACTTCACCAACTTGGGAAGGTGGAAAAAGCACTACCCTTTCTGGATGCTCTCTGTATCTTCCTGGATGTCGAGTAATACGACCTTCGAGTAAATAGTTTGAGATGAAGAACCTAGTGGTGAATGAACTCATAGATGAGCTGAATGCGGGAGACTACTCTTGAAAAGAATAAGTAGACGATCTATTCACAGTAAGACTTAGAAAATTTGCTAGTACTGTTAAACCTATGTGCACTGAACAATGTGAAAAAGTATTTAAAGACGAGCCCCACGAAAACTGGTGTAGTATTATTTATGGGGAACCACGTCCAGCACACATACTGAAAAATTATGTTTCTGGACGAACTTTAGAGAGGGTTGTAGTGTGTCTAGAGGTAGCCCTGGATGGAAAACTATTATGAACACCTCACATAAAGAATATTTTCTACTGCGAAAGATAATCTTATAAGCACTAGAAGCTGCTGTAGGGAAAACTAGGGTCTAAACCCAGTACGTACTGGATATACATCCCTGCAAAAACACAAACGATAATTTATTGGCGTATAATATGAACAAGGTCGAACAGAAGGTGGCTGCTAGGGAGTCTGGCAAAGTGCAGAGACTGGCCTGCTTTCACAAACAGATGGAATTAGCAGGACATCCACTCTTGGAATGGATATTATGCTAGACATGCACGCCTTACACCTGTGGCTTAAAATGGAGGCAGCGGCAGGGACATAAAGGCTAAAAATTGGAAATAACTGGATATAGTTAGAATGTACGGAATCCCAAATCAGTAATGCGATGGCTGGGGAAATGCCGACTAACTACACAATAACTTCTAGCTGTTTCAATAAACTTTGCGCCGGCCGGTGTAGCCGAGCGGTTCTAGGCGCTTCAGTCTGGAACCGCGCGACCGCTACGGTCGCAGGTTCCAATCCTGCCTCGGGCATGGATGTATGTAATGTCCTTAGGTTAGTTAGGTTTAAGTGGTTCTAAGTTCTACGGGACTGATGACCTCAGATGTTGAGTCCCATAGTGCTCAGAGCCATTTCAACCATTTTTGAACCAATAAACTTTGCCATGTAACAGTTGGAAGCAGGGAACAGTGGAAAAACGAACCATAACACCGTGCAGGAGACATAATATAGTGGTTTACTGACGGGTCGAAAACAAATGAAAGTACCAGGTCTAGTGTACTGCCTAGAATCTCTTTAGGGAAGATGGCCACAGTATTACAGGTTTTTTCTGTCAGCACGTGCACGGAGGAAAATTAGAGTAGACCCTACAAAAATCGTAGCATCTACTTTTATTCAGACAGCCAAGCATCTCTGAAATCTGTATCAGCCCCTGCAACTAGATCGAAGGTCGTTGAAGAATGCCATGAAGCATTTTCTTTCGGACAACAGACACCACACATATATCTATATACAGTGTGTTCCAGGAGGAATAGTAGATATTTTAGCAGGTGGTAGTACAGATGAAAAAAATTCCATATAAATGCGTCCACTTTTTATTGAGTACAGAGATACAGCTGTTAGTACGTAACGCTAACAAACTCAAAACAAAGGCAAATGAGGACATTCAAAGTTGATTTTCAAAAATTCACCAACCAACTTCAGTGCACATTTGACTTCTCTTGATAACACCACGTGTAGCTCTACTGAGGTCGTCTGTGCGTTCTTTTATGAGGGCTGCACTATTCATAACCAGAACGATCAAATCGGCTCTTGGGTTTACTTTTTATTTGTAGACTTCGCCTTTAACCATCCCCGCGGGCAAAAATCCAAAGAGATAAGGTCCGAGGACCTTGAAGGCCAAGAAAAGTGCCCATATGTAATGATCCACCTTCCGGTAAATGTTAGGTTTGGATAATGTCACCTGACGACTAGAATGTGCAGGAGCCCCGTCATGCTGGAGGAACATACGCATTCTTGTAGCCAAATGAACCTGCATCTCGGTTCTTACAATAGTGCAACATGTGCGCACTAGTTAGATGTAACTGAAGAGAGACTCCAACTCGAATTGAGGTTAAGGGCGAATCCCAAGCGCATGGCCACGAACTATTGGGAGCGGAAACACAATGTCATCGGAACCTTGTTGAAGGACCATAAAATATTAGCTGTAGCCTCTTGGTATGTGTGGAAACAAAATATCTTCAAAGTATCCCTCCACACGGCGACTTTGCAGAGGCAAAACGGAGGACTTGGAATGAAAGACGTGCTTTTAAACTAATACATACCACTAAGACAGGCATCACGAAACTTCCTCTCGTCATATCCTGGGGATAGGAACGCTCCTGTTAATGTAGCATGCCAGCCTAGATTACGTCCGAAAGTACTATGGCGATTGGAGCTGTATAAGATTTCCATCAGCACAAACCAACACTAGAGCCGTCTATGATTATATTACCAGACACCGTCTTCACAAACAAACTCCGGTAAATTAACCTACAAAAAACTGGAGGAACGTCTGGAAAAATATCAACAATAAAATTCTACCAACTAGAGTCAGTGCCGTATGGTGCGACGTTGTAAACGAAACCATACCCTCAGCGAAACGATTATGGAAAATCAAATTGAGACCATCTCCATACGGCGACAAATTTCGGCTTGTAGAAACTGTAGCGCACATCTTCTTATGTGAAAATAGAATCAGAATTTGGAACTGGACTAGGAAGAAATTAGCACTATCATCAGAACCGCAGAAAGTCATATACCGACAACTGAAAGTTTACAACCCGACTGGA
Organism: Schistocerca nitens; assembly: GCF_023898315.1. Taxonomy (NCBI): domain Eukaryota; kingdom Metazoa; phylum Arthropoda; class Insecta; order Orthoptera; family Acrididae; genus Schistocerca; species Schistocerca nitens. The sequence continues at coordinate 278,991,100 of NC_064614.1, read as the reverse complement.
AATGTTACCCATCCGCAAAGTATAAGTTATTCGTGGCATCTGGCACAATTTGTTTTTTACGCCGTAACAAACAGAACTTAGAAGAGTACATGTTTTATATTGCAGAGGAACATTTTACGCTGAAGAAGAATAACAAATATAAGGAATGGTTTCAAATTTTTTTATCTATTGCTTTATGAGGGCTACGAAGAGGTGGACAGTTTATTTTATTAGAAGCAGAATACTATTGTTTCACTTTTTTATTGCTGGAATATTCTTTTACGTTGGTTCTAAAAACAGAACAGTTCTAATTTGGCAAAACCCCTAAAGCCGGCCGGTGTGGCCGAGCGGTTCTGGGCGCTTGTCTGGAACCGCGCAACCACTACGGTCGTAGGTTCGAATCCTGCCCCGGGCATGGATGTGTGTGCCGGCCGCGGTGGTCTAGCGGTTCTAGGCGCTCAGTCCGGAACCGCGCGACTGCTAAGGTCGCAGGTTCGAATCCTGCCTCGGGCATGGATGTGTGTGATGTCCTTAGGTTAGTTAGGTTTAAGTAGTTCTAAGTTCTAGGGGACTGATGACGACAGACGTTAAGTCCCATAGTGCTCAGAGCCATTAGCCATGGATGTGTGTGATGTCCTTAGGTTAGTTAGGTTTAAGTAGTTCTAAGTTTTCGGGGACTGATGACCTCAGACGTTACGTGTCATAGTGCTCAGAGCCATTTGAACCATTTGAAAACCCCTACAGCTCCAAAACTTTTCATTTGTTGAAAAATATATGTCTGCTTTACAGACCTAATATGCATCCAGTGCAAAATAACTTAAATTGTGAATATATTTCTGAATGAATATTTGCTATGTATTTTTCCGTCACTCTTTTCACTGTTATAAGTTAGGTTCTACAAGGAACGCACGCCATTGGAGGCGGCAATCTGTAATTTATTTTACCTTAATTACTACTTCAATTTTGTTCCACAATTTAAAGGTACATATGGGTGCAAACATGGAATACATGGGAATAATGCAGCTGCTCAGTGACAGGTATGGGAGCGGCATTGAGACCAGGCCTCGGATCTTCGACCCTTGCCCTCTTTGCCTCCGCCTACCTGGTGCTGAAAGTCTTCTCAAACTTTTTTTAAAAAAATAATAGTGCAGTGATCAGTATGTCTGTCTAGTAAGCAGGAGGTCCAGGTTCGAAGCCCAGTCGGTCACTAATATTCATCTCCCGTCTTAGCTGTATTTCAACGCACTGTGACAGTGTTGACGTCGGTCCTTCGATATTTAAGATGCAACTGTTTTTTTATGCAATAGAGGTGATTTGAGAACATTTGTCTTGCCATCAGTGTAACGGGACTTCAACGGCATCCAACCCTTAGTCATTGCTTTATGCCGGCGCTAACCCATGTCATATACATGCGAATCAGATTGTAGTTCATATTTAGTCAAATAACGAATAGTCAGTATACAAGTCTACTGGCCGGGGTGGCTGAGCGGTTCCAGGCGGTACAGTCTGGAACCGCGCGACAGCTACGGTCGCAGGTTCGAATCCTGTCTCGGGCATGGATGTGTCTGATGTCATTAGGTTAGTTAGGTTTAAGTAGTTCTAAGTTCTACTGGACTGATGACCTCAGAAGTTAAGTCCGATAGTGCTCAGAACCATTTGAACCATTTATGAAATATACAAGTATTTCCGAACAGTAGAAGCAGGATTGCAGCGAACCGATCCCTTAACCAAGTGCAACATAGAGTACCTGTGTAATGAGTCAGTCCAGCTGCATAGCTGAGGGTAATATTTGTTAAGCAATTCATTGCAGAATTAATGTAATACCCGCACGATGATCTCTGTAGTCATACTGTATCATTAGCAGCCCGCGAATGGAGTACTATGTTCGTTAAATCGGATTACTCAAGTTGAGGCCAAATAAAGAGAAGCGACGACGCCACAACACTATCTTAACTTAAGTAGGCAGTCAGCGCTAAATTATGTGTGCCACCATAACGATACTGTAAGCAGGTTGACAGCATAGCACCACCACAACTACTGACAACCTGAGCCATATCATCACGCAGTTGTAACTCGCAGTGATTACAAGTTGCTGATGTTTGTCAAAAACAGCGGAAAACGCCTCTGAAGTTCCATTTGCATTACGCATAGGACGGAAAGAATCCTACATAACAGTAATAGGTCACCCAGGGAAGAGAAGAGTCCACGTATTGTCTCAAGTTCTTGCAGTTTGATATTAATGCAGTTCCCGATAGATTCACACTAACGGGTTCTTTTGGCTATCGGAATACTCATATGTGAATTACAAAAGTGCAATTGCTAGAACGCTCAACTACCTTAATAACACCTCATTCTGGATTGAATACGACTCGGAAAGCGACGTTAATTTGACGCTTCCATCCATCTCCTGACGTCTTACTGAATGAAGTCTGAAGTGCACGCACAGTTGTGTTGCCTGCCGCATGGATTCTGTGAAGTATTGTGGCAGCTGGCAGTCATTGCTGAATACAGGCATTTGCAAATATCCCCACTGTTTTAGGGGAAATCGTCTTTGTTGCATTTTTTCAATACCGTAATTAGCACAATAACTTAAGGCTTGTTCTGCTGAAGAACTTGATGCCCACAAGTCTTAAATAAGAATCTCCTAGCGGGAGTAATGAATGAAAGGAGACACACTGTTGGACAAAAGAATGGACAGCTCCCTGCTTTTTGCGTTTCCGATAGCGCCTACGATAAGAATCTGGTGTCATATTATACTTCACAACGTTACACTGTTTATTTTTTTACTTCATACTAAAACAAAAGTTATTGTATGAGAAGAGGAAATGACTGATATGCTTCTCAGGAACTTCAGTTTTTCTTGTTTATTTTCTCACTTCATACTAAAACAAGGGCATTGATACGAGAAGAGGAAATGGAAATATACGCTTCCAAGACATAATATTTCCTTGTGTGCTACTACTGCATACATGAAAGCCCTGCAGTTAATTTTTTTTATGTTGGATAAATTTTGATATCTCCTCACATTCCTTTGTGAGAAGATTCCTATTTTCTTGGGATTCAGATAGAGTGGACATTTCATGACTGGTTAATATTCTGATGGCTAATGACATGATACCAGTTGCAATTCTTCCATGGCACCTGTGAGTAGAGTCTCACGTTGGTTACTATAAGAACACGCAGTCAGTGATATCCGCTCACTGCAGTCAGAGCCAAGGTGATTTCTTTCTGTTTATGGCGAAGCGTCTGCTGCAGTGTCCACGCTCAGCCAACATAAACAAAACGCAGCGATATTGGGCATTGCTAATCCCGCACTTGTCGCGAGCCTCGACAACAAGAGCGCACTGTCTCTGCTAACGAAACTATGGAGTTAATACATCTTACTTAACGTAATATGCAGGTCGTGGTTTGGGTAAAAATTCAGTTTGTAACTTCCCATCGCATTACAATACCTTACAGTCAATTTGATGCAATATTTATTGTTGGTTGTCTCTCTAATGTTAATACACTCCTGGAAATGGAAAAAAGAACACATTGACACCGGTGTGTCAGACCCACCATACTTGCTCCGGACACTGCGAGAGGGCTGTACAAGCAATGATCACACGCACGGCACAGCGGACACCCAGGAACCGCGGTGTTGGCCGTCGAATGGCGCTAGCTGCGCAGCATTTGTGCACCGCCGCCGTCAGTGTCAGCCAGTTTGCCGTGGCATTCGGAGCTCCATCGCAGTCTTTAACACTGGTAGCATGCCGCGACAGCGTGGACGTGAACCGTATGTGCAGTTGACGGACTTTGAGCGAGGGCGTATAGTGGGCATGCGGGAGGTCGGGTGGACGTACCGCCGAATTGCTCAACACGTGGGGCGTGAGGTCTCCACAGTATATCGATGTTGTCGCCAGTGGTCGGCGGAAGGTGCACGTGCCCGTCGACCTGGGACCGGACCGCAGCGACGCACGGATGCACGCCAAGACCGTAGGATCCTACGCAGTGCCGTAGGGGACCGCACCGCCACTTCCCAGCAAATTAGGGACACTGTTGCTCCTGGGGTATCGGCGAGGACCATTCGCAACCGTCTCCATGAAGCTGGGCTACGGTCCCGCACACCGTTAGGCCGTCTTCCGCTCACGCCCCAACATCGTGCAGCCCGCCTCCAGTGGTGTCGCGACAGGCGTGAATGGAGGGACGAATGGAGACGTGTCGTCTTCAGCGATGAGAGTCGCTTCTGCCTTGGTGCCAATGATGGTCGTATGCGTGTTTGGCGCCGTGCAGGTGAGCGCCACAATCAGGACTGCATACGACCGAGGCACACAGGGCCAACACCCGGCATCATGGTGTGGGGAGCGATCTGCTACACTGGCCGTACACCACTGGTGATCGTCGAGGGGACACTGAATAGTGCACGGTACATCCAAACCGTCATCGAACCCATCGTTCTACCATTCCTAGACCGGCAAGGGAACTTGCTGTTCCAACAGGACAATGCACGTCCGCATGTATCCTGTGCCACCCAACGTGCTCTAGAAGGTGTAAGTCAACTACCCTGGCCAGCAAGATCTCCGGATCTGTCCCCCATTGAGCATGTTTGGGACTGGATGAAGCGTCGTCTCACGCGGTCTGCACGTCCAGCACGAACGCTGGTCCAACTGAGGCGCCAGGTGGAAATGGCATGGCAAGCCGTTCCACAGGACTACATCCAGCATCTCTACGATCGTCTCCATGGGAGAATAGCAGCCTGCATTGCTGCGAAAGGTGGATATACACTGTACTAGTGCCGACATTGTGCATGCTCTGTTGCCTGTGTCTATGTGCCTGTGGTTCTGTCAGTGTGATCATGTGATGTATCTGACCCCAGGAATGTGTCAATAAAGTTTCCCCTTCCTGGGACAATGAATTCACGGTGTTCTTATTTCAATTTCCAGGAGTGTATATACAAACAGTTGGACACGAACATGTGACTCCAAGTTTAGAATGCAAGACGATTACCGCAAGACCATGGGCTCACACCAACCATATCATCTCGGAAGTAGACAACACTTCCTCCTAACACTTCGGCATCTTACAGTGTTGCCAGATTGTGCAGATGGCCTGACTTAAGAGTTGTCATGGGCGGTCAGCTTTATTGGCCACCTTAAGTGAACGACTCGGACTTAGCCTCTGTGACGGCCAGCCGACGGTCAGTTTTTATGTCTAAGACTGTGCATGCACACTACATGCTATACGGTGCGATTATTTGTTTGTTGCAGCTGTGCCTCATTATTTTGGTCTCGTAGATCGATTTCTGATTCCCTGCTCCGCAATATTTGTTCACGTAGTTTGATTTACGACTCTCAAAGATGCGACAACGACAGTTCGTCCTTCGCAGCCAAGAGTTCTGCTAGGTCAGTCTGTCGTCCTTGCTCCGCCATCTTTGTTCTTGTAGATCAGTCTGTGTCCCCCTGCTTCGTCATCTTTGTTCTCATACTTCGATCAATGCTACACCATATTTTGTCTTGTAGTTCATCTCTCACCCCTTAGATCTCTCAACCCCTGCTTCACCATATTTGTTCTTGTCGATTGCTCTTTGTACCAAATGAATTTACACTACGTAAATTGCTGGAAGGCTGTAGTTTGTATTTCAAGGCTCGTGCAAGGTTCTGAATCTTCTGATGCCTGATAACCGTCTTGTCTTTGATCTGGGGTCAGTGCCCGCTATTGCAAATAATATTCAAGGAATGGTGGAGACCATTGACTAACTGTCATCACAGGATGTTTTTAGGAGTTTTTCAGTAATGATTCATTTCACCAAACAATGTTTTATGGGGAATATTGTACTGCATCATGTTCTACACTATAAAATTGCAGTTGATTTTACTGAATGGCCGGTGTAGGTCTTCATTACTTTAAATTTTAGGCCTACCTGAGGTTACGTTCTACTGGTGGTACACTAAACGAACTGTCGTCACCTGATGTATTTCAGAAGTTTCTCAGTAATGGTTCACCTCCCAAACACCATTTTAGGGGAGAAGAACGTAATGCATCATATATATAATAAACAGGACATGAATGCCCTCAACTACCGTCTTTCGGCTACTCTTCAGAAATAAGGGCACTTTTAACTATCTTGGTTTGGCCGCTTCTCATAATAACTTATAAAATAAATACATCATCATCATCATCGTCTTCATGAACAATGCATTGCTGCCTGTTCCACTTCAGAACTGTTCACGTCATCTGTTTAAGGAATGTCCTACGTTTCTCTTTGCTGATGGGTTGTTTAACATTGCAGCGTTAGTTATCCTACTATTAGACATTCGTTGCACATTGTAACTGAATGGAGAAAATAAAGAAGGAGACAGGCAGTTTAATGTTAGGTGCTGTGAGTGTGTTGAAAACAGGCGTTTGAGTACAGATCGGGAGAAAACGGTTTGCCAACTTTGGCAAGGGCGACTGACAATCACAACAGCCATTTTGTAAAAAGATGGAGGGATGCGTCATGGTGATATTTCTCCAATAAGCTGGTACCCAGACTCATCTGGTGGGGCAGGCAATGGTCCAGGTTACCGTACAGCCTAAAAGATATCCACTGGGAAACGAAATCAACGAATTACAGCCCTGCATTTCAGCTGAGCTGTTTGCTCTAAATAACGAATGAAGTACTCAAGGTAACAAATAAAGTACTCGAGATGTATTGGCAAAGAGGATTTGTCTCCTACCAGGTCATCTGGGCAGATTAATTACTTTTACCATCTGTAAGTACTACAAAAATAATATTTACAGGTAAAATAGTATGAAGGGAGGCACCAGTTCCTGATCGGCTGACACAAACACTCGTTGTGCAAGCAGATTTGGAGACAATGCTGCTTGAAAAATGACACTTGTTGCTGGACCATAACGAGCGTCGAACGCTACAGACTCTGTCACTGAAAGATTTGAGCAGTGATGTATAACATTGCTGAAATGATATAAACGTTTTCTGAGTATCGTCCCGCGTTATAATTTAAAGACTATGCGAGAGAAACCAACGTTTCGGGACACGTTTACACAGACGTTCTTCTGGGTCTCAACCCAAAGAAGACTTCTGTAGCCATGGCCGGAACGTTGGTTTCTCCAGCATAGTAGTCTACATTATAACGCGGTACGATACGCAGGAAACTTTTATGGAGAAGGTATCTGAAAGAAATGCATAATGAGACGAACAGAAACGACACTATTATTCAAAAACAGAAATTACAATGAAGTCACAGCGATTCATGACGACCCCTGAACAGCGCGATTGACAACTGTTGGATGGTTGTTGGTGAATGTGGACGTGCTGCTGTACATCTCCACGAAGCATGCTACATGTTTTTGATGGGATTTAATTTACAGAAATGGGCAGAATAGTCCGTCGTAATACTAGTATCCTGTCACTCCGAGAGCTACACCCACTATGCTGTTTCATGCAGTCGCGCATGAATGAAGTCAAGGCCAAATGCACCCCTGAAAAGACACACATGGGAAAGGAGTACATTGTCAGAATAACACTGACCGTATCGCGTTCAAACAGTTGGAGGTCGGTATACCAATGCAGCATTATCCTTCCCCACATATGTCAACTGCCCGCCGTGTCATCCTCTGTCGTGTGGCGCCATACAAATGCTGTCGTTTTGCCGACACTCCAGATCTTCGAGCCTCTACTTTTCAATCAAGGAGCTCCGAAATTAACATCACGAAGCTGAGTGTACCACCTATCAGTCCTCCCACCAAGGAAAAATAATTGGCAGTACTGGGCATCGAACCCGGTCCTCCATGTGGCAGCCATCCACGTTGACTACCCAGTTACGGAGGAGGACCTAGTTTTGCTACATGGTTACTTAAATTGCGCACCAGAGTTTTCCTGTCTTCATAATGGGAAAAAATTTATGACATTACTCTCATCACTAAGACACATGCCTGAAATAACATTGCACTGTCGTTGTTTTCTATAACTAGTTTTTTTAATTACTTCTTTCTGCCATGATGCTCCACATATGACTGGCAGCATTGTTCCAGTCTTCAGAGTGTCTGTCCTTATAGCTTCGTTGATGAATGGCACGACTTCAGACGGCATATTTAGTTTTATAATTGCTGGGAACTTAATATTTAATTTGGGGCCATATCAATCCTATTGGGTTAAAATGGCAATAACAAGCTCACACTCCAGTGACTGTGTGTCCGTATGTTTTTGATGGGAGACCGATTTAGTAAGTAGACAACTGTGTTTTATGGAGACTTAAATCAATAAGCTCCATCGTTTCAAGTTTGTCACTTGCTCCGAACCTTTGACGTTGAAGGTAATCATCTCCTCTTATCGCTTTGCCGTGACAGGTATCTTAGCAACAATAACAGAATGGAGCGTTATCAAAAAGAACTGTGGATCGTGTAGGCACGTAACTGGCAAACCACTTATCTCGACTGACCTCGTCCGGCAACACCATGGGCAAGAGGGCGACGTCGAACATTTTCCTTGAATAAATTTAACGAACTTCTTAATACCGTTGTTCAGTTTCGCGCCACAAACAATAGAAGTAACACAAAATTTTAACTCTGCGACGCAATGAAATGAAAACAAATCCTCAGTGCGCAACGAACGATCCCACAGGGTCGCAAGCCACCTGAAACCGCAGCATAATGCAGGTGAGCGGTTTTGCAGTGGTGAGGGTGGAGTTCCGGCAACCGCAGCTGATTGCTATGGCTACAGCTCGAAGGGGCGCGGGGATGGTGGGGGTTGAGTAGGGTTCTGATTGCGTGCCGTGCCTTCTTCGTAGCTCTCACACTGCTAGTTTCTTCGTAGCTGTCAATCCTAGAATACAAATGTTGATAGTGTTGAGACAGCAACCAGCCACAATTTTATTTTCAGTTCTTTTATTCAAAAGGTACCGTTACCGGTATCGAATTATTACGATTCATCTTCAGACGGTTTCAACGCTTTCATTACATGTGGTGTGTTTTTTTACATATTAATTGTCGTGAAATGTCGGTTTGTATTGTTTGTTTTCATGGTCCAAGACATGTCTCCTACCTTTGAAACTTTACAGAAGCTCTCCTGCGAACCTTGCAGAACTAGCACTCCTGAAAGAAAGAGTATTGTGGAGACATGGCTGAGCCAGAGCCTGGGGGATGTTTCCAGAATGAGATTTTCACTCTGCAGCGGAGTGTGCGCTGATATGAAACATCCTGGCGGATTAAAACTGTGTGCCAGACCGAGACTCGAACTCGGGACCTTTGCCTTTCACGGGCAAGTGTTCTACCACTGAGCTACCCAAGCACGACTCATGCCCCGTCCTCACTGCTTTACTTCCGCCAGTACCTTGCCTCCTACATTTGAAACTTTACAGAAGCTCTCCTGCGAACCATGCAGAACTAGCACTCCTGAAAGAAAGGATATTGCGGAGACACAGCTTAGCCACAGCCTGCCAGGAAGTTTCATATCAGCGCACACTCCACTGCAGAGTGAAAATCTCATTCTGTGAAACATCCCCCAGGCTGTGGCTAAGCCATGTCTTTGTAATATCCCTTCTTCTAGAAGTGCTAGTTCTGTAAGGTTCGCAGGAGAGCTTCTGTAAAGTTTGGAAGGTAGGAGACAAGGTACTGGCAGAAGTAAAGCTGTGAGGACAGGGCGTGAGTCGTGCTTGGGTAGCTCAGTGGTAGAGCACTTGCCCCCGAAAGGCAAAGGTCCCGAGTTCGAGTCTCGGTCCGGCACACAGCTTTAATGTGCCAGGAAGTTTCAAATCAGCGCACACTCTACTGCAGAGTGAAAATCTCATTCTGGATTCATTACTTCTGTTTCAAAACAGGACTGATAACGCAGAGATAATAATAAAATTGTAAAAAAGATCACTAGTCTCACCAACATGACAAAAAACGCCATACTAATTTATAGTTATTCCCGGAGCACTTATTCACTTCCCGCGGAACAAAGTTGTTACGCGGAACACAATTTGGGAAACCATGCGGTAGAGGTATATGTCGACAGCTGATAGCGTTTGGGGAAGAAAGTTTGACTTTCAATTTCTCACCCACTGACCTATAGTAGTGTGCAAAATGACGAAAGCAACTTTCCTATGATGTGTTACTACCAAGTAACATAGTTCGATGGAAGTCGGACGACACATAGAAAGAACTGCTACAATATAGACCAGAAAGTAACTGTACAAAATACGCAGTCACACGAACAGAAATGATACTTTCATAGAAAGACAATATTACGGTCATGTTGGACAACGCTGGATGTTTATATGGCGTGAGTTGAGAATACATAATTCTCCCACGCATATTATTAAACACCATCATTTTGGTGCTCCAGATGCTATGGTGTCGGTAGTCATAATGTTGCATGGCCGTACTGACCTCTAAATCTTTAAACACAGTACGCTCACTTTTCAAGGTTATTGTGAAACTGTTTTCCTTCCCTGTATGGGTCTTTTCAGAGGTGCTTTCGGCCATGACTTCATTTTTGTGGATGACAACGTGTGACCTCAACGAAGAGCGCAGGTGTAGGAGCTCTTGGAATGAGAGAATATACGGCGAATCGACTGGCCTGCCCGCTCCCCCGACTTAAATACATCGAGCACATCTGGAATGCACTGGGGAGAGGTATCGCAGCACATCCACCTACGCCAACGATCATCCAGCACTTGTAAGCCGCGGGAAAAGGGGAGGGGAGGGAGAGGATTCGAACGTCCTACCACAAGAAGTCCTTATCAATCCCGTGACCAACATGGGAGCATACCACAGAGCATGCTTTGCCATCCGCGTGTCTCACCATTTGTGATGTCCAGGGCATCATCATGAATTGCAGTGTCTTCAGTGTAACTGTTGTTTCTGAATGAAAGTGTCATTTCTGTTCGTCTAACTGTGTCTTTCTTTCAGTTACCTTCTGTTCTGTATTGTACTATGCTGTATTAGTGCTTTCTATGTATAGTCCAAGTTTCATCGAGCTATGTTCTTACAATAAATTTACTATCACTGTGTTAATATACATGGAAAGCGATCCGTTTGTCAAAATTTCAAAAAGGTGAAGTAAATATTATTAGTGTTATTCCATGTTTTGCGATGTTTTTTATGAGCAGCTTGAAAGACAGATCTTGTTGTTGTGGTCTTCAGTCCTGAGACTGGTTTGATGCAGCTCTCCATGCTACTCTATCCTGTGCAAGCTTCTTCATCTCCCAGTACCTACTGCAACCTACATCCTTCTGAATCTGCTTAGTGTATTGATCTCTTGGTCTCCCTCTACGATTTGTACCCTCCACGGTGCCCTCCAATGCTAAACTTGTGATCCCTTGATGCCTCAGAACATGTCCTACCTACCGGTCCCTTCTTCTTGTCAAGTTGTGCCACAAACTCCTCTTCTCCCCAATTCTATTCAATACCTCCTCATTTGTTATGTGATTTACCCATCTAATCTTCACCATTCTTCTATAGCACCACATTTCGAAAGCTTCTATTCTCTTCTTGTCCAAACTATTTATCGTCCATGTTTCACTTCCATACATGACTACACTCCATACAAATACTTGCAGAAACGACTTCCTGACACTTAAATCTATACTCGATGTTAACAAATTTCTCTTCTTCAGAAACGCTTTCCTTACCATTGCCAGTCTACATGAAAGACAGATAGAAACGCCAAGTTTGGCCGAAACCTATAATTTTCCATACATTATGCTTTCATTAGGTTGGTTTTTCTCTTTTTTGAATAATGAACGAATAATTTTGGTACGAAACTTAAAAGCATCTGTGAGGGTTATCCTCCTGTTGGTCTGCTATTTCGTACAGTATAACACTTAATAATGTGATGTATCTTCTGTACCGTATCAAAAACATTTCACCCCAATCCACACTCGTATGATCGCTTCACGTATTTAATCGGATTGATTTATTTTTCAAGCCTGGGAGATACGTTTTACTGGGTTTCAATTTCAGAAGAAAGTTATTAGATTGCTACTGAGACGTGGGACTCACGCTCAATGATACTTCAACTCAATACATACAAGACAATAATTACCAACCAAACATAAACTCTGGCTTGTAATTTCCAACAGATTTTACTTAACAATTGCATGACAATAGGAAACTGCTGTTACCTCAGATAACATACATAATTGCCCTAGAATTTGAAACATTACTAAACAGATAAAAGGTATACGGGTATCAAAGCCCAACTCAAACAATAAATAATTTTAAAACCTATTTAAAACAAAAATCTTAAGAATCATACAAATGGTTTACTGAGAAAAACTCCGACAGAAGCAGAACTCCTTTTAAGACATAACAGCAGAAACAACTCATAATTTCTCTTTTGAATAAGATATTATAAACCCAGTACAATGAAAGGCATCTCTCAGATATCACGAAATTTCAGTGATAAGTAATGGCACATCAAAGGTGCGCGGAATCTACAAGTCAGATCGAGCCTCAATGAAAGCTGAAAGGAACGGTAAAGAAGGAAAGACGGACGCCTCGGCGTCACCAGGAAGATATAATAAGATACTCAAATTCGCCGAAGAACTGGAGTCTACTGCAAATCACAGCGACCGTGATATCGGTTACAATTCACTGGTTGCCGCCAAGGTGTCGTCCCCTCAGTTAAACCGACCAGCTACAACGGACGACGTGCACCGCTGATTATACCACTGAAAAAAATTACGTAAAACCACCCAGCAACTGGGCAGTATCCAGATTAACACAATCCTTAACACGTTAGAAAATTTCCAAAACAGGAATACGGGACCCTCAAGCTTTCTTATTTTTCAACTTAATCCACACTGAACCACTATATCAGATACAAAAAATTATCACGCAATGAGCTTTTTGTAGAAGTAGCCAATTTTTTTTCTCACAAAACCTTAAATTATTCCTGCTCCTCTCTCATCACCTCCATACTATCACGTGCTCATCCTGCACCTTGCTGATGCTGGCTATGTTCTCAACATACTCAAAGGAAAGAACTTCCGTTTGCTTCAAATTTGATGTCGGCTTGGCACATGTAGCCAATGTCAAGTCCTCCGCAAATCCATCATTTCACACAGGTCACCACGTTTCAATAACTTGTGCACCAGTGGTCAATCCGAAACACTGGGAAAGCAGTTAACGTTTGATTCTATAGCATATCCGATTGCAGGCTGATACATTCCAAAGCCACTTTCACATATTTAGCAGCACAGACGAGACCACGGCCCTCTCATTGGACACAGTACACGCTCGCCAACCGCACTCATGTCTCCGTCCGCAGCCCCACCGCTGACGTCACAGAAAGAGGCAGAGCATGCGCAAAAGAGCGACCGCCGACAACCACACTGCACACCGGAGCACCAACCAACCGACCGAAACTAGATCTCTCCCCACAGCACCGTGCGCTTAAATAGCCGAAAAGCGACCAAAGAGGAAAACCGCGGCCACGCGACACGGAGTCGATTACAGAGACCTAAAATGAATACAGAGAAGCGACTGTCGCCGACAGCGTCACTTATTAGCTACCAAGTCCATAATGGGAAGACAGTGGTCAGTTTCAAGGGTAGGAGTAGATGTGATCACGAGAGGCAGCTGTGGGCACTAGCAATGGACAGTAGATGGTTCCCTGCGTTGGTGGAGTCCGCCAAACAGAACTGGTCCTGCGGGCCGCTAGAGAAGTATTCCGGTCCGATAGCTGATGCAGTCTATACATTTCACCGCGCTCTGCCTTGAATGTTGTAGAATTTATATGGGACGTCGCATTTTGTCCAATAATGTAGTCGTGTCGGTGCCCTGATGCAAGCATTAGGTCTCTCAGCACTCTCGGACGTAGTAGAAATTCGTAACACTTTCGTTGTAAGCGGTACTGGACGTCGATTGCTGAACGTTGTTGTGCAGATCGAGTGAAGCAATCTAAACTCCTATTAAGTAATTTCCAAAATGCCTTCTACATTAAATACAGGGTGGTCCATTGATAGTGACCGGGCCAAGTATCTCAAGAAATAAACATCAAACGAAAAAACTACAAAGAACAAAACTCGTCGAGCTTGAAGGGAGAAACCAGATGGCGGTATGGTTGGCCCGCTAGATGGCGCTGCCATAGGTCAAACGGATGTCAACTGCGTTTTTTTTTAAATAGGAACCCCCATTTTTATTACATATTCGTGTAGTATGTAAAGAAATATGAATGTTTTAGTTGGACCACTTTTTCGCTTTGTGATAGATGGCGCTGTAATAGTCACAAACATATAAGTACGTGGTATCACGTAACATTCCGCCAGTGTGGACGGTATTTGCTTCGTGATACATTACCCGTGTTAAAATGGACCGTTTACCAATTGCGGAAAAGGTCGATATCGTGCTGGTGTATGGCTATTATGATCAAAATGCCCAACGGGCGTGTGCTATGTATGCTGCTCGGTATCCTGGACGACATCATCCAAGTGTCCCGACCGTTCGCCGGATAGTTACGTTATTCAAGGAAACAGAAAGTGTTCAGCCACATGTGTAACGTCAACCACGACCTTCAACAAATGATGATGCCCAAGTAGGTGTTTTATCTGCTGTCGCGGCTAATCCGCACATCAGTAGCAGGCAAATTGTGCGAGAATCGGGAATCTCAAAAACGTCTGTGTTGAGAATGCTATATCAACATCGATTGCACCCATACCATATTTCTATGCACCAGGAATTGCATGGCGACGACTTTGAACGTCGTGTACAGTTCTGCCACTGGGCACAAGAGAAATTACGGGACGATGACATATTTTTTGCACGCATTCTATTTAGCGACGAAGTGTCATTCACCAACAGCGGTAGCGTAAACCGGCATAATATGCACTATTGGACAACGGAAAATCCACGATGGCTGCGACAAGTGGAACATCAGCGACCTTGGGGGGTTAATGTATGGTGCGGCATTATGGGAGGAAGGATAATTGGCCCCCATTTTATCGATGGCAATCTAAATGGTGCAATGTATTCTGATTTCTTACGTAATGTTCTACTGATGTTACTACAAGATGTTTCACTGCATGACAGAATGGCGACATGCTTCCAACATGATGGATGTCCGGCACGTAGCTCGCGTGCGGTTGAAACGGTATTGAATAGCATATTTCATGACAGGTGGATTGGTCGTCGAAGCACCATACCATGGCCCGCACGTTCACCGGGTCTGACGTCCCCGGGTTTCTGTCTGTGGGGAAAGTTGAAGGATATTTGCTATCTTGATCCACTGACAACGCCTGACAACATGCGTCAGCGCACTGTCAATGCATGTGCGAACATTACGGAAGGCGAACTCCTCGCTGTTAAGAGGAATGCCATTACACGTATTGCCAAATGCATTGAGGTTGACGGACATTATTTTGAGCATTTATTGCATTAATGTGGTATTTACAGGTAATCACGCTGTAACAGAATGCGTTCTCAGAAATGATAAGTTCACAAAGGTACATGTATCGCATTGGAACAACCGAAATAAAATATTCAAACGTATCCACATTCTGTACTTTAATTTAAGAAACCCACCTGTTACCAACTGTTCGTCTAAAATTGTGAGCCATATGTTTGTGACTATTACAGCGCCATCTGTCACAAAGCGAAAAAAGTGCTCCAACTAAAACATTCATATTTCTTTACGTACTACACGAATAAGTAATAAAAATCGGGATTCATATTTAAAAAACGCAGTTGATATCTGTTTGACCTATGGAAACGCCATCTAGCGGGTCAACCATAGCGCCATCTGGTTTCCCCCTTCAAGCTAGAGAAGTTTCGTTCTTTGTAGTTTTTTCGTTTGACGCTTATATCGTGAGATATTTGGCCCGGTCACGATCAATGGACCACCCTGTATACGCAGTAAGAGCTAATTTATATTATTATTTCAGTTTGATGGAGGACAGCTGTTCAAATCCCTTTCTACCCGACCATTCATCCACATTTAGATTTCTCATGGTTTCCCTAAACCGAGCTTGGGCTCTATCCCAAAGGAACTCTTCGTCGGCGGGATGGTAAACACTAATCGTACTTCTTTACCAGTTCTGAGAGACAATTCTGATACTATAGTGTGCCTAACTTCACCTTTGCGTCCCATGGGGTGACAGCACAGTCACTGCTGACAGTGACTCGTCCATTGGATAGGAACATCAGTTCGGTGAAAACTACGGCGTTGTTCAACTCGACTGAGACGGCAAGAGGTTCCAGCTGTTCTATTCTCTTAATTGCAGTTATCGTCCTAATACACATATACACTCACGCCATGATGAAATATGATACGATACTCTTGAACAATACTATTATACGGGGCTACTATAAATGATCCACTCGTTTCTAAAGCTCTACATTTTCCAAAGTGTTACACGCATAAAAATGATTGACGCATGAATAGAACCGTAAACTCACCAAGTTTGCATTTTGCACTCCACCAGTACCCTGTGAGTGTCACTCAGGACACACGACACACTTCCAAGCGATAGTCAAGTCCATTTCACACCTTCTGTAGCAACATGTACGTAAACACGGTCCTTAATTTAGCCGCAAAGGAACAAGAAAGCAAACGACCCCAGTGGTACAGGGTACCGTCCGCCACGCACCGTACAGTAGCTTGCAGAGTATGTATGCGGATTTAAATGTAGATGAAGGTCATAAGGCTTTAGGTCAGGCGACCTGGGGGTTAAGGGCCAAGGAACAGACTCACATCATCTTCACCACTACAAACAATCCAGCGATGCGGAAGTTCGTCCTCCGATGACGGAGGGGACCGTACGGTTGGAGGATGAAGTTCTGGTAAACAGCAGTAAGTTGTGGAAACAAGAACATCAAGCTAAGGGGTCTGTCTTCTCACAGATGAAAAACAGCTCTTACTAGGGAACCTCCCCATCGCACCCCGCTCAGATTTAGCTTTAAGTTGACACAGTGGATAGGCCTTGAAAAACTGAACACATATCAATCGAGAAAACAGGAAGAAGTTGTGTGCAACTATGAAAAAAACAAGGAAAATATACAAACTGAGTAGTCCATGCGCAAGATAGGCAACATCAAGGACAGCTTAAGCTCAGGAGCGCCGTGGTCCCATGGTTAGCGTGAGCAGCTGCGGAACGAGAGGTCTTTGGTTCAAGTCATCCCTCGAGTGAAAAGTTTAATTTTTTATTTTCAAGTGGTTCAAGTGGCTCTGAGCACTATGGGACTTAACATCTGTGGTCATCAGTCCCCTAGAACTTAGAACTACTTAAACCTAACTAACCTAAGGACATCACACACATCCATGCCCGAGGCAGGATTCGAACCTGCGACCGTAGCAGTCGCGCGGTTCCGGACGGCGCGCCTAGAACCGCTAGACCACCGCGGCCGGCTTTTATTTTCAGTTTATGTGACAAACTCTTATGGTTTCATCACTTTTTGGGAGTGATTATCACATCCACAAGAAAACCTAAACCGGGCAAGGTAGAAGAATCTTTTTACCTATTCGCCAAGTGTACAAGTTAGGTAAGTCGACAATATATTCCTTTCATGTGACGCACATGCCGTCACCAGTGTCGTATAGAATATATCAGACGTGTTTTCCTGTGGAGGAATCGGTTGACCTATGACCATGCGATCAAATGTTTTCGGTTCCCATTGGAGAGGCACGTCCTTTCGTTTACTAATCGCACGGTTTTGCGGTGCGGTCGCAAAACACGGACACCAAACTTATTTCAGTGAACAGAGACGTCAATAAACGAACGGACAGATCATAACTTTGTGAAAATAAAGGAAGTAAAATTTCCACTCGAGGGAAGACTTGAACCAAGGACTTCCCATTCCGCAGCTGCTTACGCTAACCACGGGACCACGGCGCTCCTGAGCTCACGTCATCCTTGATGTTGCCTATCTTGCGCATAGACCACTCAGTTTGTATATTTTCCTCATTTTTTTCATAGTTGCACACAACTTCTTCCTGTTTTCTCGATTGATCTGTGTTCAGTTTTTCAAGGCCTATCCACTGTGCCAACTTATAACTAAATCTGAGGGTGCTGCGATGGGGAGGTTCCCTTGTTAGAGCATCGTTTCTGAAATTGCACAGAAAACATTAAGCTCGTTGACGCGCCACAATTTCATGAGGATTTTCGGTACCTCACACTCTCACATTTTGTCGATTAACCTTTCTAGATCAAGTGAAGGTTGTTTCGTCGCTGAATATCAGCTTGGAAGCGAAATGTTCGTTCTCAAGTATAAGTATTTCCTGTGCTGTGGTAGAAAATTGAAGGTAATGGCCGGCCGGAGTGGCCGTGCGGTTCTAGGCGTTACAGTCTGGAACCGCGCGACCGCTACGGTCGCAGGTTCGAATCCTGCCTCGGGCATGGATGTTTGTGATGTCCTTAGGTTAGTTAGGTTTAAGTAGTTCTAAGTTCTAGAGGACTGATGACCACAGCAGTTAAGTCCCATAGTGCTCAGAGCCATTTGAACCAATTTGAAGGTGATGGCCATAACCTTCAGGTTTTGATTGTTGCACGAGCTACAGACGGTACGGCTTTAAATGTAATCGCCGCCGCAAAATCTTCCACACAGTTTGCTACGGCATGCCAAGTAAATGATTTGAACGGACAGCAGATTTATTTATTTATTTATTTATTTTTTACTACGTGCGAAACTTTTCCTACATCCTCGCCACTGTTGCGTCTGGCACACTTCGTCCACCGGAACTTTTCTGTTTAGGGAGACCAGTGTCCATTATCCACACCAAAGCATACTGCTCTGTTTACATGGTGATTATCTTCCATAATTCTTTCTGAACGCACGCTACACTATTGTAACAGAGGAACATCTTGCATATTCCGTTTCGTCGCCATTTTGTCAAGGCACTGCACTCGTAACGCCGTGTGGTGGGTACAATGCATACGGTGAATTTACGGCCCTAGTCATGCATCTGTCATATTTTTACATGTAGTAATTTGGAAAATATAGATCTCTGAAAACGAAATGATGGTTTGATAAGCTTGCATGTTGTACGATTACACATAAATCAGTCACAATGTTCGGTTATGGACAAAAGACTAGGCTGAATTTATATCGCTACAATACCACTGGTTAAGTTGGAAACTCCAGTGAAAACTCTTGAAATCAATGGAGAGAGGCCAATATCTAGCAGGAAACCGTGCATAAATTCGGATCTTTGAAATACCCATGATGATAGGTACCATGTTGAAGCAGTACAACGCAGGACCCTACGCTACAGTTAACACTATAAACGCCCAGAAAAATGTACAGATCCTGGACTGGCTTGACCGGTACACTTATACGTTAAATATAGAGCTTGTCTGGGACGCGATGAGAAGACGTGTATTTCATAGCAGCCTCCAAACCAGCAATATTCGTGAACAGCATACATTGAGATACGGCAAGGAGCTCATTAACATTGCATCCTGAGGCTATATGCTTTCATGCCACAATGAATATAAATGTTTGTAGTGGTGTCCGCTCTTTCGCACTTGTCCGAAAGAACAGACGCTATTTTGGTCCAGCAGCCACTATCAATTAGGACATGGGAATTACAGACATCGGTTGCGAGCGGGCATTGATTTAAATCAAAGGGGACAGTCGAAAATTTGTGGCGCATCGGGATTTGAACCCGTATCTCCTGCTTACTAGGCGGTTGCTCTGACCACTAATCCATCCAGACACAGTGGTAATCGCAAGTGCGCTGACTTCCCTAGCATGCCTCCCGTCAGACCCAAATTCTCAACATATCCACACACTGCTAATGTAGTTTTCCTTGCCCATTATCCTCATTAATCGCAGCATTTCGCTGATTCCCTTAAGAGTTAGAGCCTGGTGTGCATCCGCAGAGAAGGTCATTGGCTGTCCTCACTTTAATTACATATACGAGTATGTGGTGTCTGTTCTTTCGGATATGTCCGAAGGAATGGACAACACACACATATGTGAGGCGTGCTATGGTAGTCCGCGCAGTTGCTATGACCACTGCGTCCGGGTGGCTTAGTGGTCAGAGCATCTACCCAGAAAGCAGCAGACCCGAGTTCCAATCCAGGTCCGGCACAAATTTTCAATATTCTCTATTGATTGAAATCAATGACCGCTCGCGAGACAGTGTCTGTAATTCCTTCGTGTCTAGATATAATTGTGTATTAGTGCTCGCGAAAGCACGCCTCACCCTGCTGTTGATGATGGACATCAGTTCCAAATGAAATGATAGCTTCATCTACCGTTTAAACTTACTCGACTATTCTGTAATTAGTTGGAGGGTACACAGAACCACTTTCAGACTATTTCTCGACCATTCCACTCTCGAATAGCTCATAGGAAAAATCACCGTGTGAATCTTTCCGCCCGAGTTGTAATTTCTCTTATTTTATTGCGATGGCCAATTCACTCTAGGTAGCTGGGACTCAACGAGATATTTTCTTATTCGGAGGTTAAAGCTAGTCAAAGTTCGTCAAAAATCTCGAGCGAACGAAAGCCGCCTTTCTTGTAATGATTGTCACACCAGCTGGCTTAACAGATCCGTAACATTCTGTCCCATTTTCCGTGATAATACAAAACAATCTGCTCTTCGTGCAAATATTTGGATGGCCTCCATCGTTGCACAAATGGATAGCTGAGATGGTTTTTGGACCTGATGGTGATCTGATCCCAGACCGTAATGGATTGACCGTAATAAAATGTATCGTTACAGCTGTGTGTTGCATAATGCCAAAACGCAGTTCTTAGCATTCATTATAGCTGTATAAAACCAACTCCATAAAATACTCTTTAATAGACTTGTTGCATCTTATACATGTTCTTCACCTTCCCCACAACATTTTCTATGTGATAAGTTCAGTTTAAGGTGTTTGTCATTTTAGTCACTAGGTATTCAATCGTTGGGAAAGCTTTATATTCGTGTGTAACCAATGTTTAATGGAATTTTTCGTAGACTTACGGAGTACCTCACACTTTTTGCCGTTTGGCGTCAATTTCTTCTTCTTTCACCATGCACTTATCTTGTCTTAATAACTTTGCAATTGTTTTGATCTTCAGATGATTTTACTAAAAGATAAAACCATAATCTGCAAAAAATCAAAGACGACAGTCAGGACAGTCTCAAAAATCGCTTATTAAGATTAAGAAAAGCATGGAGCCTATAAAACTTCCGTAGAGAATCCCACATTTCACTTCGGTTTCACTGGATGAATTTTCGTCATTTACTACGAACTGTTTGATTTTTTCATGTAGGAAATCAATTGAGACAACTCAACGATATGCCATAGGCATCTCATTTAGTACCCGATATGTGATGAAAATCACAGAGTTTATAAATGGATGAGTAGGCTTAATGGCGTAACATTTCCTGATAGCGAACCTATGGCCAAATTAAACACAAAACAAGCGGCGAAAGGCATCACATCTAAAGAAAATACGTCCCAACGCAGAACGCTTATTTTCTCCAGGCTCTGCGCTGTTGCCACAGAAGCAGTTGGCGGAGCTTTCTCTATCTCTCCTGCGAGATTGGCACTTTTTGCGCGGACCCATTTATTCGAAAATTCTCGGACGAAAAATACTGTGGGCGCGGTTGCGGCGTGGGAGAAAGCTTGCGCGAGGCGCCCAAGTGAGTCGCGAAAAGACTTGACTAATCCCCGTCGGACGCCACGACGGGGCAGGAAAAAAAGGAAGAGGGAGGGGTGGCGAACTTTTTCGCCATGCCCGCCCGCGAGGCAACTTTCTGTCGGCGTCGCGAATCCCGAGCAGCTCGCGGCTGGGGCGAACGGCCGCGCCTGGGTGGTGGGGGGCGCCGGGTGCGGGGATGTTGTGCGAGGGTGCCTGGCTGGCGACGACCACCCCCACTCTGCTGCGTAGCCAGGCGGACAGCCGGAAGAGGACTGTCAGGTGCAGCGAAACACTTTGCGGGCGGCGACAAGGTGGTCCCCAGCGGTCCTGGCCGCTCCTTCTTATTTGTCTGTTTCTCACCCCTCTCTCCCCCCCCCCCCCTCTCTCTCCCCGAGACTCCTACTCCTTCCCTTTTCTTTTACAGAGGACAGGAAGGTCACCCTTTTGCCGCGCCGCTCGCTCCATTTGTGCTCGGCGACGGCGCATCTGGCTGCTGAAGACCCATAAATTATGAGGGGGAATCCCCTACCCACTGCCATCGCGGAGGCAGTAATTTAACTTGAGCAGTTTGAAGAGCGGGCGCTCGCTTCCCCTGTCAGAGTTATAAGTCGGCCAGCTCCGGAGACACCGCGCCACGCCAACTCATCTTTGAAGAGACGCCAGTGCACCTCGCCGTCTCCGTTATTTCCAAAGTGGTGGTACTACGACTGCCACGGTCGCACGCCGAGGAAAGGATAGCCCCGTTGCTGGTGCGTGGGGGGGACAAAAATTAATCACGACGGTACAATGTGCGTTCTCTGCCTCCGACGAAACTCGTCTCCTCTCGGGTCCGCATAGACCTTCAAATTAAATTGCAAATGTAGGTTCTTGGTGGAAAGCGAAATTAATTTTGTGATGAGGTCGTTACGAAACGCTGACATGCACATAATATATTCATTCTATACAAAATCTGAAATTGAAGGTGACGCTAACATTGGCTTTGTACCGTATTTCGGTTAAAATAAGGCGTTATAAATGAAAAGCACTAGTTGAGGAAATTTTAGATTATCAGTTTATTCAGTTAACCAGATTTCAGCATGCTGGTCTATCATTAGACTATGGCTATTTTCATCAAAGAGGATACAGCGCTAAAGTTCAAAGTCTGCCTAGAGTAGCCACTCGAGAGAATATCGTCACACTGTGGTCAGTATGCCTAAAATTTAAGGATTTCACGTAGGGAGGAAAAGAGTCATACTTTTCTAATATTTTGAAAGAGGTGGAGATTTTTCGTAGTTGAAATTGAATCACCAACTGACATTGAACAACCAGATGGAGCTACGTCGTGGGAGCAACTCATCTAACTTTGACTGTATTGCGAAAGCGTAGTGGTCCCTCAGTCTCGTTTATTACGGCTTGTTAGTCTACCTTAATTACCCCTACCCACCTTTTGGTTTTGTGATATATTTCATATTTGGTAGTGCCATTACTGTATGCACACTTTGATTTGTTTTTGCGTCTTAGTCTGGCCTCCAGACTTCTCATACTTGACATCTGCTTCCTTTATTACTTTTATTAGTGTAACGAAGCCTCGAATTTCATAGTACGCATATTGCATGGGGACTTTGTTTTGGTTTCTCCCATCCCACGTCCCGGTGACGCTCTTTTCACTCATGCGCCGTACACCTTGTTTTACCGCCAGCTGGGTGGCTCCCTGCTATGCTGACTTACTAGTAAGCGTATTGCTCCTTGCCCTGACGATATGTCGCTTTTGGTCCAGAGTCTCACATTCGCTCTTTGGTTATAGCACGTTCTTGTTACATGGCATTGGATGTTTTCCGTCGCCTAATATTTTATACACTGTCTGTCCGCCCTACGGACAACATGGGTTAACTATGAAGCTTGGGCCTTCTACATTCTCCACTATGTTTTTTAGCATTTTTAATGTTTGTAAGTACATTTATGTTTTTATCTGTTCTCATAATTAGGCGTTTACGGTTCTGGCGTTTCTTAGATGTATAGGGATTCAATCACTATAACTGTTTATTTCTTGTTTACGTATGCAAATATTTTCCCTTTCCCAACATTTTACTCGTTGGATCTCCGCCCTACGGGCATTATGGTTTTAGCTAACAACGTTGGTCTTCCGTATTCTTCACCATGTTGTTTATTATCATTGAATGCTTGTTAATACAGTTATATTTTTATCTAATCTTATAATTAGTAGTTTTTGGCTGTAGTATTACTTTGATGCATAGCGGTTCAACCACGATCAATGATTATTTCTCGTTGTTTAGATATGTACAAGATGACAAGTTACAAGCCAAGAAATCAGTTTGCCTTAGTAAAATTATTTCAAAATACGGCTGTCTGCGGAGTTCTTGCTACAAAATGTATCCACCATTGCCCCATGCTGTAGGACGTTGATAGGAAGCTTGAACGTTTAGCCAAAAAAGAAAATGAGCTTTACCTTTCCGGCACTTGTATGGACGGCCTGTGATGTTTTGGGTGGCAGCGACGCTCCATGCTTCCTCTTGTGTCTTCGTCATTTTGGCTCATGTTCGAAGTTATGGCATCATTTCTCGTCTTCAGCGAGAACTCGTCACAGGAACTGCTTCCCTGTCTTGTCACAGTGGCGCACACGTTTAAGTGAGTCCAATTCGACATGCTTCCTGTACTAGCTGAAGACTATGAGGCACCCACTGGCTGCACACTTTGCGAAATTTCAGTATGTTTTTAATGATGACGTCACTAAATCCGATCTCTGAGGCAGTGTCTGCTACCGTAAATTGTGTGACGAGATATCCATGCAGGAAATATAACTAAGATGTATGGTAGTGTTGCTGTGTCAATTGATAATTAATGTGATAAGAAGCATGAAGTTGATGAATCTTAGTAGGTAAAAAGAAGAAATGTGATGCTTGTACATTGACACAAGGTGAATTTAAATTGTTCTTACACGATTTAGGAAACAAGTATCAAACGGGATTAAACAAATGGGTAAAAGAACTCAGGGAAGGTCTGTCGAATCCGTTTAAACAAAACAGTGAACAACTTGTGCAAAATGTGTGAAATAAAATTGAACAAAGTAACTATCGTCCGACTTGATACTTGAACAAGTCTTTTGAAGACTCAGTAGGGAAATTAAAACTGACTTAGTGCAAATAAGCTCTGAATTAACGGTTAGGAAAAATGTTTTCATTGCTAGGAATGGAAATGACGAAGTGAACCAGGGGTGAAAATACTGAAAACGAAACGTTAGGAGAGATTATTAGTAACGAAAATAAAACACAGGACTATGAAGAGTAACCGGAAAAGAGTAAAGCTCAGAATTATGGAGTAATGTCGGGCACAGACGACGTAATGAAGGTATGGGAGTAGAATTGAATTAAGAAGAAACACAGGTGAATTATGCGGAAAGAGGTGTTGAAAAACAGAAACAGGATAACGGTGATGCTGAAGTAATGGAGAATGAATTTAATTGTTGCAAAGATGGTAGTAGTAGCAAGTATGCACGAGGAGTACGTAGATAAACCGACATATATATCTACACGGCTAACCAGCAACTCACAATTAAGTACCTGGCAGAGGGATCGTCGAACCACCTTCAAGCTTTTTCTCTGCCGTTCCATTCTCGAAAAGCGCGAGTGAAAAACCACCACTTAAATATTTCTGTGCGAGCTCTGATTTCTCTTATTTTGTTATAATGATCATTCCTCCCTAAGTAGGGGAGGGGGTGCCAAAAAAATAATAATAACACTATGAGGAGAAAGTTGGTGATTGAAATTTTATGAGAAGATCCTGTCGCAACGAGAAAAGCCTTTGTTTTAATAATTAGCATCCCAGTTCACGTATCACATCTGTGGCGCTATCTCCTCCATTTCGCGATAGCATAAAATGAGGTGTCCTTCTTGAATTTTTTCGATGTTTTTCGTCGATCCTATCTGATGCGGGTCTCACAACACACAGCAGTACTACAGAAGAGGCCGTACAAGCGTAGTGTAGGCAGTCTCTTTAGCAGATCTGTTGCATTTTTTGTGTTCTGCCAATAAATCGTAGTCTTTGGTTTGCTTTACTCACACCTTAAGTTATTCGTAATTGTAATCCCTAAATTTACAGTTTTTATATTTGCGTGATTTGTCGTGTAACCGAAATTTAGGGGATTCCTTTTGGTACTCATGTGCACGACTTCACATTTTTCATTATTTAGAATTAATTGCCACTATTCGCAGCATACAGATATCTTAGCTAAATAATTTTGCTGTTTGTTTTGATCATCTGATGACTTTATAAGACGCTAAAAGATAGCATCATCTGCAGACAGTCTAAGAGTGCTAATCAGATTGTCTCCTAAATCGTTTATGTTCAGGAACAGCAGAGGGCCTACAACACTTCCTTAAGAAACGCCAGAAATTACTTGGTTTACTCGATGGGCTTCCGTCAGTTACTACTAACTGTGATCTTTCTGACAGAAAATCACGAGTCCAGTCCCACAAGTGAGACGATAGTCCGTAGGCACGCAAATTGATTAGAAAACGCTTGTGAGGTAGATTGTCAAAATCCTTCTGAACTCTAAAAAATATGAAAAAAATTGACGTCCCCTGTCAACAGCACTCATTACTTCTTGAGAATGAAGAGCTAACTGTGTTTCAGCCGAGCGACACTTTCTGAATCCGTGTTGGCTCTTTGTCAATAAATTGTTTTCTTTGAGATAACTCATAATGTGCGAGCACAGCAGATGTTCCATGTTAGTGACATGGATTACTCCTATTTCCTTTCTTGGGTATCTTTGTGACTTGTGCACCCTTCCAATCTTTAGATACTGGTCTTTCGATGAGCAGTCGGTTGTATCTGATAGCTAAATATGGAGCCATTTTACCAGCATACTCTGAGAGGAACCTAACTGGTATACGATCAGCATCACTAAATACGGTTGTAAATAGGGACACAAAGAAAGATAGTAAGATCTGGCTGTTTAGACACAGTGATATAAAACGGATATCAGATTACCTGGCACGTCAAAAAGAAAATTTCACCTCCAGCACTGACAATGGCGAGACTCAATTGACACAACTCTAGACAACTGTGCAATACGGACAGTTACGTGCCGAGAAAAGTTGTGATGGATGGAAAAGGCGTACCGTGGTCCTAAAACCGTATTAAGAAGCCGTTACGAAAGCAAAGGGAGCTTCACAGCAGATTTAAATGTAGTGAAAGATTCACAGACATACAAAAATCAAACGAAGCCAAAATCAACGCAAGGAGAACATTACTTGTGAAGTGAAATAATCCGAAAGTAAATCTACTGACTTGACAAAAAAAAATCCTAAAACGTTTTGATCTTTCCTTACATCAGTAACAGGCTCGAAGCCATGTGTCCGCACACGCTGTGAGGATAATGACTTTCGGAAGGTGGAGGACCTAGAAAAGGCCCAAATACTAGACGTCTTTTTCGAAAACTGTTCCGCAGTGGAAGATCGCACAGTAGTTTCTCTTTTAAATCGACAAACTGACAGACATCGAAGTAAGTGAAAAGGAAAGGGAACTTAGGACTCAACAGAAGAATCGCCACTGTACCTGACGGGATACCAATTCGATTATATGTGGAACATGCGAAAGAACTTGCCTCTCTCCTAGTAATAGTGTACCACAAGTCTCTGGAGGAGCGGAGCGTTTCTAATCGTTGGAAAAAGGACAGATCATTCCCGTTTCCAAGACGGGTCGTCAAACAGACACAAAGAACTGTAGGCCCATATCTCTGACGTGGCCTGTTAAAGTAGTTTGTAACATGTTTAATTCTCACGTATTATGAAATTTACGGGACCTAAAAATCTTCTCCCTAGGCACCAACATGGATTTCGAAAACAACAATCGTATGAAACCCACCTCGCTCTTTTCGTACAAGAGACCCAGAAAGCAGTAGGTACAGGCCCACAGGTGATGCCGTATTCCTCGACTTCCGAAAGGCGTTCGATTCTGTTCCACACTGATCAACAAAATACGAGCGTACGGAATAGCAGACCAACTGTGTGTTTGGACTGAAGAGTTTCTAGCAAACAGAACACGTATGCCATCAATCTTCGGATGTAAAAGTAAGTTGCAGTGTACGCCAAGAGTGTGTCGTAGGACCATTTTTTCACAATATATGTAAATAACTAAGTAGATAATGTCCGAAGTTCGATGAGGGTTTTTTGCGGAGGATGCCGTTGTATACGGAGAAGTCGCAGCGTTAGGAAATTGTAGCGAAATTCAAGAAGACCGCAGAGGATAAAATCTTGGAACAGGGAATGGGTATTGACCTCAACATAAACAAATGTAGCGTATTGCGTATACATAGAAAGACAGATTGTTGTATGATAACACTTTTGTAGTTCAGTCAGTGAAAGCACTTACTTATAAAATATTTAGGCGTATACATACCCAATGATTTAAAGTGGAACAATCACATAAAATTAATCTCGGGTAAGGCAGACGCCAGACTCAGATTCATTGGAAGAATCTTCAGGAAATGTAGCCCTTCAACAAAGGATATAGCTTACAAAACCCTCGCTCGCCTAAGACCTAAATACGGTTAGGCAGTCTGAGATTCTTACAAGATAGGATTGACAGAGAAAAGAGAGAAGATCCAAAGAAGACCATCGCGCTTCGTTATAGATTCATTTAGTACGAATAAAAATATCCCAAAGATGCTCAACCTATTACAGTGGCAGTTGCTGCAGAAGAGACGTTCTGCATCATGGTATCTACTGTTAAACTTCAGAGAGCGTGCGTTCCTACAAGAGTCAACCAATATATTGCTTCCTTCTATGTATATCCCTCGAAATAACCATGAATCTAGAATTAGAGATATTCGAGCCCACACCGAGGCTTACCAGCAATCGTTTATTCCCGCAACCTCGCGGCTGGTACAGGAAGAGGAGTAGTGACACCACCATACATCGTGAGGTGGCTTTAGAAGTAAAGATGTAGATCTAATTTACTGTAAATCCTTCGGACGAAAAAACGTGCTCAATAATTGGTAGAACATACGCGTCACATCCGTCTACAAGGAAGGTAGCAGAAGTGATCCATAAAACTACCGCCCAATGCTACTGAGATCCATTTTTTTGAGAATTTTAGAAACTATTCTGGGCTCAAACGCAATAAGATACCTCGACCTCCTACATGCCAACCGGGATGTATTCCGGAAACACAGATCATGCAAAACACAACTCGCGATTATCTCACGTGACTACCTGAAGGCGACGGATCAAGGCAGTCGAGTGGATGCCGTATTTCTCAATTTCAGAAAAGTCTTTCTCTCAGTACCACACACTGATAACATTTCCAAGTGGTTCAAAGCTTGGTACGTTGCATTATGCGCAGAAATATAAAATTATGCGTTTTAGAAAACGAAAGATTCGCATCTGAAATCGGTCAACTCATAGAAATACCTGAACGTAGCAGTCTTCATGGATATGAAAGGGCACCAACATGCAGGGTCTCGTAGGTAAAGCAAGTGACAGACTTTGATACTTTGGTAGAAAATACAGTATTTGACTGTTTTCTGGAAATCATCTTAACTGGTTAATTATTTATTTTTATGCTCATAACATGCTTTTCTCCTTCTTGAATTTCAGTATTCTTTTATAAAAACAGAAATGAAATTCACATAATTTGAAACGCTCCATTCGAGTCACGTGATGCCTGTTATGTCACTGGCTAGCTCGCTGCTCCTTTCATAAAGTTACTTCACAGTGCTGTCTTGTTTTGGAATTTACGTATCGGAAAATGCATTACAAATAGTGTGTAGTACCACATTGTAGAAACACATTCATAAAAACTGTTACAAACAAGGATGGCGCCGGTCGACGAAATTAAACTCTTATTGTTAGTAAATTATCGTTACACCCACTTCCTTTGCACAACACTAGTAGAAGTCGGCAACACAGGAGCAACTAGTACTGGGATCAAAGAAATTTATTTAAGAAAATAAAATAAAAACCACGCTAAAATTGGTATCTCGATTGGTAGAGTGATGGACTGTCGAATATTAAAAGATGTTATCCATAGCTTGCTGGTTATAATATAGCCTCTGACAACATTTTTTTACTTATTTTGAAACAATTTCAAAACTTCGCCACACTCATTAGAAACAGAGTATTATTGGGTTTTCCTTGGCGTTTACATGCGCTTACATTTGCAATAGCTGTTCACATACGTCATGTTCAAAAACATATTTCCTAGTTAATGTGACCACACACTTTCTAATTTATTAGAAACAACTCTTTTAATCTTAGTACTGTCCATCTAGGATTCTTATTGAATAAACTTTTGAAGTTTCATCATCTTACGTAAGGTGAAGTTAAGTCTACTTCAGACACTGGCTTTAGTTTACACTCACAAATAGCACAGCCCTTACGTTTGCTGGCATACGAAACCTTATAGTCTTACACCACGTTGTACTGTATGAGAAATGTGATTTTCACTCTTATCAATACATATCGTCACTCTAAATGAGTGGAACATAAACGCATTAATTTTCATAACGTTTCCACTACCAGCGTTCACAAATTTCCTTTCTGTTGTTACTTGAAAGTTGTAAATGCCTTTTCCATCGCTAAATAGCTAAACTATTTGCAGAAAAAGTAGGTAAAAACCTATAACTTTGGCTAACACTCTTGAAACACACGTATAACTTTGTCTTACGCCTAGTCTGTGATGTCAGTGTGCGAACCATTCAACGAACCATCATCGATATGGGCTTTCGGAACCGAAGACCCACTAGTGTACCCTTAATGACTCCACGACACAAGGCTTTACGCCTCGCCTGGTCCCGTCAACACCGACATTGGACTGGAAACATGTTGCCTGGTCGGACGAGTCTCGTTCAACTCTGGCCTCTGTGACCGAGCGGTTCTAGGCGCTACAGTCTGGAACCGAACTACTGCTACGGTCGCAGGTTCGAATCCTGCCCCGGGCGTGGATGTGTGTGATGTCCTTAGGTTAGTTAGGTTTAAGTAGTTCTAAGCCTCGGGGACTGATGACCTCAGATATTAAGTCCCATAGCGGTTAGAGCCATTGAACCATCACGTTTCAAATTGTGTCGAGCGGATGGACGTGTAAGGGTACGGAGACAAATTCATGAATCCATAGACCATACATGTCAGCAGGGAACTGTTCAAGCTGATGGAGGCTTTGTAAATAACAAAGCGTTTTCGATCACTTGACCAAATCCTGATATTTATTTATTTTCAAGTTTTAATTACATAGAAAGAAGAGAGATTTTGTGAGAAAGTTGACCGTAAATACGGCCTGAATGTTATTATCACTCCGAATATCAACAATCCTAACCAGATTTTTAACACAGGAAAATAGCCTTTTCTATGCAAATACAACAGAAGAGATTAATTACAAAACACTTGTGTGTCGCAGTATAGAGCTTTGGACAATTTTGTGGGACACGTATCGCACAGAACTAATAGGGGATACTGAACGTTGAAAGTAGGCATAATTTGCAATTTTCCGTATACACTGAATAGCCAACGAAACTGGTATACCTGCCTAATATCGTGTAGGGCACCCGCAAGCACGCAGAAGTACCACAAGGCGACGTGGCTTGGACTCGACTAATGTCTGACGTGGTGCTGGAGGAATTGACACCATGAATCTTGCAGGGCTGTCTATAAATCCGTAAGAGTACGATGGGTGGAGATCTCTTCCGAACAGCACGTTGCAAAGCATCCCAGATAAGCTCAATAATGTTCATGTGTGGTGAGTTTCGTCGCCAGCGGAAGTGTTTAAACACAAGAGTGATTCTGGAGCCACTCTGTAGCAATTCTGGACGTGTGGGGTGTCACATTGTCCTGCTGGAATTGTCCAAGTCCGTCGGAATAGACATGAATAGATGTATGAAAGTACAATGAAATCCAGACCATTAGCTGCTTGAAGGCGTTGAGAAATATCAACGGGGACGGTTGAAAATGTGTGCCTCGACCGCGACTCGAACCCGGGATCTCCTGCTTACATTGCAGACGCTGAGCCACCGAGGACACAGAGGATAGTGCGACTGCAGAGACTTATCTCCGGCACCCTCCCCGTGAGGCCCACATTTCCAACTTACTGTCCATCCACATGTCATCTTCATATACGAATGGATGTAGGTGATCAGACAGGATTCTTACGTACATGTCACCTGTCAGAGTCGTATCTAGACGTTTCAAGGG
Source organism: Schistocerca nitens (assembly GCF_023898315.1). Lineage (NCBI taxonomy): Eukaryota > Metazoa > Arthropoda > Insecta > Orthoptera > Acrididae > Schistocerca > Schistocerca nitens. The sequence continues at coordinate 278,959,400 of NC_064614.1, read as the reverse complement.
TCCCACACCACTCCGCTTGAACAGTCCCCTGCTGACATGCAGGGTCCATGGATTGATGAGGTTGTCTCCATATCGGTACACGTCCATCCGCTCGATACAATTAGAAACGAGACACGTTCGACCAGGCAACATGTTTCCAGTCCAATGTCGGTGTTGACGGGCCCAGGCGAGGCGTAAAGCTTTGTGTCGTGCAGTCATCAAGAGTACACTAGTGGGCGTTCTGCTCCGAAAGCCCATATCGATGATGTTTCGTTGAATGGTTCGCACACTGACACTCTTTGGTGGCCTAGCATTGAAAACTGCAGGAATTTGCGGAAGGGTTGCACTTCTGTCACACTGAACGATTATCTTCAGTCGTCGTTGGTCCCATTCTTGGATAATTTTTTCCGTCGGCAGCGATGTCAGAGATTAGATGTTTTACCGGATTCCTGGAATTCACGATACACCGTGAAATGGTCGTACACGAAAATCCCCACTTCATCGTTTCCTCGGAGATGCTGTGTCTCATCGCTTGTGCGGCGACTATAACACACGTTCAAATCTTGATAACCTACCATTGCAGCAGCAGTAACCGATCTAACAACTGCGCCAGACACTTGTCTTATGTAGGTGTTGCCGATCGCAGCGTCGTATTCTGCCTGTTTGGATATCTCTGTATTTGAATACGCATGCCTTAACAGTTTATTTGGCGCTACGGTGTATTATATTGTTTTGCCTCTGCTACTCAGGAGCGATCTTTATTGTCATGCCGGCTGGGGTGGCCATGCGGTTCCAGGCGCTACAGTCTGGAACTGTGCGACCGCTACGGTCGCAGGTTCGAATCCTCGCTCGGGCATGGAAGTGTGTGATGTCCTTAGGTTAGTTAGGTTTAAGTAGTTCGAAGTTCTAGGGGACTGATGACCTCAGAAGTTAATTCCCATAGTGCTCAGAGCCATTTGAACCATTTTTTTACTCATATCTGCGCCCAATAAACGTTTCGTGCACATTTACTGTCGCGTCTGCTACATTAGGTTATATTTATTGCCTAAGATCTTTGAAGCGAGAGCGGCCAGGCGAATAACAACTGACGGCAACAAGACAGTCCACATGGTTTGCAAGTCTGAAGGAGAACAAAGCCTTCTTCAGCGTGCTTATGCTGTTTGATCTATTCTCGAGTGAAGTTATGCTTCTGCTTTTGTGTGATATTGTGCGCTTTTGAGCGTGGCTCCATTGAATTAAACTGAGGAGGATGAAGAGCAGTACCTGAAAGCAGCTTACAGATTCAAGATACAAAGAAATTAAAGACATTAGCTGCCTGTCTGCTTAGATTTATTTCAATGGATCACGTTGAAAAGCTTTTTCGGGACGAGGCCTCGAACCTGGGTCTTCTGCTTGCTGGGCAGATGCGCTCATCACTTAACCATCCAGACACAGCCGGCCGCGGTGGTCTAGCGGTTCTAGGCTCTCAGGTTCGAATCCTGCCTCGGGCATGGATGTGTGTGATGTCCTTAGGTTAGTTAGGTTTAAGTAGTTCTAAGTTCTAGGGGACTGATGACCACAAATGTTAAGTCCCATAGTGCTCAGTACCATTTGAACCATCCAGACACAGCGGTCTGCACAACTGCACAGGCTTGCTTGGCGTTCATTGTCTGGCGGGACATTCCTTTCACCATCGCTATGGTGGACCTCGAACAGACACACTACAACAGTTAGAAATCCTAAAAAATAGTTAACAATATGTGATGTAAGGCAAAATACTAACGCGAATTATTTACAGACGAATGGAAAAACTGGTAGAAGCCGACCTCGGGGAAGATCAGTTTGGATTCCCTAGAAATATTGGAACACGTGAGGCAATACTGGCCTTACGACTTATCTTAGAAGAAGGATTAAGGAAAGGCAAACCTACGTTTCTAGCATTTGTAGACTTAGAGAAAGCTTTTGACAATGTCGACTGGAATACTCTCTTTCAAATTCTAAAGGTGGCAGGCGTAAAACACAGGGAGCGAAAGGCTATTTACAATTTGTACAGAAGCCAGATGGCAGTCGAGGGACATGAAAGGGAAGCAGTGGTTGGGAAGGGAGTGAGACAGTTTTATGGCCTCTGTCCGATGTTATTCAATCTGTACATTGAGCAAGCAGTAAAGGAAACAAAAGAAAAATTCGGAGTAGGTATTAAAAGCCATGGAGAAGAAATAAAAACTTTGAGGTTCGCCAATGACATTGTAATTCTGTCAGAGACAGCAATGGACTTGGAAGAGCAGTTGAACGGAATGGACAGTGTCTTGAAAGGAGGATACAAGACGAACATCAATAAAAGCAAAACGAGGATGTACTCGAATTAAGTCGGGTGATGCTGAGGGAATTAGATTAGGAAATGAGACACTTAAAGTAGTAAAGGAGTTTTGCTATTTGGGGAGCAAAATAACTGATGATGATCGAAGTAGAGAAGATATAAAATGTAGACTGGCAATGGCAAGGAAAGCGTTTCTGAAGAAGAGAAATTTGTTAACATAGTATAGATTTAAGTGTCAGGAAGTCGTTTCTAAAAGTATTTGTATGGAGTGTAGCCATGTATGGAAGTGAAACATGGACGATAAATAGTTAGGACAAGAAGAGAATTGAAGCTTTCGAAATGTGGTGCTACAAAAGAATGCTGAAGATTACATGGGTAGATCACATAAGTAATGATGAAGTATTGAATAGAATTGGGGAGAAGAGGAGCTTGTGGAACAACTTACAAGAAAAAGGGACCGGTTGGTAGGACATGTTCTGAGGCGTCAAGGGATCACAAATTTAGCATTGGAGGGCAGCGTGGAGGGTAAAAATCGTAGAGGGAGACCAAGGGATGATTACACTAAGCAGATTCAGAAGGATGTAGGTTGCAGTAAGTACTGGAAGATGAAGAAGCTTGCACAGGATAGGGGAGCATGGAGAGCTGCATCAAACCAGTGTCAGGACTGAAAACCCCAACAACAACAACAACAACAACGACAACAGTGTTTCTTGCAGGAATGTTGTGTATTACCACTTGTCAGCAGGAGACTGTTCAAGATGGTGGAGGCTCTGTAATGTTGTGGGGCGTGTTCTGTTGGAGTGATATGGGACCCGTGATACGTTTAGATACGACTGTGACAGGTGACACGTACCTAAGCATCCTGTCTGACCACCTACATCCATTCATGTCTATTGTGCATTCCGACGGACTTGGGCAATTCCAGCAGGACAATGCGGCACCCCATGCTTCCAGAATTGCTACAGAGTGGCTCAAGGAAAACTCTTTTAAGTTTAAACAGTTCCGTTGGCCACCAAACTCCCCAGACATGAACATTATTGAGCATATCTGGGATATCTTGCAACGTGGCGTTCAGAAGAGATTTTCACCCCTCATCCTCTTACGGATTTATGGACGGCCCTGCAGAATTCATGGTGTCAGTTCCCTCCAGCACTACGTCAGGCAACAATCGAGTCGATGTCACGTCGCGTTGCGGCACTTCTGAGTTGTCGCGTGGGCCGTACACGATATTAGGTTGGGATACCAGTTTCTTTGTTCTTCAGTGTATAATTAAATTTGGAGTTAATAATCACAAATGAAAAGAGAATCTTGTTCGTTATTTATATTTCGTTCCTTACTTCAGAGTAAAGAAAGTACATTTTCATGAAGGTTGTAATGACTAACCATGAGGCCTTACGCTACTATCGCACACGGGAATTATACGGTAAATCATCTCGTACCTATAACTCACTCACCACTTCTCATGTCCTACGAATTGTATAGTTTGAGATGGTTCTATTACTTTCATAATTCGTTTTCAGATTCAAGAAGGTAAGTTTGCCTGGAGAATTGCAGACCAACAGATGTTCGCCGCACTGAAACAATGTTTGATGAAACGATGTATCACCAGTTACGAACACTCAAATGCTATGAGGCATAATTGAATCCACGATACCATATATGTTATTACCACCGATGTTGATCTGGGTCAGGGCTGTCCACTGCGTGCTAAACTAAATGCTGGCTGAGTCTGCGGGCCGCGAGCGTGTCAGGCCGCGACCTGTCTCGGCTTTCCTCGGGCTTTCCCGAAAGTACCCGGTACAGAGTGGCATTTAATTTAATATTGAAGTGCGACATTTTTCGATCGGCACAACTTTCTTCAGGTCGGCAGAGTAATGTTGTCAGAGCTATTTATCCTTCGCTATTTGTTCATAGTATGAAGGAAGTTCACAGGTGAAGCAGCCTTTTCTACAAAAAAGAAACTATCTCGCTATCTATCGTTACAAGCTTTTAAAAATGAGTGGAGATGACAGAAGAGAAGAATGAAAAAAATTGGAAATTTGTGGTAAGGTCTTATGGGACCAAACTGATGAGGTCATCAGTCCATAAGCTTATGCCGTACTTAATCTATCTTGAACTAACTTACGCTAAGGACAACACACACACCCATGCCCGAGGGAGGACCCGAACCTCCGACGGGGAGAGCCGCGCGGACTGTGACAAGACGCCCCAGACCGCATGGCTACCCCGCACGGCAGAGGATTGAGAATCTTCAAATACATATTTAGCAGTCGCATAAGCGAAGAGTACTACAGATTTGCTACGAAACGACATTATAATACTATGCAGAAAAAACTGAAAGATGATGTAGTTGACAATGAAAGAGCGAAAAAACAAGTTGGTTAATCCTAGAGACATGCCTGGAACGAATTTTCAATTTAAAACCCGATATTGTTGAATTTATGAAGGAGAAAGAAGTGCAGGATCGAAAATTAGAACGTCTGCAATGTACTGCAGGCTCCGCACTTTAAGTGGACTTGACTGCACAGTGCCCACAGTGAGACAATGCAAGCTGATAATTATCTAATTTCTGATTTGGTGGGGATACATTAAAAAAATATCGCACTGTAGAAGGGGCAAATTTTGCCGAACACAGCCAGTTCTATAAGCTCGCAGGTGGTAGGAAAACGCGAGGCTCGAAAAATTCATCATGACCTTAACAGAATTACAGGGACAGTTTCCGAAACGTTTTGAGGCCACTGCTAAACTTGCATGTTTTTGGGCTCTTTTAGAGACAGTTTGGCTTTTCAGTTTGAAAGTACCCCTGTGCCTGTGCAAATGCAACTAATTGATCTGCAAGGCAATTCCCGTTTTAAATGTAATTCCTCTTAGGTTGAAATGTCGTTGGTCGTCTACAACGCTTTCATCAGGTAGAGTTTCGACTTCGCCACATGGAAGTTGCAAAAGTGCTACAACAGTTCCAATAACACTTGTCTGAAAGACCTTCTCTCGATCAGAAAATTAAATAAGTCACGATAACGTGGAACGTGAGTGCGATAATCTGTGAAATTGTCTGCGTCTATCCGCATGGTGACAGGCTGTACCAAATAATAATTATATTACGACTTTACTGTGCCAAAAATAAATAATACTGAAAATTGGTTTTGTTTTTGATCTACTTTGTTGAGAAACTGCCATTTAAATGTGACACGTTCGCAGTTTCCACGTCTTTTCCTTTCTTGCTGTCAGACAGCTTGGTGTGGCAGTATGCAGTGAGGCTGAGCATTATGGCACTAGTGCTAGGACACGCCTCTCGAATTCTTGCCCGCTCCTCGTCTAAATGATTCTTATGCGATCAAAGGTCTTGAGAAATTTGCGAGTTAATAGTAGTAAATCATTTCAGATGCTCAACAATATCCGTTGTACTAAGCATGTAAGGCATATCCTATGGACAATCGGATCACTTAATTATACGTGTTGTCCTCCTCATTCACGTAGTAAGGATGGCACCTTTAATCACAGCGATTTTGTATGGTGTTTAATGACCACTGCTACAGAATATAGGCTTCTAATTCTACAGACAACATACGACGTATACGAAGAAGGGCAGAGCGAATGGTCATAAGTCTGCTTGACCAGTGGGAGAATGTCGCGGAGATGCTGAAGAAACTGTAACAGGCATGTGCTTGAAGATAAGCGCAAGCTATCCCGATAAAGCCTGCTTGCAAAGTTTCGAGAATCTCCTTTAAGTGATAAATCTACGAATATACGAGGGTGAGTCAAATGAAAACCTTAAATTTGTAACAACAAATAGAAATTTCGCACCGTTATCCTGTAAATTGGTAAGCGTGCTACAAACAGCGTGCAGAATGGCCTGTAGGTGGCAGCATAGTGCAGATGCACACATACCGTCGCAGTTATCAGTATAAAGATGGCCGCCCCACTTGCGACTTGCACCAGGGAACAACAGCGTTCTGTTAATCAGTTTTTGCGTAGTGAAGGGGTGAAATGAAGGTTCAGTACGTGATGCATGTTTGTCACAGCAGCAAGTCTACGAATAGAGTAGGAAGTTCGCAAATGGTGTGATTTCAGTGGAAGATGCTCCTCGTGCAGGTCAGGCACAACGAGCTGTGACGCGACAGAACATTGGAGCAGTTGAAGCCATAGTGAAGGAAAACCGCCGAGTGACACTGAGCATTTTTACAGATTAGTCATGGGTCAACACACCACATTGTGCATGATGTGCTCCAGTTTCACAAGGTGTCTGCAAGATGGGTGCCACGGCAACTGACTCCTGAAATGAGAGAACGACGTGTTGATGCTTATGAAAAACTTCTTCCGCGCTTTGAACGAGAAGGTTATGGCTTCCTTGCAAGAATCGTTACTGGGGACGAAACCTGGGTTCACTTCCACCAACCGGAAACGAAGAGAGCGAGCAAGGAATCTCGCCATTCCTCATCTCCAAAACCAAAGCAGTTTCGTACAGAACCATCAGCAGGGAAGGTTGTACTGACTCTCTTTTGGGAAGAAAAATGCGTCATTTTGGAGCATTACATGCCTAGAGGGACCACCGACACAAGTTCATCATACACAGATCTCCTAAAAAATCATCTGCGGCCTGCAATCAAATCAAAGCGACGTGGATTGCTGTCAGCAGATGTCCTTTTGCAACATGACAATGCAAGGCCCCACACTGCCCGTACAACAGTTGTAGCAATCATAGACGTGCATTTTGAGTGTCTTCCTCATCCATCATACTCGCCAGACCTTGCCCCAAGTGATTTACATATGTTTGGACCACTCAACGACGCAATGAAGTTTCGTTCTGATGAAGAGGTACGCCACGCCGTGCATGAGTGGTTGCGCGGACTACCAAAAGAATTTTTTCTAAAGGAATTTATGCACTTTGTAAGCGCTCAAGAGGACTTGCATTGATCGTAGGGGAGATTATGTTGAAAAGTAATACAGCTTTGTACCACTTCTGCACGATAAATAATATTTAAAAAATATTTAAGGTTTTCATTTGATTCACCCTCCTACAACGTATCACTCCCTTGTGGAAAGAGAGGACAAGATTAGACCAATAACAGCACGCACATATGCGTTTGGACAATAATTTACCTCTGCCGTAATACGCGAATTGTTTGGGAAGAAGCCAAAATGACTGGTACAATGGGAAATACCCTATTACACGCACTTCACAGAGGTTTACAGATTACTGAGGAAGTGGCAAATCAGTCACTGAGATAAACAAGAATGAATGTTTAGCTCCACGCTAACTTATTAGGAGAGAACGCACGGAGATTCGGTTCGACGGTTGAGGAGGGGGACTGGCTCGCGCGCGTTACGCGGGTTGCCGCCCAGCGCCTTTTGTCTCAGTGTCCTGCAGGCCCGGCGCCTGATGACACAGTCTGCTCTGGTCGGTCAACGCGCTGCGCTGCGCTGGGGTGTGGTGTCGTGCGGTGCGGTGTATATTGTGGGGCCAGCCCGGGGCGCTCTGCGCGGAGGAAATGAGATCCCGACGGTCCGTCACGCAGACAATGGAGGTGTCCCGCGGCGGCGGGCCGCGCGCCAAATTGAACCCGCCGTCCCGTCAGGCCTCCCTCTGGCCCGTCTGCCGACGCCTAAGAACCGCGTCACTTCCATCTCCTGTAATTATGTGTGTGACGTAGGCCCTACATGATGTGGAAGACTCGTAGGAGACACACACGGATCCTCTTCTTACCATTTTCGTTGAATGCTCCACGAAAATGGAGGTCATGACTCATCTGAAACTATGTTGTTCAAAATAAGAATTTGCTTAGACAACTTGGCCGGCCGCGGTGGTCTAGCGGTTCTAGGCGCGCAGTCCGGAACCGCGCGACTGCTACGGTCGCAGGTTCGAACCCTGCCTCGGGCATGGATGTGTGTGATGTCCTTAGGTTAGTTAGGTTTAAGTAGTTCTAAGTTCTAGGGGACTGATGACCATAGATGTTAAGTCCCATAGTGCTCAGAACCATTTGAACCATTTAGACAACTTGACTTCTGTGCTCTGTACTGGAGCTATTTTAGTTAACGGCATAGGCGTTTTGGAGAATACCTGGGTCTGTGACTGTGTTGTTAGCTATGGTTTCTTTGGTGATTCCATCCGCCCTCGTTATTACTTTCCGGCAGCGGACACTCCACGACGTGTATGTGTACTCAGCGCGATCTACAAGTAATACGGGCCCCACAACGAACTTGTGACGTCGCGCTAGTCGACTTGTCCGCCACACTTGGGCAGTGTTTGGCTTCACGGAAAAACAGTATGTAATTGAAAAGGTATCCACTGAAGATTTTAACTTCATCGTGTGCTATCAAAGTATGCATGGATTTAAATGGGCAGTCAAGTGTTATTAAAATCATATGAAATAGTGACTCGTTCCCTGCCAGCGAGGTCTCCTGGCCCCAGTAAGACCTGCAGTGTTAGGTGCTGTGACGTACGCAGTGCCGGCCGGGGTGGCCAAGCGGTTAAATGCGCTACAGTCTGGAACCGCGCGACCGCTATGGTCGCAGGTTCGAATCCTGCCTCGGGCATGGATGTGTGTGATGTCCCTAGGTTAGTTAGGTTTAAGTAGTTCTAAGTTCTAGGGGACTGATGACCTTAGAAGTTAAGTCCCATAGTGCTCAGAGCCATTTGAACCATTTTTGAACGTACGCAGTACAGCATGTCTTTTTCGTGAGCCTCGGTACTTAAGCGTCTCATTGTGGTTGCCACGGCAGTTTGTTGACAGGTGCATTGTTGCCGACGTGCACTGGAATGCGAATTGTATAGTAATTCACTTTTGAAGTTCACAAATTGGCATTCTACTGCATTTACGCTTACATTTTGATTTCTTAAGGCCACGTCACATGTCTAATCGTTTGCAATTTGTCACATTAGGCTAGCAATGAGTATTTGCTGTTACACTCACGGTTCTCTTCGATTAGTCTCCGTTTACCCAGTGTGGTACTGGTTGACTCAAAGAAACTTTTAATGCCTCACCTGCACGGGCTCTCCCCTTTACTTGCCAGTTTTTTTTGCGTGCCTGGTACAATTTTCTCGTACACAATCGAGGCATGACCTGATATTCACATCTGTTTGTATTGTGTACTATTTAAAAACATGGAGGTAAGGAGAGGTGAGCTACAGAGTGGGGCAGCAGCTGTCCTCGTGTGGAATTTATTTTTATTTATTTATTTATTGCCAAATTATAGTCCTGTTACCTGATGTTTGAAACAGGTCGTACATCTTACAATTTTCGTTTTTCATCTTTTTACAGTTTTCTTTCCTTTTGTTTTATCTACATCATTTACAAAGAATGATACTTTTCAGAATAACAATAATTTAAGGTTGAAATATAAATAAAATTTTATTGTTTTTTAAGAAGAATATAAAAAGAAGATAGGATAGATTAGAGATTTCTTAGTACCATCACCGAGTGTGATTGACGGTGAATACCTCGGAATGGTTTCTTCGAGCCGTCGACCGCCAGTCACACACACACGCACACACACACACACACACACACACACACACACACACACACACACAAATGGTTATTAGTAGAGAAATAATGTTGCTTATCCTATTTGTTACTAATCCTATGTATTAACTACTTTAGGTGCCCATCCATGTACAGGATTTGGTGTTTTCTTGGCTAGATTGCCAGCAATTTGCTTATTTACTGTCACATCTCAACTTCCTCCTCCTGTTCCTCCTCATTGTCACTATTTTCGTTGTCACTGTGGGTACCGCTGTCCATCCTCTGGAGATTTCTGTTACGCTGCACATAAGCATGTCTGTGATGTCGTGTCCGCATATACTCTTCATGTGTTGTTTTTGAAATACTGTTTGTCAGTGCGTTTAATTGTGCCCATTGTTCTTCGTCTCTTATTGCTCTGTATATATCTATGTCTGTATCTGTGTAATTTAAGTGTAGTGTATGTCTATTGTTCGCATATTGCCCGCAGAAAAAGACAGTGTGTTCTGGGAAACCTTCTTCCCCGCATGTGCATGTAGGCGTCTGCCTCAGACTCACGCGGTTTAAGTGCGTGGGATAAGATCCGTGCCCGGTTAAGAAATGTACCATACTGCGGCTGGGATCGATATGTCTCATTCTCAACCTCTCCCTTATGTCAGGGAGGAAGTCGTGCAGTCTACGTCCCTTATCACTTACATCCCACTCACCTTGCCATGTATCCAAACGCCAACTTTTAAGGTGACGTAGGGAAGCCGGACAGGAGAGGAAATGGTTAGCAAACACATAAATGCAGTGAACAGAAGTTTTACTTAACTTGTAGCTTTCCCCAAACGTTGCGATGAAACGGTACAAAAGAGCAATCAGCTATAAAGTACAGCTATTGCAAGCAGTTACTTAAAGAGCGTCGTAGCGTGCGAGGTTCCTGCTACTACTGCACGAGCGAACTGCCGAAGGCTGACTAAGACTGAAGACTATCGAAAACTGCGACTGTAACTGGGCGTGCAGCTGCCGCCAGCCGTCCTATATCGCGGTGGTAGAGGGCACTCTTAGTCGGAGCGCTGCAGGCATGCGGCAGCGAGTGGGCATCATTGGATTTGTCGGGTCCCAGTGCGACAGTAATCGGCGTTTGTCGGAAACTTGCTTTTACGGTGAAGGTGGTATCGATCTACGATACCACAGTGTGGACCCTTTGAATGTTAATTAATTTTTATAGTATTCCTCTACTTTCCCCTGTAGCGCCTGAAGATGGGATTTGCATCCTGTAACCTGGGTTGTGTGTACGATTTTATCCAAATAAAGGATCTGTCCAGCAAACTGAACAGGACTTCTTCATCGTGAAAAACTTGACCTCCGCTTTAACAGCCGCTAATAGCCCATTAAAGGTTTAGATTGTCATTCTGCAGGGGAAAAGGTACAGCCAAAGTTACTGTTTTTCCTCATCACACTTCGGACAGATTAGACGCGGTCCGCCAAGATTTCCTCCTTCATTCCAAGCTCTTCATCTCAAAGTAGCACATACATATGTCTTCGATTACTTGTTGGATCCATCCAGATGGGATTTTAAGTCCACCTTGAAGCAAAACACTTTTGTCATTTATTTACACAACAATTTGCAACAACAAAATACTTACTGCTTTAAGAAAACTAACACGGAACACAGAACAGAAAAACACACACACACACAAACCACTCCCCTATCACACACAGAGAAATAAAAAAGGAACATAAGACGTCAGAACTCCCGGTACAATTTTATAACAGTCCAGCAATATGCGATACATTTCTCGTAACACACGCGACAGAAGTGTGGCGTAATGTTTTTGGACTACGAACAAGGTGCGAAAGTTATGTTTTTCAGCGTATAAAGGTAGCTGCTGCACATCAAAATTGTATCCATAACACTAACGCAATCCCAACTCGTACAACGCTGACGTAGATACGTTCATGTTTTTGTGTTTGTTTACTAACAAATACTTATACAGTAGCAGTTGACATAATGTATACCGAGAATAACGGCAAAAAAACGGGGGAAATATGCCAAAAACAGCGCCAACAATCGTAAAACCCTGCTGTGACGTGTAATAAATAATGTATTATGAAATTATTCATAGACAACAATATCCGGAACCAAACAGTACACATGTAATAATATTTTACAATGTTTTACAAGTATGCAATTTCTACATGTCTTAAAATCAAAGAACCCACTGATGATGGCAATATTTGTCGCTGAAACTAGTTTGGGAATTAATAAGCAACAAATGCGTTTTGCACCAAGGCGGACCCATTATCCTGTATTTCTGTTTTTGTATGCAAACACTGACCAATGGAAGAGTATTAATATAAAATTATGGCTTCTACCCCATGCCAGGCATTCCCAGTATTTAATAGTAGCACCAATGTTGTTTTCCTTGACTTCACAGGGGTGTTCGATACGATACGATACGATAACCTAATGAATAGGATATGACTGATTACTGAATCGGCTTTTTGTTTGCATTGATGACTTCCTAAGAAGAAGGAAGGAAGATTATGTTTAACGTCCCGTCGACTTCGAGGTCATTAGAGATGAAAAACAAGCTCGGATTGTGTCGATGATGGGGAAGGAAATAGGCCGTTCCCTTTTAAAGGAACCATCCCAGCATTTTCCTGGAGCGATTTATGGAAATCTCAAAAAACCTAAATGTGGATAGCCGGACATGGGTTTGGACGGTCGTCCTCCCGAATGCGAATCCAGTTTGCTAACTACTGCCCCACCTCGCTTGGTGATGAGTTCGTAACATATTCCAAGATATATCAAGCATCATATTACTTCATCTCATACATATTTGTGGGGAGAATGTGATGATAAAATCAGTCAGCGCACGACTCATCGAAGTTTACAGGCTGGAATTCTAATTAGAGTTGCATGTTGGGGATGACTTTAAAGAGACCGGTTGTACTGATGTGCAGATGAAGCACTGAGTCAGTATTGACGATAACATGGAATTAACAGAGTGGCTAAATACGTCCCGAAGTAGAAAATTAAATGCCGGAGTTATGAACTTGTAATTTTACCACTGTGGTAATTTTACCACAGTTTGATGCTATGGGGTGCCCAATCATAGTATTACCCACGTGTTACACACTGAATGGTTTTTGAATGAATGCATAAAAAGACATTAGAAGGGATAAAAAAACTTTAGGAAGCGACTGTGAAACTACATCAAACAAACATGAGCCTCAAGTACAAGAAAATCTGCTCATCCAGCAACATCATTCATAATTATATTAAAATTAATGTAAACAAAATGTCACTTGCAGTACAGCGTGCTAAATAAACAGCTGAAAGGGCTTGGTTGAAATATGAAATTTATTCCCTATACTAAAAAAAGGAAAAAAGAAACATGAACTGAATTTAAATTTCAGCTTATACAAGACACATGTAGAAATTCCAAAGAAAATCACCAGCTCGTCAGTACTATATGACATAATGGAAAGAATAAATCACAATATACAGTCGATAAAGCAAAGTAAATGGCTGAAACAGAAATTAAATAAATTCATTAATAAAAATAGGTCTGAAACTAAGACAGACATACAGCTCACATTCCATGAATGATTGACTAATTTTTATGACGTAACACTCACAAACAAGAACACCAGCTACTTGAGAAAGGCCCCAAATACAAGTTGGACACCCATATAACCCATAAGACCATCGAAAATCTTATTACTGAGACTGAGTACATCACAGGGCAACATGAAAAAACCAAGACACCAGACTCTAACCCAGCCCTAACAAGAGAACTACTGACACGGGAAATGAAACGAATAATCGGAACGAACAAACCATCCATAAAAAACACTTAATACAAGTGCTAGCGAACCTAATTATTTCTTATCAGCCCATCTAATATTCACCATCCTTCTATACCATCACATTTCAAACGCTTCGATTCTCCACCGGTTTACCCACAGTCAATGACTCCCTTCCATACAATACTGTGACCCAAACGAATATTTTCAGAAATGTCGCCCTCAAACCAAAGCCTACATTTGATACTAACAGACTTCCTTTAGCGACAAATACCCTCTTTGCCTGTGCTGCTCTGCCTTTTATACAATTCGTCGACCATACATTACTTTTCTTCTTCGGTAGCATAATTCCTTTACTCTACAATGTAATCCTCGATTCTGATTTAAAGTTTATCGCTGATGTCATTTGTACTCGTTCTCGTTTCTTCTACCTGTCTTTGGTTTACTCTGTCATAATCCGTGCTCACTAGACTTTTTTTCTTCACTTTCAATGACAACATCAGTGGAATCATCGAATCTTATCAGTGATACCCTTTCACACTGAATTTTAATCCCACATATTTACCTTTCTTTTATAAACCTTATTTCTTCTTCGGTGTACAGGTTAAATAGTAGGTGACAAATACCGTAGTGCTGCCATCGCCCTTTTTAAATTGGGCACTTCTCTTTTGGTGCTACAAGCTTATCGTTCTCTCTTGGTTCTTAAACATGTTGTACATTACTCGTCTTTTCTTATAGTACATAAAATGTTTCTGGGATTTTCGATCTTCCACCAATTTACCTTGTCAAACCCTTTTTCCAAGTTAACAGTTCTTATGAACTTATCCTAATTTTTGTTAATTCTCGTCTACATCATCAAGTGCAACGTCAGAACTGCCTCTCTGGTGTCTCTACGCGTATCGTGTTCTAACGGTCCTTTATATTTTATTCCTCTCTTATGTACGTTATTCTTGCTGGTGACTTGGATTCATGTGATGTTAAGCTGATTATACGATAGTTTTCACGGTTCATTCATTATACGTTAATTAAATGTGGTGGCACCCAAGAAAACAGACAGAAGGGAAAACAACTTCTGCATAGATAATTGTGTGGCATGCTACGCTTAAGCAGTAGCGCAGAATAATAAACTGACAATGGGCGAGGTCAGCCTAGTACTACCGAACATATCAGATGTTGGAAGACTTCTGGGATTGCAGTAAGTCTCCGTTCACTTTTCAGCAGGGTGTTTCAGTTAGAAATCTGTCGTCTACTTTCAGGTGAATTGTTGAATCGTAATCACAACTGCCCAGTTTCTGTCATTACTGCGCAGATTGCGGGCTGGAGGTGGATGGGATATGACGGGTGTTTGGGGTAACATTTTCACTTTTTTTCTTCGTGGGAGATCATATTATATGGAAATTTTTGAAAGAACATTCGGCCATTTGACGGAAAATTACTGTTCATTTGTTTCACACGATCATATTTTCGCCTTTTTTTATTGAAAAAAAGGGAGAGATCCACTGTACAGCTAGAACGATATAACACATACAAGAATGGTTTAAATATAACAAAAAGTGGTTAAAATTCATTTGTTTTTTGTAAGATACTCGTATAAAAACCGACTTTTTCATGAATGTAAAAGGTCCGTCCAAAAACGTTCTGAGATTAGGTTTAGCCACAGTACCAAATGGAGTTGAAAACGCCGTAACTTCTAGTAGAGTGAAAAGGAGTGCTCCACTCTTCACAGGGTACCAAAGACTGTTTTTACTGATTACGGTACAGGTGATGAAGTTAGCAGCAGTCATTGCAAAATATTACGTCAAAAACATATGTAGATATACGAGGGCGTGCCGAAAAGTAGTTCCCCCGAATTTATGTTAAAACTCTTAAAGATTTTTAAATAAAACGAACATTATTAACATTTGCATCTTTATTCTGCTTCTCTACATATATTCAACCGTCTGGCGCTAGAGGACCCCGAACTGAAGCATGAAACACGGCAGTATGTAATGTAACTATTTCGGTGCATGAGAAACAGCTTGGTGTAATCTAGTTTCGAGTTCGAAGAGTCGGTCCACACGTAGGGCACCCTCCCTCTCCTTCTGCATGGCAATACCAGACCACACGAGCGCTGCGACCTCTACAACAATTTGGTGCCTTGGATTCACAGTTATTGATAATTCGACTTGTCCCCATCCGACTTTCATCTGCTTGTAAAATATAAAGAGCCCATTTGAGGATTTCACTTTGATGGTGATGAAGCGGTACAAGAAGAGGTGAGGTTATGACTCCGCCAACGAAGCCAAACATTCTTCACCAGGGTACAACCAACCGGATTCTCCTTGAGATAAATGTGTTTCTCGTCAGGGTGAGTATGTGGAGAAGTAAAGATGAAAGGGTGATGAATAAAGATTAGAATATTAACAATGTTTGCTTCATTTAAAAAGCTTTAAGTGTTTCAGACAACAAATTTGGAGGCATTACTTTTCAGTAAGCCCTCGTACCTTCTGTTATTGGCCCCAGAAACATCTTCTAAGTTTGGACCAACGTTTTTCTGTTCACATAAAATTGTGGCTTGATATGGCTTCCATCTTTTTATTGATATGCCAGAATGTTAGTTCTTTACTTCACGCGGTAATCTCTCTGGATCTACTGTTTTTATATGTTTATTTCCTTTCTTTGTTTCAATCCAGTTTTTCTTTCACGCTTCGATTTTTCAATTCGCTTAGAACATTTTCACTTCGTGTTTTATCTGTTCTTTTACATCCACTCACAACTCTATGAAACCTCATTTCTATTCATTATATTTGTTTTTGTTGTCTCTTAACCAGTATCCACGTTTCAGTTCTATATAAAAATGTTGGCAATGTGACTGTTTTATAAAATTTCTGCCATGTTACTTTCTGTGTTACGCTTTAAATTTCTATTTACTATTACGCAGGTAGTTCCAATTTGTCCTGCATCATCTGCAAATCTTATTCTTATTCTTACGACATTTTAAATTGGTTTTCAGTCATAACTATCGTAGTTCTCACTGAATATTTTCCACAAAATGCTGTCGACGTAGTTTTACTCGATAATATTTTCGTATTACACTCTGTACATATTTTTTTACTTCATATATTCCTCTTTATAAATAATCTTCTCCTGAAAAATTATATAGTTTTTTCTCAGTGTCTACCTACTTCTACAGAAATGTGCTTCATTGTAATTGGTTAGTTACATTTTTTTCTACTGTTTGTATCACTTTCCCTCAGTTCCCATTCACTTTGTTCTCCTTGCTCGACACACCTGGGCCTCCGCGCAATTGGTGGCAGGAGGGCTTCGCAGTTCCTCACTTCATGTCGCGGCATTTGCCACTGGAGGCAGTCAGGGGCGACTGCTAATTTTCGGAGTCACGCAGCACGAATATGGCGGATGACTGAGGCGGCAGTCTTTGATGTCGCGGCCAAACTCTCAGCCGTGGCGGCCCTAATGGAAGACGCGTGCGCTAGTTACAGGCCGCTACCGCCGCCTTTGACATCCCGCGGTACCTGCTGCTCACTCCGCCAGGGCCCTCCCCCGCCTCCGGTGCCATCTGGGATCCTGTACCCGTGCTGCTTCTCGCCTCGGTAACCGTCTGATTGCTGGAAGCCGCGCCACCGACACAAAGGTAAAGTGGAATGTTCAGCAGGTAGCAGGAACAGCCGAGGAATTTTAACCGAACCTCTGCACCTTCTACAGACCTGGGAACGCAACAAAAGCGTTTCTCAGATTTCGTTAGTTTCATTAACAGAATGTGTACTGAAGGAAATGAGATGCGTTATACCATGAAGCACCAGTCCGATATTTATCAAACATTGTATAGATGTTCATCGCATAACAGATATTCACTGGTGAAACTTCCACGTAATTTGCGATTAACGCAACAATATGTAAAAAACAACTTTCTCATATTGAGTAGAAAGGGCTTATCTGTAAATATTCAGCTTGAAGGAAGGCAACTTCTCAGCCAAGATCGCATTTGTAAAACCGTTATTTGCGATGACCGGGTTCGCTAAAACAGAGTTACCATTGTCGATCTGTAACTAGTATACGGAAAGTGTAAAATATTAAATTATGAAAAATAGCATACGATTTCATAAATATAATACATAAAGCTAATTACTATTAAACATATCTTGGCAAAGGTTAATGTAAGCACCCAATTAGAGCCACAAATATATCTAATATTTCAATAGTATTTCAAACCAGTCAGTAATTTAAGATTTAAACTACCGCATGAGAGAAGAGAAAATAGTGACAAATTTAAAAAAGTATTGTGTGTAATACCTAGAATGCAGCCCTCGTAAAAGATTTTATATAGGCCACACTCCTCCATCTCTTTTCGCTAGGTATACAACGCATACTGGTGAAAATAATATCGTGGCATTATGTGATCACTGCGAAACTCAAAGCACGACGATACTAGCATCGACCACAAGATGTAAATACTTCATAATATCCTTAAAGGCAGGAAATTAGAAATTCTGGAAAATTTACAAATATATAGTCACAAGAAAATTGACATAGTCATAAGAAAAGAGAATTTAGGATGTATTAGACGACGATCAGTTTGACTTTAGGAAGGGTAAAGGCACCAGAGAAAAATCACGACACAGTTATAGGATTTGTCGACTTGGAAGCTCGACAATGTCAAATAGTGCAAGATGTTCGAAATTCTGAGGAAATTAAGAGGTAAGTTAAAGTCAGATACCGGTAATATACAATATGTACTCGAGCCAAGAGGGAATAATAAGAGTGGACGACCAAGAACGAAGTGCTGGTATTAAAAAGGATTTAAGACAGGGATATAGTCTTTTGCCCCTACTGTTCAATCTGTATATCGAAGAAGCAATGATGGAAATAAAAGAAAGGTTCAGGAGTGGAATTAAAATTCATGGTGAAGGGATAACAATGATATGATTCGCTGATGACATTGATATCCTCAATCACAGTGAAGAAGAATTACATGATCTGCTGAATGGGATGAACAGTCTATTGAGCACAGAATATGGACTGAGAGGAAATCCAAGAAAGACGAAAGTAATCAGAAGTAGCAGCAATCAGAACAGTGTGAAACTTAACATCTGGACTGATGGTCACGAAGTAGATGAAGTTAAGGAATTCTATTACCTAGGCAGTAAGTAAATAATGACGGAAAGAGCAAAGAGGACATCAAAAGTAGACTAGCATTGGAAAAATGGCATTTCTGGTCAAGAGAATTCTATTAGTATCAAACAAAGGCCTTAATTTGTGGAAGAAAATTCTGAGAATTTACTCGTTTGTTTGGAGCACAGCATTAAATGGCAGTGAAACAAGGGCTGTGGGAAGACCGGAATAGAAGAGAATCGAAGCATTTGAGATGTGTTGCTACAGACGAATGTTGAAAATTAGGTGGACTGATAAGGTAAAGAAAGAGGATGTTCTGCGCAGAATCGGAGACGAAAGGAATATGTGGTAAACACTGACAAGGAGAAGGGACAGGATGATAGGACATCTGTTACGACATCAGGGAATGACTTCCATGGTACTAGAGGGAGCTGTAGAGGGCAAAAACTGAAGTGGAAGGCAGAGGTTGGAATACATCAACAAATAATTGAGGGCGTAGGTTGCAAGTGCTACTCCGAGACAAAGTGGTTGCCACAGGAGAGAAATTCTTGGAGGGCCGCATCAAATCATTCAGAAGACTATTAGTCATATGAAATTATATAGCAATTACATTCTTAACGACTAATTACATTTTACAGATAACTAATTTTTACAATATATTATGATCTACTGCAATACAGTACTTTCTTTTGCTTTAACTGCTTTTGTTAGTCTTCACAGTTAATACTCTTAAAATGTGTAATTAAATGTTTTAGCTTATTTAGCGGCTTTTTTTGGTTTTCAAGTGTCATCTCATGTAGACTATGAGCTACGGATCGCGTAGTACACTTGATATTTCACGCTACCTTACAGCTGAAACGTGCCCTTTTTCACCTGTCTTAAGCTGAGTTATTCATGGACTATACGTATTATTGTGAACTTTATGTACCTACATCATGTATTTTGTCCTTTCTTACATCCAAGTCGTTACATCGCGTAATAGTTAACTATATTTCTGTTTCATCTATCACTTTTTGTATCATCACTGCCATATTATTAACTTAGTTTCGAGATTTCCTATTTGTAACCGTTGTTGACGTTCCAAAATCATACATGGGCCTCGGGTTACGTGTCATGTTGTATATCTAAGAGGTTTTTTCGCCCCGATGATGTCCTACGATACATTCACCACGATAAGTACATACCGAAGGCATTGGTGTTGAATTTGCGTAAACAAGGGTGGCCTCTTCGTTGCCTACAAAATGAGCTGCGTATGGGCCCTATACTGTGCAATCTCTACTAGGTTTCTGTTGTGCAAACAAATAGTTAACAAATGTTACTGTGCGATTGTTTTGTCTTGTATCTGATTTTGTAAATAAATAGAGTCTTGAAATACGACATAGGTTGCCGTTTTGACGACATGTCGTCTTTTTCGACGTATTGCTTTACCCCAATATGGCTATGTATGCTCCTTCTGTCTGTAGAAAATATTTTAGCTTCCACCTGCTACAAAAATTTTATAATTTTATATAAGCTACCACATTTTGAGTTGGCAATGTTAACGTCATGATTTATTTTTTGATTTATTCTTATTTGGATTTTGCTTGCTACAACAGTTTTATAAAAAATGCTTTTTATTTTTACAATTGACGATGACATGAATACACAGGTGACCTCTAGCGGCACTAAATGGCAACATGTGGTCTAGTAACTCTCACAACACGTCAGTTCAGCGACGTCTACGTATCGGTGATGTACTCTGTGACTCGTAATTTGGGAAAGATTTACTCGGCGAAACATACTGTGAATACCGGTTTTAATTTTGGCATGGAAATGCATCTTATGTCAACCACCCACCTAATTAAGATATAGAGTACATTATTACTCCAACTGGGTACTTGTATTAACCTTTACCTAGGCATGTTTAACAATAATTCACTCTATGCCTTATGTTTACGACATAGTACACTATTTTTCATAATTTAGTATTTTACACTTTATGTACATTATTCATAGGATAGTAACTCTGTCTTACCAAAACTGGTCACCGTATTTAACCATTTTGAAAATGCGGTCTTCGATGAGAAGTTGTCTTCCCCCAAGTTGAACGATATGTATATTCCTCTATGTGTTTTTGGCGTGAACCAAGTCACTTAAGGACACCCACTGGCTGACTAGACTATGCTGCTAGTCTCTGCCAGACTTCAGCACTGCTGGTCTTCATCACTGCAAGAGACCATCTCTGAGCAGATGACCTCAGGGACTTTGAGATATTTCAGGTGACTCAAACTTAGCCACAGGTGTGGGTCATAGCTGAGCCACCAATGATTGTTTCTGCTCTACTTCAGCCTCCACTTACAGACTAATATGCAGAGACTGAGCCGTAACAATGAGATATTTCAGAGGGATGTTAAAGTCATTTATATAGAATTTCAGTAACTGTAAGCTTCACACTGAAGACTTTCTTTCAGATTGATTTGATCAATGTGCTTTCAACTCCGGCCACAGATGCAACACGTTGCCTTCTCAGCAGTATCTCTTGTGCTACCACGAAGAAAATCATGGTACACTTAGCACACGTAATTGTTTTTTGATACGCCGTTATTAGAATCTTGCCCCAACCGCCATAGTCAGATTTGCAAAGGAATTACTTTACAACAGCTGTTGCTTGTAAAATATTTATGAGTCACTTTAATGGAGTAAATTGAATTAATTCAGGTTCCTGTTTTATTTTGTATTCATTGAATTTCTGATTTATTATTTTGGACGGTTTTGAATTAATTTGTGTTAGATAAGATACACTTAGACTACCCATCCTGCATCAACTCACACAGTATGTTAGTATTTCACTTATTACTAACATTACGTCTTTATTGATGTACAACATCTACATCTACATCCATACTCCGCAAGTCACCTGACGGTGTGTGGCGGAGGGTACCCTGAGTACCTCTATCGGTTCTCCCTTCTATTCCAGTCGCGTATTGTTCGTGGAAAGAAGGATTGTCGGTATGCTTCTGTGTGGGCTCTAATCTCTCTGATTTTATCCTCATGGTCTCTTCGCGAGATATACGTAGGAGGGAGCAATATACTGCTTGACTCTTCGGTGAAGGTATGTTCTCGAAACTTTAACAAAAGCCCGTACCGAGCTACTGAGCGACTCTCCTGCAGAGTCTTCCACTGGAGTTTATGTATCATCTCCGTAACGCTTTCGCGATTATTAACTGATCCTGTAACGAAGCGCGCTGCTCTCCGTTGGATCTTCTCTATCTCTTCTATCAATCCTATCTGGTACGGATCCCACACTGTTGAGCAGTAGTCAAGCAGTGGGCGAACAAGCGTACTGTAACCTACTTCCTTTGTTTTCGGATTGCATTTCCTTAGGATTCTTCCGATGAATCTCAGTCTGGCATCCGCCTTACCGACGATCAACTTTATATGATCATTCCATTTTAAATCACTCCTAATGCGTACTCCCAGATAATTTATGGAATTAACTGCTTCCAGTTGCTGACCTGATATTTTGTAGTTAAATGATAAGGGAACTATCTTTCTATGTATTCGCAGCACATTACACTTGTCTACATTGAGACTCAATTGCCACTCCCTCCACCATGCATCTATTCACTGCAGATCCTCCTGCATTTCAGTACTATTTTCCATTGTTACAACCTCTCGATACACCACAGCATCATCTGGAAAAAGCCTCAGTGAACCTCCGCCGTCATCCACAAGGTCATTTATGTATACTGTGAATAGCAACGGTCCTATGACACTCCCCTGCGACACACCTGAAATCACTCTTACTTCGGAAGACTTCTCTCCATTGAGAATGACATGTTGCGTTCTGTTATCTAGGAACTCTTCAATCCAATCACACAATTGGTCTGATAGTCCATATGCTCTTACTTTGTTCATTAAACGACTGTGGGGAACTGTATCGAACGCCTTGCGGACGTCAAGAAACACGGCATCTACCTGTGAACCCGTGTCTATGGCTCTCTGACTCCCGTGGACGAATAGCGTGAGCTGGGTTTCACACGACCGTCTTTTTCGAAACCCATGCCGATTCCTACAGAGTAGATTACTAGTCTCTAGAGCAGTCATTATACTCGAACATAATACGTGATCCAAAATTCTACAACTGATCGACGTTAGAGATATAGATCTATAGTTCTGTTCGACGTCCCTTCTTGAAAACGGGTATGACCTGTGCCCTTTTCCAATCCTTTGGAACGCTACGCTCTTCTAGAGACCTACGGTACGCCGCTGCAAGAAGAGGGGCAAGTTCCTTCGCGTACTCTGTGTAAAATCGAACTGGTATCCCATCAGGTCCAGCGGCCTTTCCTCTTTTGAGCGATTTTAATTGTTTCTCTATCCATCTGTCGTCTATTTCGATATCTACCATTTTGTCATCTGTGCGACAATCTAGAGAAGGAACTACATTGCAGTCTTCCTCTGTGAAACAGCTTTGGAAAAAGACATTTAGTATTTCGGCCTTTAGTCTGTCATCCTCTGTTTCAGTACCATTTTGGTCACAGAGTGTCTGGACATTTTGTTTTGATCCACCTACCGCTTTGACATAAGACCAAAATTTCTTAGGATTTTCTGCCAAGTCAGTACATAGAACTTTACTTTCGAATTCACTGAACGCCTCTCGCATAGCCCTCCTCACACTACATTTCGCTTCACGTAATTTTTGTTTGTCTGCAAGGCTTTGGCTATGTTTATGTTTGCTGTGAAGTTCCCTTTGCTTCCGCAGCAGTTTCATAACTCGGTTGTTGTACCACGGTGGCTCTTTTCCATCTCTTACGATCTTGCTTGGCACATACTCATCTAACGCATATTGTACAATGGTTTTGAACTTTGTCTACTGATCCTCAACACTATCTGTACTTGAGACAAAACTTTTGTGTTGAGCCATCAGGTACTCTGTAATCTGCCTTTTGTTACATTTGCTAAACAGAAAAATCTTCCTACCTTTTTTAATATTTCTATTTACGGCTGAAATCAGCGATGCAGTAAGCGCTTTATGATCGCTGATTCCCTGTTCTGCGTTAACTGTTTCAAATAGTTCGGGTCTGTTTGTCACCAGAAGGTCTAATATGTTATCTCCACGAGTCGGTTCTCTGTTTAACTGCTCAAGGTAGTTTTCAGATAAAGCACTTAAAAAAATTTCACTGGATACTTTGTCCCTGCCACCCGTTATGAACGTTTGAGTCTCCAAGTCTATATCTGGCAAATTAAAATCTCCACCCAGAACTATAACATGGTGGGGAAATCTACTCGAAATATTATCCAAATTATCCTTCAGGTGCTCAGCCACAACAGCTGCTGAGCCAGGGGGCCTATAGAGACATCCAATTACCATGTCTTGGCCTGCTTTAACCGTGACCTTCACCCAAATTATTTCACATTTCGAATCTCCGTCAATTTCCTTCGATACTATTGCACTTCTTATCGCTATAAACACGCCTCCCCCTTCACTGTCCAGCCTCTCTCTGCGGTATACATTCCAATCTGAGGTTAGGATTTCATTACTGTTTACGTCTGGTTTCAGCCAACTTTCTGTCCCTAGTACTATATAGGCGTTGTGACCGTTTATTAATGAGAGCAGTTCTGGGACCTTTCTATAGACGCTCCTGCAGTTTACCATTAGCACATTAATATTGTTATTCCCTGATGCATTTTGCCTACTCCTACCTTGCTGCGTCTCAGGAGGCGTCTTGTCGGGCCTAGGGAGGGAATTCTCTAACCTAAAAAACCCACATGTGCACTCCTCACGTACTCCGCTACCCTTGTAGCCGCTTCCGGCGTGTAGTGCACGCCTGACCTATTCAGGGGGACCCTACATTTCTCCACCCGATAGCGGAGGTCGAGAAATTTGCACCCCAGATCTCCGCAGAATCGTCTGAGCCTCTGGTTTAAGCCTTCCACTCGGCTCCAAACCAGAGGACCGCGATCGGTTCTGGGAACGATACTACAAATAGTTATCTCTGATTCCACCCCACAAGCGAGGCTTTCCGCCTTCACCAATTCCTCCAACCGCCTGTACGAACTGAGGATGACCTCTGAACCCAGACGGCAGGAGTCATTGGTGCCGACATGAGAAACAATTTGCAGTCGGGTGCACCCAGTGCTCTCTATCGCCGCCGGCAGGGCCTCCTCCACATCTCGGATGAGAGCCCCTGGCAAGCAGACAGAGTGAACACTGGCCTTCTTCCCCGACCTTTCCGCTATTTCCCTAAGGGGCTCCATCACCCGCCTAACGTTGGAGCTCCCAATAACTAATAAACCCCTCCCCCGTGTGCCTGCTCGGACCTTGCTGAAGGAGCGGCCACATGTCCACTCACAGGCAGAGCGGGCGATGCCACACGGCCAGCCTCCACATTGACCCTCCGCCTCCTGCGCCGTGAACGCCGCTGAACCCGCCACTCCCCTTGGGGAGAGGGTGGCCCAACCGCGCCCGGCACCCGCGAAGATGTCTCGACAGTGGGTGAAGCATGTAACACCTGGGGTGTACCATGCGACGCACCAGACTCCCCACTGCCGCTACACTCCGAGGCAGCAGCCTGAAGACGGCTGAGCGCGGCCATCAACACGTTCAGCTGTTCGCGAACAGTGGCCAGCTCCTCCTGCGTCCGTACACAGCAGTCACACATCCTATCCATCCTAAGAAATCAGTTTACTGTAGAGAGTTAATCAACTTTTAACTGGACTGCTAATTCAGTAAAGGCGGCTGACTATACTGACTAAACTGTTGTTGCTAGCCACTTCTTGTAGAAAACAATGAAAATAGCACTACCTGTCTCTGGACTGTATTGAAAACACTACTGGCACTATGGTTGTCTAAAGGGACTCTCTGACTGTATTCAAAACAAACACGAAATCTATGGAACACTATTACTAAGCACTCGACAGTTAAAGCTTCCTAAAAGCAAAAACACACGGAAGAAGAAGTGACAAGTAAGAAAAATACAGTTAATACTTAAATTAAGGTAGCTCGCTGCACAGCAGACGTGAAGCGGACGGCAGTTACGACGACACTGACTACAGTTACACTTTTATAATACATCTACAACTAGTGTGTTATAATTGCAGTATGCTACACTATCATAAGGCTTGCAACTAGTATGTTATGAGTTCAGTATATTATGTTACCATTTAATCTACATCTGTAACTGATGTGTTACAATAACATATTCATGGCAGATCTACAACTTGTGGATTACAATTTCAGTGGCTGTTACCTTTACTATCACTAGATTAATGCTAAAACAATTTTAAATCACCTCCTGTTGCGCACACACATGCTGACTGCCCTGTTATCTCGAAAACTGCTCGTTTTATGAACAAGTATGAAGTGTTGTTCGTCTTCTGTCGATAATGCCAGCTTATATCACTTGGAAAATGTATGTAGCTTGGATCGAAAAACATATATATTGCATGGTCGATTTATCAACATCATTTAATACACATTTTTGGCAGTCATCACTCCTTAATTTCATATTTGATGATTATTTCGCACTTTTTATTCTACGGATTATGGATTGTGTTTCATTTTGGAGAGTATACACTTTTGCTCTCAGCTCTCTCTCTCCATAATAATGTCCCACGTTGACACATGGGATCTCAGAAATATTATTATTAGGGCAACCAGAAATCTTAAATATTGTTGATAGTCTCATGGTATTTTAGAGTCTCTCTGTCTCTGTGGCACATTTTAACATTTTATGCCTGAAATTTATTCAGCGTGTACACATAATGGAAATCTACAAGAAGCGTCTGAGAAATTTCTAAGCCATACCTACAGCTATGGACTTTCTAAAA
Source organism: Schistocerca nitens (assembly GCF_023898315.1). Taxonomy (NCBI): domain Eukaryota; kingdom Metazoa; phylum Arthropoda; class Insecta; order Orthoptera; family Acrididae; genus Schistocerca; species Schistocerca nitens. The sequence goes on along the minus strand of NC_064614.1, from coordinate 278,932,949 downwards.
TAGTGTTAAATATACATAATTCAATACAAACCGAATTTTTCTTAAATACGGCAGTACAATTAAAAATTGATATAATACCAGAGCAGCAGCTCTCTATCTACCTTTCTAACTTGTTACTAAGCATCACTCATTTTTACTCACAGTTCTGCATACTTTTGCCAAAAACATTGTTGTTCTTAAGTTTGAAAAAATTCTTTTCGATACAGTGTTTTGCATTATAAATTTCTCAGATTTAATATAGATATACGATGTCAGACATAGATCTTCAAGGAATGAGAATACCATATAAATTTTTCTTAGATTAAGGTTATTGTTCAAACAGTTTTTTTGGAAATTTGCGGTAAGTTCCCATGGGACCAAACTGTTAAGGTCATCACTACTTAATCTAACTTAAGCTACCTTACACTAACGACAAGAAACAAACGCATGTCCCAGGGAGGACTCGAACCTCCGACGGACGGAGCCGCACGAACCGTAGCAAGGCGTCCTAGATCGCACGGATACCCCGCGCGGCAAAAACACTGTTTAAATTTCTATAGTGACTCATAATTTTTATTATATAATGTGGGAATTAGCTTCTTTGGTACTTATGGCTTGTGTTGCCAGGTTGTGGTACCATTTTCTCTAGAGATAGTGGTAGATTATTACTCTGCAGCAAGCATTCTTGATGTATGGAAGGAAATTTCCAAGCGGTATATTCATGCTCGTGCTGATTATAAGGGAAGGCATGATTTTTTGACCATCTGATTGGAGTGTATGGGTTATTCATATAAAACAAAACTCTCAGACTCAAAGGTAATTTTGAGATCTGCTGATTTCTGCAATGTCATACGAGTAATCTTGGAGAATTCTGAAACGAACACAGCCATGATAGCACCTACGTCCTGAGACATTTCTGTGCTTCTAAAACTAAATGCATCTATTAGTCGGACGACTTGTGTCGTACAGCTAATATTCCTTGAGGAATACATATCGACGATGCCAGGCGATGCCAGGCGGACGGCACTGCGCGGCGATTGTTAATTTCGCTTGATTGCTCTGCGCTTGCAAATGGGATCCATCACTCGGAATGTGTGACCAGGGACGTGCAACCTACCCACCGCACAGTATTACCTGCTGCTGTTTATTGAGCGCCTGGTATTTGTCATCTGCCAGTGGAGCTCACGTGATTTGTCTTTCTGCAGTATTATTTAGACGCACGCGCTGTGTATTGTCAGATATTGTAAGATTGCATTTATTGGTTTTAATAACTACGGATAGAAGAATTAAACATTAGAGAACACTTCAGCGTGCTGGGAATTAAAAAGAAGAGAACGTCAAAGTTTGCGAATAAAAGAGCCATGAACCACAAATTTGCATTATCTCTCACTAGAAGAGAAGAAGGCAGCGGAACTCAAATGACTCCATGGTGTTGGAAAGATAAAATATTTTCTTCTTATGTTCCCTGAAGAATTTATTCAAAAATAACGCTAATGTTTCCCTTATATGTCCCCAAAACATTTTTTTTTTAAAAAAGAATGTGTCATACATAGTGATGAAAACTTGAACTGGAATAAACATAGCACTGAGTTGCTCCAGGAATTAAGCTCCTTTCGCTCTTCGTATAACTGGTAGTGTTGGTAACAGACGAAATAAGCTCCTGACATATCTTGCGTATTTCCAGTCAATAATGTCTTATGAAATAATTTTCTGTGGTAACTCACCACTTAGAAAGCATTCATTGCTCAAGAGAGACTAGTTAAAATAATATGTCAGTTTCACCCGCATTCGTCATATAGGTTCCTGTCTAAGGGGTTATGCGTTTTAACTGCACTACAAAAAAAAAAAAAAAAAAAATGGTTCAAATGGCTCTGAGCACTATGCGACTTAACTTCTGAGGTCATCAGTCGCCTAGAACGTAGAACTAATGAAACCTAACTAACCTAACGACATCACACACATCCATGCCCGAGGCAGGATTCGAACCTGCGACCGTAGCGGTCGCTCGGTTCCAGACTGTAGCGCCTAGAACCGCACGGCCACTCCGGCCGGCACTGCACTACAGGGTGCGACAATAAAGTAATGAGACTGATACGAAAAAAATGTTGCTTACCGTTTTAGTCAAGTTTAGTGTTGTCTCCTTCAAAGTAGTTCCCTTCTGATTGTACACACTTTTTCCAGCGCTTCTGCCATTGATGGTAACATTTCTGGAACTCATCTTCTGTAATATCCTCCAAGACCCTCGGCACAGCTTTTGGACGTCTTGTGTTATTCGAAAATGGTCTCCCTTGACCGCCGTTTTGACTCTTGGAAATAGCAAAAAGTCTCAGGGTGGGATATCTGGTGAATAAAGTGGCTGTAGTAATACTGAAATTTGTTTTGAGTTTAAAAATTGCTGTACTGACAGAGTAGTATGGGATTGTGCATTATCGTGATGCAGAATCCAATTATCAGCAATGTTGGCACGGCCACGAAGAACTCTTTTACGAAGTCTTTCCAAAATTTCTTTGTAGTAATATTGGTTAACTGTTTGTCGAGGGGGCACCCCCTCTTTATGAACAATTCCCTTGGAATCAAAGAAGCACACAAGCATGCATTTCACTTTTGACTTTGACATGTGAGATTTTTTTGGCCTGGGTAATCACTTTGAGCACCATTGCGAACTTTGGCGTTTTGTCTCTGGATCGTAATGAAAAAAAAAAACAACTTTCATCACCCGTGATAACACCGGTCAACAATTCTGGATTGGTTTCCGTTTGCTCTAACAGATCGGCTGCCACATTTTTCCGTGTTTCTCGCTGCTGTGGTGTGAGATTTTTTGGGACCATTCTTGCACAAATCTTTCTCATACGAAGATCTTCAGTTATTATTAGACGAAACGTTTCTCGATTGATGTTCAGTTCTTCTGCAATCATTTTCACGGATAATCTTCGATCAGCTCGTACGAGTTCACGCACTCTGGCCAAGTTGACATCCATCAATGAGATTTATGGTAGTCCACTGCGGTCTTCATCTTCAACATTCGTTCTGCCTTCACTAAACATTTTATGCCAACGAAAACTTGAGCTCTTGACATAACCTCCTCTCCAAAAGCCTTCTGAAGCTTACCGTAAGTTGTCGTCGCGTTTTCACCCAATTTAACGCAAAAAGAAATGGCATACCGTTGCGCAACATTATGCGGTTCCATTTCCATGACGAGAGACACAAACACGTGTTAACTTATTACGGCACAACTCACGACTAAGCAGTTTCATCGATGTGCCGCTTGGACTAGAAGCAGGTTATAGACCAAGGTCAAAGATATTGTGCCTACGCAAGCCTCCATGGTTGCCACATCCTGCAAAGAAAATCAGTCTCATTACTTTATTGTCGCACCTCGTATATTCGTTAGTGAAATACCTTATAAATAATCCATTAAAGTTTGAGAAGAACAATGATGACAGTACCTCCACAGCTGAAGGGAAAAACTGACCTTTATCATCCTTAATTGAAGCTGTCAGTGCCTCAGAAAGGGGTCAATATACATGAACAATTTTTTTCTTTGTTTGCTCAACAATATTAAATGCCTGACAGCAAATTTGCTCATATGAACCAGATGGAACATGGCCATTGATTGATGCGAGAGAGTTGCGAGAGTTGTGCGGAGACATCTGGTGGACATAGCACCGGAAACCTACGATCAACTTTACGAATCTATGGCAAAAACAATAAGTGTTCTATTCCAAAGGTAGATGAATACGCACTTAAGTAGCATAATGGTTTGATTCATCAGTGTATACATTGGTTGGCCATGTAAGCTGGAGAGCAGCACCCCACAGCTCCGTGTTTCGTGTTTGTGCTTGCTTGTGCTTACATTAACGTGTATGGCAACTGACTTGTCCGCTGACTTTCCGGTTTGCACGAGGAATTACCTTTAGATTCCATGTATGCGAAGATCACAAAGAGGCACCAAAGGAACTATTCCTTGTTGATCAGTTTCTGCAAAAGGTTGCCGAAGCTTGAAAAAGTATGTCCTCCGGTGTTATCTGACACTATAACGTGCTGTGGTGTGAGATTTTTTGGGACCATTCTTGCACAAATCTTTCTCATACGAAGATCTTCAGTTATTATTAGACGAAACGTTTCTCGATTGATGTTCAGTTCTTCTGCAATCATTTTCACGGATAATCTTCGATCAGCTCGTCAACACTGACTGTTGAGACCTTTAACTCTCTTTTTATGTAGATACGGCGGTTCAAGTAAAAATTCTTAATAAAGTGCATGATCGATTTTTAATGTTCCTTGCACTGCTACACTTGTCACATTAGCCGGTTATGCTGCGTTCACATCCTATAAATTAACTAAATTACGTGCAGGATTCTGCTTGGCCAAATAGGTAATTTGTCTTTGCCACAAGCTGGGCACTGTTCAGCAATTAAAAATGTTTAACCAATGCTTAATCCTGAATGTGTAAAGGCAGCTTGATCCGTGAGCTCGACGAAGATTATACGAACTCCAGCTCAACACAGTGCTGTCCATAATTTAAGTAGAAGAGCCGTTTTTGGATACGTTTTTGAGCTGCAGGGGCCAATGGTTAAATTTGGCAAGTTTAACACCACGCAACTGTTCAAAGTTAGAATCCACAGACACAACTTTCGAAAACTTTCTCTAAATTTCCGAACTTTTTCAGAAATTCTACAGGTTGCTTAACCATGTCGCCGAAAGTTTTTAAACGCTTCATTCGCACCTGACACACGTCTTGACTCACCGAGTTTCTACTGCCAGCTGATCCTAGGCAACAAGACTGCTCCCCTTAAGCAGCGCTGATCTGTCGTTGCAAAAACCTACAAAATTAAATCCTTAGTTGATTTTGACTGAAATTTATAAAGAATAAAAACTACCTTAAATTTATCGCAGCTATAATTATTACATATGAAAAACAATTATAATGTTACCCGCTCTACTGTGGTGACTTAACGTTTTTGTTGGGGTGTTTATATTCACCTCACTCAGTGAAACGATTTTCTATTACTTATTTTAAACCTGAAGAACATTATACATCTACAAATGGGTACTATAGTCTGTTATGTAATACTTCTACATTCATTGCTGTGCGATTTATTTTTTACCTAAGTATGTTTTGTAACATTCGGAAATCAAAGAGCGACTTATAACTAAATTGTACGCCTTCAGTATCCTGAAGTTAATGCTGTTCAGTCGTTTTCGTTGACGCTATGCTCGTTAAGATTATTTAAGGTGCTTAGAAGGTCTAAATTTTTAAAAGTTACGGATATAGTCATATGTTATGTTGTCAGTATCTGAAGTACTATTAAATCTACAGACTGGGTGTTTAGACCTGTTTCCTCACCTCGTTCCTGTCTCTCAAGCGGTGCCGTGATTCTTCTGTACCTTTATTGGTATGGATTTTGCTTATGCGTTGGCAGTGAAACTACGCGTATTTGTGGTCTCTGAATTTTCGCCTTGGCTGTATCCTCACGCCACGCGCAAACCTGCAACATCCACTTGCCTGAGAAAAACCACTGGCAGTAACCCTTCAGTTTACTTGCTGCTCATTTGACAGACTGGTTACTTCGTGGTCTGTAAATTCCGCGCGCCGATCAAACAGACAGCCCCAGACGCTACCTATACCTTTTCGCGAACTAAGTTCCCCTTTATCGGGACTCGACTCTCACCGTTCCGCGCGTCATCTCACTCGGTGTTACATTTCGTATGCAGGAGATTATACAAAATACTGAAATTGGTGTCTACTGCGATCTGTCACTCTGTTTCTAGATTTTTGACTGTGATATTGATCATAGTGTGACGTAGTATCGTCAGACCGAATACATATGGCAAGAGAGAGTACAACATGTATTGTCTTGAGCATCGTGAGTATGACTGGTGAGAGACGATTCAAGTAATTAAAAGCAAATGAGCACCACCTGGCAGTCACAAGCATTACCTGGCAACGCAAACTGAGGGCCAGACCGGGGTGGCAGCACCATCGTGTTTATGTCCGACAAACAGGAAGAGAAGGCAGTAATGGCGTACACTCAAGTATTCTCGCAATTGGAGCACTCTCACACCCAAGAGCTCTACAGACCAAGGTCATACACAGCACATGAGTGGTTCAAATGGCTCTAAACACTATGGGACTTAACATCTGAGGTCATCAGTCCCCTAGACTTAGAACTACTTAAACCTAACGACATCACACACATCCATGCTCGAGGCAGGATTCGAACCTGTGGCAGTAGGAGCAGCGCGGTTCCGGACTGAAGCGCCTAGAACCGTTCAGCACATGAGTGACCAGCACTTTTGTTTAATAGCAGTTCTCGCACAGTTTTATGACATTTTATCAAAATATGATGTGTATGAACAAGGGAAGTTAGTAAAATATCGATTTGACGGTATTTAACTAGGAAATATCGATATATATCGACAGTGTAGTGTTCCACGATATATCGACATGTCGATATCAAAATGGCAATACCGAGTGCCAATATTTTTATTTTATATTACATTTTTTCCACAATTTGCGAAAAATATTTGAACTTGATCTTTTTAAATTGTAGTAGAATATACTTTTACTTTCACTGTGTAAAGGAGTCTTACTAATCTTTGGCTCTGTGAAGCAGGTATAGGTTGCACAAAAGACCAAGTCCAATTGCACTGGGGTGGGGTGGGAGAGGGGGGGGGGAGGGGGGTGCGACGTCGCTTTCAGAATGGAATAACAAGGTTTCCGAAGTGACGAAATAGCCCACTAGTTGTGTTAAAAAAATTTTTTTAACACAACAAATTTGCTATTTCTTCACATCGGCTTTCTTCAAAAATACTTGCTGAAAATGGTGAACAAAAATGTAAATGATAAGATGCTCTTTGCCGCTGGTGGAAACGTGTGAGGGGAAATGCTGACGTAATCGGCGCTCGGCGCTACCAGTGGAAACTCCAACATTTTGCTCCACCACGTACTTTTCCTACATCAACATGAAAAATAACGTATTTCGATGTTGAGCCAATGAAACATCAAGAAAATGCGGTATGCAAGGTTGATTGGAATGGGATATTGTATGACAATACACTATGTTCAAAGGTGTTAAGTAACAACAGTCGACCAAAAAAGTATTGTAATATAAGATTTTCATCTGTAAAAATTCCCATTATTAACTTACAAATATTCAAGTTAAGTGTCGTTCTTTCAATTCTTGCTCTAAGGGGGATATGCAGACTGCTAATTTGCTGATGTACAGAATATCTAATAATAAATCAGTACTTAAATATAGAACTCTAAAACCGAGAGTATATTTATAGAGTGTATCCGATATTTTTACAGGCCGATAAGTCGATATTTTTTCCTTCAATAAATCGTTACTTTTTGTCGAGATATCAATGGCCGATAGTGACATTTTTTAAATATCGATAAATCGGATTCCCAATATTTTGAAAAATACCAACAGTCTTAGTATGAACCCACGTTCCATCTGAATAAATCACTGGCCACTTTATGATGTTCAACATTTTGTAAGATTTTTTGAAACTGTGTCGTTTCCTCCTCACACGATTACTAGTTCATTCTGGCACCTTTTAATACCAAGCCCCATAAATGGAACAATTTTTCTCCAAGTTTCCTTAATTTCCTTGCATTTCAGTCCTGTACAATGGAAGGCATCAACTCTTCCCAAAGACTGACTGTATTATTTACAATATGCAGAAATTGCTGTCTAATAACTCTTTTTTCCATACCGTCAGGCGAGTAAGTACTGTATGTACTTTGGTTCTTCTTCTTCTTTGGCTTAGGTACTTGAACCCAGCTACTCAACACCGTGTCCCTCCGATCGTAATTTACGCACCATCAGCTTACTCAAACTTAACATTTTGCTTGCTTGTTCCACCACCTTCCGTCAGAACTGACAGTCCTTGCTCCTTTTCATCGTCAGTAGATTTAAATGAAATGCCATGACGGGCTGTATGGTAGGTCATCAAACATGTCCCATGAAAAATGTTACAGGAGCGTCTTTGTTGCAGCAGGATTGTGCAGGCGAGCATTATCATGAAGAAAGCCACACCACTTGTTCTGAGTTGCCCTTTATAGACCACTTCCTCGAATCGCCTGACACACTCTCTGAACAAGACCATTACTTGACATTCCCTTCATTACCTGACTACGTGCATCATGAACTTCAGTAAGTCCTACTTCAAAGTTACTGCGCCACTGTCGTACTTTGCTGTCACGCATGACAATTACGTTATGTGGACAGCATGAAATCAGGCGGAACCCCTCTGCATGAAGAACCTGAATGACAACACGCACTTAACACATGGTGGGAGACTGTGTTGTTCTTGGCATCTTTTCGTGCTTACCATGCGCTCAGAAATGAAAAGAGCGACATCACGCGATCGAGGGACATACTAAAGACACAGCACAACACATCTCTGTAAAGCTTCATCGGATTTTCATTGTGACTTTATTTTGGCACTGACAAAACCTGAAGAAAATAGCCCTTGTATTAGGAGCTATGTCCAGTTGAGATAAATGCAATCTTCCCAGAATGAGATTTTCACTCTGGAGCGGAGTGTGCGCTAATATGAAACTTCCTAGCAGATTAAAACTGTGTGCCGGACCGAGACTCTAAATCGGGACCTTTGCCTTTCGCAGGAAAGTGCTCTTCCAACTGAGCTACCCAAGTGCTTGGGTAGCTCAGTCGGAAGAGCACGTGCCCGCGAACGGAAAAGGTCCCGAGTTCGAGACTCGGTCCGGCACACGGTTTTAATCTCCTAGGAAGTTTCAATTGCAATCTTTATAGTAAAAACGGATGAAGGAGACAGTAGAAGTTGAGAGAAGAAACGGATTATAAGCTGTAATGGTAGTGCGTGGGAGTTCACGGTTTTAGGAAATTCAGTAAAACGAAAATGAGGAGAAACAATAATTTGACAGTGTTGGTGTAGGGAACATTAAACATTGAGTACATCAAGATAAATAATAGATGTTTTAGTCTATAGCCACAATTTTTTTACTTTACCTACTGGCTACTGGTTTCAGTACACAGTAACATTCTCTGGCTGTACTCTGATCAGAAAATCCCAGTTCATAGTTATGACAACAATGAAAAAGAAACTGACGAAATATTTTCCTCTTTGGCAGCAAATGAATTGCATTTGGTGTGTCCTTAAACGATATACACTCAGGTGACAAAAGTCATGGTGTACCTTCTAATAACTCGTCGGACCTCCTTTTTACCAGCATAGTGCAGCAACTCCACTTAGCCTGGACTCAACAAGTCGTTGGAAGTGCCCTGCAGGAATACTAAGCCATGCTTCCTCTATAGCCTTCCATAGTTGCGAAAGTTTTGACGGTGCAGTATTTTGTGCAGGAACTTACCCCTCGATTACGTACCATGTCTGACGATCTGGGTGACCACATCATATGCTCAAATTGTCCAGAATGTTCTTCAAACAAATCGCAAGCAATTGTGACTCGGTGACATGGCGCATTGCATCCATAAAAAATCCATCGTTGTTTGGCAACCGGAAAATAGTCTCACAGTAGCCGAACAGAACCATTTGCAGCCAATGATCGGTTCAATTGCACCAGAGGATCCAGTCCATTCCACGTAAACACAGCCCACACCATTATGGAGCCACCGTCAGCATGTGCAGTGCCTTTTTTGACAACTTGGGTCCATGGCTTCGTCTGGTCTGCGCCACACTTGAACCGTATTATCAGCTATTATAATATGAAATCGGGAATCATCTGACCAGGATACGGCTTTCAGTCGTCTGGGGTCCAACCGAAATGGTCACGAGCCCAACAGAGGCGCTGCAGGCCATGTCGTGCTGTTAGCAAAGGCACTCGCGCCTGTCGCCTGCTCCAGTAACCCTTTAACCCATTAATGCCAAATTTCCCCGCACTGTCCTAATGGATACGTTCCTCATACGTCCCACATTGATTTCTGCGGTTATTTCACGCAGGATTGCTGTTCTGTTAGCACTGACAGCTCTACGCATAGGCCGCTGTTCCCGGTCGTTAACCGAAGGCCGTCGGCTACTGTGTTTCCATGGTAGAAGGTAATGCCTCAAGTTTTGTATTCTCGGCACACTTTTGACACGGTGGATCTCGGTATGTTGAATTCCCTAACGATTTCCGAAATGGAATATCTTATGTGTCTCTCTTCAATTACTGTTTCGCACTCAGAGTCTGTTAATCCCCCTCGTGCGGCGATGATGACACTGGACCCCTTTTCACGTGAATCGCCTGAGTACAAACGTCAGCTCTGCCAGTGCATTGCCCTTTTATACTTTGTGTACAAGATACTAACGTCATCTGTATGTATGCATATCGCTATCTCATGACTTCTGTCGCTTTAGTGTAGGTAGCCCTCTTCCCCATGGATTTTAATTCCTACTCCAAATTTTTCTTTTGTTTCCTTTACTGCTTGCTCAATTTGCTGACTGAATGAAATCGGGGATAGGCTAGAGCTCTGTATCAGCCCCTTCCCAACCACTGCTTCGCTTTCATGCCCCTCGACTCCTATAACTGTTATCTGATTGTAAATAGCTCTTTGCTCCGTGTATTTTACCCCTGCCACCTTCAGAATCTGAAAGACAGTATTCCACTCAACATTGTGAAAAGCTTTCTCTAAGTCTAAAAATGCTAGAAAAGTAGATTTGCTTTTCGTTAGCCGATCTTCTAAGATAAGCTGTAGGATCAGCATTGCCTCGCGTGTTCTACCATTTCCACGGAATCCACACTGATCTTCCCCGAGGTTGGCGTCTACCAGTTTTCCATTCGTCTGTAAAGAATTGGTTAGTAGTTTGCAACCGTGGCTTATTAAACTGATAGTTCGGTAATTTTCACACCTGTCAACACCTACTTCCCCATCATCATATCTCCCACTTCATCTTCATCTACTTCCTCTTCCATTTCCATAACACTGCCTTCAAGTACATCGCCCATGTATAGACCCTCTACATATTCCTCCAACCTTTCTGCTTTCTATTCTTTTGCTTAGGACAGATTTTCCATCTGAATGGTTCAAATGGCTCTGAGCGCTATGGGACTTAACATCTATCGTCATCAGTCCCCTAGAACGTAGAACTACTTAAACCTAACTAACCTAAGGACATCACACAACACCCAGTCATCACGAGGCAGAGAAAATCCCTGACCCCGCCGGGAATCGAACCCGGCAACCCGGGCGCGGGAAGCGAGAACGCTACCGCACGACCACGAGCTGCGGACGTTTTCCATCTGAACTCTTGATATTTATACAGATGGTTTGTATTCCTTTTCACCTGCTTCATTTACTGCATTATTACATTTTCTCCTTTCATCAATCAAATTCAATATATTTTCTGTTACCCTAGGATTTATAACGGCCCTCATATTTTTAATTACGAGGGCAGTTCAATAAGTAATGCAACACATTTTTTTTCTGAAACAGGGGTTGTTTCATTCAGCATTGAAATACACCAGGTTATTCCCCAATATTTTAGCTACACAACACTATTTTTCAGCGTAATCTCCATTCAATGCTACGGCCTTACGCCACCTTGAAATGAGGGCCTGTATGCCTGCGCGGTACCATTCCACTGGTCGATGTCGGAGCCAACGTCGTACTGCATCAATAACTTCTTCATCATCCGCGTAGTGCCTCCCACGGATTGCGTCCTTCATTGGGCCAAACATATGGAAATCCGACGGTGCGAGATCGGGGCTGTAGGGTGCATGAGGAAGAACAGTCCACTGAAGTTTTGTGAGCTCCTCTCGGGTGCGAAGACTTGTGTGAGGTCTTGCGTTGTCATGAAGAAGGAGAAGTTCTTTCAGATTTTTGTGCCTACGAACACGCTGAAGTCGTTTCTTCAATTTCTGAAGAGTAGCACAATACACTCCAGAGTTGATCGTTTGACCATGGGGAAGGACATCGAACAGAATAGCCCCTTCAGCGTCCCAGAAGACTGTAACCATGACTTTACCGGCTGAAGGTATGGCTTTAAACTTTTTCTTGGTAGGGGAGTGGGTTTGGCGCCACTCCATTGATTGCCGTTTTGTTTCAGGTTCGAAGTGATGAACCCATGTTTCATCGCCTGTAACAATCTTTGACAAGAAATTGTCACCCTCAGCCACATGACGAGCAAGCAATTCCGCACAGATGGTTCTGCTTTGCTCTTTATGGTGTTCGGTTAGACAACGAGGGACCCAGCGGGAACAAACCTTTGAATATCCCAACTGGTGAACAATTGTGACAGCACTACCAACAGAGATGTCAAGTTGAGCACTGAGTTGTTTGATGGTGATCCGTCGATCATCTCGAACGAGTGTGTTCGAACGCTCCGCCATTGCAGGAGTCACAGCTGTGCACGGCCGGCCCGCACGCGGGAGGTCAGACAGTCTTGCTTGACCTTGCTGCGATGATGACACACGCTTTGCCCAACGACTCACCGTGCTTTTGTCCACTGCCAGATCACCATAGACATTCTGCAAGCGCCTATGAATATCTGAGATGCCCTGGTTTTCCGCCAAAAGAAACTCGATCACTGCCCATTGTTTGCAACGCACATCCGTTACAGACGCCATTTTAACAGCTCCGTACAGCGCTGCCACCTGTCGGAAGTCAATGAAACTATACGAGACGAAGCGGAAATGTTTGAAAATATTCCACAAGAAATTTCCGGTTTTTTCAACCAAAATTGGCCGAGAAAAAAAATGTGTTGCATTACTTATTGAACTGCCCTCGTTCTTGATCCTCTGCTGCCTTCACTATTTGCCGGCCGCTGTGGCCGAGCGGTTCTAGGCGCTTCATTCCGGAAACTCGCTGCTGCTACGGTTGCAGTTTCGAATCCTGCCTCGGGCATGGAGGTGTCCTTAGGTTAGTTGGGTTTAAGTAGTTCTAAGTCTAGGGGACTGACGACCTCAGATGGCCCATAGTGCTACGAGGCATGTGAACAATTTTTTTCTTCACTATTTCATCTCTCAAAGTTACGCATTCCTCTTCTATTGTATTTTTTTCCCTTGGTCTTGTCAATCGTTCCCTAATGCTTTCTCTGAAAATCTCTACAACATCTGATTCTTTCAGTTACGTCGTCATCTTCGTTGTCGTCTAAAGTGGTCCCATTGCTCCGTTTAAATTCCTACCTTTTTGTAGTTTCTTCAGTTTTAATCTACAGTCCATAACCAATAAATTGTGTTCAGATTCCACATTTGTCCCTGGAAATGTCTTACAATTTAATATCTGGTTCCTAAATCTCTGTCTGTCTGAAACCTTCCAGTGTCTCCAGGACTCTACCACGTACAAAACCTTCTTTTGCGATTCTTAAACAAAGTGTTAGCTATGATTAACTAAGGCTCTGTGCAGAATTGTCCCAGGTGGCTTCCTCTTTTCTTTCATTCCTTACCCCCCGCCCGTCCATGTTCACCTACAACGTTTCCTTGTTTCTTTTTCCTACTATCGAATTCCAGTACCGGTCCCCATGACGATTAATTTTTCGTGTCCCACAACTATCGGGATAATTTCTTTAACAGCATCATATATTTCTTCGATCTTTTGATCATCCGCGGAGCTAGTTGGCTTCTAAACTTATACTACTGTCCTTGACGTGGGCTTCGTGTCTATCTTGGCTACAATAATGCGTTCACTGTGCTGTTACTAGTAGCTTACCCGCGTTCCTGTTCTTTTTTATTCATTAGTAAACCACTTCCTGCATTACCCATACTTGATTTTGTATTTATAACCCTGTATTCACCTGACGAGAAATCTTGTTCCTCCTGCAACCGTACCTCACAAATTTCTGCAATATCTAACTTCAACCTTCTCATTTTCCTTTTTAAATTCTCTAACCTTCTTTCGCGATTAAGAGTCATAACTTTCGACGCTACGATCCGTAGAACGCCAGTTTTGTTTCTGGTGATAACGACGTCCTTTTGAATAGTCTACACCCGACTACGGCCGCAGGTTCGAATCCTGCCTCGGGCATGGATGTGTGTGATGTCCTTAGGTTTGTTAGGTTTACGTAATTCTAAGTCTAAGGGACTGATGACCTCAGATGTTAAGTCCCATAGTGCTTAGAGCCATTTGAACCATCCCCACCCGGGGATCCGAATGGGGGACTATTTTACCTCCAGAATATCTTACCGAAGATGACGCCATCATCATTTAACCATAAAGTAAAGCTGCATGCCCTCGGGAAGAGTTACAGTTGTAGTTTCCCCTTGCTTTCACCCGTTCGCAGTACCATCACAGCAATGCTACTTTGGTTAGTTTTGCAAGGCCAGTTCAATCATCCAGGGTGTTGCCCCTGCAACTACTGAAAAGGCTGCTACCTCTCCTCAGGAACCACACGTTTGTCTAGCCTCTGAACAGATACCCCTCCGTTGTGGTTGCACGGCTATCTGTATCGCTGAGGCACGCAAGCCTCCTCATCAACGGCAACGTCCATGGTTCATGAGGGGTGTGTGGAACATGATACGTATAATGAATTATTCTAGAAAGCTTGTGACATTATAACAAAGATGTGCTACCTAAAAGTGTTTCCCATTATGTTTATTGTAAATATGATGTACTTGTTTTATTCGGTAAATCTTATATTCTATCTCTTAATTAAAAATGTTGTATGTGCTGTAACCCGTATAAATGTGTTAAGATGTATTTATTTTGGGTTAATGCCATTACGGAAAGTTGGGAAAAACAATATTGTTGGAAGAGAGTAAACACTCGTGCAGGAGCGCTGCCTTTGGATTCGAGTGTGACGTCAAATCAGAGCGCTGACTTCACTTTGTTGTAAGAAGTAAGAGTGAACACACGCAAGTGGCGTGCACTGTCGGAACGATGTGAGGCTTAGTTGTTATTAGCAAGGCACCAAGAGCAAGGCGAGTGTGGGAATAGTAAGAGGCTCCAACAACATCAAGATCCTGCCCCAAAATTGGCCACTGCGAATCAAGTTATGCCAGCAATATTACACGGAGTAATGGGAGCACTTTAGATGACAACGAAGACGACGGCGTAAGATCTGGAACGAACAGTAAGGATGTTTTATTGTAGTTCACGTTAGAAACTTTTTGAAGCGTTATCCAATGACACTTGCAGTGAAATTTATTTCAGTAATGTGACGTACATAAAAACCGTAGGTACCTCGCCTTGTCATTATCCTTAGTCATTGTCACTTACGAAGGGTCCTATTCGTTTCCACTTACGAAATATCCAAGTGCCGTTGTTTAAATAGCTAAAAGAGAAGTAGTGAAACACTATTATTGCCTGTTTTGTTTCTTTGCTAAAAAGATAATGCAAAGTAATTAATAATGAAGCCTCACTGAGCTATGTGATGTTCTTCTTGCTACGTGATTGAAGACAAGTAACTAAAATTAGAGTATTCCTGGAAATGCTGTATTAAAGAAAAAAAATAAATAAATTTAAGTATTTCATATCTGTGTCTGTTGTAATACTGCTGTTGTGTAATGGTACGGTTTGTATTGTGGCGTTGTCAATCTTTTGAACGCCAACAGTTGCTTATGTAATCCAGTAAATGTTCATAGTGATTAAAACTATTCATAGTATGTAGCTTGCCACGTATGGCAATCTAATGCGCATAAGTAAATGTTAATTTAAGGTCACGTAAATTATTGTAGTAATAAAAAAGCTACGTCAAGTCAGTCATTTACCTTTCAATAAAGAATTTTAATACCTATTCCAAATCAACATATCTGAGCATTAACGAGATAAGACAGCTGCTTTCTTTATTCATTGTTATTAAGTAACATATTGTGTTGTCAGAAACGTGTGTCAATCTTGTATTGCCACACGTACAGCCAAATAGTTACTTATTAATTTCTGTCGGCTTTATTGATGAGATATGGGACAGACAGTGCCCAAATGGGCTGGCGACCGAGTTTGAAAATGGATACAGTAAAAGAGACATCGCAAACGCTTTCAAGGGCCGCCGACGAAAGACACCTGGTGAATCAGTGGAAGAGGCCAAACAGACTGCATTCTTGCCGTACTGTGGAGTAACTAGCAGCAAGTTAGGACGTCTGCTGCAGAAACATGGGCTAAGGCCAGTGCTCCGGCCCGCCCCCAAGATACGAGTATGTTGCGCCCTGTTAAGGACGACATTGCTCTTCGAGTGTCCAGTGAGTATGGTGTACCCTGAGAATGTGACAGCGTGTATATCAGACAAACAATTCGCATGGTTACGGCGCGTTGTGCTGAGCACAAGCGCCATATAAAACAAAGGGAGTTTGGCAAGTCGGCCATAGTGGAGCACTGCCTAGAAAACGGACGTAAAATACAGAAGTGTTGGCTCATGCATCTACGTATTGGAATTCAGTTACAAAGGAAGCAGCCGAGATTCGTTTAAATAACAACAATTTCAACAGAGACCAGGGGTAAACACTCAGCAGGGCATGAGGGCTGGCGCTGGACATCGAAAGAAATCAAAGACAGATGGGCGACGCGGGAGCGGCCCTGTCAAACATGGCGCCTGCCCCTGGCGCCACCTGACGTCACCGGTGCTGTCACGGGCAATAGCTCCGCTAGCTGCCTGGGTCGACTTAAGCGTGCGCTCCACATCGGTGTCTGTCTGATTGGCTGCTGATGATGTCACCATGCCTATATAAGCGAGAAACCATAGTAACCGCGGACCCCCGAGTCCTTTTGTATTCCCCTCCTCTGCCTACCCCACTCCCTGTCGCGTCTGCCCAGCGCCCCCCACCCCTCTTATGGGTCCTCATCCTCCATCAGCTCCTTTCCCGGCTCCCCCCTTCTTTTATTTTCCCATCATCAGTTTCCCCCCACGTGTTCTCGGCTGTGGTCTGTCACATTTGCCAACCTTTTAGTGCAGTGTTCCAGTGACTGTTCAGTGTTGTTCGTCTTTCTCGTGTTGCGAACAGAAACCATGCTGTCGCTGGGTGTGAATTTTATGTCTTTTGCGAACAGAAACCAGACTGTCGCCGTGTCTTTTTAATTGTCTGTCTATTGTTTTACCTGTCTGCTTTGTATGTATTTTCTTAGCGTCATCATCCCTCTGTTCTTTGTTTTAAGTTCCACGATTTCTTTTCGCCATGTTACTCCTTAAGTCTCCGATTTTATCGCCTGTTTTTATTATTTATTTTCTTCATCATTCTAACAAAGTCTGTAGGCTGAAGAGCGGCATACTAAGCTGCTGCCAGCCCGCACCCCTCCTTCTCCCAGAGCGGATTTTCCTCCTCCCCCCTCCCCCCCCCCTGAGACCCTGCACCCCATACTTACCTCTTTCCTTCCCACATCCCTACCTACCTGGCCCTCTTCAGCGCGCCCCCCACTCATCTCCCCCCTCTCTTCCCCTCCCTCCCTCCCTCCCTTCTTCCGGTCACCCTCATCTCCTTGCGCCTGGCAGATCCTCCGTTTTGATCATCGTCCATGTGCCACATCAGTGTTGTGTTTAGTGCTGTTTCTCCTGTGTGTCAAGAGGTGTGATTTTTAATTGTGTACTGCCTTGAGGTTCGCCATCAGTGTTTGTTCTGTGCTACGCCATCCATCGATACCTTTTATGCTCCAGTCATACTGTGCCTTGTGTTCTTTTAATTGTCGCAGTGTGTGGCTTTTTGTGTGTGCTACTTTTAAACAGTTTTTTATATCCATTTTACAGTTACCCCGTTTTTTTATCTATTACCTTCCATGATGTTCCCCCTTTTTTATATCTATGTTCACCATATTCTCTCCTTTGTTATTTTTAAATGTCTTCTATTGTTTGCTCTATGTCTTTCGGCTGAAGAGCAGCGCCCCGCCACAATGGGGAGTTAAAAAAAAAAAAAAGAAAGCAACCCCGGCAGTCACTGACGGATCGTCCAGAAGACAAACATACCACGAAGTCCTTATCTCTCCCGAACTTAGACTCGGGAGGAGAAGCCGCAAGGCTGGAAACTCCATACACACACGGGTTGAAGTCCACCCCCACTGAAGATCCGTGGCGCAACCCCGGCAGTCAGTGAGCTCCTGACGTCGATGGCGGAGATGGCCATCGACAGCTCGCGGATTTTATTCGAACTGACGCGGCTTGAAAACCGAGAATGTTTTACATATGCCGTCGCTAAGAGTCCGAGGACACAGGGCTATTAAAATATTTGAGCAGGTTTATTTACAAGAAAAACTCAGTTATTTACGATCTAAAGAGCAGCCTCGAATAGCGACAGTTTTGCTCCTTTTCTTAGGAAACTGATCGCATCGACGATGTTTTTTTTTTCTTTCAAGCATGGAGCTGAAATTATTTTTTTAGCCACGGGGAAAATAGAGACGACCTGAGATCAGCAGCAGCTGTGCGTCGTCTGCTAGTGATGGTTACTACAATAAGAAGATGGAATGCACACTATGTCTAAGGTGAGAAAAGGACCGGTCTAATGAGCAGCCCCCAATAGGAAACGTTTCCCTTCCTTTTATTAGGATACCCATCGCATCGACGAAGTTTTTTTGCAAACATGGAGCTAAAATTACTTTTTAACCTAGCGGGAAAATAGAGAATCCACTAGTGGTGCTTGGTGCGTTTAAATTTGCGTGAGGCTGATGCAAGGGTACACGGGCGCCACGAAGAGAAGTGTTAACATTTGTTTATTTGAAAGTAAGAGAAATTGTCGCTTTGGACAAAATGATAAGTTGGGGAATGAGATTTTCACTCTGCAGCGGAGTGTGGGCTGATATGAAACTTTCTGGCAGATTAAAACTGTGCTGCGGAGTGAAAATCTCATTCTGGAAACACCCCAGGCTAAGCCATGTCTCCGCAATATTCTTTCTTCCAGGAGTGCTAGTTTTGCAAGGTTCGCAGAAGAGCTTCTGTGCAGTTTGGAAGGCAGGAGACGAGGTAATGGCAGAATTTAAGCTTTGAAGACGGGTCCTGAGTCGTGCTTGGGTAGCTCAGTTGGAGCCAGCACGGTAGCTCAGCGTGTTCGGCCAGAGAGGCGGTGACCTCCGTAATAAAAATTAAAAAAAACTGAGTAAAGGAATGAACGATCAACTTGAACGGATGTCACGTCACGTCCACCCAGACCAAACGCACCGAAAAAAAAGTTGGTAGAGCACTTGCCTGCGAAGCCAAAGGTCCCAAGTTCGAATCTCGGTCCGGCACACAGTTTTAATCTGCCAGGAAGTTTGATAAATTACTTTTCACAATGGTGGCTAATAAACTTCAGTGTGACTAGCGTTTTACCAAGATAACGCATCTCAACAACGTTTTTATAAGAGAGGGTATAGAGATTTATATCAAAATTTTATCAGCTAAAAAGGAGTTAAAATAAAACATCGATGCCGGCCGGTGTGATCGAGCGGTTCTAGGCGCTTCAGTCTGGAACCGCGCGACCGCTACGGTCGCAGATTCGAATCCTGCCTCGGGCATGGATGTGTGTGATGTCCTTAGGTTAGTTAGTTTTAAGTATTTCTAAGTCTAGAGGACTGATGACCTCAGATGTTAAGTCCCATAGTGCTTAGAGCCATTTGAACCACTTTTTTTTAAAACATCGATGCTGACTTTGCGCCAACAGCGTAACGATCCGTCGCCTTTAATCAAGAACGATGTTACCAGCCAGGAGTAATCACACATTCGCATTACGTGACGAAAGCATCGTAGCTCCTCTTGAGCTACGATGCAGTTGCCTTTTACTCTTTCAAGATGTCTCACGTAGTTGGTGACGAAACTCCAGTAAGTAGTTTTGTATATCGACCGTGACCTCTCAACTGGAGAAAACACCGGCCTAGGTAGCTTACATGGTGTTATCACCCTAATTCAGGTTTTCCGTGATATTTGAGGATGGGTGTCTGAGACAGGGCTGTTCGTTACTCATCTCGATCAGAGTAAGACACTGTTCTGGTTTTAATAATCTAAGACTAACTTCAGCCCCCTATTATTCCTAAGTTCTAGCTCTTCTCTACGACACAGTTTTATGGTAATATTGGAATAGCAGATCTAATTTTCTTTCAATGTGGTAGATGTTTTATTTAAATATGTTAAAGGGTGGTGAGTACAAAACAAATCCGTACCTTGTCATCTATTGGTATTGTGAATCTATTTGAGTGAAACCGCCAAATGAATATTTTGTGATGAAGTGGTCAAATTCAGTCGGATAGTGCTGCTTACGAGGGCTTCATAAATAGAGTATCTATCTGTCCTTTATTTCAGTGTACAACAATCTGAAACGCCTTGCCTTCAGCAGCGTAAAAGCTGCCTCTTAAATTTATAGCATTCATTTGCTGAGTGAGTTTCATCCGTCCCCATTCTTAGTAATTCATTTGTATTTCCGTCTAGGAAGATTAATTTTATCACATGATTCTAACATCATAAACATCTGACACGCCATAAGCACTAGCTGTAGTAAACTGTGATAGATGTTTCGTGTAGTGCACGAAGTTTCCTGTTTAATTTCCGCGTGCGGAAGAACGGAAGGAAGGAGTTATTCTCTTGGCGATAACTGTTTACTCGCCTCGGGGGTTTGCTGGGTGCCTTGCTGCTTCTTTGTTATGCTACAGTTCGTCGCAAAATTGCTCTCTCTCGCTAAAGCAAAACTGCTGTTTCTCGCTAAAGATTAAAATTTACTGTCTTGCTTGGTAACATATTCCCACAAACTTGATGCAGGCTGAAAACATGAGAACAATTCTGCTCTTTAACCATATGTAACGTAGAGAGTCGTTTACATTCATTAAAAAGCGACAGCTTTCAGATAATGCAACAGGCGGATACATCAAGAGCTGAACTGATAGTATACAAAGAACATAGTGACTTACTAATACATAATAACTATACGAAGAATGAAATCTAGATGGCTTCACGACTTTGTAATACAATATTTCATTAACACCTCTCGGTTCTTGTCACCTTCAGACCTAAACTTAGAAATTACGGAATGCAGTTCAATGTCAATATGCAGTAAATCATATGCTATAGCCAGATGTCACTTTCTTCAATTCATTATTAAATTCTACAACTTCACGCTTAAGACACACGAGTTTCTCTGGCAGACTATTGGATAAAAGTGCGCTCATGTATCTCCTTCCTTCCTTTCCTGATATTAAGTTACTGAAATATTAGTAAATGTTTTTGGCCCTATTATTTTATTCCGCTCAGAACTACTTTTTCAGTCACCAGCTACGGTTCCTCAAATTTATCTGTTAACTTTATCTTTAATGTATTTATAATTTTTATTTACTGCGAATCATTCTTTCCTATGAATTGCTTGATATAGATTTTCTGTTTCTGCAGCTGTCTCACGTATCACAGTTACGTGGAGTACCGTATTCCTAATCAAATGTAATTCAGTCCTAAGCATTACTTGTTTACTGTTACGAATGCAAGAAATTATTTTGTATCAAGTTGATCTATTCCATGTGACAAAAGCTTTTACGTTTTGGTAACAGTTGAGGCCGAGGCTAGCATCTCTCCTTCTCAGAAATCAGACTCACAATCATCATTCTAGCCACTCCTAACATTGCACGTATCATAATGAGTACATACTCACCCTAATATTGTCATGTAGCATACACAGCATATCTTTGCAAATAAAACAAGGATTAAACCATATTTACACATCAGTTTTACATAGATGAAGATTATATTATAGCTAGCGCTCAAATTCATCTCTTCATGATCATGAAGTAGCTAAAAAATTTCCTCATTTTTCAAAGGAACAGCTGTAATGAAATTAAAGGAAATACGTAAGTCCTGCATCACGGGCGAACGGATGGCAATGTTTATGTCTTATCGTAGGGGTTCCACACTTATCGTAAATGTTTTTGTTGTTGTACAGGGTGCTCACATAAAGCTCTTCTGATTTGCAAAAGCAATTAAAAAAACTGTGAGACAGATAATTGCAGTTTGTGTCATTAAGTAAAGCAACTCACAGAGCTGTGTAGACTTTTATTCCAAGCGACTTCTTTTGAATTGTTTCATCTGCTAAATAAGTACCAGAAAAAATTGCGCTTGAAGAAAGAGCCACCCACTGCACATAATGAAGTAAAAAAAGTCTCTGACGCGAATTTTAAAGGGAGAAACCAGTGATTAAGACAATTAACACTTGGTATAACAAGTTCTCAGCAACTGATGGGAGTGCAAACTGTCGTGTTCTTGTACGAAATTTACGCCTTATGAAATGATAGAGATCAGATAGACCTTCCAAAGAAGCCCATAGACTCAATTTGCCAAGAATCACAAGAACCAAACATCCCTCGGTGAAAAGTTCACAAGGTGCAGCATAAACGACTTCGCTTGCACCCCTACAAAATTCAAATTTTGCAAGCACTGGAGAAAAACGACTGGGAGATTCGCCAAAAATTTTCTACTCAGATGTTGGACCTTATCTAGGAAATATTTTCTTCTCTGACGAATCAACCTGTCGCACTTGTGGGAAGGCTAACCGGCACAACATTCGGGTCTGGGGTTCGGAAAATCACACAGTTTTTGGCAACATATCAGAGACAGTGAGAAGATGAGTGTGTTGAGAACATGAGTACGTGGTGTGTGTGGACACTTCTCTTCTTAGGGTGAACATTAACAGAAACCATATACCGGCACATGTTTGATCAATTTGCTGTCCCTCAGTTTCTTCCCCTTCAGCGAAATGTTATGTTCCATCAGTATGGTGCACTGGAGTTTACATGTTCGTGACTTCTTGAATCGAACATTTCCACAGCGATGGGTAGGACGTGATGGTGCAATCAAGTGGTCACCAAGATCTCCAGGCATAATCCCTCTGGAGTTTTACTTGCGATATTACGTGAAAGACATTGTGTAAGCGTCGTCTATAGGTGACCTTGGTGACCTCCGCAGGAGAAACGTGGATGCAGTAGCATCCATCACCCCAGACGTGCATGTGCGCATATGGGTTGAGACAGAGTATCGTCTAGACATTTTACGGGTTACGAAAGGAGCCAGTGCTTGAGTTACTTTACAAGATGCCGCATACCACAACTACCAGTGTCTCAGTTTTTTTATATGTTTGGAAACAACCCTTGTATGTGCTAGATTTCTAATTTTTTCAATCCATAAATTTCGTTTTTATTAGGAGCTATAAGAAGTTATTTCGTTCCATAAAAAATGGCTCAAATGGCTCTGAGCACTATGGGACTTAACTTCTGAGGTCATAAGTCCCCTAGAACGTAGAACTACTTGAACCTAACTAACCTAAGGACACCACACACATCCATGCCCGAGGCAGGATTTGAACCTGCGAACGTAGCGGTCACGCGGTTCCAGGCTGTAGCACCTAGAACCGCTCGGCCAACTCGGTCGGCGTTCCATAAAACTAACAGCATATGGTTCAAGGCGCTCTTTTTATTTAAAGAGGAGAAATACTTGTCATAAAACCGAGAGGGCCCAGTTATAGAAAATTTTAAGTCTCTCTCGAAAAACCACTTTAGTATACGCTGCCCTCCATAAGTATGGAAACACCATGCTGCGTATTACAACGGGGAAAGATGGAAGTGATCTGTTTGAGTTATTGGTTAGAATACGGAGTAGCAAGCTCAAATAACGGTTAATAATGACACGTACAGTATTGTACACTTAATTATTGTACATATACATACATATTGGAACATGCTAGTATTGCTCCGTTCTATGTAGACCGATGTTACCTGTCCAAGCAGTTCTACTAAACACGCCAGGTGGCGCGAGTAGTCCGCATGGCTATGTAGAGGTACGTTGTTTACATTTCTGTTCACATGTAGTTTCGTTTGCATAAAGGTATAACACGCCGCAAGAGTAATTGAAAATGGTCCCAAAGTTCCAGATTCCTTATGAATCACGGGCAAAGATAATCACTTTGCACCAAGAAGGCAATAGTGACCGAGAAACAGCAAAGAAACTGATGATTTCCATCAGCGGAGATTTCAAAACCATTCAACGGCATCAAGAAACAGGCTTCTATGGAGATGGTCCTCGCTCAGGAGCACCCACGAAAATATCAGAACGACAGGAAAAGTATTTGGTAGTGAACACCAAACGTAACAGATTAAAAGCTATCCGTGAACTGTCTGCTGAACTAAACGGCGAGTGAGTCAACAGGGAGACGACGCCTGACAGACAACAACCTCCGAGGTAATGTAGCAACAAGGAAACCACTGTTATGCCCTGTTAACATGAAGAAAACGCTTCAGTTGGCTGAGACACACCAACATTGGACAGCGGGTGATTGGGAAAGAGCGTTATTCACTGATGAATCCGAGTTCGAAGTATTTGGAAGTAAACGCCGTCAATTTGTATGCCGTTTACCCCATGAACGCTTGGATCCTCAGTGCGTAATTCCAACTGTAAAGCATGGAGGGGGTTCTGTGATGGTATGGGGATCCTTTGGAGGTAATAAAGTTGGAGATTTGGTGAAAATAGATGGAAAAATGAACCAAAAGAATTATCATGCCATTCTACAGCGACATGCTAAGACATCTGGTTTGCGTCTGATTGGGAAAGGGTTTGTTTTGCAGCGAGACAACGACCCGAAACATACGTCTCGCTTGTGCCAAACTATGTGAAGACTCTAGAGAGAGGTTCGTAAAATATTGAAAAACATGGAATGGCCTCCCAAATAATCCCCTGAATGTAACCATATCGAGCTGCTATGGGATGAAGCGGACAGGAGGATCTGAAAACGGGAAATCATGAGTGGGTCACAATTGTGGGAGGTTCTGCACCAAGAATGGAGATTAATTCCAAATGAAACCTTGGCAAAACTGACGCAGCGCATGCCGAGTGTGCGAAAGGCAGTGATGAATGCCGAGGGTGGCTATTTTGAGGAATCGAAAATTTAATTGTTGCATCTCCCTGTATATTATTTGAGTTTAATAAACATTTGGAAAACAGCAAAATGCATTTTTATGCTGTATTTCCTTTCCATTGTCTGTAATTACTAGGTGTTCGCAAACTTATGGAGGGTAGCATACATCAGCGCGTCTCTTGCAGAAAAAAGAAGGAAGTGTCGAATTATTTTGTAGGGAATCTAACTTCTGTCGAATTTTGTATGGTGGAGCCTTTCTCTTTATGGATTAGCGTTACTTGGCGAGCCCGAATCGGTATTTACCAAACTTTTTTTTAATCTCATTTAATTTGATGTGTCACAGTTACCGGATACCACTGTTTACCACACTATTTATGTTAACGTCAGAAAAACGCCAACTGTACTGTCACAATTTTTCATTTCGCATTTATCATCAGATAAATTGGTATCGGCGTGTCAGACTGATGATATTCCCAGACAATTCAAAGTTTTATTAGTGCCGACGTTCGTATCTTCACTTACTCGTGGTATATTTTCGTATCCTGAACTGCAAATGAACATGTATACAACTGCACATAAATCGTCACATGATTATCACCGTAAAGTGTGAACTAAAATACACTCCTGGAAATTGAAATAAGAACACCGTGAATACATTGTCCCAGGAAGGGGAAACTTTATTGACACATTCCTGGGGTCAGATACATCACATGATCACACTGACAGAACCACAGGCACATAGACACAGGCAACAGAGCATGCACAATGTCGGCACTAGTACAGTGTATATCCACCTTTCGCAGCAATGCAGGCTGCTATTCTCCCATGGAGACGATCGTAGAGATGCTGGATGTAGTCCTGTGGAACGGCTTGCCATGCCATTTCCACCTGGCGCCTCAGTTGGACCAGCGTTCGTGCTGGACGTGTAGACCGCGTGAGACGACGCTTCATCCAGTCCCAAACATGCTCAATGGGGGACAGATCCGGAGATCTTGCTGGCCAGGGTAGTTGACTTACACCTTCTAGAGCACGTTGGGTGGCACGGGATACATGCGGACGTGCATTGTCCTGTTGGAACAGCAAGTTCCCTTGCCGGTCTAGGAATGGTAGAACTATGGGTTCGATGACGGTTTGGATGTACCGTGCACTATTCAGTGTCCCCTCGACGATCACCAGTGGTGTACGGCCAGTGTAGGAGATCGCTCCCCACACCATGATGCCGGGTGTTGGCCCTGTGTGCCTCGGTCGTATGCAGTCCTGATTGTGGCGCTCACCTGCACGGCGCCAAACACGCATACGACCATCATTGGCACCAAGGCAGAAGCGACTCTCATCGCTGACGACGACACGTCTCCATTCGTCCCTCCATTCACGCCTGTCGCGACACCACTGGAGGCGGGCTGCACGATGTTGGGGCGTGAGCGGAAGACGGCCTAACGGTGTGTGGGACCGTAGCCCAGCTTCATGGAGACGGTTGCGAATGGTCCTCGCCGATACCCCAGGAGCAACAGTGTCCCTCATTTGCTGGGAAGTGGCGGTGCGGTCCCCTACGGCACTGCGTAGGATCCTACGGTCTTGGCGTGCATCCGTGCGTCGCTGCGGTCCGGTCCCAGGTCGACGGGCCCGTGCACCTTCCGCCGACCACTGGCGACAACATCGATGTACTGTGGAGACGTCACGCCCCACGTGTTGAGCAATTCGGCGGTACGTCCACCCGGCCTCCCGCATGCCCACTATACGCCCTCGCTCAAAGTCCGTCAACTGCACATACGGTTCACGTCCACGCTGTCGCGGCATGCTACCAGTGTTAAAGACTGCGATGGAGCTCCGTATGCCACGGCAAACTGGCTGACACTGACGGCGGCGGTGCACAAATGCTGCGCAGCTAGCGCCATTCGACGGCCAACACCGCGGTTCCTGGTGTGTCCGCTGTGCCGTGCGTGTGATCATTGCTTGTACAGCCCTCTCGCAGTGTCCGGAGCAAGTATGGTGGGTCTGACACACCGGTGTCAATGTGTTCTTTTTTCCATTTCCAGGAGTGTATAATTATCTGTTTCCCCATCCGTGGAACAGTAGTGTGTGATTTTCTTCGAAAATGAATTTCGGAAGACAGAATTTAGTATATCGGCATTCATTTTGTCAGCGTTTTCGGAGTTTTCCCGGCCAACTTTTCAGGGTCATGACATCACAGCTTGAAAGCTCTTGCTATGTAATTCATTAATCGCTATTCCCATATCTGTCCTTACATTTTTTATGATTTCGTTGGGCTTTTGTTTGCCATCAAAGGTTCGACTTAATTTGTTTCGACTTCACTGGTCTCTCTCTCTCTCTGCTTTCGACGTTCTATTGAGCTACGGGGGTCCTTGCCGCTCCTGTCTTCTGTGGAAACAATTTATCTGTGACACAGCAAACAAAAGTCTTAATTTCTGCCAGAGCTCTTTCTCATTCTCTCTCCCAAAGCTGTGTGTTTGCTGCTGCCCGCTCACATGGTTCTTAATTATTTTCCTGTTGAATTTGTTAGCAAATATATCGTACTATATTTCTTAACTTTTAGTTAGACACCACTGGTCAATGACACTGTCACAGCCATACTGTAGCTGAACCTTATCACTAGATTCATTAAATTGAGAAATTAGAACCTGTTCGTTGCCAACAGATCCAGTTTCTTTCAACAGCTTAGCGTCGGTTTGTAAGAAACGTTCTGAAGAATGCAAACAGTGTTGGAATTAAAGTCTACATGAAAATTTTTCCATGAACACTTGGAGGAGTTGATGTATGAGTTAGCAAAATGTTAGGTGGAACACAGTTTGCCACTGAGTAGTTTTTACTGACCATTATTACCACATTTCTTGTGAATGGAGTTTTGTATGCACTTCTTGCAAATTTTCTTTATATACTTTCGTAAACTTAAAAACAGCTTTATCACTTTGCAGTAATCTTTAATCTATTCTGTTCACCATGCCTGTTCATTACAAGAAATCTTACTTACAAATGTTTACATTCTAAAAGATCATTGGGAGAGGCTTACACAAAATCTATGGGGCATGAGAAAGGAAATCTGTCACGAATAATCTGTTTAATAACGTGGATATCCTGAGGTTTAGGAATAAAAATTGAGTAATATTTGAGGTATAATTTGAGTTCTTTGCAAGTTAAATGACTGGAAGATGAAATTTTAGGAAAATGTAAGTGATGAATAAGAGATTTTGGAAGTAAGTTCTGTGAGATTTAAGAAGTTGAAGGATGGAAATAATTTGAGAAAATTTTGAAAGTGCAGTTTATGAAATACGTGTTTTATGCTTGCATGGGGATGATTGAAAATTTTGGGTGAGCATGACTTGTTGATACAAGACATTATAACAGCTCCTTTTTCCCTACGCTAAACACATGATCATGAATCCAAGGCAGATACCTGAAATTTTAAAGTAGTGATAATTTCGGTACCAAAGAATATATGTTTCTAGTGATTTGCTTTTCATGGTTTAAATGTAAAGATGCCAATTTCTAATATGTTTTTGGTTTCTTCTGAATAGAGATGAATTTGTTCTTATCACACTACTATGTTTCTTAATTTATAGATTTTTATCTGTATATTATGTGATTCTTTCCTTTTCCAGTAAGTCGTATCTTTTGCTTTATTATGAACAGTTTATTCCAAATGTTTGAATTTTCTTGATTATCTACATATTGTATAAGTGTATGTCATATTTTATGTAACTTTTTTTATATGTGTATGTAATTCTTTTTTTTGTGGATTTATTCTGTGTCGTGCACTAAAGTTGTAAAACATTTTCGTACTTTGTAATATTTTTGCAAGCGTCAGGGATAAAACAATTAGCGCAAACTTTTTCCAGATTTGGTATTATTTCTGTTTGGTTAATGAATGAAGGACTGCATCGTTACCTGCACTGTGATTTTCTGTGCTTCACTAAAATTTTTCTCCAATATATGACATTAGCAGGCAAGAGACAGTTTGCCAGCCAAAAATCTGAGTCGTTATTGAAAGAGACAACTTACGAGTGTAGTCATTTATGTTGGACAAGATGTTAATTTGTTATGGAGTATATATGCTGTTCAGTGAAGGTCTTCTTGTAACATTCATGACCTTGAAACTTCGACACTGATAACAACATGGGTCACATTTGACAGAAGACAATTCTCTATGCTGGTCGCTGGGTCAGACTTCAGTTATTGGTTAATGTTCAACTGCAAGAGGAGTTTCTGTCGGTCACCTGCCCAGACTCCAAACACTATTTGACGTTCCACTTCAAGATGAGTTTTTGCTGGAGACCTTCGAGAAACTGAAATTTCATCTTCATAGACAAATATAGTGATGCGCAGTGATTGAGGCCCATCATGGACTGATAAGATGTTACTTGTCATAGGAAATTATGTGGACTGCAGTGAATTCTATTCTGCAGTGAAGTGACGACTAATTGTTTCATTTGTATGCCTAATCAGAACTTCTTAATACCATGTGCACAAACTTTTGACGAAAAACCACAAATTAAATTTCTTTATATACATGTTTTCAGTTTATATGTTTAGTAAAACTTTGTGTATTTATGCATCTTGTAGAATTTTCGTAGTTTTCGCATTGTAAGACAACATAAAAACGTAAGAAAATTTTATCAAATGAATTGGGGGAATATGGAAGGTAGCCATACGTAGGTGACTGGACGTTTATTTCAAATGGTTCAAATGGCTCTGAGCAGTATGGGACTTAACTTCTGAGGTCATCAGGCCCCTAGAACTTGAACTTAAGCCTAACTAACCTCAGGACATTACACACATCCATGCCCGAGGCAGCATTCGAACCTGCGACCTTAGCGGTCGCGCGGTTCCAGACCGTAGCGCCTAGAACCGCTCGGCCACTCCGGCCGGTGACGTTTATTTGCGGTTAGTATCAGAATGCGTGGAAATTTCATATTACGAGAGCGAAGCAGTCGCACGTGACATCTGTGGAATAGTCGACTTGGCAGTGACAGTAGTGCCTCCGGAGCTGTGTATCTTTGGCTCAGTTGTAGAGTGGAGAGCAGTCGAGTGTTGGATACGGAGTAAACTGGCACAACTTTTATCGTAGTGCATATTGGAGGAGGATTTTGCTGAATAAAATTGTCAGTTTGATGAAAGGATTTACAGACACAGCATTTTTGGAATAGAGAGAATGGATCTGCGTTATGGATATGTTTTTAAGGCAATAATTTTTGCTGCCGCGAACTGAGAATGCTAGCTATTCTTGCAAGAGAACTGTCCACCTTCCCATCTCAGTTTAGATAATTTCAGTTTCATTCATTCCAGTTTACACAATCGTAAAAGCATTGTATTGTAAGATTTTGTAGGTATAGTAAACTTTGTGGTTAAAACACGGCATTGCCATAATAATTGACCGAATAGTATTTTCATTTGAAGTAAGAAGTTTTTTTAGTATGAGAAAATCATCCTAATCTTTCTCCCAGTAGTTTAGGTTACTTCAGCATATTGTAGCTGGCACGATTTCTTCATGCTGTGCCGTTGATGCTGATTATGCTGTAATTTGTCAGGTGAGATTCTATTTCATATTCTGTTCATCGTTTGTTTCTAATCTCACGTTTCTATAGCGCATATTCTAAGCATTTCCCTTGTAATTTAGATTTTTAATGGTCGGGTGAACAGTGTGTGTTTCATAGTGTTGTTGCGTAATTTCAGTGTTTCAATGTTTTTGGTGCACAGTTTTATTTTGGTAGTGGTTTTTGAGTAGTGGTTTGGATTTAATTTCTTGCATGGTGAACGTCAGTTAGTTTTGTCTTCATGCAAATGTGTCCACTAAGATACACTGTTCGCATTACTAATTTCAGCTCAACCTTTTTATAACAGGACAGCACATTTAGTTTTGAGTAAAAGGCAGGTAGATGTTTTAATGGTCATGAACGAACGAACGATCGAGTCAGAGCAAATAATTTTCACTACGAGCAGTGCAACGTATGAGCACATCGCAACACTGCTATTTACGACTAGCTACAATTCTGTCCATTCTCTCAAATTTTTCAAAGACACATGTAAATACGAGACTGACCAGTTAGAACAGAGCGTTATTTAAATGAGTGCACCGGTACCCCAGTTTCAACAAGTAGCACACTGCAACAAACGTGTACCGTGTGTATGAGACACTCGCTCCTGCACGTTTGTTTAATGTGTTAAAAATCATTGTCACTGTTAGGTTCCTTTAGAGGAGTATGACACTATACGATTATAAGCTGGTGCCCAAAATTAAAGCAACAAACGGGAAATTTTGAAAGACTGCGTTTATTTTGCCACGAAAAATTATAAACTGATGTTACTAAAGAAGAAAAGAACAAAGAACGTAAACAACTGAAGAATGCATAACGGCAGACAATAGTGTTCTTCGTGTTTCCCAACTTAACGGCTTTGCACACACGCATTCAGACAACTGGTTAATGTGTTCAGTATGGAGTGTGACCACCTCTGGCAGCAGTGCAGGCCTGACAGCGATGTGGCCTGCTTTGGATGATGTCATCAATCTTACATCGAAGCAATAACGCCCATTCTTTGCGCAAAGCAGCTCGCAAGTCTTGGAGAGTGGTTGGTGGATGCTGATGCGATGCAGCCTGTCTTCCTAGTGCATCCCAGACGTGGTCTATGAGATTCAAATCGGGAGAGCGAGCAGGATACGCCATGCGTCCAATAACTACCGTTCCCAAGAAAACATCAGCTACCTGTGCTCTATGAGGTCTACCTTCTCCAGGAAGCTGATGACATCACCTTACTTGCCCTCGCCCCCACCCTGCAGCTCTCCCGACACCTTCTCCAGTCCCATCTTGACTGATTCACCACTTGGTGCAACCAGTGGTTGCTTAAGGTCAATCCTTCCAAAACCCAGGTGATCATTGTAGGTAAAACCACCCCTTCCTTCCACCTCCTCGACTTCTATGTCACTGTCTATGGCCGTCATATCGCCCTCACCCCAACCCTTAAGTATCTTGGCGTCGCCCTTGACCATCGCCTCTCCTGGAGCTCCCACCTTTGGACAATCAGAGCCTAGGCACACTCCCGACTCCATCTGCTCAAGCTCCTTTCTGGCCGTACATGGGGTCTGGACCCCTCCACCATCCTCCACACCTATAAATCCCTCATTCGCCCTATCCTCTGCTACGACCACCCTGCCTGGATCTCCGCTCCTCCTACCTTTTAGAAATCCCTTCAGATCCTCGAACGCCATGCTCTTCGCTTTGCCTATCGCATCCATCTCCCCTCCCCCACGTGGATCCTGTACGACCTTATTCCATTCCCCCACCTCCTCCTTTTCTTAGAACGGATACGAATCCTCTACACGTCCTGTAAACTCGACCCTACTCACCCACTTGTCTCTCTCATCCTCTCCCGCTTCCGCCTCCGCCCATTGCCGCACCTGTATCTCCACGTCCCACCTGCTCCCCATCTCTCCACTCTCTTTACCCTCTCCCAAGGTGGCTTCTGCCCTCCCTGATGATGCCCTCCTCCCCTCCATCTACCCCTCCTACCAACTTTGATACTCCCCTCCCACTTCCTGTGTTTGTTCCTATGGGCACCCTCTCTCCCTTCTCTCCCTCTTCCCTCTCTCCTCCCTTTTCCCCCCCTCCTCTCCCGGGCTTCCCCTACCCCCATACCTTCATTCCTCCCACCATTTCCTCTGCCATTGGCATCTTTGCTCTCCCCTCTCCCTCCCCCACCACCTTTTTCCCCTCTTGGCATGTCCCAGGACTCGCACACGTTTAAGTGGACATTCGCGCGCCGGAGATCATCGCCATCGTTTTAGTGTGTGTGCCGTCGTGTTTGTGCCTCAGTGTTTTTCGCCGCCCACGCTCCATCGTTCAAGTGTCGTCTCCGTTTTCAGTGTCCGTGTGCAGTGTCATCAGTTTCTTTAGGTGTCTTCGCGTGTGAACGGCTACGTGTTATTTGTTCTCTGTGTCTACGGTTTTTTGCCCCCAAATTTGTTCTGTATACTCTGTGTCTCCATTGTATTTTATTTGTAAAACTTGTGGCTGAAGAGCAGCGTAGTGTGCCCTCCTTTCCGAAAGGCGTTAAATAACAATAAAGAGAAAAAAATTTCTTCTCCAGTTGCTGGAGACATCCGAGGTAAAGCGGCGTTCTTTGACGCCACCATAGTCCAACTGGCATCTTCGTACCGTGGCACTGGTGGCGAGATCCTGCGCTGTGATTGGCTGCTGGGATGCTGCATGCGCGCCCTAACATAAAATTTTATTACTTCTTAGAATAAACGTCATACAGGAATCTGCATAGGTGTCAACGATTTCTCATGGGTGTAGATATTACGAAGTATGAATGGAATTATCTGTTACATTGGAAACATAAGAAAAGTTATGAACAGCCCAAATCACTTCGGACATAGATGTGTTGTCACAAACGATGCCTCTGAATGTGATCTGCCTTTTCGGCGGCCTGTGGGACTTGTGTGGGTAGGCTAGACTTCTAGAGTTAAAGACTTATGCCAGACAATAAGGATCTTTGAATGATATTTCCGCTGTTTGACTATACAAACTTTTTTATTCTATAATACTATCATGATTTCAGTCTTAAGCCGTTATCAAGTGCAGCAATCGTCGTAAAGTGAAGCCATCGTCAAGGTATATTAAACTGGGTGTGCCAGCATGTAGTTCGGTACAAAATCACAAAACTGTGCGACAGAAGGTAGCAAACATATTTTCCAACCATAGAGCAACTGATCCACAGCATAAACCTCAATACAGTCCTTATATGCGTGATGAACAACGCATGAAAACATAAAGGCTGCAATCACGATTGTCCAGCCGGTGTGGCCGAGCGGTTCTAGGCGCTTCAGTCTGGAACCACGCGAGCCCTACGGTCGCAGGTTCGAATCCTGCCTCGGGCATGGATGTGTGTGATGTCTTTGGGTTAGTTAGCTTTACCTAGTTCTAAGTTCTTTGGGACTGATGACCTCAGATGTTAAGTCCCATACTGCTCAGAGCCACTTTGAGCAATCACGATAGTAATATAGAGGAAAGACGTTTGTACAGTCAAATGACGGAAACACCATTCAAACCCTACAACCTGATTGTGACCGAAAAATATGAGAAGATTATCAAAGGTGTTTTTCGTGCCGTGAGTCTACAATCTATACCGACCGATGACATATTGAGAAAGTTTTTCCATGGGTAATTTGTCTTTGAAAAAAATATTAATTACACATATAGCATATGTATGAGTGTTGATGTGACGATTGATCTTCGTGATGACTGCTGATTTTGGTGTTTTAACCAGTGGCGTGATTATCACGCCTCAGTCGATGTCCCACTCCACTCAGCAGGTAGCAACTAACATGCAAGAGCTTTACCACTGTGAGCGAGATATTGTGACGATCGTCGAAGGAGGCCGCCCCCTACAGCCAGCTGTGTCGACGAGCTAGGGCCGTATCGACCGGGTGCACTCTGGCCAGGAGAGCGGAACTAGCGGACATTTGAAGCAACGGCCGAGGAATGCGGCTGGCGGCGTAGCTGGGGGACAACATGGAAGCAGCAGCACTGACTACGTGGAGGGCTGATTGGTCGGTGCTGATCCTGAGGAATCTGTGCTTGGAGGGCACTATTAGTAGCATCGCCTTGCACCAACACCGACTCAAAGGAAGGCCTCGGCGCTTGTTGGTGACGTCACGTCAGCTAGGCACGGTGAACGCCAGTTCTGTTGCAGGCATCATAATGGTGGTGTCTCCCTCTCTGACAGAGGAAAATATGAAACTATTGGCGGTAGTTGACCAACACACATTGTTCTGAGAGATTTCTGCAATCAATTAATTGTGCAATTCATTACACTTCTTAATAAATAGTGTACTCCTGAACTTAAATTTCCACCTGTTTTAAGGAATGACGTACAAAAACAACCTCATGGTCCAGCAGCAACAGAATTCGTCCTTCATTACCTTATTCGTAAATCTGAGGAAGTTACGTTTGTACTGGGTTGCTTTACAAGAAACTGAACATACTGGTGCTCTTCTTTAGGTATCTTGGTTGACTATGTTAATGAAATATCTTGCGATTGTACACGTTGGGGGATGTGGTGGGAGACAGAAGAAGAGGCAAAAGAGAGATATTTGTTTTATCAAATAATTTTTTTTTATCTTATAAAGTTTCTCCTTTAAGTTGCAAGAGGGGAATATTTATCTTTTCTAATGTGCATGTTTAAAAAAGTTTAAGCTCTGCAGTATTTGCGATGTATGAAGCTATTTTGTTTCCTGTTTAGAATACCTTTCGTTGAAAACGACTGTAATCTAATTACTGGCAACAGTTGGACATTTACACATGTAAATTAGTTCACATTTCCAATGACGATGTCAGACGAAAATAAATAAATAAAAGAAACGAGTTCATTGTAAGGGGGTTGGGGTATGTTTCGATAACAAAATTGATCAATTAAATATAGTTCCTTGAAAGTAAAATTTCCGAAGCTTGCAATGGGGCAAAGCGTCTTCTCATATTGATCTACGTTTGTTTTGACAGGATTCAGTAATACGGAACTATGATATTCATTTGTAGCTTTACGATAGTAAGAAAATCTTTCATCTAAATAAAACTGCAGAATCGAAAACAATACCCAACATTTTGTCCAAAAATTAGAGATTTATAGTGATAATCACACCAAAGCGTTTCTGCCTGCAACAGACCTGGCGTTCGCCGGCCTAGCTGACGTGACGTCACCAACAAACGCCGAGGCCTTCCTTTGAGTCGGTGTTGCTTGCAGCCGATATGCTCGGCGCCCCCCAGTGAAACTCATATTTGACAGCCCTCATATTTCCTGTTTCGTCACTCAAGTGCCTGACTGCGCCATCCGGTAGTGAATGTGGTATTTTATGTCCCTTAATTCAAGTACTGCATTACATTAGAAGTGTAGAGTCGGTTTCCTGTCCGAGGAAAGCATCAGTCTGCTGCTGTCTGCTGATGGTGCTGTGGTGTATGGGAAGAGGTCGTCCTTCAGTGACCGTAGGGGCATACCGGATGATTTAGTCAAAATTTCTGGTTGGCGTGATGAATAGCTGCTAGCTCTAAATGTAGAAAACTTTAAGTTAATGGGGATGAGTAGGAAAAACAAACCTATAACGGTCGAATACAGTATTAGTCGCGTGCTGCATGACACTATCACTTGGATTAAATACCTAGACATACTGTTGGAATGAATAACGAAATGGAATTAGAATGTAAGGACTGTAGCATGGAATGTGTATGGTCGACTTTGGTTTATTGGGAGAATTTTGTGAAAGTGTGGTTCATCCGTAAAGGAGAGCACATATAGTATACTAGTGCGACCCATTGTTGAGTTTGTAAGTAGGCTGTTTAGGTTTTTATGTTGGTAACGCCACGTAGCGCTCTGTATGAAAATCACTGACTGTGCTGTGTGCAGTCTGTGGCTGGTTTGCATCGTTGGAATATTTGCTATTGTACTGTTGGGCAGTTAGATGCGAACAGCACGCAGTGTTGCACAGTTGGAGGTGAGACGCCAGCAGTGGTGGATGTGGGGGGAGAGATGGCACAATTTTGAGAGCGGACGATTTGGACGTGCGTCCATCAGAAAGAGTAAATTTAGGATCTCTTATTCAGCTGGCAGTATTGGCGCACTCTGTATTGCAGTAGTTCGAGTAACGAAGATTTTTGTGAGGTAAGTGATTCATGAAAGGTATAGGTTATTGTTAGTCAGGGCCATTCTTTTGTAGGGATTATTGAAAGTCAGACTGCGTTGCGCTAAAAAAATATTGTGTGTCAGTTTAGTGATGATCAGAATAAGAAAAAGAGAGAAATGTCTGAGTACGTTCAGCTATTTGAAAATCAAATAACGTAAGAGGTTTATCAGCACAGCAATACATTAATTTTTCATAGGGGATGTTTCAAGTTATGTTCGAGTGTTTGCAATCCACACCAGGTCGCATTAAAGGAAGACATCGAAGAAACTCAGAGGCGGACTGCTAGATGTGTTACTCTTATGTAAGAAAGTGAAACTCCTACAGTCGTCCATAATGATGTCATTTATTGTGTGGCTACCAACTTCGGTGCTTTAGTACACCATTTTTAGGCCTTAGTTGATGCTAATGGGGTTAACACCAACTGTATACACGATACATCTGTGACCAATATCTGCAACTGATTTACGCAGATTACCTGTTACCACGATGTTTTGTCTCCAACTATCAACTAGTAGACAGTTGATGGTTGGAGAGAGAACACATTTACAGGTAGTCAATAAATAAATGACATTTTCTTAAATAAGTGAACGGCTGAAATCCACCAGATCTCCAATCACAAGAATGGACATACAAAAACTTCTTATTGGTGAGTTGGAGCAGCAGGCAGGTATTATAGACATTCTTCGGGAACTCAAATGGGAATCAACGGAGAGAAGGCGACCTTCATTTCGACGAGCACTACTGAAAAATTTAGAGAACTGTCACTTGAGGCTGATGGCGGAACGATTCTACTGCCACCTACATACACTTCGTGTAAGTACCATGAAGATGTAATTACAGACATTAGGGCTTATGTGGAGGCAGACAGACAGTCGTTTTCTCTCATTCTGTTTCGAGGGGAACAGAAAAGGCAATGACCAGTAGTGGTACAGGGTACCCTCTGCCACACACCATATGGTGGTTCGCAAAGTGTGTATGAAAATGTAGATGTGAATGAAGTTACTGAGTACATTGCTTCCCTTTGTGTTTATTTTGAGCATTTCTTCTTATTTTATTAGTTGTTTCATTATAGTATTTGTTGTTTATAGGCCTCTGATCATACTTAATTTTTTTATTTCATTGTTTCTGAATACAAACCATAAACATTGAATATTTACGATTTTATTATTTCTTAATATCTACTGCAGTTCTTCTTATAAGCCTGTTTGTTTGCTATTTAATTTTATCTTTTGGCAATGCGCCTATAACTTCCAACCACTTCGAGAGGTGCCAAGTCACTCTCTCAGTTTAACTACTCTGTCGGTCAGATCAATATTCATAGTATAGGTTATTGTCTCCATGTTCCCCAGTACTACATGTGGTGCATGCTGTTTATGACTGTTTTACATGAGGAAATTGTGGGCAGAATGTTCATATAACTGCATGTGCAGCCTGTAGAGAACTTGCATCCAAGGAGCCGTAGTGAAGGTGCCAGAGAACAGGGAGAACGGTTGCTTGTGGGCCATAAATGTTGTGTCCAGCGACCTGGCCGTGTGTTTCGGGGACGCAGTGCTCTGTGGAATGAACCTGCAGAGGGTCCTCGGGCCATGGCACTACACTCTTCCCGCTTAGGGTCAGAGCAGGAGGGCACCAATTCGCAAAACATTTTACCCGAGTCAGGCAGTAGACCATTGTGATGGCTGCCATTTGGTGGCAAGTGGATGGAGGAAGCCTTTTAAGAGAGACTGCTGTAATCTGAGCTTTTATGCAAAAGGTGGGACGGTCATAAAACTACAAGCATTCTCGTGTTAGAATTTGGGACGATACGAACAGAGCAGCTGGTGCATGAATTTAGGGGAGGCAAGCATGTAAATCCCCTGACACCAGGAAGTCGCCAGGTTCTTTTAGCAAGCAGCAAAAAGGTATATATCATGGGCACGACTGTTTGGGAAGCTCAAGAGCCTTCGTTCAGAAATTGGAAATGGTCACTCTGGAAAGATTAGATCTCACCATAAATGAGGTATTGTGGTCCCGTCTAGGCAGAAGCTTTTTGCCGAAACATTGCCATGCTTACCGTGAGAATGACGCCTGCCTAGTCTAAAATCTTTTTCAGATGAGACAGGAGTTGCTGACAGGCTCCTCCCAGGATACGCAAAGCAGAGTCTTGCTTCCTAGCCTGAGAACCCTAGTGCCGTGTCTGCATTGGTTACCAGGCCAGCAGAAGGGGAGACTTAATGTGTAGAGTATAGTCCGATCAGTTTGCACAATGTGGAGGTAGGTTTTTTTTCTGCTAATTAAGCTCCTGTACCAAGGGTTATGATTCTTTGCCTTCTTCGTCTTCTGGTTTTCCCCTGGTGGAGTATTTCTGGTCTTTCCCTGTTGCGTGACACTTGTCGTCTGCATCTTGTGGTGGACTAAGAGCCAGTGGCAGTTTCCAACTGCACCAACAGTGGAACTACATATCATCTCGGACGTATCGTGTGTCACAAGGTGAATTTATTCGTCCTGAGTCGGCCATCTGACGTTTGACAATTCCAGCATGCGTTGTGTCTGAGAGTCAGATTGGTTGGCCAGACCAGCGAAAAGGTGCATCCCACACTGAAATCTGCTGGGATTTCCGAAACCTGTTAGGGAAGTTTGCTGTGTTCTAATAATCGGTCCCCATAGTTTGCAAGATTTCGTGGACGCTTCAGAAGATTATAGCTGCTCAGAGTGCTCCTCATCGCCCACAGTATGCCGTTTGCTGCTGCCGCCTGAATCAAGGTGAAAGGGTGTGCATTGTTAAATGATATTCACAGCTCCATGTCCTCCGTGAACCATAGTTTGTGGCGCATGTGGTCGTAGTTGATTCCATTTGAACAGAATTGGGCCTTACAGTGGATTCATGTAAACGAAGTCAGATTGCGTTGTAAGAGCGTTTCATTGAGGGGAGAGCTTGTATAGTTTTCATCTGGATAAATGCTTTGCCGAACAAACACCACTCATTTCCTGATTTATGTTTGTCACATTTTTTTGTAAGATTTATCAGCTCGATTGTGGTTAAAAGGGTTAAATAAAAAACTTGTCATTTTTGTAAACTTAAATACGCCATGGTTCTCATCCATATGCTTCCAACTATTCACTGTTTTTATTTTATTGTGGTGATACATGGATACACCAGCAATTCAAAATTCAGTCGTATTAAATTACTTAATTCGATGATTAATTTGAGTCTTGAAAGTGACTGCAGACACAGGCAACAAAATGCCATGAATAAATTTACTGATTTCAAATATAAAAGTTAAGGTTGTAGCTCACGATTTGAAGACTGCTGAGAAGATAATACTTTTCTTTATATGGAGATAACATTTAGCATCACTTGGACATATGTATGATAAAGAAAGCGACCGCTTGCAACTTCTACCCCAACAGATTCTGCTCCTACCAAATCATTTCACCACATAAAACCAACGCCACCGTCGTGAAGGCAATAATTCGCATTCCTTTTGAAATTTCGGTAACGTCACTAAACAGTTTTGCTGAACTTGTGTAACCAAGTCACGCGTAGCAGCAGTCCATTTCAGCAAACAGTACCTCATCAAGATCAGACGCCTCGCCTTTCACTGGGCTGGTACAATTACTTGGAGTTAAGGAGCAAGGTCAGTACAGTTTACAAAACTTCGTGATCCTTTCCGATGCATTAAAATCCAACTGCGACCGCCACACGCACTAGAGTGTACTAGAGTTGCAGTGCAAATGAGTACCGTGGACACAGTGTTGTTATTTGTAAGGGAAAGCTATACCACAGCCTAAATAAGACCAAAACTTTTATAACGGTTATACACGTCGGTATACGTTCAAGCGTTAATGACTAACTACCAATGAAGTTCAAATGGCTCTGAGCACTATGCGACTTAACTTCTGAGGTCATCAGTCGCCTAGAACTTAGAACTAATTAAACCTAACTAACCTAAGGACATCACACACATCCATGCCCGAGGCACGATTCGAACTTGTGACCGCAGCGGTCGCTCGGCTCCAGACTGTAGCGCCTAGAACCGCACGGCCACTCCGGCTGGCCACCAATGAAGTAATAGAGAACAAAGCTTATGCAGAAGGGTCAGATGAAATGGCGTGCAACAGGTGAATTCAAGTTCTAATACCTCCGATTTATTTTCTCAGATCTGGAAACAGATAGAAACCTACTGTCTGGCTTAAAACAAACGTGAACTCGTTTGCGGATGCATGACAGATGGCAGAAATGCACGGCACACAGAGCGCTAGTGCAGCGGCGAATGTGAAGATTGTTTTGGATACTGAAAATTTAATTATTCGTTTTCCTCCATTTGCGCGGTGTGTCACCACCTGAAATTCATCGCCTATGGAGTGAGATGTAGTGATGGTTCTCATGGATGTGTCTAACGTAGGAGGGAAAGTTTAAAGAAGGCAGAACTTTGTTCGTCAGCAAACTAAGACAATCCGGCCTCTCACGACATGACCGAGGGAGTAGAGAAAGTTGTTTTGGACGATCGGGGAATGAGCGTGAAACGCGTCGCCTCCAAAGTTGACGTTTCCCTGGGATTTGTGCACATAATCTTGCATGAAGATCTGAAGATAGGGAAAGTATCCTCCATACGCGTGCCACGAATGTTCACCAACTGTCGCAATGGATGAGACATGGATTCCAATTTCGAATCCTGAAACGAAGTACCAGTCAACTCAAATCAAAATTTTTGGGGTACGCGCAGTGCTGCAAAAAGCCTTGTTCTGGGACAACGATGGCGAACTCATTACTCATAGAGTTCCTAAGAGCACTATGGTGCACTTTCATCCTGCCAACATGTTTTGAGGGATAAACTCCTTTCGGCATTACCTGAAAAATGGCCAGAGAAGGCTGCACGTGTGCTCTTTTACCAAGACAACGGCCCAGTGCATCGGGAAAACGTGACGCCGCAGTTTCTTCGTGACGACAGTTTGAAGTTATCCCTCATGCTCCCTACTCACCTGAAATGGCTCCTAGCGACTTTTGCCTGTTTCTAACGATGGAAGACAATCTACTCGGTAGCACATTCACTACTCCTTTCGCTATTGAGTCAGTGACTACCAGTGATCAGACGAGACTCGCAGCGGCCATGGAATCATGACGTCGACGTTGCGAAAAGTGTGCACGGTTGTAGGGAGATTACGTCGTGTGAGATAAAGAGGTGTCGTAACATTAGTACACCTTGCAACTTAGCGAACAAGAAGGAGTGCAACACATTTTTCTCGGCCAATGTCGGTTGCAAAATGCGGAATTCGTTGTGCTACACCGTGGAGTATTTCCGCTTCAGCCTCTATAGTTTCATGAAGTTCCCATGGGTGGCGGCGCTTCGTAGCCTTTAAAATGGTGACTGTAACGAAGGTACGTTCTAGTCAGAGCGCAGTCATTGAGTTTCTTTTAGCGGAAAATCAGAGCATTTTTGATACTCATAGGAGCTTGCGGAATGTTGACGGTGACCTGGCAGTGTACGGAAGCATGATGAGTTGTTGGGCGAGGCGACTCCTGCAATACTGGAACGTGTGGACACTCTCATTGGAAGTGCTCAAGCCATTACAGTCGAACACTTCGCTGCACAACTGGACGTCTCTGTTGGTAGTGCTGACAAACTCTTCCACCACTTGGGTATTCAAAGGTGTTTGGCTGCTGGGTTCCTCGTCACCTAAAAGAAGGGCCATCTGTGCGGAACTGTTTGCATCTTACGAGGCTGATAGTGAAAAGCTTTTGTCGAATATCGTCACAGGCGATGAAATATGGTTTCATCACTTCGAATCGGAGTGACGCCACACCATCTCTTCTCAAAAGGTGATTTTTACTCCTACACTACCGGCCATTAAAATTGCTACACCACGAACATGACGTGCTACAGACGCGAAATATAACTGACAGGAAGAAGATGCTGTGATATGCAAATGATTAGCTTTTCAGAGCATTTACATAAGGTTGACACCGGTGGTGACACCTACAATGAGGTGACATGACGAAAGTTTCTAACCGATTTCTCATACACGAACAGCAGTTGACCAGCGTTGACTGGTGAAACGTTGCGATGCTTCGCGTAAGGAGGAGAAATGCATACCATCACGTTTCCGGCTTTGATAAAAGTCGGATTAGAGCCTATCGCGATTGCGGTTTATCGTATCGCGACATTGCTGCTCGCGTTGGTCGAGATCCAATGACTGTTAACAGAATATGGAATCGGTGGGTTCAGGAGGGTAATACGGAACGCCGTGCTGGATCCCAACGGCCTCGTATCACTAGCAGTCGAGATGACAGGCATCTTATCCGCATGGCTGTAACGGATCGTACAGCCATGTCTCGTTTCCTGAGTCAACAGATGGGGACGTTTGCAAGACAACAACCATCTGCACGAACAGTTCGACGACGTTTGCAGCAGCATGGACTATCAGCTCGGA
This sequence comes from Schistocerca nitens, assembly GCF_023898315.1. Lineage (NCBI taxonomy): Eukaryota > Metazoa > Arthropoda > Insecta > Orthoptera > Acrididae > Schistocerca > Schistocerca nitens. The sequence goes on along the minus strand of NC_064614.1, from coordinate 278,890,179 downwards.
GACCATCGCTGCGGTTACCCTTGACGCTGCATCACAGACAGGAGCGCCTGCGATGGTGTAGTCGACGACGAACCAGGGTGCCCGAATAGCAAAACGTCATTTTTTCGGATGAATCCAGGTTCTGTTTACAGCATCATGATGGTCGCATCAGTGTTTGGCGACATCGCGGTCAACACATATTGGAAGCGTGCATTCGTCATCGCCATAACGGCGTATCACCCGGCGTGATGGTATGGGGTGCCATTGGTTACACGTCTCGGTGACCTCTTGTTCGCATTGACGGCACTTTGAACAGTGGACGTTACATTTCAAATGTGTTACGAACCGTGATTCTATCCTTCATTCGATCCCTGTGAAACCCTACATTTCAGTAGGATAATGCACGATCGCATGTTGCAGATCCTGTACGGGCCTTTCTGGATACACAAAATGTTCGACTGCTGCCCTGGCGAGCACATTCTCCAGATCTCTCTCCAATCGCAAACGTCTGGTCAATGGTGGCCGAGCAACTGGCTCGTCACAATACGCCAGTCACTGCTCTTGATCAACTGCGGTGTCGTGTTGAAGCTACATGGGCAGCTCTATCTGTTCACGCCATCTAAGCTCTGTTTGACCCAATGCCCAGGCGTATCAGGGCCGTTATTACGGGCAGAGGTGGTTGTTCTGGGTACTGATTTCTCAGGATCTATGCACCCAAATTGCGTGAAAATGTAATCACATGTCAGTTCTAGTATATTTGTCCAATGAATACCCGTTTATCATCTGCATTTCTTCTTGGTGTTATCAATTTTAATGGCCAGCAGTGTATATTTTTTATTAAGCTTGCTGTTATATCTTTTTGGTTCATTTGAGGTACACCATCAGCCGGTTAAGGCATGGCGACGGTCTTCTGGAACTCTGAAGGGGCTATCCTGTTTGGCTCCGAGGTCGACCAGTGTGGAGTGGCACCATGTGAGCGTACAGGAACAAGAAGTAATCTGGCGTAAGGCCGTCGCATTGGACTGAGATGTTATGTTGATAGACATGGTTTGTAGCCGAAACGATTAGGGAATAATATGGCGTTTTGGAATTCCGAATAAAACCTGCCTGCTTTCCGAAAAAAATAAGTGTTGCGTTACTTATTGAACGCCCTTCATACTCGAGCGGTTCCCAGACGTTTTGTAAGTTACACTGTTGAGCTGTTGGCTTCCTGAAAGTAGCAAATGATAATAAAACCCGAAGAGGGTTTCTTCGGGTGTCATAAGGTGTCAGGTCTGACGTTCCAATTTCGGTACATGGCGGATCGTTCGCATTTTTGCTGTCGGACCGGATTCGATGGCGAGGTGCAGGATACGCGCAGTTGAGATGGTCCGGCCGATAACCGCCTTTAATTTCCTGCAGCAAATAGAGTGCAGGACTCCTCCTTTCCCGCGCCTTATACGCCGGCGGCTGTAACTCCCTGTCCTGTTGCAGCGTCTGCTGCGGCCTCGACTGCCCGGGCTAACGACTTCGTGTCGGAGGCCCCCCTCCGGCCGGCGTCTTGCGGCGCGCGCGGGCAGCCCCCAGGAACTGCACGCACCCGGCGGCCGGCGTGTTTGACGTACAGCGTCTCTGGAGGCCGACGAGCAATTCTCAGCGCGGCGCCGCCCCATTCATCATCGGCGCGCCGGGCGGCGGGAACGAGAGAGGCGCCAGACGCCCGGCTGGCTCGCAGGTGTGAGGCGGGCTGATCGATGGGCGTCGCAGCGCCGAGGGGACGCCACAGTCCCTCCAACGGCAGGTTGCTCCGCGCTGACGATCCATCATAAGCGGTGGCGCATCACGTATGTACTGTATCATGTGTCGCAGAATAATGTTTACTCTCTTTGAACTTTAATAACGGAGGAGACAATCCGAGAGCGCTATCAGGCAATACGCTCAACTTTCGAAGAAACAGAAATACACTACTGGCCATTAAAATTGCTACACCAAGAAGAAATGCAGATGATAAACGGCTATTCATTGGACAAATATATTACATGGAACTGACATGTGATTACATTTTCACGCAGTTTGGGTGCACAGATCCTGAGAAATCAGTACCCAGAACAACCACATCTGGCCGTAGTAACGGCCTTGATACGCCTGGGCATTGAGTCAAATAGAGATTGGATGGCGTGTACAGGTACAGCTGCCCATGCAGCTTCAATACGATAACACAGTTCACCAAGAGTAGTGACTGGCGTATTGTGAGGAGACAGTTGCTCGGCCACCATTGCCAGACGTTTTCAATTGGTGAGACATGTGGAGAATGTGCTGGCCAGGGCAGCAGTCGAACATTTTGTGTATCCAGAAAGGCCCCTACAGGACCTGCAACATGCGGTCGTGCATTATCCTGCTGAGATGTAGGGTTTCGCAGGGATCGAATGAAGAGTAGAGCCACGGGTCGTAACACATCTGAAATGTAACGTCCACTGTTTAGAGTGCCGTCAGTGCGAACAAGAGGTGACCGAGACGTGTAACCAATGTCACCCCCTACCATCACGCCGGGTGAAACGCCAGAATGGCGATGACGAATACACGCATCCAATGTGTGTCCATCGCGATGTCGCCAAACACGGATGCGACCATCATGATGCTGTAAACAGAACCTGGATTCATCCGAAAAAATGACGTTTCGCCATTCGTGCACCCTGGTTCGCAGGCGCTCCTGTCTGTGATGCAGCGTCAAGGGTAACCGCAGCCATGGTCTCCGAGCTGATAGTCCATGCTGCTGCAAACGTCGTCGAACGGTTCGTGCAGATGGTTGTTGTCTTGCAAACGTCCCCATCTGTAGACTCAGGGATCGAGACGTGGCTGCACGATCCGTTACGGCCATGCGGATAAGATGCCTGTCATCTCGACTGCTAGTGATACAAGGCCGTTGGGATCCAGCACGGCGTTCTGTGTTACCCTCCTGAACCCATAGACTCCATATTCTGTTAACAGTCATTGGATCTCGACCAAAGCGAGCAGCAATGTCGCGATACGATAAACCGCAATCGCGATAGGCTACAATCCGACCTTTATAAAAGTCGGAAACGTGATGGTACGCATTTCTCCTCCTCACAACAACGTTTCACTAGGCAACGCTTGTTAACTGCTGTTTGTGTATGAGAAATCGGTTGGAAACGTTCCCCACGTCAGCACGTTGTAGGTGTCGCCACCGGCCTCAACCTTCTGTGAATGCTCTGAATAGCTAATAATTTGCATATCACAACATCTTCTTCCTGTCGATTAAATTTCGCGTCTGTAGCACGGCCCGCATCTCGTGGTCGTGCGGTAGCGTTCTCGCTTCCCACGCCCGGGTTCCCGGGTTCGATTCCCGGCGGGGTCAGGGATTTTCTCTGCCTCGTGATGGCTGGGTGTTGTGTGCTGTCCTTAGGTTAGTTAGGTTTAAGTAGTTCTAAGTTCTAGGGGACTGATGACCATAGATGTTAAGTCCCATAGTGCTCAGAGCCATCACCATCATCTGTAGCACGTCATGTTCGTGGTGTAGCAATTTTAATGGCCAGTAGTGTAGTCTTCCGCACTTTAGTCTCGGATATTTGTACAGCGTTCTGTATTCGGTCCGCGTGACCGAGGGGTTTGGTTATGAGAGCAGCTTTTCTCAAATGCAGTACGCACCCAGTGCAACTGCATGACTTCTTGATCCCTGTGCAATCATTTCAAAATAATTACTATTTCTATTGCAACTTCTCCATCAGAAGTTGTGCTAGATTAGGATGGGTGAAATCTAACAGTCGCGGAAGGTGGGAATGCTGTTGTAGAGGAAGGAATAGAAATGTTCAAATGTGTGTGAATTCCTAAGGGACCAAACTTCTGAGGTCATCGGTCCCTAGACTTACACACTACTTAACCTAACTTATGATAAGAACAACACTCACACCCGTGCCCGAAGGAGGACTCGAACCTCCGGCGGGAGGAGCCGCGCAATCCATGACATGGCGCCTCTAACCGCGCGGCCACTCATCGTGTGAGGGAATAGAAGAAGGGGTTACGGGAGAAAATGGGCATTGTGCTGGGAACGTGGGTACAGGGGTAGTAATGAAAACGTCCTTGGTCCCGGGCTCGAAACCGACCAGCGCTTAACCTTTGAATAAAACCAATCAGGAAAGGCAGCCAAAGACTTTCGGCATAACAAAGGTAGTGTTATAGGCCCTTTGCTGTTCTTTATTTATATAAACGATGTGGGAGACAATCTGAGCAGCCGTCTTCGGTTGTTTGCATATGGCGCTGTCGTTTATCGACTAATAAAGTCATCAGAAGATCAACACAAACTGCAAAACGATTTAGAAGAAATGTCTGAATGGTGCGAAATGTGGAAGTTGACCTTAAATAACAGAAAGTGTGAGGTCATCCACATAAGTGCTAAAAGGGACGCATTAAACTTCGGTTACACGTTACACGATAAATCAGTCTAATCTAAAAGCCGTAAATTCAACTAAATACCTAGGTATTATAATTACGAACAATTTAAATTGGAAGGAACACACAGAAAATGTTGTGGGGAAGGCTAACCAAAGACTGCGTTTTATTGGCAGGACACTTAGAAAATGTAACAGAACTACTAAGGAGACTGCCTACACTGCGCTTGTTCGTCCACTTTTAGAATACTGTTGCGCGGTGTGCGAACATTACCAGATAGGACTGAGTACATCGAAAAAGTTCAAAGAAAGGCAGCACGTTTTGTATTATCACGAAATATGGGAGAGTGTCATAGAAATGATACAGGATTTGGGATGGACATCATTAAAAGAAAGGTGTTTTTCGTTGCGACGGAATCTTCTCAGCCGGCCGCGGTGGCCGTGCGGTTCTAGGCGCTGCAGTCCGGAACCGCGGGACTGCTACGGTCACAGGTTCGAATCCTACCTCGGGCATGGATGTGTGTGATCTCCTTAGGTTAGTTAGGTTTAAGTAGTTCTAAGTTCTAGGGGACTGATGACTTAAGATGTTAAGTCCCATAGTGCTCAGAGCCATTTGAACCATTTTTTAATCTTCTCACGAAATTCCAATTACCAACTTTCTCCTCCGAATGCGAAAATATTTTGTTGACACCGACTTACATATGGAGGAACGATCACCAAGATAAAATATGGGAAATCAGAGCTCATACGGAAAGATATAGGTGTTTATTCTTCCCGCTCGCTATACGAGATTGGAATAATAGAGGATTGTGAAAGTGGTTCCATGAACCCTCTGCCAGGCACTTAAATGTGATTTGCAGAGTATCCATGTAGCATGTAGATATAGAAGAAGTCACCGTCATTCTGCCAAACCTTCTCAAAGAGGGCGGAGCCGCGGACATAGGTTCACGGCACTCTTGTCCTTAGGGTGGGAAACTGCCCCTAAGGGCTGAAGAATTAGCAAAGATCAACAGAAGACGGCAATGAAAACCATTGTAGGAAAGACATTATGTGTATCAACCGGACATGTGGCGTGTAACTGAGAAAGTATCATCATGATCTCTCCATTGAAAAAACATTCTGGACTAATTCCCTAATAGGATACCCGGGATGGGTCTACTAAGGAGCAGGCGACTATGAGAAAAACACCGAATCACCAACTAAATGATAACGTTCTACGAGTCGGGGCATGGGATGTCAGAAGTTTGAATGTGGCAGGGAAGCTAGAAACCCCGGACAAGAAAATTATGAGGCTTAATCTAGATGTAGAATGGTAAGTGAAGTGAAATGGAAATTCTGGACATATGAGTATGGGGTAATCTCAACAGCAGATAGGAATTGGTATAACTGGAGTAGGATTCGTTATGAACAGGAATGTAGGGCAGAGAGGGATTTACTGTGAACAGTTCACTGATGGATTATTCTCATTAAAATCGACAGCAAACCAACTAGGAGAAGTATATTAGAATATTAAATGGCTTCGTAAAGGGAGAAGGAGTACAAGAAACGGTTGCGGGAGAACGTGGGCTTGGTACTAGGAATGACGGACGAGGAAGACCAGTTGAGCTCTGCAGTAAACTTCAGCTAGTAATACCTATTACTCTGTTCAAGAATCACAAGAGTAGGAGGTGTACTTGGGAAAGGCTGGGTGATACTGGAAGTTTTTTCATTACATTATGGTCAGAGATTCCGAAATTAGATACTGGAATGTAAGGCATACCCAGGAGCAGATATCGACTCGGATCACAATTTAGTGATGATGAGAAGTAGGCTGAAGTTTAAGAGAATAGTCATGAAGAATCAAAGTGCAAAGAACTGGGATACGAAAGTACTAAGGAATGAAGAGAGACATTTGAAGTTCTATAAGGATATAGGAAGTGCGATAAGAAACAACTCAGTTGACAGCTCAGAAGAGAGGAGTAGCCTTCTCTACAAACTGCAGTCGAAGATTTTGGGAGGAAAACCGTAGGTTCAAAGAAGGTAACTGCGAGAAACCATGGGTAACAGAGACAATACTTCAGTTGTTCGATGAAAGAAGCAAGTACAAAAACGTTCAGTTAAATTCGGGATTACAGAAATACATGTCTCTTAAGTATGGAATATATTAGAAATGAAGGGAAGCTAAGGCGAAAGAACTATATGAAAAATCTGAAGAAATCAGAAACAAATGACTGACTTACACGCAGAAAAGTCAAAACAATCTCCGGTGAATTAAAATCATCCAGCGCGGTAACGTTAAGAGCGCAATGGGAATACCACCGTTAAATGCAGAGGAGAGAGCAGATAGGTGGAGAGGGTAGTTTGAAGCCCTCTATGGGGTGATGGGCGGGAGGGGAAGACTTGTTTGATGTCGTGATAGCAGAAGAAACAGGAGTCTACTGGAAAGAGATAGGGGATCCACGATTGTAAGCAATATTTAGAAGGGCTTTTAACGAATTAATATGAAGTAAGGCAGAAGGGATACATAACACTCCTCTGGTACTTCTAAAACCATTGGGGGAACAAAACGACTGTTTACCTTAGTGCGTAGAACGCATGAGACTGGCGATATGCCATCAGACTTTCGGAAAATCATCACCCACACAATTTCGAAGATTGAAAGAGCCGAGAAGTGTGAGTATTATCCCACCATCAGCTTAACAGGTCATGCATCCAAGCTGCTGACAGAAGAATGGAAGAGAAAACTGAGGATATGTTAGATGACGATCAGTTGGCTGTAGGGAGGGAAAAGGCACCAGAGAGGGAGTTCTGAGGTTGGGATTGATAATGGAAGCAAGACCTGGAAGAGCACTCGTCAATATCAAATGATGCAAATTGTGAGAAAAATAGCGTTAAGTAATACGGGTTATATACTACATGTATAATAAACAGGAAGGAACAATAAGATTTGAAGAACAAGAATAAAGTGCTTGGATTAAAAAGGATGTAAGAGAGGGATGTAGTCTTTCGTCCCTTCAGTTCAATCTATACATCGAAGAAGCATGAGAGAAATAAGAGAGGTTCAAGAGTGGGATTACAATCCAGGGTGAAACGATATCAATAATATGATTCACCGACGACATTGCTGTCCTGAACGAAAGTGAAGAACAATCCCAGGATTTGCTGAATGGAATGAGCAGTCTAATGCGTACAGAATATTGACTGAGAGGAAATCGAAGAGAAAAGGAAGTAACGAGAATGATACCAGGGGAAACTCAACATCAGAGTGAGGATCATGAAGTAGACGAAGTCAAGGAATTCTGCTACCCAGGCAGCAAGATGATCCATGATGCACGGTCCAAGGAGGACGTAAAAAGCAGACTAGCACAAATAAAAAGGGCATTCCTGACAAACGGAAGTCTACTAGTATCAAACATAGGCCTAAATTTGAGGGAGGAATTTCTGGGAATGTGCGTTTGAAGTACAACATTGTGTGGTAGTGACTGCAAGAAAACCGAACAGAAGAGAGTCGATGCATTTGAGACGAAAATTACATAGACTGATAAGGTAAGGAATGAGGCGATTCTCCGTAGGCTCGGCGAGGGAAGGAATATATTGAAAACACTGACACAATGAAGTAACAGAATTATAGGACATCTGTTAGGTCATATCAGGGAATAACTTCCATGGTACTAGAGGGAGCTGTAGAGGGTACAAACTGTAGAGGAAGGCAGATTGGAATACATCCAGCAAATAATTGATTGCAAATGCTACTCTGAGCTGAGAAGGTTGGCACTGCAGAGAGGAAAAAAGGTTTGAATTAGCAGAAGGTGAAATCGGGATTTTACAAATTATGGCATGTTTTTTTTTTGTGACGGACTGGAAACTGAGATAGAAAATTCCTAAGTTGGTAAAATGTTATATTATGTCAATAACTCTAAACAGGTTTACTATTCTCTGTATTCAATTTAAAATGAGAAAATTTAGTAAAAACTAGTAATACACAGTGTGTTAAAATCTGTGTGGATTAACTACTTTTTGATATGAACAGAAAATTATGAAATTTTGTATGTCACAGAGTTTTAAGTTGTGCGTACCTTATTAGGTTTACTGATCTATGATCATGAATAGTTAGACAAAGCCATGATCTACGAAGCTATGTACTGTTAAATGACTGTTGATGAAAAAATACTCAATTTTTAATGGGCTCCGGAAAGGCTCAAAATCATGAAAAGTTCAATTTTTACTTTTTTGCGTTTTCTGAATCTGCAGACTATTACCTTTTAATAGATATATAATTTATTCAATTGCGAAGACTACAACTGTTTTTAAATTTTTTTTGAAATGTGTTCTACATGGGCGTGACCCACTGTGGCGCTGTTAAACTGCTGTCATTATTAACGTCCGTGTTCATCAGGTACATTTTAGTGATGTGAGATAAAGTATGTGTTGTGGCTAACCTGTGATGGTTCAATATATATCGCTGGTGTGGTTGTCGATTGTTTCATGTTTATTTACTCTGCCGTTATCTCGAAAATATTCGTAATTAATTCTGTTTCTTGAGTCTCTGTTTTGTTGAAGTATAATAATGAGTAAAAGTAAAGTTATTAGAAATCCTCTGAAGGCTTTTAAGAAAATGAGAAATGTTGGAAAGCCAAAGGTATGTGTTATTACTGTAAACAATAAAGACGATAACCAAGTGAGTGAACCTAACCTCTCAAGTACACCTGCCCATAGCAGTCAAAGTGGGAAAGAAAAAACTTCACAGAAGAAGCTTGGTTCAATGAGTGAAAACTATGAATGTTTTATGGGCGAATCGGATGTGAATGAAATATTTGCTATGTCGGTTCTCAAAGGATTTTTTTCAAACTGTGTAAGATGTATTCATTGTAGTGAAGTTGGTCTGGAACTCTCCATAATAAAGCACGTAGGACTTGCTAGTGAAATACAACTGAAATGTGATAAGTGTTCATACATGACCACCTTTTGGAACAGTGTTGCAGTAACTGCAACTGAAGAAAATGGTAGCAAAATCTACGAACACAACATTAGATTTGTTTATTCCTTGCGTTCAGTTGGTAAGGGTGCTACTGCAGGTGCAATTTTCTGTGGCATCATGAATCTTCCAAATCCCCCAACCAAGTCTACGACCTATAATAAATTAATAGGGTCTAAAGTAGAAGATGTCTGTATAGAATCTATGAAGAACACTGTGGAAGAGGCAGTAATGGAAAATAATGGTAACAGAGATTTGACTGCAGCGTTCGATGGTACCTGGCATAATCGGGGACACACATCTCTTCATGGTGTAGTATCTGCCATCAGTATGTATATAGGGAAAGTTTTAGATGTAGCAGTAATATCAAAGTGTTGTAGATGTCCACAAAAATATAAAGGTACACATGAAAATAATTGCAAAGCTAACTATAGTGGCAGTAGTGGAGGAATGGAAGTGGCTGGTGTTGCCAGTATATTCCAGCGTTCTGAGGCGTGTGATAAAGTGCGATATGTTAATTACCTTGGTGACGGTGATTCTAAAAGTTTCAAACATGTTCAAGGACTGAAGCCCTATGGTGATGATGTTGTAGTGCAGAAATTTGAGTGTATTGGACACGTACAGAAGCGAATGGGAACAAGACTTCGGCGACTGAAAGCTTCGTACAAAAAACAAAAACTCAGTGATGGTAAAGGGTTGGATGGGAAGGGAAGGTTAACTGACAGTGTAATTGACAAAATACAGAACTATTATGGAATGGCTATTAGGCAAAATACACAAAGTGTCGACGAAATGAAGAAGGCTGTTTGGGCTCTTTTTTTTCATACTTCGTCAACCGATGAAAATCCCCAACATAGCTTGTGTCCCAAAGAAGAAGACAGTTGGTGTAAATATAACAAAGGATTGCTAACTGGTGAAGTGTACACTAATAAGCATAGTCTGCCTCATGCAATAATGGAGGTGATAAAACCTATTTTCAGAGACTTACCAGCACCTGAACTGTTGAAAAAGTGTATTCACGGAAAAACTCAAAACCCCAATGAAAGTGTAAATAGTGTTATATGGTCGAGAATCCCCAAGACTGTATTTGTTGGAATAGAAACACTTCACTTTGGTGTGTATGATGCTGTTGCGACTTTCAATGATGGCAACATTGTAAGGTGCAAGGTATTTAGAAATATGCGAATGAAGATAGGTTCTAACATGGTACGAGCGATGCTTGCTTTAGACAAGGAACGCCTTCGGGCTGCAGACAGGGCTGTAAGGAGTCTAGAAATACAAGCAAGAGTAAACAGGAGGAGGAACAAGAGGAAGCTGGAGGAGGAGTTTGCAGAGGATGAAGATAATCCATCCTATGGGCCTGGAATGCACTAAAAAGTTAATCCAATCTTTGTCGCTCGATTCCCAAAACTTTTATTTTCTCATACTAATTACATGTTTTCTAAGGATCTTCCAAACATATTTGTTTCAAACTGTCAGTAAATGTTACACAGTACCTTCTGCATAATTTAACACAGCCTTTTTCCAAAAAACTGTATATTTTTGAATATATAAATAAAAAATTGCAAAAAAATGTTGTGAATTTTCATTACAATTGAAAAAAAAATCATCTTTAATAACTGAACTAAAATTTTGTAAAATCCCTGTGTTAAGTTGTAGCCCATATTCCAATAAATAATCTGTAAAAAGTTCAACTTCCTACCTCAAATACTTTGTGAGGAAAGATGTAATTTATAAGCGTTATTTTAACATTGCAAGTATAGGGCGTTCCGGAGCCCCTTAAGCGTTATGTGACTCCAAAGTAAACAAAGTAACATTTACATAGCAGGTTATCACTCATAAAATCCTACTAAAATTATATCGAGTGTATACATCCAACTTGCAGCCAAATTCCGTGCAATGAGGATGGTCCCTCTTTAGTGGAATTACAAAACTTGGATTCTAAACTGACATATCATTGAAATACCTCGTAAAAGCAATTGGATAATATGGTAGTGAAAGGCAAAATCGGCATGTTCTATTGTAAAAGGGGGAGGGCATCACTACCATGTACTACACAAAATATTCATTGCATTATGGATGTACACACTGCAAACTCTGCCACAGTACTCTCCATACAAATTTAACTTTCTGTAATTAGAAATTATACATACTGAGAGTGGGATATTTATTGACGTGGGAGAGCTCTTTGCGACATAACTGTGACTATTCGTATTCTGATTAATCATTTGCAAAGAGAAAGGGGTTCTTGGCAAAAAGCGTCACACAAACTGTGCGTTTAATTTTAGACGCAAGAGTGAAATAAATCGCTTGGGAGAGCAGACGTGACTATCACTAATACAGAATTCATAGTCTATATTAACTTCACACTGATTAAATAAAATGCATAGTGTTCTCGGTTCACATGATATGAACCAAAGTTCTCGTAAAGCCAAAAATTACAAGATCAGTGTACTCGTCTTCCAGTAAAGCAATGAATTATCTAAAATTGAAGAGAGGATGATAAGTTTGGGTGCATAATACGAACTGATTCCAGCTTTCGAGAGATCTCTGAGCTTTTGCAGTGCTTTGCACGTGGTTACTAAAGCACTTAAGAATTCATTACAGCCAGCCGGTGTGGCCGTGCGGTTCTAGGTACTTCAGTCTGGAACCGCGTGACCGATACGGTCGCAGGTTCGAATCCTGCCTCGGGCATGGATGTGTGTGATGTCCTTAGGTTAGTTAGGTTTAAGTAGTTTAAGCTGTAGGGGACTGATGACCATAGGTGTTAAGTCCCATAGTGCTCAGAACCAATTCTTTACGAGTTCCTACATGAGGAATGATTGCAAACCAACTGTGCAAATATTTATATCACATAACTGAAATGTTTTAAATGCTGCCTATTAACACCACGGTAAAGTAACTGAAGTGAAGTCATTGAAGCCGACACCTTCGAGTTTCCTCACTTAAACAGAATGAACAAAGTTGGTGGAAGTAGATCATAACGTCAAAGGTACATAGTATTGGGCGATTCAGCAACAAATCCGACACCATCCTCTGTTTTCCAATTCGATGATTATGGGAAGAGACATTGTTACTGTTAACAGACTAGGAGAATACCGTTTGATAAAATTAATTCACTTTCAAAGCTGTGATGCGTGCCTCACTGACGTGGACATTATACGTATATTAATAGAAAGTGATAAATGTAATAATCCAGTGACAATTACATTACACAATATTTTAAAATTAAGTACTATTTTTCTCACAGAGTAGCTCTTAGCTCCATGAATAGGTCTGTTGCCAGATTGTATTTGCAGTTTCATCCGTCTATATGAAAGGATGCTTTAAAACCTGGGAATGGTTATTTTTTTTTAGTCATCAGTCTTCTGACTGGTTTTATCCGGCACGCACTGGCAACCTACGTCCTGAGTCATTTGCTGGATGTATTCCAATCTCTGTCTTCCTCTACTGTTTTTACCCTCGACGGCTCCCTGTAGCACGATGGAAGTTATGCCCTAGTGTCTTAACAGATGTCTCGTCATCCTGTCTCTTCTTATTATCAGTGTATTTCATATATTCCTTTTCTCGCCGATTTTGTGAAGAAAATCCTCATTCGTTACCATATAAGGCCAACTAGTTTCCAACATTCTTCTGCAGCACCACATCTCAAATGCTTATAGTCTCTTCTGTTGAATTTTTATATTAAAATGTCGTTGCTTTTATGGAATGGTGCAGTCAGACTATTTTGTTGATTCTTATTTCGTTGAATTACTTTTTTTATTTTGTAATGAAGTTAGAACAGTGTCCTGTTTGTATCATTGTCATTAAAACCTGGGAATGGTTATTTTTTTTTAGTCATCAGTCTTCTGACAGGTTTTATCCGGCACGCACTGGCAACCTACGTCCTGAGTCATTTGCTGGATGTATTCCAATCTCTGTCTTCCTCTACTGTTTTTACCCTCGACGGCTCCCTGTAGCACGATGGAAGTTATGCTTCCATCTTCCTATTTCTTATTACAGTTGTATATATATATATATATATATATATATATATATATATATATATATATATATATATATATATATATTAGGAAATATTCTTTAGATTGATTTAAATGTCACTGGATATGACCAGTTAAGATTCAATTCAGTGTTATGTAAATTATTTCATTCACTGCTGTAAGCTTTTAAGTATGTTTGATTTTATTTAAAGGCCTACACATTTAAGATTATGTAATTTTACTCTGAAATTGTAAGTGGGCTGCTATCATCTCGATATTTATATCACAGTGTCTGTTTGGCAGAGTTCTGCGTCCAGTGGTAAACCTTCCTTCTAATTACATGCTTATTTATTTTTTTTATTGCGTTGGTCCTTTGGCGAGAGAAATGAATAAGGACGTACGACCTTATATTCAGTAAATTTTACCGATATGAACATAAAATTTTGGTGTGACTTAACGCTCGACCCGGGTTCTTTGCGGGTGCTCTTTATGGAGATGTCCCAGCCTGGGATCGCTAAGTTATTAATGGGGTTGTTTTATTAACTCCAGTAGTGCAGGTTTTGCAACGACAAATTTTCTACCTCTAGAAAATGCAGAAAAGCTGTGTTAACCTACTGTAGTTCTCTGTTATGTCACCCGGTACCAGGAATTTTCATTCTCCCTGTCTTATTTTGTAAAACAGACGCTTACTGAAGGAAGAGTAGCAGCCAGTCCCTAAATTAATCCCCAGAGTGTAAGATTCACCTACTTGTTGCTACGATACATTGCGTGTATTAATTTTATTGTATTTGTAACAGTAGCCTTGTGTATATTTAAGAAGCAGTTAATTTGAGCCACTCTTGCGTATTCTTGTACAGTGTAACGGGTTCTACCGACCAGTGCGAACCGCTTACAATACCGGGAGATCGTTCAGAGTATTTTGTAAAAGTTTCGTATTCCTATTTCTTATCACAGTTGTATATATATATATATATATATATATATATATATATATATATATATATATATATATATATATTAGGAAATATTCTTTAGATTGATTTAAATGTCACTGGATATGACCAGGTAAGATTCAATTCAGTGTTATGTAAATTATTTCACTCGCTGCTGTAAGCTTTTAAGTATGTTTGATTTTATTTAAAGGCCTACACATTTAAGATTATGTAATTTTACTCTGAAATTGTAAGTGGGCTGCTTCTGTGTTGGCAGCTGTGTGTAGCGCTTTGCATTGGATCTCTGACTGCGCTTTGTTTGTAAGAGACTCTGTGGCTGGTTGGACTCGTTGTTGGAAGTTAATCGCCAGTAGTGGGCAGTTGGAAGTTAGTCGCCAGCAGTGATGGAAGTACTGTTGGAGGTGAATAGCCAGCAGTGATGGATGTTATATGTGAGAAGTTAACATTGATGGAGGGTAGAGGTCTGAAGTGGTAGCGTAGGCTAACGATCTGGAAGTATCCGATGCCTCAGTTGGAATATGCTCTGCCTGAAGCCGAATAAAATTGTAATGAAGAAGAAAAAAAAACAACAACAAAAAACAGAAAAAAAACAACTGCCTCGCTTCGACTCCCAGAACAGGGAGAGAATTTCAGATCTTCACGGCTACATGGTATCGTCAACCATACCTGTCCCTGAATGACTTAAGTCCGAGCGGCTCTCCAAAGTTTAAAACACGCTACAGGAACGTCACAGAGAGAGAACCCAAAGAGTTTTCCACCACTAAACGATGCTAATTACCGGATATCTTTTTCTAAATATTTCAAACACTATTTCGAGATTTAAATAATACCAAAACTGTGGGTAAAAATTATAGCGCAGCTTCACATGCATCGTTCAAACTCAAGACCTTAACACTGTGATGTGGCGTTTGACTTCTGTAATTTAAACATTTTAGCTACAATGGGCGTCTGAAAGGATCATTAAGAGCATGCAAGCGTTCGCAATGTGCCTTTATTAAAAGTCTATTAATGATTTTAAATAAGGTGATACGTCTACTGGACTTAGTTGAGGAAAAGGCCTGCTCCAGTACATTACTGAAAAATACCAAATAGGAATGCCAGGATCAATGACAATGACTCAGGCAGCTGCAGTTAAGTGAAATCCACCCCCTGTGGAGTCCACAGCTCGTTGTCTAGTGGCTAGCGTTGCTGCCTCCGTACCATGGGGTTTGTAATGCCGGAAATGCATATCCTCATATTTCCATCTATTGTACTATAAATTGTTTTCCTTTATTTGTTACCTGAAGATATGACATTTCTGTGTCTATATATTGTAATTGTTTTACTACCTGTATATATGAATTTATGTCGATGTATAACTGGTTTGTTTTGTAAATATTATTTGTATTTTTACGCTGGGTCCTGCCTAGGGAAAACTATGCTATCGAACGATTACAATTATAGGTCGTGTGGAGAACCAAAGTGTTTAGGATCTTTGGTAGAGTTAACTCTGCCGCATGGAGCGCGGGCAGAGCAGAGTCTGGCTGGAGTAGGGCGGTGGAGCAGGTATGTTCTGTGACGCTCCCGCGAGTTGCTGCGCTTTCGGGGTTTGGCAGCATGTAATTGCGCTCGACTTGCTATGATAGTTTCTGATACGGTGTCGCGGATGGTAAGCATTAGCTGGCGCACATCAAGAGCCCGTTTCGCCTGGTGACCGTGTCGAGAAGAAGGCGCGCCAACATCCAGCTTCTGCAACAGCGACGGTCGACAATGAGTGACTGTCGCCACCTCCCCGATCGACGACTGCAAACCTTCAATCAACCAAAAAGGAAGACTAAAAGCACGTAAAGTTTTAGAACTGTATGGCAGTCCTCAGCTTTTAAAATTTGCCTCAAAATCACAGCAACTTAGCATGAACCTTTGTTGCTCATTGTCACAATTGCATTACCAAACAGGGTCCCTTCCTTTTCTAAAATGATCCCGAGTGTCGTTGCAATTCAAACGCCAGCATTAAAGTAATATCATTCCATTTCACTGCTTTGATTTCAAAGTTTGGTTAAGGTGTCCATAGCTGGCTACAATATTTAGATTACACAAGCACAAATTAAGAGTGCGAGTTTTGTTATCATATTTTAGCTTACCTGTGACTGCTGCTCAGCTTGGTACGTACTAAATTTTACTATTGTTAGTTGTTCAGAATCATTTAATTTAAGTTCAGACTTAAATCTCTTATTTCTAAATTGCGTAGATTCAAGTAGCTTTTGAAATGATTGTTGAGGTAGCCCAAGACTAACCTTATTTTACTGAATTTCTTAGTGGTTCAGAAACAAAGTTCACTATTAATTTCAGCCACTAAATTAACTTTCAATTTTCCAGTTTTATTAATTCTTTTGCTAAATTAAGTCAGAGTGTAGCGAAATTTATTACTTCAGACAAACATTGAGTTTTCACACAGCATGTGTCAACCTTTAGTTGCCACGCTTTTAGTGCCAATTATATGTGCATTAATCTTCCATTTTCAGTTATTATAGTAGTTATCCATAGGACTGGCGACCGTAATTTTCCCCAAATCTCAAATATCTAATTAACGCCAATTAATTGTTAACGTAACGACCGCACATTTACTTTCTTTATTAATTTTACCCTTTTCTCAAAACTAATTTTCACCAATTTCATTTGCATTTTTCCTTTCATTTATATGTGGCCCTTTCCTCCCTCTTTACCGACAAATTCGGTGACGATTGCTTTTCCCAAATTTCCATTAGGTGCACGCGGTTTAATTTTTCACTGTCATTAAGGTCGATAAGTGAGGGGGAGGTTATAGGTTCCGGGTTCGATTCCCGGCCGCGTTGGGGATTTCCTCTGCGCGGGGACTTGGTGTTTGTGTTGTCATCATTTCATCATTTATGACAGTGGTTAGATTGGACTGTGTAAAAACTTTGGACAGTGTAAACCTTGCCTTGGGACTTTGTACGGGCGCTGATGACCGTACAGTTGAGCGCCCCAGAAATCAAACACGCCCCCCCCCCCCTCCCCCAACCCTGTGGATCAACAGACTAGAGTCGTCGTGTTACGCAAAGTTGTCTCCATGTGTCCCCGCAATCTACATTGGATGTGTTCTACTTTGCTAAATTTTGACAGTGATTCCTAGGGAACTTTGACTTTATAGCAATCTGATGTCTATCGTAAAGTCACCCGCATTAAATACTGCGTGGCGAATGGAGTGGTTTGTGTGTTATGATCTGAATTGTACTACGATAATTATCACCACTTAGGGCGAGCATCTTTCATGATTTAATTTCACCTACGGCAACTACCAGGCAAAATTATTCCACTTTAAAATCGATTAGAAAAAGTAGAGGATTGATCATTAATTCAAGAATATTGAGCCGTATCCCCAACCAGGCTTTCTTGCGCTCTTATCTTTGGCTAGAGGCGTTCCGCGGGCGGTTTCTAAGAGGTCTGTGGCGAGATCGCTCTCTCTCAGACAGTCCGCCGAGGAGGCAGCCGTGGCCTTGCAGGAAGCGCGCGGAGCACTCGCGACTCGCGGGCTGGCGGCTGTGCTTTTGACGACTGGAGCACGGGCCGCTCTCCGCCTTTAAAGCGAAAGGAAGGAGCTTCTTCCACCGCGGCCTGAGGACCGGTGTTGCAGACTGCTGTCTGTGCCAAAGTCCTACACTACGTGCCGCCACGGGTTGCTTACGTTTAGCAGCGCTGTTGTAACTGCGATTACGAGACGTTATACCAACCGAGTGTCGTGCAAGATGCGCGAACTTGGCTATTGCTCGTCAACAGAGCGGACCTCTGAGATAATCTGATACCTGCTAATTCTCATCTCGATATTTATATCACATTGTCTGTTTGGCAGAGTTCTGCGTCCAGTGGTAAACCTTCCTTCTAATTACATGCTTATTTATTTTTTTTATTGCGTTGGTCCTTTGGCGAGAGAAATGAATAAGGACGTACGACCTTATATTCAGTAAATTTTACCGATATGAACATAAAATTTTGGAGTGACTTAACGCTCGACCCGGGTTCTTTGCGGGTGCTCTTTATGGAGATGTACCAGCCTGGGATCGCTAAGTTATTAATGGGGTTGTTTTATTAATTCCAGTAGTGCAGGTTTTGCAACGACAAATTTTCTACCTCTAGCAAATGCAGAAAAGCTGTGTTAACCTATTGTAGTTCTCTGTTATGTCACCCGGTACCAGGGATTTTCATTCTCCCTGTCTTATTTTGTAAAACAGGCGCTTACTGAAGGAAGAGTAGCAGCCAGTCCCTAAATGAATCCCCAGAGTGTAAGATTCACCTACTTGTTGCTACGATACATGGCGTGTATTAATTTTATTGTGTTTGTAACAATAGCCTTGTGTATATTTAAGAAGCAGTTAATTTGAGCCACTCTTACGTATTCTTGTACAGTGTAACGGGTTCTACCGACCAGTGCGAACCGCTTACAATACCGGGAGATCGTTCAGAGTATTTTGTAAAAGTTTCGTCTTCCTATTTCTTATTACAGTTGTATATATATATATATATATATATATATATATATATATATATAAGGAAATATTCTTTAGATTGATTTAAATGTCACTGGATATGACCAGTTAAGATTCAATTCAGTGTTATGTAAATCATTTCACTCACTGCTGTCAGCTTTTAAGTATGTTTGATTTTATTTAAAGGCCTACACATTTAAGATTATGTAATTTTACTCTGAAGTTGTAAGTGGGCTGCTTCTGTGTTGGCAGCTGTGTGTAGCGCTTTGCATTGGATCTCTGACTGCGCTTTGTTTGTAAGAGACTCTGTGGCTGGTTGGACTCGTTGTTGGAAGTTAATCGCCAGTAGTGGGCAGTTGGAAGTTAGTCGCCAGCAGTGATGGAAGTACTGTTGGAGGTGAATAGCCAGCAGTGATGGATGTTATATGTGAGAAGTTAACATTGATGGAGGGTAGAGGTCTGAAGTGGTAGCGTAGGCTAACGATCTGGAAGTATCCGACTTGAAGATTTAAAATTATTCATGATTATATATCTTCGTACTATTTATATTCGTGTTTGAACTGAATGTCACATTATTAAGGTAAAAAAATACATTATTTGGTTTTCAACAAAATCTTTCCTTCGCTAATCACCTGCCTATTAGTAGTGAGTGGCTTTAGTAGTTAAAATCTTTTGTTTAGCTGGCAGTACTGACGCTCGCTGTATTGCAGTAGTTCGCGTAATGAAGATTTTTGTGAGGTAAGTGCTTAATGCAGTGTATAGGTTATTGTCAGTATTGCCTCTTATTCAGGGCCTTTCTTTTATATTAATTTTATTAATCCAGGTTGTAATTTTTTTGAGCAGTGAGATTGCATTGCGCTAGAACATTGTGGGTCAGTGTTGACATGAAAGAAAAAGTAAAGAGAAAGTGGGCTCAGTACGTTCAGTTTTACTCAGATGTTTCAGAATCAAATAACGTAGAAGTTTCACCTTCTCAGTCATTCAGCAATTTAAGTACAGATTCACACATTTAAATAAACAAGTTTCAAAATGCTCATTGGTGTAAGTTTTTGCATGCAGTGCTCTCGATTTGTAAACTGTTTGTGGGGTCTTGTCCACTCGTCGCGGATAGAGTGCCTAAAGAATGTTGCGTTCTCGGAATGCTATACAACAATTCAAACAAATATCATTAGTAGTTTTATCTCTAGAAAGCAAATTGACAATACTTTGATTACAGAAAATGTCGCTAGGAGAGGCGACGTGAAATCAGTACAGTTCTTGCTATACACAGGGTCAAAGTAAGCACTTTATACAGATCACGACAATCTGATAGCGTAGCAGTAATGTCCGTTGCAGACTGGAGCGATCGGAGCTGCGGAGGCTGGCTGGAACGGTGCTTATATTCACTTCTTAAAGGGGGCTTACCTGGCGCGGCGGGGTCCAATTCTATTGACCGCATCGCCTTCTCTGGACTCCTATTCGTCTTAGTTCTGGCGCTTGTGGTTACGCCAGAACATTCCCTTCCTCCACCCCCCCCCCCCCCTTCAAAGTGATCGACCGGCTGGTCCCGACGGTTGTTCGAGTCCTCCCTCGGGCATGTGTGTGTGTGTGTGTGTCCTTGGGATGATTTTTAAGATTTCACATACATTTGAAAATTTTTGAAAGTGATGGACCGTCGTCGTAAATGGATGCAGGAGTGTGAATGCATCGACGAGACAGAAGGTGTGGCAGCAGGGCACATCATCCGGCCTGCACTCTGGCGGAGACGTCCCCCTAAAGACGACCAGAAGGGTACGCGTCAACCTCTTGTTTCCATGAACCAGATGAAGAGAGCGGCGACTGCTGCTGTGCTGGTGGGAACAGCTCGATCAGTAAGACAAGTGGAGGTGGAGGAGGTGAAGGCTTCGTCTCAATGGGGTCATCCCACTGCTGCGGCTGTGCTGTCCTCTGGACCCCATGAACCTTGGGAAGAGAGACAAAAATCATCGTGTATGTGACAGAGGCAGAATTGATTTTAATGGCGACGCTGCAATCATCTGGACCTGAAACAAGATACATGCCAGTTCAAAGACAATGGGCGATTTTGCCTCGTGCCCACTGCTGTCTGCTGCTGCTAAAGCCCCTGCAAAGGACAAAATCAGTAGGGGGCAAAGTTCGTTCTGGAGCATTTTGTTAGTGTGGGTTGCCTACATCAGGGGCAGGCATGCACTTAGGGGTAAAGCTAATGTTCTCCTTTGACAGGTCAGTAGTCAATTGTTCTGCTAAAAGGATCCTTCCTTTTGATTGACAAGTCCTTAAACTATTGTTCCCTGACCCCTCCCCATCTCCCACCTCCCAAGAAATCTCCCCCCTCGTTAATACAGGTACACTTTCAGATCTGAGTTATTGGAATAGCCCCTCTCACTCTTATCAGTTTGATTGATTACTTAAATTGATAAATTAATTAACCTCTCCCCTCTGGTAAACCCCCTCCCCCACTCTCTCCCTCCCTCCAAGAAATTGGCAGGAAAAAGACTCAGTTGATTGGTTATTTGGAGGGAATTTGTTTGCAGTGTGTGGAACAGTGTTTAAACACTGTAGACAATGTATAGAATATTATTTAAGGCAACGTATGGAATACAGTTGATTTATTTAGTTAAGGAATTTGTCCAGAAATCGATTGCTGAACATGGATATTGTTTAAACAATTTAGACAATGGGTGGAATATTGTTTAAACAAACAATTTTGGGCATACGAGTCAGTGTATGGAATATATGCAAATTGGTGGCTCTTTGGTGGAGTGGAATGATCTAACAGGAAATTCAAGAGCATATTGTTTTTTTACAATAAATTCAGTTTGTGGGGGTTGGATTTCTCTTGCTGAACATTCTTTGCTGTTAGGAAACATGTAGGTCTTGTAAGAAGTAATTACATGGGGCAAACATGTTGCATAACCTAATGTTCGACACAGTGCTCTGGGTGTCTTAACCTAATGTTTGTCTCTTTGTCGACACTTTAACTGTTGTTCTGTTAATTGGTTTTCCATGTCACCCCCATTTCCTTAAACTATTGTACCGCCTTCAATACCAAATTTAGTAATTAGTTATTTCCTCCCATCATTTTCTGGTATACTTTTCGAATTTCGCATGCTTTTGAACGCCATTTCTAGCGCATTCTTCTTTGTAACCTACTCCCTTAAACTACTGTACTGCATTTTACATAAAAATTGTGCAGATTAACGTAGTGTTCTGCACTTAACCTGCTGTTCTGCTCCATGTCACCCACTCTCACACACACCCTCCCCTTAAATATTGAACCATTAACACCATGTAGATATAAAAATTTATGCAAATTAATTAATGAAATCGATATTCTTCACATGTATTGGGTAGTTTTTTTTTAAATTTGTAGCATCGTATTGGTCAGTGAAATCGATGGAATATAGCTGAAACAAAAGATCGATAGTAAAAACCCATCCCGCCCCAGGAGTTCGGGGTGCACCGGTTCTAGGCGCTTCAGTTCGGAAACGCGCGCCTGCTATGCTGGGAGGTTCGAATCCTGCCTCAGGCATGGATGTGTGTGATGACCTTAGGTTAGTTAGGTTTAAGTAGTCATAAGTATAGGGGACTGATGACCTCAGATGTTAAGACCTATAGTGCTTAGAGCCATCTGAACCATTTTTGCAACCTCATAAGAAATTACCGAATTTAGAATGTTTCAGCTAAGGAACATGGTATGAAAGCAGTATCTGCAACTCCCTCACGCTGCTGCCAGGTATTTCTCCAAAATTGTTTATTCATTCTGTCTCGATGCCACATCAGATGTTCGATGATGTATCGTTATAGGCGATGGTTGATTGAGAAGGATCACAAACAGTATGTGGTGTGCTGATTGAGGTCGTAAGACATTTACACTAGCTTTCCACGTCTCTGGTACTATGCTTTCCGGTAGAAATTTCTATGACTTTGAATCAAGTCTTTCCATTCAACCACATACCCTTAATGATTACATCCACAAGTGAATCATATTTCTGGCAATCTCATATCTCGAAATGAGTCACCTTTTTTCGAACCTATCAGCTACAGTAAAATTTTAGATAATCGCTATGCCTCTTGCAACTGCTACCATTTCTGCAACTTTGAGCCTGTGATCATTCTAATTTAAGTAGGAACTGAGCGAAAGTCAGAGAGAGCTATATCCATTTCCTTCTGCAAATCTATTAGAAACAGTGACCTGCGTTAGTGTTACGGGACTGTGTTTTGACTATTCGGGGGTAATGGTAACATGTATTAGCTCTGCCAACGATGTACAATGTGTAAGGTCAGCACCAAACTAAGGCTGCTCCTGCAACACCAGGTAGTATAAAAGAACAGTATGAGAACTGGGGGGGGGGGGGGGGGGGGGGGGAGGATGAAAATATTTTTTTATTTTATCCATACCGGATGAGAGGTCGTGGTTGTGAATGTCAATGTTAAAAAATATATCGGCTCAACCACTTGTTTATAGTGTAAAACACTAAGCTTGACGCGTTTCGGAAGTCAAGCTTCCATCATCAGAATAATAAAAAGTAAAAGAATCTGTTAAAACTTGCTAAAATGGAACATGCACCAGGCACACTAAAATTGATGATAAAATTAAAACATCGTGGCTACTTCCCTTGTTGCAGCCGTGTCTTTCAAGGTGCATCTCCACATCGTCGTCAAAATATAAACTCTAAAATGGTGTCGCCTATGGTGTTCAGCGTCTAACCACATGGCTCTCCCCTCTACCGTCGTAAACCGCCCATGCGTCTTCGTTGATACCACACACCACTTAGCCAACTACGACACTGAAACGTGAGTGAGCTCACGCGCAAATAAACAAGGAAGTCACAGATATGTCTATACAAACAAGAAACGTATAGATGTTCCAAGGACCTCGTGAAATGATGATATCCTGAGAACTGCTACAAATGTAGTTACTAAAAGAAACCAGTGAAATGTTTGAAAAAGTTATTTGTATCACCAGTTAGCTGTTCATTCAGTGTGTTCTGATTATCCACGCTATGTGTCGTAATTTCCAGCTGTTCTAGTATATCCAGCTTTTTGCCTTTGTCCTGTTTATGTAAAACAACGAGATACTGATCTATTCCCAACATGGGGTGTCCTGTTTACCAAATATGCGTGGTTACAGCTGACTTTTCGAAATTAAGCCGGAAAGCATCACTATGTTGTTTGTAACGTACTTTAAAGGACCTACCCGTTTGGCCTGCATAGCTTGCCTTACACGTGTTACACTGAATTTTATAGACCCCCGCTCTCTCATATTTATCGCTTTCCTACTTTTCCTAACAAGGAAACCTCCCCATCCCACCCCCCTCAGATTTAGTTATAAGTTGGCACACTGGATAGGCCTCGAAAAACTGAACACAAATCACTTGAGAAAACAGGAAGAAGTTGTGTGGAACTATGAAAAAATAAGCAAAATATACTAACTGAGTAGTCCATGCGTAAGATATGCAACATCAAGGAGAATGTGAGCTCAGGAGCGCCGTGGTCCTGTGGTTAGCGTGAGAAGTTGCGGAACGAGAGGTCCTTGGTTCAAGTCTTCCCGTGAGTGAAAAGTTCAATTTTTTATTTTCAGACAATTATTTTGCGAAGCTGCACAGGTACACAGAGCAGTATTGTTTGCGTGATCGTGTGTCAATTATCAAAGTTCAGGCAGTCACACATAATCAACTTCGCTCTCCAAAATTCCAGGACATGTTCAGATTTGCTTGGACATATGCAGCATTTGACGGTCTACATACGGAAAAAATTTGAAAACGTTAAAAACATATGTTTTGACAGAGCACAGGAAAAACTGTGCGACTGTGAAACTGTTGCATTCATTTGTTGCAGTTTATGTGTCAAACTCTTATGTTTTCATCACTTTTTTGGCAGTGATTATCAAATCCACAAGAAAACCTAAATCGGGCAAGGTAGAAGAATCTTTTTACCCATTCGCTAAGTGTACAAGTTAGGTGGGTCGACAACATATTCCTGTCATGTGACGCACATGCCGTCACCAGTGTCGTATAGAATATATCAGACGTGTTTTCCTGTGGAGGAAGTGGTTGACCTATGACCTTGCGACCAAATGTTTTCGGTTCCCATTGGAGAGGAACGTCCTTTCGTCTACTAATGGCACGGTTTTGCGGTGCGGTCGCAAAACACAGACACTAAACTTATTACAGTGAACAGATACGTCAATGCACGAACGGACAGATCATAACTTTGCGAAAATAAAGAAATTAAACTTTCCACTCGAGAGAAGACTTGAACCAAGGAATTCTCGTTCCGTAGCTGCTCACGCTAACCACGGGACCACGCAGCTCCTATGTGCACATTATCCTTGATGTTGCCTATCTTGCGCATGGACTACTTAGTTTGTATATTTTGCTTATTTTTTTCGTAGTTCCACACAACTTCTTCCTGTTTTCTCGATCGATCTGTGTTCAGTTTTCAAGGCCTATCCACTGTGCCAACTTATAACTAAATCTGAGGGGGGTTCGATGTGGAGGTTCTCTTGTAAGAAATAAAAATAACTTTTTCAAACATTTCACTGGTTTCTTTTAGTAACTACATTTCTAGCAATTCTCAGGATACCATCATTTCATGAGGTCCTTGGAACACGTATACGTTTTCTGTTTGTATAGACATATCTTTGACTTGTTTACTTGCGCGTGAGCTCACTCACGTTTCAGTATCGTGTTTGGCTACGCGGTGTGTTGTATCAACGAAGACGCACGGGCGGTTTACGACGACAGAGGGGAGAGCCATGTGGTTAGATGCTGAACAACATAAGCGACACCATTTTAGAGTTCATATTTTGACGACGATGTGGAGATGCACCTTGGAAGACACGGCTGCAACAAGGGAAGTAGCCACGATGTTTTAATTTTATTATCAATTTTATTGTACCTGGTGCGTGTTCCATTTTAGCGAGTTTTAACAGGTTCTTTTACTTTTTATTATTCTGATGATGGAAGCTTGACTTCCGAAACGCGTCAGTCTTAGTGTTTTACACTATAAACAAGTGGTTGAGCCGATATATTTTTTAACATTGATGAATATTTTGCTACTGCATTGTGATGTGCCCCAAAACACATGAAAGTACTGCTGTCCGAAACAGATCCGCGTCCCTGAGGTCCCATTCACGTGTGCCACCCCCAACATGCTAGCTTCGTTATTCTGTACCATCCAACAGAAAAATTACGAACTATAAAAGCTCCACTAATTTAATCCAATAGAGAACTTGATAAGACATTTACCGCATCTCTTTCCACCCATATATCGAAAACAAATACCGTTTGCATGCCAGCATCGAGTGCATTTAACGATCCTATTAAATATACAGCTATTGATCCATTGCACGGACCCGTGTAAAGGTGCATCTCCTGTACTGCAGGAGGATGACCGTATCCTGCAGACCATACTGTAAGTCGCAAAAGACTCTCCCCGTGACCCTGTATCTTTGTTTGAAACATTGTTTTGTCTGCTGTAACATGCTTTACACACTGCTATACATTTTGTTTTTCCGGCACGACTTCAAGGTCTGTGTCAGATTCTAAACCAAAATTAACACGTTCTGATCCAGTGCCTCTCGCAGAAAACTAGACGTCGCACGATATAAGTCACTGTTGCTACCATAACACACCACACCCACTGGAGGATTTTAAATAAAAGACAGTTACAATATAAGGAAACTGGAAGAGTTTGGCAGCGTTGTGGATAGTTTCCAAACTGCTACCAGAGGGTGATATACAACCTCTACATTTAAACTCATCTGTCACAGTCACTGAATAGCTGATGGCTCTACACTGTTTCAACTGATTCCTCATATTGAAGTCATGTATGTGATCACTGTTTCGGGTCTGTTCATCCCCAGAAGTTGGCCGTTGACCAAAACTCTTTCACCATCTCGAACAAGTGATGTCAGTCAATCATTATGTGGTAACCAACAGTGTACCAGTGGATGGATGGGATGGAAAAGCCACCACTGATGTACTGTAATAATGAGCATCATAGTTGATAGTGCGAACAATTTTAGCAATTTTACAGTTACTTCAATACCGACCAATGATGCAACTGCATGTTTCCCTATTTCAATATCATAGCTAAGCCACCCCTTCTGTACTTTGCGAGTATAATTGTGAATGTAGATAGATGACTGTGCAGTAAAGTCTCTAACACATACGTCAAATTATACCAGACAGCACTCTACATATTTCCAGCACCTCGAGCATAATGCAGAATTTACGATCTATCTCTTTGCAGATGGGAGTCATAGAGCAGTCTCTCAGTCTTAGGATAAAATTAGAGACTGAAAGACCCATCACACTGTCTTTGACCAGCTCGCCATGCAGCACCATTACCAGTTTAATCTGCAGCTAACCAGAAGTAGACTGCTACATTGTGTGTCTTGTGAATAAATGGAACTAGCCGAGTCCTCACCCATGCAAGTACTCAAGATTTCTCCAGACGCACCCATGTCGAGGAGGTTAGCACCTGTCATCGGTGTATAGTAACAGATTTGAAAGTGTTATGTAATAGCAGATGGTTAAGAAGAACAAGAAATGGCTGGTTTTTCTGCATGTTGGAGCTCCGGGCTGATGGAGTTTGAAGCATTTTACGTAAATTAACTACGCTATGAATTTTAAAGTGCTGTTCTAAAGCCTGGAATCAGTACCTGGAAGATATTGGTAAGAGAACATAAACGCATTCCTAAGGCTACAAGGCTCCGCACTTAAAACAGGCTATAATGTTAGATTGCTCCAGTTTCTGACCTATTACTCATATGGAATGTAAGGCTGTTAATATTCCAATGTAAGAAGTATTTCCAGCCCATGACATACATCCTTCTTGTCGGTTCCTTAAAATATCGATTCTGTGTGACATGTGCACAATATAACTTCCCAGAGATGTATAGCATCCACTGTTTACATCCGATCACAGTCCAGAAATTATACTACGCCTGCATCAGTCCTAAATAAAATGATCGTTAGTAACGGCGAATACCTCTTAGAAGGAAACAAATGCATAGCAGCGGTGTTTGACATGTGAAATTACACGTCATGCCACCAGGAAATTTGTAAACAGGACATCTTTTAGGCAAATGTATACACAGGGATCGCAGTGCCGCACAAACACGTAAAGGTCTTCGCAGATGGGATAAGTTTCTTCTTACCCAAAGGCTCACAATGATTTCTTAGTCAGGGGAAAATTGTGTAGGAGGTGGAAGCCATGCATGGAACACACACACACACACACACACACACACACACACACACACCTAAACACATGTGCTACAAAACGTCACTGTTTCCTGTGCATGTACCCTGACATCAATATGGGATATGATCACCATACGCAGATATACAGGCCACACAATGGGTTGGCGTACTCTGGATCAGGTGGTCGAGCTGGGGTATAGCCTGCCATTCTTGCACCAATGCTTGTCGGAGCTCCTGAGGTGTTGTAGGGGTTTGAAGATATGCAGTGATATGTCGACCAAGAGCATCCCAGTCGTGCTCAATGGGGTTTAGGTCTGGAGAACAGACATGCCACTTCATTTACGTGATATTTTCTGTTTTAAGGTACTACTCCCTCCACGATGGCAGCTGGGGGAGGGGGGGGGCGTTATGATCCATCAGAAGGAAGGTGGGACCCACAGCACTCCTGAAAAGGCGGACATACTGGTGCAAAATGATGTCCTAATACGCCTGATCTCTTACAGTTCCTCTGCCAAAGACATGCAGGGGTGTACGTGCACCAATCATAATCCAACCCCACACCATCAAACCGTAACCTCCATACAGGTCCCTTTCAAGGACATTAAGTGGTTGGTATCTGGTTCCTGGTTCATGCCAGATGAAAACCCGGCCATAATCACTCTTCAGACTATAACTGGACT
This sequence comes from Schistocerca nitens, assembly GCF_023898315.1. Classification (NCBI taxonomy): domain Eukaryota; kingdom Metazoa; phylum Arthropoda; class Insecta; order Orthoptera; family Acrididae; genus Schistocerca; species Schistocerca nitens. The sequence goes on along the minus strand of NC_064614.1, from coordinate 278,861,552 downwards.
CATCTGTGAACACCAGGCTTTACAGACTCCCCTGTGACAAGGGGTCAGTGGAATGCACCTTGCAGGTCTCTGAGAGAGGAAACCTTGTCTATTCAGTCATCTGTAGACTGTGTGTCCGGAGACAACTGTTCCAGTGGCTGTGGTGAAGTCCCGAGCAAGGCTACCTGCAGCACTCCAAGGCCATCTGCGGGCATGATGTTGTACACTGTGGACATCCCATACTGTAGTGCCTGGACACGTTTCCTGTCTGCTGGAATCCTTGCCATTGTGGTTTTAGGGCGCACAACTACAATGGTCATTAGCGCCCAGACTAAGTTAGGAATGCACCGCGAGGCACAAGGTTAAAACAGAAACTAAAAGCGACAATACTATAAAAGACAGACAGGCAGAGGATTAAGAAACAGCATAATCAAATGTTCTTAGACAGGTTTGTCAAGTTGATAAAACGAAGAACGCGAGCAGCTGCTCCTGGGTCATCCGCTAAAATGGCATCCAGAGTACATGGCAGGCCAAGATCAACACGCAGTGTATTAAAATTCGGACAGGACTTTAAAATGTGGTGGACCTTCAGCAATTGCCCACATGGGCAGAACGGCGCCGGCGCAGCCGTCAGCAGATGGCGATGGCTGAACCGGCAGTGTCCAATTCGTAACCGGGCCAAAACGACCGCCTCCCGCCGAGAAGGGCACGAAGAGGACGTCCAAGCCGCGGGAAGAGGTTTAAAGGCCCGAAGCTTGTTGTCCGCAAGTGCAGCCCAATCGGCATGCCACACGACAAAATGCGCTGACAAATGACCCTGCTACAATCTGATGAAGGGACACACCAAGAAGCTGTCCGAGGCTGGAGGACCACAGCCTTGGCCGCGGCATCTGCAGCTTCGTTCCCAGGGATACCGACATGGCCAGGAACCCACATAAAGGTAACCGGAGAACCGTCGTCCACCAGCTGCTGAAGAGAGCGTTGGATCCGGTGCACGAAAGGGTGAACCGGATACAGATCACTGAGGCTCTGGATGGCGCTCAGGGAATCGGAGCAGATGACATAAGTAGAATGTCGGTGGCGGCAGATGTAAAGAACAGCCTGGTAGAGGGCAAATAGCTCAGCTGTGAAGACCGAACAATGGCCATGGAGCCGGTATTTGAAACTGTGTGCCCCGACAATAAAAGAACACCCAACACCGTCGTTGGTCTTAGAGCCATCTGTATAAATCAAGGTCATATTAATGAACTTCGAACGAAGTTCGACAAAACGGGAGCGGTATACCGAACCGGGGGTAACCTCCTTTGGGAGCGAGCTGAGGTCAAGGTGAACGCGAACCTGAGCCTGGAGCCAAGGTGGCGTTTGGCTCTCGCCCACTCGAAAGGTTGCAGGGAGTGAAAAATCAAGGTGCTGAAGGAGGCGAAGAAAGCGAACTCCAGGGGGTAGCTGGGCAGAGACATACAACCCGTATTGACGGTCGGCAGAGAGTCGTCAAAAAAGGAACGAAAAGATGGGTGGTCGGGCATTGACAGTAACCGACAGGCATACCGGCAAAGCAGTATATCGCGCCGGTAGGTTAGTGGCAATTCACCGGCTTCAGCATGAAGACTCTCGACGGGACTAGTATAAAACGCTCCGATCGCAAGACGTAAACCCCGATGTTGTATGGAGTTGAGGCGGCGTAAGATGGACGGCCGTGCAGAGGAGTATACGCAGCTCCGATAATCCAGCTTGGAGCGGACGATCGACCGATATAGGCGAAGTAGGACTGTTCGATCCGCTCCTCACGACATACCACTGAGAACACGGAGGACATTTAGAGAATGGGTACAACGGGCAGCCAAATATGACACATGTGGAGACCAGCTAAGTTTCCTGTCAAATGTAAGACCTAAAAATTTTGTTGTCTCCACGAATGGGAGAGCAACGGGACCGAGCCGTAAGGATGGTGGGAGAAACTCTTTGTAGCGCCAGAAGTTAATACAGACCGTCTTCTCGGCAGAAAAACGGAAGCCATTGGCGACACTCCAGGAGTAAACACGGTCAAGACAACGCTGAAGACAGCGCTCCAGGAAACATGTACGCTGCGCGCTGCAATAGATGGTAAAATCGTCCACGAAAAGGGAGCCTGATACATCAGCTGGGAGGCAATCCATTATTGGATTGATCGCTATGGCGAAGAGAGCGACGCTCAAAACTGAGCCCTGTGGCACCCCATTCTCCTGGCGAAAGGCGTCAGACAGGACAGCATCCACACGTACCCTGAACTGTCGATCCATTAAAAAGGAACGAATAAAAAGAGGGAGGCGACCGCGAAGGCCCCATGTATGCATGGTGCGGAGAATGCCCGCTCTCCAACAGGTGTCGAAAGCCTTCTCCAAATCAAAGAACACAGCAGCGGTCGGGCGCTTCCGCAAGAAGTTATTCATAATGAAGGTCGACAAGGTAACCAGGTGGTCAACAGCAGAGCAGCGCCTACGAAATCCACATTGTACATTGGTAAGTAGGCGTCGAGATTCGAGCAGCCAAACCAAACGAGAGTTAACCATTGGCTCCATCACCTTACAGACACAGCTGGTAAGCGAGATGGGTCGATAACTGGAAGGCAAGTGCTTGTCCTTCCCCGGCTTAGGAATCGGTACAACAATAGACTCACGCCAGCATGTGGGAACATGACCCTCAATCCAGATGCGATTATAAGTACGAAGAAGAAAACCTTTACCCGCAGGAGAAAGGTTCTTCAGCATCTGAATATGAATAGAATCAGGCCCTGGAGCGGAGGACCGTGACCGGGCAAGTGCATTTTCGAGTTCCCGCATGGTTAATGGGGCATTATAACTTTCACGATTCGAGGAGCGGAAGTTAGGTGGCCTAGCCTCCTCTGCCTGTTTCCGGGGGAGGAAGGCAGGGTGGTAATGAGCGGAGCTCGAAACCTCTACGGAAAAACGGCCGAAGGCATTGGAGACATCCTCAGGGGCCACAAGGACGTCATTCGCGACCGTCAAGCCAGAAACTCGGGAGTGGACCTTAGTGCCAGATAGCCGGCGCAGGCTACCCCAGACAATAGAAGAAGGAGTAAAACTGTTGAAGGTGCTTGTGAAAGCAGCCCAGCTGGCTTTCTTACTTTCTTTAATAACACGACGACATTGCGCACGTAATCGTTTATAAGTGATACAATTCGCCACCGTTGGGTGGCGTTTAAAGGTGCGTAAAGCACGTCGACGAGCACGTAAAGCGTCTCTACGTGCTGCGGTCCACCAGGGGACAGGTACGCGACGTGGAGAAGAAGTAGTGTGAGGGATGGAATATTCAGCAGCAGTGAGAATGACTTCCGTGAGGTGTGCGACCTGACTATCGCAGCTTGCGAAGGTTTGATCCTGAAAGGTCGCCCTGGAAGAGAAGAGCCCCCAGTCTGCTTTGGAGATGTTCAACTAGTTGAGCACGGAGAGGGGGTATGATGCAGGAGATGGATAACACACGGGAAGTGGTCGCTCGAATACGTATCAGAAAGTGCATACCACTCAAACCGGCGTGCAAGTTGGGTAGTACATATAGAGAGGTCTAAATGGGATAAAGTGTGAGATGTGTCCGAAAGAAAAGTAGGGGCGCCAGTATTGAGGCAGACAAGATTGAAGTGGTTGAAAAGGTCTGCTATCAGGGAGCCCCTCGGGCAGGATGCTGGAGAGCCCCAAAGGGGATGGTGGGCATTGAAGTCTCCAGTTAACAAAACTGGTGCAGGTAGCTGAGAAATAATTTGCATCATGTCTGCCCTGGTAACGGCAGACGACGATGGAGCGTAAGCGGTACAAATGGAAAATGTAAAAGTGGGGAGAGTAATTCGGACGGTAACTGCCTGCAGGCTGGTGTGCAATGTGATGGGATCGTAGTAAATATCATCCCGGACCAGCAACATAACCCCTCCATGAGCCGGAATACCTGCCACAGGGGGTAGGTCAAAACGCACCGAGGTATAGTGTGCCAAGGCAATTTGATCGCATGGGCGTAGCTTCGTTTCCTGGAGAGCTACGACGAGCGGACAGTGCAAGCGGAGCAGCAACTTCAAGTCCTCTCGGTTGGAGCGAATGCTGCGAATATTCCAGTGAATAAGTGCCATCGTGAGAAAAAAAGGTGAAGCACGAACGGGTCACCTCGAAGGCCGCTAAGGGCCTGGCTTCGAGCGAGCACTACCGCCGCTATTAGTAGGCGGAGAGTCATCGTCCATTGCTTCAATAGGTCCATCGGCCATCTTAACAAGATGGCCGGGAGGGGGAGCTTCCTCCGCCGGTGAACGGCTAGATGTTCGGCTACCAGCGGTGCGGCCAGGCGAAACGGATGACGGCCTGGGGCGGCAAACGCTGGGTGGCACAGGAGGAGAAACGCGCCGTGGCGGAGAATGAGAACTTTGCTTCCTATGAGCCTTCTTGGAAGGTCTTTTAGTGGAAGTACTGGTCGATGGCTTGGAGTTCGAGGTACGTAGAAAGTCTGCAAGCGACGGTTCCTTCTTGAAGGCCCTTGCATCTGACTTCTGGGTCTTCGTCTTGGCAGAAGCTGATGAAGGTGCTTGTGTCTTAGGGGTGACGGGAGGAAGAGGAGACGTTAACCGGGCGATCTTAGCACTGGCCGAACGGACGACCGTAGTGCTGAAGGTCAGATCGTATGTCTGCGTCGCCACCACCCTGGTAGTCCGAGGAGAGGCAGGGACAGTACTGTATTTCCCCGCTGGGAGCAGCGTGGGCTTCCTACTAGCAAATAGCTTGCGAGCAGCCGAGGTGGACGCTTTCTCTTTGACCCGAAATTCCTGTATACAGCGTTCTTCCTTTTAGATGGGACAGTCTCGGGAGGACGCTGCATGGTCACCCTGAAAGTTCACACAACGAGGAGACGGAGGTGGACAGTCACCCTCATGGGCATCCCTGCCACAAGTGACACATTTAGTAGCATTAGAACAAGACTGGCGAGTGTGGTTAAACTGACACTGGTAGCACCGCGTAAGTGTCGGGACATAGGGGCGAACAGAAATAACCTCGTAGCCCGCTTTGATGTGCGACGGCAGCTGAACACTATCAAAGGTCAAGAAAAGTGTCCGGGTCGGTACAAGGTCATTGTTGACCTTTTTCATGACCCTATGGACTGTCGTTACGCCCTGCTCAGCGAGAAAGGACTGAATCTCCTCGTCAGTCAATCCGTCGAGTGATCGAGTATAACCACACCATGCGAGGAACTCAGAGTGCGGTGAGCCTCCACCCGGACAGGGAACGTGTAGAGGAGTGGGGCCAAAGCAGTTTTTGTGCCTGAAAGGCGCTCTCAGTTTCTAGTAACGGGGTACCGTTACGCATTCTGGTACAAGACTTGACAGATCCGGCTATGGCATCTACGCCCTTCTGAATAACGAAAGGGTTGACAGATGAAAAATCCTTCCCGTCCTCAGATCGAGAAACTACAAGGAACTTTGTGGCAGGCGGTAGTACTTTTGTCACTGGTGGCTGGTCAAGTTTCCGTTTTTGGGCAGAAGTCGAGAGAGAAGAAGAAGAGAAATGCATTGCGGAGGAATCCCCCATGATTGCCAGCGTCTCCGATGGCGCGCTCCTACCTTGTGGGGACCCTCTCAGAGGGCACTCCAGCCTTAGGTGAATGTTTACACCTCAGGTCACACCTCCCGTGAAACGGACGGAGGGACCAATCGGCATGGTCGGAAGGTGTCAGCTCAGGCAATCACCCCTCCCTGGGCCTGGCCTTTACCGGGGGGTATGTGCGTGCCTTACTTGTATACCCAGGGTGGGGAATTACGCGTTACCCCGTCACTGGCTACGCGTGCGAACGCCTGGGTCGGCCTTCAGGCGCGCACTGGGAGGAAAGAAGAAGAGGAAAAAGAAGGGAGACAGGGAGAGAAAGGACAGACTGTCTCAAACGCCGAACCGGAGACCAGAGGGTGGAGAAGAAGGCAAGGAGCAGAAGGCAAGGAGAAGAAGGCAAGGAGAAGAAGGCAAGGAGAAGAAGGTAAGGAGAAGAAGGCAAGGGAAAAAGTAAGGAAGAGGGAGAAGGACAAAGAAAGGAACCAAACAAAGGAAGGAAGAAACCAGAATAAGTGAAAAACCAAAATGACCACAAATGTAAGTCGTGGAACCGTCCGTCTCCGGACGCAGGCGCAAACGACCCCCTTTAGGGGGAGGGACTCTTTTTAGTCGCCTCTTACGACAGGCAGGAATACCTCGGGCCTATTCTAACCCCCGGACCCGCAGGGGGGTATGACCTGCTGTGTTTGACCAGCCTCCATTTGCCCTAGTATTCTACCCCTCATAACGTCGTCAATATGTGTTCTTTGAGTTATTTTCAACACAGTCACCATTAGCACATTTGAAAACGTCTGCACACTTACTCTCTGCACTGTACTCTAACATGCACCAACACACCACTTCATATGTGGACTGCTGCCAGCGCCACTGTGCGATGACTGCAAGTCAAATGCACCACTTGGTCATACCCCAAGGTTATTTAAACCCACAAGCCACCCACCAGAAAGTTGTTTCACCATCTATCAGCATGAGTCTATATTCAGACCACCAAGTTGGGGTTTGTCAAGGACTTGTCAATCGAAAGGAAGTATCCTTTTTGCAGAGCAATAGGTTAAGTACCTGTGAATCAAAGGAGAATAGTAGGTTTGCCCCTGAGTGCATACTTACCCCTGGTGTAGGCAACCCACTCTAAGCACGCCAGGACGTTCCCTGCCCCCCTACTAACATGTGCGGCGCGAAGCGATACTAGCGGTCTTCCTGCGGCGCAGGATGCTTAGGAGGGTGGAGCAAGTGGAGCAGTGTCCGAATGCGACGGCCGTGAAGCACTCTCGCCGGCGGTGGTCGATCTCGTGCTTGTGGATGCGAACGATAAGAGGCGCTGCTGCTTGAATGTTCTGACAGAACGTTCCGTGTCACCATTTGACTGTGAATGGAATGGTGCACTAGTTAGATTCTGTGTGTCATTGCATGCAAAGAATGTTTCAGGTACATTTGATGTGATGTGATGTGAGGTCCGTTGTCTATTACTTCAGGTAAACTTTCGAGGCAAAAAATCTATGACAACACCTGAATCGTGCTGCGTGATGAATCAACCACAATCAACCAGCGAGTGTTCCAAAAAGTCCCGTAAAGTCTATGTACACATGTTGCGATGGTGATTGCGACTTAGGCCAATCATTAAATTTTCGTGGTGGAGCGCACTGATTTACCGCAAATGCTTGACACTGACGTCATCTGTTTTATTTGGGCGTCCATACCCTGCGAAGTGCACTGTCGATACGGTAACAGTTTTGTAAGAACAATTCTCCCCACCATGTTCTTGGTGAAGTAACTGCATCACTTCTTTCTGCAAGGTTTTAGGGATGAACACACGTGACTCGTCATTGTCATTTTGAACAAGAATTACACTTTTCTGAAAAGCGAGGTTATGTCGACGAGCAAGTATTGGCGCACTACAGAGTTCTTTATACTATGCAAGGAACGAGGCCAATATGTGTGAATGTAGTTGAGCAAACTTTTCAAATCTCGATCGACGTCCGTGGCCTGTGCAATTTTCTTATAGTTCAGCGGAAAAGACAGAAGCAGATCAGAATCCTGAGTATCGATGTGACATCAAGATGCAGCAGAAGCTTCAAAGTCTGTGTCAGGCGTGAAAGTGCATCCGCATTACTATGTTGAGCTGTCTGACGATACAGAATCTCGTACTGGTATTGAGACAACAACAAAGTCCATCTTTGCAGTTTTTGGGCAGTTCGTACAGGAACCCATTTCGTCGGACGAAGTAAGGACTGCAAAGGCTTGTGATCCGTTTCTAAGTAGAATTTTCTGCTATTCAAATAGTGGTAAAATTTGGTGACACCATACACAATAGCCAAGCCTCTTTTTCAACTTGTGTATAGTTACACTGAGCTTTGGTCAACAATTGATGCGAAAGTAATACGGCTATTTTATCACCAATTCTGTGCGAAAGCACTGAATCGATTCCGCGAGAGGATGCGTAAACTTGCAGTGCTACTGGTTTGTCAGGATCAAAGTGAACTAAGCACCGATCACCGAGTAATGCATCTTTAAGTTGTTGAAAAGCTACTTGGCACTCATCTGTCCAGACAAAGGGGACATTCTTGTGACGCAAGCGATGCAATGGAACCGCCATTTGTGCATCATTCGGTATGAACCGAATATAGTTGTTCATTTTTCCTAAAACTGACTGCAATTCTGTGATATTGCCAGCAACTGGCAAGTCGCGTATGGCTAACAAATGTGACTGCAAAGGATGTAGACCTTGACTTTATGACATGATCAAAATACTGCAACTCAGGTTTAAAAATCACTCTTGTCCAGCGTATACTTTAGTCCTGCATCAGATAACACACGAGACAAAGCACGTAAATCTGCAATATGTTCTACAGGCGTACGATCTACTACCAACAATACCGTCCTAATAGTTTGAACTGTGTGGCACTTGTGCAGTCAGCTCTTCCAAATACTGTTGGAAAATGGCGGGTGCGGAAGCACTGCCGAAAGGCAAACAAATAATTACAGAAGGCCAATTGACAGTTTAATACACACTTAGATTCTTCATCGAGCAGTATTTAAGAGATGCGTTGCGCAAATCAAATTTTGAAAAGTAGCGTCCAGCGCCTAATTTGTCAATAAGATCCTCTGGGAATGGCAATTTATAAGTATCAATGACAGTTTGTGAGTTGACTGTAGACAAAGTCAACACAGAGGCGAAAGCGACCTGAAGGTCTGGGGAGCAAAACCAGTGGACTTGCCCATTGACTAGCTGATATGGGCGCAGTAACTCCGTTATCTTGCGATTCTCTAAGTTCAGCAGCGTCTTTGTCCCGTAATGCAATGGGAACAGAACTGGCACAGCAAAATTTCGATTGAGCATTGTGTTTCAGCGCAAGTGTGCAACAAAATTGATAGCTTTGCCTTATCCTTGCGAAAAGGGGTCTGGGAATTCTTTTAGCAAGCTAGCTACACTGTCTTTTGCATTGAAGGCAGACACTGACAACACATTGTCCTGAATGTTAAAGCCAAACAAGTCAGAAGAATCGCCCTCATCTTCACTCTCACGTGATTGTAGCAGTGTAAAAGTCATTGTTCGTGTATGCGAGCTATACTTGGCAGGCAAAGTATATGTTTCAAGAACGGGAATGTCATGTCCACTATAAGCCGTCTGTTGCATGGTTGTTTTAGACAGGCGTAGGGAGCCTAACCGTTCACATGTGTGATGATTGAGCAATGTGACAGAGGCACCCGTGTCCAACTGAAATTTCACACGGTTTCCACCAGTAAGTAAATGAACAAAAAGTTAGTTTGACTGGAGTATCACTGTGGAAACTGCATGCTTGCTAGTTGCAGACTTGGAATATACTGAATTAATGACATGGGACTTGTGGCGAGATTTTTGTGAGTGGGCCGAATTCTGATGTTTGTTCCGTTGCAAACACACGGATTGTACATTTTCTTTCCTACCACAAGCGTAACATTGAGCTTGGCGGGAGGGGCAATCCTGGCGTTTGTGCTGTGTATGGAACAGCGAGGGCAAAACTTAATTTTGTTCGCCTGTGTAGCCGCCTTTTTAGCGAACTGCATACGTGGCGTGGAAGGTTGTTTACTCGGCGTGGCGAGCGCAAGCCGCCGTTATGGAATGTGGCGATCACACCTAAGGAACTCAACCCGACAAATAGCTGGCTGCTCAAATGTATGAGCCGAGAACGCACCACAATCGTACTGGTCTAATATTTACACTACCTGCTGAAATGGTTGATCGGATTGTTTCAGAATCTGTTCTGTGACTGACTTCAGGCACATTATACACGATCGCATCACGCCACATAATATCTGCAGATTAAAATTGAAGAAACTGCAAAAAGGTGGGAATTTAAGGAGATGGGACCTGGATAAACTGAAAGAACCAGAGGTTGTACAGAGTTTCAGGGAGAGCATAAGGGAACAATTGACAGGAATGGGGGAAAGAAATACAGTAGAAGAAGAATGGGTAGCTTTGAGGAATGAAATAGTGAAGGCAGCAGAGGATCAAGTAGGTAAAAAGACGAGGGCTAGCAGAAATCCCTGGGTAACAGAAGAAATATTGAATTTAATTGATGAAAGGAGAAAATATGAAAATGCAGTAAATGAAGCAGGCAAAAAGAAATACAAACGTCTCAAAAATGAGATCGACAGGAAGTGCAAAATGGCTAAGCAGGGATGGCTAGAGGACAAATGTAAGGATGTAGAGGCTTATCTCACTAGGGGTAAGATAGATACTGCCTACAGGAAAATTAAAGAGACCTTTGGAGAAAAGAGAGCCACTTGTATGAATATCAAGAGCTGAGATGGAAACCCAGTTCTAACCAATGAAGAGAAAGCAGAAAGATGGAAGGAGTATATAGAGGGTCTATACACGGGCGATGTACTTGAGGACAATATTATAGAAATGGAAGAGAATGTAGATGAAGATGAAATGGGAGATACGATACTGCGTGAAGAGTTTGACAGAGCACTGAAAGACCTGAGTCGAAACAAGGCCCCGGGAGTAGACAACATTCCATTAGAACTACTGACAGCCTTGGGAGAGCCAGTCCTGACAAAACTCTACCATCTGGTGAGCAAAATGTATGAGACAGGTGAAATACCCTCAGATTTCAAGAAGAATATAATAATTCCAATCCCAAAGAAAGCAGGTGTTAACAGATGTGAAAATTACCGAACTGTCAGTTTAATAAGTCACAGTTGCAAAATACTGACACGAATTCTTTACAGACGAATGGAAAAACTGGTAGAAGCGGACCTCGGGGAAGATCGGTTTGGATTCCGTAGAAATGTTGGAACACGTGAGGCAATACTAACCTTACGACTTATCTTAGAAGAAAGATTAAGAAAAGGCAAACCTACGTTTCTAGCATTTGTAGACTTAGAGAAAGCTTTTGACAACGTTAACTGGAATACTCTCTTTCAAATTCTGAAGGTGGCAGGGGTAAAATACAGGGAGCGAAAGGCTATTTACAATTTGTACAGAAACCAGATGGCAGTTATAAGAGTCGAGGGGCATGAAAGGGAAGCAGTGGTTGGGAAAGGAGTGAGACAGGGTTGTAGCCTCTCTCCGATGTTATTCAATCTGTATATTGAGCAAGCAGTAAAGGAAACAAAAGAAAAATTCGGAGTAGGTATTAAAATTCATGGAGAAGAAGTAAAAACTTTGAGGTTCGCCGATGACATTGTAATTCTGTCAGAGACAGCAAAGGACTTGGAAGAGCAGTTGAACGGAATGGACAGTGTCTTGAAAGGAGGATATATGATGAACATCAACACAAGCAAAACGAGGATAATGGAATGTAGTCGAATTAAGTCAGGTGATGCTGAGGGAATTAGATTAGGAAATGAGACACTTAAAGTAGTAAAGGAGTTTTGCTATTTGGGGAGCGAAATAACTGATGATGATCGAAGTAGAGAAGATATAAAATGTAGACTGGCAATGGCAAGGAAAGCGTTTCTGAAGAAGAGAAATTTGTTAACATCGAGTATAGATTTAAGTGTCAGGAAGTCGTTTCTCAAAGTATTTGTATGGAATGTAGCCATGTATGAAAGTGAAACATGGACGATAAATAGTTCGGACAAGAAGAGAGTTGAAGCTTTCGAAATGTGGTGCTACAGAAGAATGCTGAAGATTAGATGGGTAGATCACATAACTAATGAGGAGGTATTGAAGAGAATTGGGGAGAAGAGGAGCTTGTAGCACAACTTGACGAGAAGAAGGGACCTGTTGGTAGGACATGTTCTGAGGCATCAAGAGATCACAAATTTAGCATTGGAGGGCAGCGTGGAGGGTAAAAATCGTAGAGGGAGACCAAGAGATGAATACATTTAGCGGATTCAGAAGGATGTAGGTTGCAGTAGGTACTGGGAGATGAAGAAGCTTGCACAGGATAGTGTTGCATGGAGAGCTGCATCAAACCAGTCTCAGGACTGGAGACCACAACAACAACAACATAAAGCACCGCAAGCACATTTGAATTTGCATTTTTCTGTCATACCTTGCAAATCTGTTACATGCGATGCGTTTCTTCTACATCTACATGTATACTCTGCAAATCACTGACCGTTTTTTTTTTTTTTTTTTTTTTTTTTTTTTTTTTTTAATTAAAGAATTGATACCTAGCTGCTACCAGAGTCAGCCGACCAGAGTGGCCGATCGATTGTAGACGGTAGGCGCTACAGCCTGGAACCGCGCGACCGCTACGGTCGCAAGTTCGAATCCTGCCTCGGGCATGGATGTATGTGATGTCCTTAGGTTAGTTAGGTTTAAGTAGTTCTAGGTTCTAGGGGACTGATGACAGAAGAAGTTAAGTCCCGTAGTGCTCAGAGCCATTTGAACCATTTTTTTGCTACCACAGTCACTTGTTGATCATCATAGTCTGCTAGGGACTGTGCTGCTTGGTCGTAAGCAAGTTCACTTAGAGTCGCGTTAGGAAAGAGCTTTTGAATTAAACTGAACACTGCACTTCCTACTGTGGATAATATATATGAAAGTTTCACGGTACCTGCTTCACTGTTGGCGAGTAAATGTGCCTCCAACTGTTGTAACCACTCCAGCCATTCTTCATCTTGTTAAAAAATTGTCGGAAAGATAGTAGCTGTAGCAAGTGCTGATTGTTCTGCCGGGCGCGCAGCGTTGGCCAGTAGCTGCTGCACGATGTTGAGCCGAGTACATATCTTCTGTGTCAAACTGAAACATCTACATTAGCTGTGTGGCATCTAACGCTTGCAGCTGCAGCGCCTGAGCAGTGGGCGGCACAGGATTGGTGGGCATGCTGGAAGACAAATGCAACAAGTAGACAAAAATAATGACAAAAGCAAATAAATGTTTTGTAACGCCCACCTGAAAACACTGGTTAGCAAAAACGACAAGAAACAGGTAAAGCAAAGCGAGCGCCTCTCAATGTAAAGGCAAGTGAGAATTAAGGCGCCGGCCTAATATCCACAAAACAGTCGGCGGCCGTCAGACACGAGAGTTGTTTCTAACACCTCGTCGCCAGTTGTGAGGTCTTGCCCACTCGTCGTTAATAGGGTACCTAAAAGATGTTGCGTTCTCGGAATGCTGCACATCAACTGAAATAATAAACGTTAGTAGTTTTATTTCTAGAAATGAAATTGCCAATACTTAACTTTGATTACGGAAAACGTCACTAGCGAGAGGCGACATGAAAACAGCACAGCTCTTGCGATACACAGAGTCCAGTTAAGCACTTGATAGGGACCACGACAACCTGATTGCGTAGCACTGAAGTCCGTCGCAGCCTTGGGGTGACATGAGCGGTCTAGGCTGGCAGGAGCGGCGATTGTACTCTCTTCTTCAAGGGGGGCGGGGTCCAATTCCGTTTCCTCACCGATTTTTCTGGTCTTCTGTTCGTCTTAGTTCCGGCGCTTGTGTTTACGCCAGAACACTTAACTGTACCCTTTGGTTTTTGGTACCATCCTGTTCAGTTTGCCGTTTTGGTGAATTTTACTAAATTGTAGTTCGAAGTGAATTAACGAATTTAATGAAGATGTTCAATCCCATTTGCCCAGGCCTTCTTAGCAGCGGCGTACTGAGTCGTCCAAAATGTAGTCATGTTACAAAAAAACTGTTGAGATTATTAGTAGACAATAGTATTTTTCTTTTTAGTATCATATAGTATTACAGCGCTGCTGCGATGGAGAAATTGCAGCATTCATGCAAGGCCCCTGAAAGGAGTTCACAGGAGGACGTCACGTCGGCTCAATGTTCTTTTGCTTTTTTTGCTTTATTTTTCGGGTGTCACAGTGTGTGATACAACTTTAGAGTGGGAAGCAAAGTTGGTCTTCCAACCTCTTATTATCTACATGGCTGATTAGCAATGTGCGTCACTAGATTTGCCACCTAGGACCACATTCAGTGGCAAATAACATTTTTCGTTTGTGTCTGTTTCAAGACGACGTGTTGCTGTCAGGATTATCACCAGTAACGAGCGAAACCGATTACTCAGGTTCAGCTGGTAGCATGGACGGTTTTTAAGAACACGATACATAACTACATGGCGCGTACACACACACACACACACACACACACACACACACACACACACACACAAACACACACACAAACACTCACACACACACACACACACACACACACACACACACACACACACACACACACACACGAACCGTCTAGTCGTAACCCCCAACTGTACACTCATGTCCTAGACGGTAATGTTGAATTTTTCCATTCTGCTTTGCAAATATGTACAGTTTAACGTTTTCAGTACTGGAGAGTCTTTAGCTGGATTTTGCACACTACAATACTTTTGTCCTAGCATCTTCACTCTTTCATTGTCTGTGGTAAGAGAGCCATAGAGATTCATCACCCCAAGGATCTTCACCGGCCACCACGTGACGCAGACAGCTCTGCAAAAGCAGAAGTTTACATTTGAAGTTATCTCCGTGAGACGTATGTTAAAGTAAAAATGTTTATTACATGCACGGAGAGATGTTGGTAACGCGAATTAATTCTTCTGCTGCCGGGGGGGGTAAAGGATTAATCCCAGTTACCCTTATTGGCGTGTAGTTCTACTTTCATTCGTTGCTTACAATTTGAAAGTGTGTTTTTATCATATATGCAATAGGTTTATTCATTTAATATATTAAAATATTTTTATCCCATTTGAGAATTATTTTCCATGATTCATGTGCAGGTGTTCTTGTTGCCCCGCACCCCCCAGCCCGCCCCAACAGTGCTTGCTACGAAATTTGTAGCTAACAATTTTACTTATAGCCTATTTATTTTATGCAGAAGCAATAAAAGTTAAAATATCATCAATATTGTCGTCATGATGTATTTCGAATTTCATAATTTAGATAAAACAATGACAACAGTGAATTTATAACGGGTCTGTTATGTTTATTTATGGCATTTTTAGCTTTTACTTTCTGAGTGTAAACATGGGCAAGTATTAAGGGTGCAGGAGCTTTAAAGGATTATAAATATTGATATCCAGATAATGTGTGACGCAGGTCATATGTCCAGTTTGTGGTATTATGAAGATGAAAAGAATGAAGTTATTTAAGAAGTTGATGATAAAGATATGAGTGAAGTGCATCAAATGACAGAGCCACTAGGGTCAGCAAATTTATCAGAAGATGCCGCTGAGGATGAAGATCAAAATGATCGGATGTGTTCAAATCTAGAAGTGACCTAGCATGGCATTCTGTCCCCTTCCGTCAACGAAACAGGCCAGTTCAAAACATTCTATCACATAATCCTGATCTTATAAATGGGAGTAAAACTTTGGATTCGAATGTAGATATATCTGCTCTATTTCTTCCTGAAAGCATGCTCGATATCGCACGTAGGCATTCTAATGAAAATGGTCAGTCAGTATTTCGTATATACAATGAATCCGGCCGGCCTAAGTAGCCGAGCGGCTCTAGGCGCTACAGTCCGGAACCGCGCGACCGCTACGGTCGCAGGTTCGAATCTTGCCTCGGGAATGGATGTGTGTGCTGTCTTAGTTAGGTTTAAGTAGTTCTAAGTTCTAGGGGACTGATGATCTCAGAAGTTAAGTCCCATAGTGCTAAGAGCTTTTTTTTTTTACAATGAATCCCGCCTGTACGAACTGAAGAATGACAACAGGAAAAATTTGCAGTTGTTGGCATTTATTTCCATACTACTAGCTGCAGGAGAGACTCACTGAAATTGCACTAACGTTTCTCGGCTATGGACTAGTAACCCCGCTTCTCGAAATCCATTTTTCACGGCTGTTACGTCACGTACCAGATTTCAACAGTTATCAACTGTTGATGTTTTATGACATAAGAACTCGCAACATCAGAATAGTAGATACAGGTGACAACCTTCAGACAATAAGAGAGGTTTTTGGTCTCTTTGTGAATGAATGCATAAATAATCACAGCCGTAATGAGTACTAAACTCTTGATGAAATACTGGAAAATTTCGTGGCAACTGCCCATTTCGAGTATGTAAGGTTTCAAACCAGGAAATTACAGAATAAAGATATGGGTAGGTGAAGATGTCAAAAAATGAAAATTTGTGTGTTGTACAGTCATATACAGGTATGAAGGACAACCAGATAGAAGTAAATCAAGTGCAGGGTGTTGTGTTTGATATGGTTTGAATATTATGTAAATTGATGGTACAGGGGAGAAGAAAAGGAAAGGGAAGGGAAGGGACTATGTCAGCTGCATCGACACTTTATGCGGAGTGAGTGACAAAGAGAGAATGTGTGCTGGACGAGGATTCGAACTCAGGATCTCCTGCTTAGGAAGTAGTTATATTAACCATTGCGCTAACTGGCGAGAGTGTACAACTTAGAAACACGCACTATATCAGCACGCTCTCCAGCCAAGACACACCCCTCTCTAGCACCACCTGTCTTCACCACCGTCCATGTCCTCAAGTCTCGATAATTTTAGATTCCCACTGGAGGTCTGACGATAATGTTGATAAGTGGTACTTACTGGAATTAAGGAAAACCTGGAAGGGAGGATCCACCAATATAACTTCCTTTTCACACTACCTGTTTATTTAACAATATGTAAGCATAAAAATTTTTTTTTACAAAATGAACAAATCTGCAAAATTTTTTAAGGTTAAACCTTACGATAAATATGCTTTCGCAAAAGAAATCTGAAGTGCTGTATTGCAAAACAGCAAACAATATAATGATTACAAGACGGCCAGACCTGCAGCCTGCCCATTATCAGGTGAAACAGCGTTGTTTACTACTGCGCTGGACAAAGTCTGTCTTATTAAATGTCCTTCTGCAAACTATATAAGCATCATTTATGACAAGAGTGATTCAGTTACTTAAAACAGATTACGTATCTTTTAATTTGAAAGCTGTATGTAGAAAGGTTCGGGGTTAAGATGCGCACCTGTGCTTAAAGGTTAAACAGATTAGGAAACGATACGAGAATGATAAGGCTTACTTCGAAGTAAGCAACATGTTAATTTCAATCGGAAACCAAGGTGTGACTGGATTCCCCACTCATCTCTTCTGACAATTTTAGTTTGAATAAAGCCCTGATGACAGTTGGCTGACAATATTTTCAAAGTTAAATTGATTGTCAGTTATTAAGACCGTTGTGAAAGAACGTCTTAAAACATTGCTTGTTTACACTTATTACGAGGGAACTCTCGGCCGAACCAGAAGATACAGCTAAAATACATCAATAATGACCTGGTCTTTCAAACAGCAACCAATAGCTTAGTACAACAGGTTGTTCAGATTGTAACTAACGACGGAGAAATACAATTACAATCAAAGAATTAACCGGTTAACATCTAAATCTAAACACAACGTCCCTCTTGTTTAACGGCAACCTGTGCCTTAGTACAATTGTTCCGGCTGTATTTATGACCAGGAGCTGATTTATGAGTACATTAATGATAGGGTACAAACCAGAAGGGAAATAAATCTAAATATATTCGTAAGATGAGAGATGCTGATAAGAGCTGTCACACCCCGGCTAGGTATCAACCAAACGAAGCTGGAGAAGGCGTCCACCAATATGAGAGTGTTGGGATAGACTGTTTTCGTCTGGGGAAGCAGGCCCACATAGTCAAACAGTTTGTCCAATGGATTCTCTTTCCATTCCGACTGCAGCAATCCCCTGGTCGGGGAGTTACTAAGTTTTTCCTTCTTACAATCTCGGCATTCTTTGACTAAACCTTTAATGTTTTTATGAAGTGTCGGCCAGGTCGGCTGCTTCTTGACCTTCTCTAAGATTTTATCAAGACATAGATGCCCTCCTACTGGCGATTCATGGAAGTACCGGAAGACCGGAGTAGCTCTAGGTTCGTGGGGGAGAAATTCTAGCTTCCCCAGACCTACACCAGCGGTTCCACAGAACGTCGTTCTTCAGAAAATAGTTACTGGATTCCTGTCCATCTAGTACTTGCTTCCTGAGCCCCGCCCCCCCCCCCCCCCCTCCTCACCACGGTGTCTTTATCAGTTTTCAAATTATTAAACCATTGGTGTACCTCGGTTCGGGACTGTACATACTACGTGACTGTTCGGCGTTTCCTCATGAAGCTCATGCAGTAGGAACATCGTGATAAGAGCGCCAGCAACCTGACAATCAGATCCCTTTAGTGACGAACCTCAAAATGGAAAGCCGAAATGCGGCCCGCCCATCTCGCGATGCTCCCTGTCTTCGTAGGACGAGCTAGTACCCAACTAGGGGCCTAATTATCAGTGTCTAGGATAAATTCACGGTGTTCGATATCAAATGGATCCAAACAAATAGAGCCCGCCTCCACGTGGCGGGACACGGGCAACGGTGTGAGTGGGGACGGGAGCCGGGGTGGTGTCACTCTGTCACTCCGGACCCCGGACCCAGTCACAGCGGCTAAGTGGCAACATACGACCCACCATAAGAAATTAGACGGTGGGTCATAAAATATAAGCAGCTAGTGAAAAAAAAAAGTGTTCGATATAGAACCGAAATTTTTCCAGGGCAAATAACACATCTAACGCTTCGCACTCATACCAAGTAAAAGTGCTCAGGCCCCTCCAGACGTCGGGAAGCAAATACTAACGGACGCCTGATATCTTGGTCTTCCTGTAAAAGACCTGCTGCTTCACCAGTATTGCAAGCACCAGTCTGGACCACAGATCTTTAATAAAAGTCAGGTACGGCTAAAACCGGTGGGTTGGCAATCGCAGTTTTAATTCCTTGAAAGACTGCCAGCTGACTTTCAGCCTAAAAGAATCTCTCACTATTTCAGCGTAACAAATTTAACGGAGTTGCAAGTTACGCTAAGTTTGGGACAAATCAGCGGAATTAGCCATCCCTACAAATTAGGCAACTTCCTTCTCATTTCGGAGCTGCACAAAATTGCTCAACGCCTTAGTGCGTTCCTAATCAATGCTAATTCCGTCTCCGGACACCAACTGACCCAAAAATGACACTTGGCGCTTAGCCAAGGTTATCTTTGAGGGTTTTGCAGTCACCCCCGCATCCGTGAGTCTGGATAGTACCTTCCGTATCTATTCTAAATGTTCTTCAAAGGATTCACTAAATATGACCACATCGTCCAAATACACTCCTGGAAATGGAAAAAAGAACACATTGACACCGGTGTGTCAGACCCACCATACTTGCTCCGGACACTGCGAGAGGGCTGTACAAGCAATGATCACACGCACGGCACAGCGGACACACCAGGAACCGCGGTGTTGGCCGTCGAATGGCGCTAGCTGCGCAGCATTTGTGCACCGCCGCCGTCAGTGTCAGCCAGTTTGCCGTGGCATACGGAGCTCCTTCGCAGTCTTTAACACTGGTAGCATGCCCCGACAGCGTGGACGTGAACCGTATGTGCAGTTGACGGACTTTGAGCGAGGGCATATAGTGGGCATGCGGGAGGCCGGGTGGACGTACCGCCGAATTGCTCAACACGTGGGGCGTGAGGTCTCCACAGTACATCGATGTTGTCGCCAGTGGTCGGCGGAAGGTGCACGTGCCCGTCGACCTGGGACCGGACCGCAGCGACGCACGGATGCACGCCAAGACCGTAGGATCCTACGCAGTGCCGTAGGGGACCGCACCGCCACTTCCCAGCAAATTAGGGACACTGTTGCTCCTGGGGTATCGGCGAGGACCATTCGCAACCGTCTCCATGAAGCTGGGCTACGGTCCCGCACACCGTTAGGCCGTCTTCCGCTCACGCCCCAACATCGTGCAGCCCGCCTCCAGTGGTGTCGCGACAGGCGTGAATGGAGGGACGAATGGAGACGTGTCGTCTTCAGCGATGAGAGTCGCTTCTGCCTTGGTGCCAATGATGGTCGTATGCGTGTTTGGCCCCGTGCAGGTGAGCGCCACAATCAGGACTGCATACGACCGAGGCACACAGGGCCAACACCCGGCAGCATGGTGTGGGGAGCGATCTCCTACACTGGCCGTACACCACTGGTGATCGTCGAGGGGACACTGAATAGTGCACGGTACATCCAAACCGTCATCGAACCCATCGTTCTACCATTCCTAGACCGGCAAGGGAACTTGCTGTTCCAACAGGACAATGCACGTCCGCATGTATCCCGTGCCACCCAACGTGCTCTAGAAGGTGTAAGTCAACTACCCTGGCCAGCAAGATCTCCGGATCTGTCCCCCATTGAGCATGTTTGGGACTGGATGAAGCGTCGTCTCACGCGGTCTGCACGTCCAGCACGAACGCTGGTCCAACTGAGGCGCCAGGTGGAAATGGCATGGCAAGCCGTTCCACAGGACTACATCCAGCATCTCTACGATCGTCTCCATGGGAGAATAGCAGCCTGCATTGCTGCGAAAGGTGGATATACACTGTACTAGTGCTGACATTGTGCATGCTCTGTTGCCTGTGTCTATGTGCCTGTGGTTCTGTCAGTGTGATCATGTGATGTATCTGACCCCAGGAATGTGTCAATAAAGTTTCCCCTTCCTGGGACAATGAATTCACGGTGTTCTTATTTCAATTTCCAGGAGTGTAATTTAAGACTAACATCAAATAACCTAAAATTTTATCCAATAAATGTGATAAAACTGCTGCATCGATTGACAAACTAAACGGAACCCGGTTAGACTCATCAATTTCAGTCCGTGGCGAAGGTAGTGAGATGCTTAGACTCCTCCGTTAAGGATATCTGATAAGACTGATTAAGGTCTAGGACTGTAAAAAAATGTGCTCCATAAAACCGGATGAAAGACAGTGGCGCCGATTTCAAGGTCACATTTTTATTAAGAAGCCTGTAATGAAACCCAGATCGGAAATCCTGCCCCTGATCTTTAGGTACAAAGAAAATGGCGTAATCATAATGGGAGGTGGATGGTCTTTTGAGTCCATCTTTTAAGCCTTCAATTTTGTGCCGCTGGTGACAGGGATATGGAGACTGGCGAACCGGCACGTCATCCACGACACGAATATGATATCTAATGTCGTCTGTGACTCCCAACCTGTCACAAAGTACGTCAGGAAATTCTCCCAAGATTTCACTTAACTGTTTCCCTTGTTGATTAGAGAGGTGGTCTACCCCAATCAGGCACGTGTTACTACTGGTGTCACGTCCCATCCCCACATGAAGATATGAACAAAAGGCTATTCAATCGTTGGGGGAAAATTTGAAATAAAATGTCCAGGTACCAAAATCAAACACCATACCTGTCTTACTGATGAAATCATGCCCTAGAATTATGTCAGGCACCAGTCCCTTAATAAAAACTTGATAGGACATGAAAATTCAAACACGGAAAATTTCCCCGCACAAAGGTAACTTTTGGCCATCCGACATCTCTCAATCGAGACGCACTGGAGATATCTACAGAAGTGTCTATATTCAGTAAACCACTTGTAATTAAGGAGTGAGAGCTGCTGGAATTTAGTAACCCACACAACGGTTCATGCCCTAGAGGCGCACAAACAAAAAGGTAAGTTTTGCGTGGTGACTGCCTGTATACGACGACACCACCCCTCTCTCCGATGGTACGAACTCGCCCCCGCATTGCGTCATTTCTCAGCGCGAGGAGTCCTTTGAACCGGGCATCCTCGTACTAAATGGTCACGTGTGCTGCATGTAAAACAAGCCCCTGATTTTTATTGACCCGCGTGCTCTACCTATCATGCTATCCTCTGGACCAAAGTTAGAGAAGTTTTGATGTCCCCCGTTAACTCATTTCGCTATTTGTCAGCAAAGGATAATTTCATAATAGAGTTAACAAGATTCTCCAACTCACGAAGAGTGATTGGACGAGGAAAGAGTGCGATCAGAGACCTATCTGTAGACCAAATACCTTCCAAGACATTAGCAACTAAATTCGCCTCGGGAACATCCATACGTAGTGCCGGTACTACCTCACGAACCCGCTCTACATATTCAAAAAAACGATTCGTGGGAGTCCTGCACGTGCCAATAATATCGACACTCTAGTTCTTTGCGCATGCGGTCTCATAACTTACCATCTACGACCGGTTGCCTCAGTTGTCCTATCGTCATACCGTGCTGTAAGGTTTCGGATAGCGGATTACTTAAGCTAGCGCGTGCTAATGGGTAGAGTGCGATAAGTACTACGTGATGGGGGCTCCTTAATGCGTCAGCATGCGACTCATTCTTGACTAGCAGACAATACCTGTTGTATATTTTCTAAGGTTTCAATTGACAATTCCCGAATACTATTTAAGGGAGGCGGGCAAAATATTCCCGAGACCGATTACTTAGATCTCGGGCGACGGATCCACATTCGCCTACTGGATTGTCAGCAACATTCTGTATTATTTGTATCAGTCCCGTTTTCTAATTCTAAAGCTGCAGTTTGTATATTCAAATCAAACAAAAGATTAACTGAATGTAACGTGGTAACTACTCAGGGCTCACGTTCTAGTAGTTCAAGATCCTTTATTCTATTGCCCAGGTGCACTAATTGTGCATGATTGCACTTCACCTGCCTCATAGTTGGTCGATTATTTTGGAGAAATGAGAAATTTTGTTGTAACCGATTCAATGCTACCATGATAGTCTAAATTTAGGCTCACCTCGCCAACCGTGCCGACAGAAACGGAGAGTGGTGTTGACAATGCTGCCCGTAGCCTGGCTGCCAGCTCCCATACCGTACTGTGAACATTTTATTGCCTAATGTTCGGTTCATACTGGAGCTGATACAGTTTTAGGTATGGAATACCGGGACAATGACTTGGGTCCGTGCTGCGGCTGTGGAAAAGAGAATAATTAGACAATGTCCCAAAAGAATTGCATGAAATGAAACTCGTGACAACCCCTTGCTAACGGGACGAAAACCACTCTCCGCTACCAATGACACGTGGTAGTTACTGGAATTAAGGAAAACATGGAAGGGAGTGCCCACCAATATAACTTTCTTTTCACACAACCTGTTTAACAATATATGGTCATAAAGTTTTCTTTAATAAAATCAAAAAAATTTGCAAAATCTTTTAACTTTAAACCTTAGGTTCAATAAGCTTTTGCAAATGAAATCTGAAGTGCTGTATTGCAAAACAGCAAACACTGTGATAATGATTACAAGACGGCCAGACCTGCAGCCTGTCCATTATCAGGTGAAACAGCGTTGTTTACTACTGCGCTCGACAATGTCTGTCTTATTAAATGTCCTTCAGCAACACATGAAAACTACACTCCTGGAAATTGAAATAAGAACACCGTGAATTCATTGTCCCAGGAAGGGGAAACTTTATTGACACATTCCTGGGGTCAGATACATCACATGATCACACTGACAGAACCACAGGCAAATAGACACAGGCAACAGAGCATGCACAATGTCAGCACTAGTACAGTGTATATCCACCTTTCGCAGCAATGCCGGCTGCTATTCTCCCATGGAGACGATCGTAGAGGTGCTGGATGTAGTCCTGTGGAACGGCTTGCCATGCCATTTCCACCTGGCGCCTCAGTTGGACCAGCGTTCGTGCTGGACGTGCAGACCGCGTGAGACGACGCTTCATCCAGTCCCAAACATGCTCAATGGGGGACAGATCCGGAGATCTTGCTGGCCAGGGTAGTTGACTTACACCTTCTAGAGCACGTTGGGTGGCACGGGATACATGCGGACGTGCATTGTCCTGTAGGAACAGCAAGTTCCCTTGCCGGTCTAGGAATGGTAGAACGATGGGTTCGATGACGGTTTGGATGTACCGTGCACTATTCAGTGTCCCCTCGACGATCACCAGTGGTGTACGGCCAGTGTAGGAGATCGCTCCCCACACCATGATGCCGGGTGTTGGCCCTGTGTGCCTCGGTCGTATGCAGTCCTGATTGTGGCGCTCACCTGCACGGCGCCAAACACGCATACGACCTTCATTGGCACCAAGGCAGAAGCGACTCTCATCGCTGAAGACGACACGTCTCCATTCGTCCCTCCATTCACGCCTGTCGCGGCACCGCTGGAGGCGGGCTGCACGATGTTGGGGCGTGAGCGGAAGACGGCCTAACGGTGTGCGGGACCGTAGCCCAGCTTCTTGGAGACGGTTGCGAATGGTCCTCGCCGATACCCCAGGAGCAACAGTGTCCCTAATTTGCTGGGAAGTGGCGGTGCGGTCCCCTACGGCACTGCGTAGGATCCTACGGTCTTGGCGTGCATCCGTGCGTCGCTGCGGTCCGGTCCCAGGTCGACGGGCACGTGCACCTTCCGCCGACCACTGGCGACAACATCGATGTACTGTGGAGACCTCACGCCCCACGTGTTGAGCAATTCGGCGGTACGTCCACCCGGCCTCCCGCATGCCCACTATACGCCCTCGCTCAAAGTCCGTCAACTGCACATACGGTTCACGTCCACGCTGTCGCGGCATGCTACCAGTGTTAAAGACTGCGATGGAGCTCCGTATGCCACGGCAAACTGGCTGACACTGACGGCGGCGGTGCACAAATGCTGCGCAGCTAGCGCCATTCGACGGCCAACACCGCGGTTCCTGGTGTGTCCGCTGTGCCGTGCGTGTGATCATTGCTTGTACAGCCCTCTCGCAGTGTCTGGAGCAAGTAAGGTGGGTCTGACACACCGGTGTCAATGTGTTCTTTTTTCCATTTCCAGGAGTGTATATAAGCACGCCGGCCGGAGTGGCCGAGCGGTTCTAGGCGCTACAGTCTGGAACCATGCGACCACTACGGTCGCAGGTTTGAATCCTGACTCGGGCATGGATGTGTGTGATGTCCTTAGGTTACTTAGGTTTAAGTAGTTCTACGTTCTAGAGGAATGATGACCTCAGAAGTTAAGTCCCATAGTGCTCAGAGCCATTTGAACCTATATAAGCACCTTTGATGACAAGAGTGGTTCAATTACTGAAAACAGATTACGTAACTTTTAATTTAAAAGCTGTATGTCGAAAGGTTCGGGGTTAAGATGCACAGCATTGCTTAAAGGTTAAACAGATTAGGAAATGGTGTGACAAAGGTAAGGCTTACTTCAAAGTAAGTCACCTGTTAATTTCAATCGTCAACCAAGGTGCGACTGGATCCCAAGCTGTCCCGGAACGGTTGTGTAGTTGACGTGTCGGAACGCGCGGCGGGACCCACGGAGCGGCCCGCGAACGACAACACAAACGGGAGAGGACGGACACGAACAACGAAGGACCTTATCGCAATAACAAGAACAAAGTAACAGAGACACAGGAAAACGAAACTAGAGAACCACGTTCACTCGTAAACAGAACACGAAAGCAACTACATTGCCTAAGGCGAGGCGATATGTCCAGAGACGTACGCAAGACTAGACTGTTTGGCTGAGCTTTTTTTTTTTTTTTTTTCTTTATTGTGATTTCATTCCCCTACCCCATATGGGGCAGGGGAGGGCTGTCAGCGACACAATCCGCCGCTCTTCAGCCGAGTGACATAACAACTTAAAATAAGAATAAAGTGTTACATACATAAGGGGAGAAAGTGGAACTTAAAACAGAATAATGGGAAAAAATGGAGGTAAAAAATAGACTAACACGGAGACGTTCATGGAGGACAGTTAAAAGTCACCAGAAAGTGAAAAAACACAGTTGGCGAGTCTTCAAAATTCAGAGAAGACACTGAATGGACATGCACACGTTAAAAGTCGGCCACAGTAGTAAAAACACTCCGGAAAAACACACTTAAAACCCACTTGGAGCACACACAACGAAGAATAAAACTGCCAGGCGGGACCTGCCGAGGGAAAGGGCAGAGAGGATGGAAAAGGAGGGGAGAGCATGGGGCAGGAGGGGAAGATGCGGGATGAAGAGAGGAGGGGCATCAGTTGGTTCACGAAGAGGCAGGAGACACGTGGGGTGGGAGAGGAAGAGGGAAGACAGGGCAGGAGGGAGCACAGAGACACTGAAAGGAGGCACAATTTGGCTGAGCTTTTTTTTTTGTTACTTTATTGTTATTTTAAAACCTGTACAAATCAGGTAGGCTGGCAGCGGCACACTACGCCGCTCTTCAGCCATAGCGTTTTACAATAGTATAAAAACGGAGAATGATAATGAACAAAGTGACGGGCAAAAGAGAGAGGTCACAGAGACACAAAAAACACGGAGTCGTTCACACGTGACGATAACAACACTGAAAACACGTTGGCACGGCGCACAGAACACTGACGAATCCGACGGCACAAGTGAACGTAGTAGTGGGACGGCGGACACCAAAAACACTAAATGACGTCACACACACGAGACACAGAAGGCGATGATCTCCGGCACGCGAATGTTCACTATGCGTGTGCGAGTCCGGGGACCTGCCAAGAGAGGAGGAGGAGGAAGGGGAGTGGGAGAGCGAGAGGGGAGAGCAGAGATGCCATGGGCAAAGGAGAGAGAGGGGGAGGGAGGAAGGGGGAGGGGAAGCCCGGGGGAGAGGGGAGGAGGGAGGGGGGAAAGGAAAGAGAAGGGAAGGGAAAGGAGGGAGGGAGAGTGCCTAAAGGAAAGGACACAGGAGGTGGGGGGGAGGATCAAAGTTGATAGGAGGGGTAGATGGAGGGGAGGAGGACATCATCAGGGAGGGGGAGCTGGCGGAAGCCACCTTGGGAGAGGGTATTGGCTGAGCGAGAGGCAGGCGCTTAAATCCGTGATCGGTGGTTGCCACTATTGGCTGCTGGGACCACGTGTTCAACTGTGGCGCCCTCACACTAAATGCGTGCCAAGAGGCGCGCGCCACCACGGTTTACTGCGCGATGGTGCAGAGACCTCAAGGGGTCTTCGGCGTCCATGCCTCTGGCGCGGATTCAAATCCCGCGGCGCGCGGTACCAGACTTGTGACAATTTTAGCTTGGCTAAAGCCATGGTGACAGCTGGCTGATAATATTTTCAAAGTTAAACTGATTGTCAGTTATTAAGACCGCACTGAAGGAATGTCTTAAAACATTACTTCTGAACAGTTATTACAAGAGAACTCACTCAGCCGACCCACAAGATCCAGCTAAAATGCATCAATAATGACCTGGTCTTTCAAACACAGCAACGAGCAGATTAGTACAACAGGTTGTTCAGATTGTAACTAACGACTGAGAAATACAATTACAATCAAAGAATGAACCAGTTAACGTCTAAATCAAAACACAAGGTCCCTTTTTTGTTTAACGGCAGCCTGTGCCTTAGTACAATTGTTCTGGCTGTATTTACGACCAGGAGCTGATTGATTAGAACATTAATGATCGGTTACAAACAAGAAAGGAAAGGCAATGTATTAGGGGGAAAAATTTTCAAACGACATCTAGTGTCTACGGCAACTATTTACGACCAAAGAGCCAACATGCAGCCGAAACTGGTTATAACGACATTGAAGAGAGCAACGGTTTACGTTCTATGTAGTCGATAGTCACACAAACCAGGTTTTTGCTGTTTTCTTGTTAAAAATTTCGTATCTTGAAGTTTTAGGCTGCCATGGAGTTAACACTTCAAAAAGTAGTAGAGATCCCCAACGACAGTATTCACAATACAGTAGTTGCAGAGAGGGACTGAAGCGGAATTTTTCTTATGTTTATGCAGTACATACAGCAATAAAATGCCAGCAAAATGTAACAAAAACTTTAATTAGTGAAGAAAGAAGTGTCAACAATGTAAGTTGTTCAATAATGTCGAAGATGGTCTTGGATAGTGAATGAAATAACATGTTGAGTATGTCTGAAACTAACTGTGCTGTCTTGTGTAGTAGTCATTCAGGTCCGAACCTAGGGTGGTAGGGGGGAGGGGGGGGGGGGCAACTGGGGTATCTGCCCCGAACGACAATTTCAGGAGCGCAAAATTTATATTCTTGAAGAAAAAAACCTTGTTTCACAAAGCGCCTTGCATCCAGTGGCCGTTGGCATATCGATTATTCATGTGATTTTGAAACGCCTCCCCATTGCTTTTTAACATTTTTGAACACATTTTAAGACGATTTCTGAACGAATCATAAGTTTATTTTTGAATGCGTGCATAGTATACATGATATTTCTTCTGGGGAAATCCCCGTCGCATCTAGAAATAAAAAACGTTTCTGCAGACAAAAGGCTACGGGGCTATATGAGCTGAGCCGTATAAACCCGAATGGGTAAATGCCAATCGCTGTTTGTTTATGTGGTTGATTGGGTGTTAAGATGATCAGCCTTGTCATAATTATTAGTGAAATCCATAGATTCAGATTACCAGATTACCAGAGTGGAAATAAACAGCTAACAGGAATAAAAGCTAAGAAAGATACTTTGTGATCTTCTCTGTGTATTCTAGAAAATAGAATTTTGACAGAAAATATTATGCCACATTGCTACACTACTAGGGCCAACTGTACAGTCTCCGCTTAGCAGCTGCATAACTTCTATTCTCGGAATAGCGCAGAAAGCACGTTGTACGGGCACACAATAACGCCTAATGGGAGAATAAACATGGGATAAATAAGCCGGTGATTCTGGCAGGGCTAGCGAAGTTCACTGGTGAATAAGTTATGACAGTGGCAAAAACAGTCACAGAATTGGTGATGACGAGATTCTTTGTTAGGTTGTTAGGACGATGAAGGAGAAGAAACAGGGACATAACACTAATTATTTGGAAAAATATGACGATTCCACATTTATGTAAAAATTTCGTACTGCTACTTTCTGACCTTATGTTTGAGAAACCGGATCAAATGAATGACATGTGAAACGTTTTCCTAACATAAAACTTTTTGCTTCAAGCAGGCATAATAGACATTTGATACTGGTACTGTCTTGTTATTTCTGTAAGTGAGGCACATAAAAATGAAATTTTGGTCTAAAACAGTCTCGCTTAATTGGCATGTGTTACAACTGCTACAACACTGAAAAGGCTTGTTTCGTTTTATCTATCAGACAATGACAAAATAGACGTAATCAAATCGAGAAACCACACCAGTCTTGGGTACGATACGTATTAACAACTCTTTCAGTATCAGACAACGAAATCTTTGGTTTTTCATGTAGTAAAACGTTTGACGAACTTCCATGAGGTAATAGATTCTTTCGCACAAAGGAAGTACGCTGTGATAAGCTATAGCAAGTGTAGAGAGAAAAAAAAATATGGGATAAGGATTGAAGAAATTGGTACTGTCTTCACTGGTTTCATGTTTCCTATATTTAATTACATGTCACACAAAAGAGAAAGTTATTAGCTGCTAGGCAATAAAGAATGCAAATTTTCTGAAGGGTTCTTATTCTCCAGGTCACAAATAACCCCACCCAGTATTAATGGTAAATTTTTTTGTAAAGGTGTAGGATGCTACCAGGGCTGACTGTAAACAGGAGAGGCACAACAGGGCATTTTAATTTCCACTGTCCTGAATATGCGCTTCATGGCTTCCATTACAAAATAAACACTGGTGGGACTATTTAACTGATTGAGAATGTTGGCAAAATTTAGTGTACTAATAACTTTTATTTTCTCAAACCAGACAAAAATTATATTAAACAAGTTGTAGATTGAATACCCTAAACAACTAACAAGTGATTTAATACTACACTGGGTGGATCCTGGGTGGCAAAGACAGTTTAACTGGGTGATCAGTGAGTCAAGAGCTCTGGCCCTATATAAGTGAATAACGAAAGCTGAATTGATCTGACGCTGAGCACACTTTGATTGATAAAATCTACTGACGTTTTTCTACGTAGGTGCAGCTGAGAGCAAGAGGCGATTGAGATCTGTACACGCTGACAATGTCGGAGTCGCAGTACGTTACCCTGTTTGCTACGTGTGGTGACATGACTTGCAGCTGGCGAGATGTGTGCGATGGAGGAGGTGAGATATGGAGGTGGAACCTGTGAATGAGTCGCGACCACAACAGAAATACAAAAATTACACAGTCTAGTGATGAAGCAGACAGATCGCATTTTACTCTCTACCAGAGCCCTGAAAGCACGGTACATTTCAATGTGTGACACACCTGTTCACTGGTCGTACCAAGGACCAATTTGCCTCACTTATGTGACAAAGCACACAAGTATACCATGAAACATCCCCTTAGAACAATTTATACGGGACTGTGATTAAACTGACACACAATATTTTTTAGCGCAACGCAATCTTTCAATAATCCCTACAAAAGAATGGCCCTGACTAACATTAACCTATACCTTTCACAAATCACTTACCTCACCAAAAATCTTCGTTACTCGAACTACTGCAATACAGCGAGCGCCACTACTGCCAGCTAAATAAAAGATTCAAACTACTGAAGGCACTAACTACTAATAGGCATAGTTAGCAAATGAAAGATTTTCATAGAGAACAAACAATGTATTTACCTCAATAGTGTTCAAAAGTCATAATGTAGATAGCAGTTCATGACATCCAGTCTTACAAATATCAAAACTCCAACATCTCTCTCCCCACATCCACCACTGCTGGCGGCTCACCTCCAACTGAGCAACGCTACGCGCTGTTCACATCCAGCTGCCCAACACTACAATGGCAGACAACAATGCAAACTAGCCACAGACTGCACACAGCACAGTCAGTGATTTTCATACAGAGCGCTACGTAACGTTGCCAATAAGAAAACTTACATAGCCCCCATGCTCCCCACAAAAATTTTGCAAATTGTTTTGGGCAGTGGCCAATACAGATTTGAAAATTTTTTTCATAATTACAACCACAAAGAAATCAAAGGCACACACTTATTGATACAATGTTGGTCAAAAGCTAAAATTTTCTCACAGTCTATAAAGACAGTCCTGATCATTCATAACAGTAAAATAGCAGTGTTTTTCTCAAAGTCTGAGCAGTAAAAGAAAATGCACACGGAAGTAGTGGATTTCCATGCAGTCTTGAAGTAGTGTTGTCCTTCCAAAAGAAAGAGAGTGCTGACTCTCGACATGCAGACAGGTGATGGGCCATGACAGAGGAAACCCACAGCAGAGTCATTCGACGTTTTGAAGAATACTGGTAGGTAAGTCATCACAAAATGGTTCAAATGGCTCTGAGCACTATGGGACTCAACTGCTGAGGTCATTAGTCCCCTAGAACTTAGAACTAGTTAAACCTAACTAACCTAAGGACATCACAAACATCCATGCCCGAGGCAGGATTCGAACCTGCGACCGTAGCGGTCTTGCGGTTCCAGACTGCAGCGCCTTTAACCGCACGGCCACTTCGGCCGGCTAAGTCATCACAGAGTAGACCTACTGTAGCCCTGGTAGAGATTACGGTATTGGTGGGCCACAAGAGGTGCAGACCCACTGTAGTCCTTGTAGAAATAATGGTATTGGTGGGTCATCAAAGATGCAGACCCACTGTAGTCCTTGTAGAGATGGCCAGCAGCCATCTGTTGTGACTGTGCAGGTGCACAATCACCATTGAAGCGTCTTGCGGATAATATAGCAAGTCCATAACCCACCACTTGTGTACTCACAAAACCTTTTGGAATATCCTTAGAACCAGCAATGCTGTTAACCAGTCCCTTGCTGAATTATCAACACACATGCAAACACTATCAGTCCCTACTTCTCACATATTGTCCATATACTATGACCAACAGAAATGTGTGCAGTGAAATGAATGCTTACGAGTTACTTAATTTGCTGAACTGGTGTCAATTACAATATTATAACATGAGAATACAATGACAAAGGTACAAAATATATCATTACAGAACATAACAATACAGATAACATTTGTAGTAATATGGGCTTTACAAAAGAATCGAACTAACATATACATCAGTGTTATAGGAATTATGACATAAGTAAATACATAAAAGATCAGATGAAGTTTTGAAACATCAGCTTTACACATGAGCATTAAAACAAAACAGAATAAATAATGTCTAAGCATCTTTACAAGGTAAATAACATATTATCAGAAAAATTCTACAACGTAAATTTTATTAGCTAAACACATAAAGACAGGAAGAAGACAAATACACAAGGGTACATAAACACATAGCGGAATAATACAAAAGGGAAGGCAGGGTTCATATTCAGTGTAACATTTGGTACTGCAGTAATAACATTATGTGATTGCCTTATCATTTTAAATCATTCACTAATCGAGCAGTCGCTCGGCAAGAGCTACAGTTAGCAAATAATGTTGAGAATGTAAAAGGTGAACGACCTGTGACGTAACTTGTTTATTGTCGAAGCGCCGTCAGAGATGCAGTGACTTATTGACTTTGAAAACCGCGGCGCGAAAAACGGACAGAAGAAGAACACTTTTTTTTTTTTTTTTTTTTTTTGAGGTACGAGATATTGTCGATGAACAGTTACTCATTCTTCTCTTGTCTCCTGTAACTTGTGTCGGACGCGCATGTCTTGCCGCCGTATTATTATTGTTAAAAATAATATTGTTCTAGTGTAAAGTAAATGTGTAATACTAAAAGTGCCTAGCAGTAGATTTATTGTGCGACGTGTATGTGAAAACGTCAAAGGAATTGTTTTTATTACGAGAAGTGCCAGTCAAAACGGCATCCATGTTAAATCCTTCATTGCAGTGTAAGTTCGTCTACCAATTGCCATAAATTCAGAGTTAAATGGAACTGGTATGTGGACTATTCATTTACTATAGAATCTATGTCTCACTTCTTCATGAAATTATTTAATTTTCTATATGTTTCTGCCAAATAGAGAGTTCACAGTCACGAATTCTTTCGTCGAGTTCGGACGGAAGTTGCATGCGGCGAAATATTTTCTCCGCGCCATATTCTACTGGTAAATGCATGATAAACTACGGTCCCTTAGGAAATTCATGTTGAGCTATCCAAAATAATTATATTTTGAATAGGCATTTACTCTCCTCTGCAATGCAACTTCCGACTGATCAGACGATCCAACAAGAAACAGCCGCACACGGTCGGCGTTCGCAAATATGTTTCCACCGCTGATTATAGCTATATGTTACAGCACAAAAGTAGCATATTGTTATAGCGACTACGAACGGGGACATTTATAACTGTATGTTTATGTATACACATTACGTAAACATATCGTTATAATTGGCGCCCGAACAGGGACTCGAATTAAAAAAAAAAAAAAAAAAAAAAAAAAAAAAAAAAAAAAAAAAAAAAAACTTAAAGGAATAAAAATTTATGTAAGATAGGCATTGTGGAAATATTCATAAATAATAGTAGCTAATCTTTTGCTTTTTATTTGTTACATGGCATCAAACACCATCCAATAAAATTTCCATTGAGCGAAAGAAACGAGATATTCAGAGTAAATTACGGAAGAGAGATTTTTTTTGGAACCGAATTTGTGCGAAAATCTAGTTGCAGCGCCCAAGGCAGTCATCAGCAACGTAAGTTAAAATTTCGTTAGCCGTAGCCAAGCTTCCTTAATTTCAGCTGACATTAATCAATTTGTGACGATCTTTAGTAGTTGCAGTAAAATTTGCTTTGAATTCAGTAGATTGCATTTAGATTGGTAATTTCTTTAAGTATTGTTTAAATTACATTGTTGTGTATTGCATATCATTTGTTTTTAAATGTCTGCTGCCTGTTCACGGAGCTGACCAGCCTTAGTTTTCATTTGTTTTGAACAGTGTGCAGCCATACTTTCTTTACGGTCCAGAATAGTCTCTTGTTCTCGTGACGTGCATCTCCCGACATTCCGATCTTGTGACGTAACGGTGACAACCGACTCGCAACCGATAAATTACATCTCTGTCGACAGCTGACGGCCGTAGCTCAAACGAACTTAATTGACTTACTGTTTGTAAATAAGTGAGCTATGGCAGACGATAAAATGTCATCACTAGATTCAAATGAACGGAACGAAACGAGTGAAGTGTCGCGTCGCTTACGCTCCCGCACGATAATTAGTAGGGCTGAGACACCAATTGAAACAATTGTAGAAAGTGAAGTGGGAAATCTTACGGACTTTGGTGCCTCACACCATAATGTTACCGGTACTGAACTAGACAATGCCAACATAGTTTCTGCCACTTGTAGTCGTAGCCATATACTGGTTACAAGGGAGGCAGGTGAAAGCAATTCAGGGGTAGTGACAGACGATGTATTTAAACAGCTACTGAGTCAAATAAGTCAAATGATGCAGGACGGAAATCGCCAATTGAAAGAGGAAAATCGCCAAATGGTGAATTCCATTAAAAATGATTTGAAAGTCGAAAATAGACAAATGTTAGCCTCGCTTGAAGATAAACTTTCTGCAGTAATTGAAGATAAACTTCCTACAGTAAGCGAAGAAATAAAAACTGTTAGAGAAAACGTAGCCAAAGAAGTAGCAAAGCAAGTTAAGGATGCTGTTTCTCAAATGCGAAGTGGAATAATTTTCGAACTGAATGACACTTTAGCTACCATGCAAAGCGAGACAGCTGACATCCGAAACGCAACCAAGAATCTTGACTCCACCGTAACCACGGTTAATCACAGATTAGACAGAGTAACTACGCAGGTAGAAAAACTAACCGAGAGAGTGTCAAACTTGACTCTGGAAACGGAAACGAAAGTAAAGGAGAGGCTAGATAGTCATGAGAGAGAATTTAGAGAAAAGTATGAGAACTGGATTGCTGGAAAGGACAAATTTGTCGAAGATAAAATTAACAAAGACCTAGTAGAGACTGTGAAAGCAACCACTCTTGGTATCTTGTCAGCTCCTGGAAGCTCCGGAGATACCGTAATGTCTGAACTCGGTAGCATTAGGCGTACCCTTCAGCAAGAATTACCAAATTGGAAGCAAGAGGTAACGGAACAGCTAAATAACCTGAAGGCACAAGTGAGTAGTAGTTCCCGAATACAGAGACCGAATTATCCTAACTCTTTAGCCTCAGAGGAAGAAGATGAATTATTTCGGCAATTCCGAATACCTGTTGTATCTAATGAACACACTTCACCACCACATATTCCATTTAGTCACCGAAACCAAGAATCTGACTCAGTAGTAAAAATGATGAAGGAAGAAAGCATGATAAAGCATCGAGTTTTTCAAACCTTTAACCCGGAAAAACGAAATATCCACCCAATTGTTTTTCTTCGTGGATTCTCTGGCATTTTTCCAAATTCGTGGACTGATAGACAGCGTATCCAATTTGTTACCGGATATATAGGTGGCGAATCGGCAATATGGGGAACAGAAATGGTTGATAAGTGTCGAACATATGAGGAGTTTGAGCACTGTTTCCTCAGCAAATTTTGGAGCGAAGGTGTTCAGAAGCGCCTTCGTAAAGAAGTCTATGGTTGAAATGGCTCTGAGCACTATGGGACTCAACTGCTGTGGTCATAAGTCCCCTAGAACTTAGAACTACTTAAACCTAACTAACCTAAGGACAGCACACAACACCCAGCCATCACGAGGCAGAGAAAATCCCTGACCCCGCCGGGAATCGAACCCGGGAACCCGGGCGTGGGAAGCGAGAACGCTACCGCACGACCACGAGATGCGGGCTAAAGAAGTCTATAATGCAGAACAATTTGACCCCTGGAATAGTAGCCTGAGAAAGTACTTCGAAAAATATCTTGGCAAAATTAGGTATTGGGATAACCCTATCAATAGTAAAGATGTAATTATGATTCTCAAGTCTAAATTACCCATTTCGATTCGTGAAAAGCTGATAGCCATACCAGATGATGATCCAGATACTTTTCTGTCGATATTAGATTCCCTAGACCTGATCTATGAGGACATGAGCGCTAACAAACCGCGGAATACTCCGCACAATTCTTGGCCACAACATTACGACAGTAACGGCTATGAAAAGCCAGGGAACGGTTCAAAAAATAGTAACGATTGGCAAAACGGAAATAAAGGCAATGTGTATCCGCACAAAAGGAATAGACATAATCAACACAACCGATTCAATCCCGTGTATAACACGACTGGTAGCCAGTACGGCAATCAATCGTACAAGCAGAAGTTTGGAAACGGTTTCAGTCAAAAAGGTTGGCAACAGCAGAGCGGATCGCAACGGAATGCACCGTACTCGCGCAGCCAACACTCAGATTACGGGCAGCAACAAACAGCTGGTAACGCCCACTCATACCAATACAACTCCGCGCCTAGTAAAAATCAAGCGCAGGGAATGTACAGAAACACACAGTTTAACGGCAAACCACAGTGTGAAGGTGGATTTCACAGTAACAATTCCGGAAATCATAATAGTAATAAAAATCATCAGACCCCGCGAAAGCATTACAATCCCCCTGTATTTTTCGCAAACGCGGAAGACAGTAACACGTATTGGACACCAGAACAAACGCAGCAACATTTTGACACAAGGTTTGTGCATAACAGTAATTTTGTTCCTCAGTGTTCTCACAATGTCAGATTGGTCGAACTTTCTAATGATGAAGGCCAATCAAAACCACACAAGCAGGAAAACTAAGTTCAGCATCTGAAAGTTCCCTAAGTGATGCTGTGAGACAGAATGGGGGCTACCACTTCGACGGAGAGACTAACCATGACGTACTTGTACTGAGATACAATGACGGGATTGACATGAGACAAGAATTATTACAAGAGAAATAGCCGACTGACGGTGATGAACCAATAGATGACCAAGTGCAAGCTATGACAAAACTTCCTATAGCCGGAATTTTGACGACTGTAATCCTACATACAGGTGCAAATATTAATGCTATGTCCTTATGTTTCTATAAGCAAATTAGTACATTAATTGAAATTCCAACATTACCCGTCCAAGGATGTTCAAGGTCAATTCAATTCCTAAGTGTAACAACACAAGTGCTAGTTTGGACGCCAGAATAAGACAAGCTCTAACAACGTTGACCACCCAAGCCAATTTACGCAAGAAGGCGTATGACAAACATATTAATAAGGTGTTAACTTATAAAGTAGGCGAAAAGGTCTTGCTAAAAACACACTTTAAACCATCGTTGCTCTTACACAAAAATCGAAAATGGCAAAGTCTTTTTGAGGGACCTTACGAGATCCTTCGTATACCGCATACAGGTTGTTATCTGATTTCTGATCCCGCAAATGGAAAAATAAAAGGGTTATACCATCACTCTGATCTTAAAAAATATCATGCTACAGAATAAGTCAAAAGGAAAGCTTTATAATGACAAGAGAAGGTTAGCCGCTAGTGACTAAGTGACAACTGATCTGACTTCGTTAAAAAAAAAAATGCTTAGAATAAATTACACGACAGTGAGTCTATCTTGCTATACAGCAGACAATGTAAAATATGTTATCTTGAGCCATAATTTAAGTACAGACAAGCTGATAAATAAAAAAAAATCTTGTTTAACAAAGAAAGTGATCAACTCCAAGAACTCTAGTTTTAAGATTTATTTTTAAGGAGATAATATTTAAGAGAGGAAAATGAAATATAAAGCGAAGGATGTGCCTAACAAGCCGGCTTCTGCGATATGAAATGCTAAAGAAGTGAAAATAAAACATAGTATGTAAGAATTTTTTTAAGTTCAAGGAACAAGGATCCAGAAACGAAATTTATTTTCGTCAAGGACAAGGGTCGCTTGACAATTATTGGTTCCTGATCCCACTAAAAAGGAAAACAAGTAACTAGTTTCTAAGTCAGCTATGTCTGGATTAAGTTCCAATGTACATAGAAATCTGGAACAGGTTCATCTCTGCATTAAAATAACGTAATGTTTACGAAGCATGTGAGTTACTTGTAAGTACCAACATGACCACGAAAGCGCTATCCTTCAGCTAGATAAACAAAGTAGCATTAATTGTAATTGCAATACTCAGGTCAGATACATTCAAAGCCACAAATGAAATAAATACGAAGTATAAGAGCGTAAGTGGCAAGGACAAAGCAATGATGACTTAAGGTCATATGTAGAGGTCAATGCAGTGTAGCGCAAGCAGGCGTCAAGGCGAGAATAAAATGACAATGAAACAGCCGGCAAAACAACCCAACTAGTTCGTAATTGGAGCGCGTACGCAGTACCCAGACGTACGGCGCAAAGGGAAATTAATTTCTAAGTCATAAGGAACAAGGGGTTGTTTGCTAGATTTCTTCTTCTATGTACTATTATATCTATGTCTTTCATCTGAATTTGTGTAAATACCCTAACCCGCCTAAACCCGTCCCGTAGACTTGACGTCACAGATTGAGAAATGCGGTTGACGTGGAAGGCTGGTTTGGCATACGATTTTCAAAAGGAAACGCGTGAACGAAATCGGGAAAAGCTAGTTTTGAAATGTCTTTATTTTTCCTTTTAAAGTCAATCCGAGACGGAAACCGAGATCGCGATAAGGAATTTGAATATTTTCTTGAATGGTGTTCTGTTCTCATGTGAGAGGGCGATCAAATGTGACTGATTGATCCTCACATCTAGTAAAAAGAGAATTTTTGTTGAAATGACCGTGATAACTTTAATGAATCTAATAAATAGAAAGAACGATTGAAATGAATTAAAATAATAATAATTGCTAACAGATCGGAGAAACTAATGTATTGTGACTGTGAACTAAAAGCATAATTAGTCTTAGAGAAAGATGATGAACAATGTAAAGCGAAATGTTAAAGATAGTTACCAACAAACTAACAGAAATTGAAATGAACATGATAATCGAAGCTCTCAATTAGCAAACTTCAAAGTGAGACAAACTATTTGATTATAAACTGTAAAAAAAAATTGTGTACATAGTAGTGTATAAGTGAAGGCTTAAAATGGTGTGGAAGTCTGCCACAGACACGATGAAGATAAAAAGTGTTAAACGTGCAGATAGGCCGACGGACAATGATAGTCCGGTTGTGTAACCGAAGGCGGTGATGTGATTACGTGCAGTGCATCGGAAACCAAGTGTGTTAGCTGCTTTGCAAAGTGCGAGCGCTAGCCTACCTTAAAATCTTCAAAATCGGCTGGAAAATGTGGAGACAGGGATGGTTTCAATGGAGTCTCTGTCCCTGATAATCCTCGTCCCTCCGCACCAGCTCAGCAAACCACAACACCATCGACGCAACGTGTTCACTGAACCGTGCGCGGAAAAGCTGAAGTACCGCGTGGAGGCTAGTGAGCGCCTCGAGTTGCGATTCAGCTCTAACAATCAGCCTGTGTCAACGTCCATCGACGCAACAAACGCGTTAAAGTGATGTACTTGCACAGCACTCCCGCTGCAGTTCGACGAAACGGACTTTCCATGAAAGCCGCTCCCAAAATAAAAGACTCTTATATGAGTTCACAACATATCACATACTATGCTAATGTTATATCCCGTGAATGAAATGCGAACAGCCAAACCACACGCGAATAGTGACAAAGTCAAATTCCTATGAATCCCAAGTCCTAAAATTAGATTTAAGCTCAGTTTTTAGACTAATGGGTATTTATATTTTTTGTTACATGTAACGTGTGTACCTAACGTGTGAGTGAGACTCGCCCGCCAGAGCTGATGAAAAGTTTTCTACTCGGAGACCGCAAAGTAGCGATCCAACTTCTCAAGGCATAAACTTCACCTGGAGATGAAAAGTTACGAGATATTGTCGATGAACAGTTACTCATTCTTCTCTTGTCTCCTGTAACTTGTGTCGGACGCGCATGTCTTGCCGCCGTATTATTATTGTTAAAAATAATATTGTTCTAGTGTAAAGTAAATGTGTAATACTAAAAGTGCCTAGCAGTAGATTTATTGTGCGACGTGTATGTGAAAACGTCAAAGGAATTGTTTTTATTACGAGAAGTGCCAGTCAAAACGGCATCCATGTTAAATCCTTCATTGCAGTGTAAGTTCGTCTACCAATTGCCATAAATTCAGAGTTAAATGGAACTGGTATGTGGACTATTCATTTACTATAGAATCTATGTCTCACTTCTTCATGAAATTATTTAATTTTCTATATGTTTCTGCCAAATAGAGAGTTCACAGTCACGAATTCTTTCGTCGAGTTCGGACGGAAGTTGCATGCGGCGAAATATTTTCTCCGCGCCATATTCTACTGGTAAATGCATGATAAACTACGGTCCCTTAGGAAATTCATGTTGAGCTATCCAAAATAATTATATTTTGAATAGGCATTTACTCTCCTCTGCAATGCAACTTCCGACTGATCAGGCGATCCAACAAGAAACAGCCGCACACGGTCGGCGTTCGCAAATATGTTTCCACCGCTGATTATAGCTATATGTTACAGCACAAAAGTAGCATATTGTTATAGCGACTACGAACGGGGACATTTATAACTGTATGTTTATGTATACACATTACGTAAACATATCGTTATACAGTCCAACCCAAAACTTCATTTCCTAGATCTTTCCACCGGCCGCGGTGGTCTCGCGGTTCTAGGCGCGCAGTCCGGAACCGTGCGACTGCTACGGTCGCAGGTTCGAATCCTGCCTCGGGCATGGATGTGTGTGATGTCCTTAGGTTAGTTAGGTTTAAGTAGTTCTAAGTTCTAGGGGACTGATAACCACAGCAGTTGAGTCCCATAGTGCTCAGAGCCATTTGAACCATTTGAACCTAGATCTTTCCTCTTATTTCAACATTTATTTCCACCAAAAAAATCCTATCCAAGCATTCTTTCTGTATTTATATGTTCACATTTTTCTTACGCGATTATTTATTTTCCATTATCTTACCTCATCATTTATTTCCAAGAAAATCCTACCTATACCTGCTTCCTGTACTTTTTTCGTATAACTTCTCAATGCATTTCTTCCAATTCATCGCAACTCATTCTCTTATATAGTCTACCCCCTCTTAAGCTAACTTAAATCTACTGAGCTCAGATCCTAAACTAAGGGACGTGGCAATGCAGCAGCACAAAACAATTAACACAAACAGCAATGACAAAAAAATGGAAATTTGCAAAGCAAGCAGCATTATAGAAATTAGCAAAGCAATTACAATATTACAACTAATATAAGGCAATGTGCAGCAAACAAGAAAAATAAATCAGTAGTAAAACTGGCTTAGCAGAGTAATACAAAGTGAAATTCAGTAGCACTATGCCTGGCAAACAGCAGCAGCAAATGCAATAACTTATACCTAAATATGACAAAGCTCAAGCAGAAACACATTACAGTAAAAATGGCCATGTTTAATACCTATGTCACATCTTAACACTAGAGTGATGCATCACTGTAACTTGCTCTAGCAGACAAGTTACCAAGTCACTGACAAAAATTATGTATGCAATTCCAGTGAAGTGGAAATGTCTTTTTGTGCTCCCTCATTTTTTTTGGAGTACATCCTGTAACCTCCCCATATAAAATTAATAATGAAAATGGACCATGAACCAAGCGTAAACTCCCCACAAAAGTAATAATGAATTTGTTAATATTGTAACCTCAGAACAAAATTGGTTTTAATGTAACCTCTGAACAAAATTGGCTCCCATTTATAATCTGTGTGCAAAATACATTCACATTTAATGTAACCTCAAAATTCAATTCGTAAATCCGGAAATAATAATAAAAAAATTAGTAACAAGGTAAATTTTATGAGGACAGTAGCGCTGGCCTTCGGCCCTGTATTCTCAATAAAGAAGCAAAAATTCTTACCTAAAAAAAACTGCAAATATATCTGCTCTTATGTAGTAATTTTTTGACACAGCTTCGTGCAATGCTGGCGTTTTTTTTTATTCTTGGAAAGAATGATCATGCATTGGAAATATTCTTTAAATTGAAATGAATGCTTTTCTTTTAAAAAAAGTTACTTTATATTGTAAAAATTATTATTTGGGCATTTTTTTGGAACGAATTAAATGACAATTAACATACATTATTAGATATGCGCAAGGCTGCTTCTTTACCTACTACAATAATACCCATCCTGCAGAGTCCTGACCAGAGTCCCGAGCAGAGCAGACAGCCGACACGCGCCGACTCCCGCCGACTCACGCAGACTAATCAAGACTACTGTCGACTCGCGCAGTCAAGCGCAGACTAGCGACAAGCAACAACTAACGACATACTACTCTTTGGTCAGAGACTCTGTCATGCCTCGCCCATCGCCGGCAACGCATACGTCTTACATAACATTCCACTGGGGGGGCAAAAATTTGGCAACGATGGTGAGTCAATTGGACTTGCCATGAGCAACAAATTTTTCTTAATTAACTAACTTTACAATCACAGAATATATACATGTATATATATATATATAGGTGCAGAACATGAAATAAAATATAGTGCACATGCACTGAGTACAGAACATATCAGGCAATGACAAAATGTATACACAATGAGTACAAAACATATTAACAAATGGCAAAAGTGCACACGCACTGTAGTAGTGAACATATCAGGAAATCACAAATGTATAGGCAATGAGTACAAATCATATTGACAAATGACAAAAGTGCACACGCACTGTAGTTCAGAACATAGCAGCAAATCACAAAATGTATATGCAATGAGTACAAATCATGTTAACAAAATGACGAAAGTGCACACGCACTGTAGTACAGAACATATCAGGAAATCACAAAATGTATACGTAATGAGTACAAATCATATTAACAAATGGCAGAAAGTGAACACGCACTGTAAAACTCTTTAGCATTTTTACAACAAATAAACATATGAAGGAGTGAAAGAAAGTGCACACGCACTGTAGAAGTCTTTAGCATTTTTACATAACATATCATAGAGTGAAATAAAGTGCACACGCACTGTATAAGTCTTTAGCATATTTAGGACAACTGATATTGTTAACAAATGAAATGAAGTGCACACGCACTGTATATGTCTTTATCATTTTAGAAGAGTTTAAACGCATTGTATAAGTGTTTACCATTTTACAAGAACTAGGAAAGGAATGGGAAGGATTGCGTCATGGTTGTAGCACTGTATGTTGGACGCAGCAGCACTGAAAGTCCATATCTTTCTACAGAAGCACAACACCAAGTGAGACAATCTGAAGTTCTTTTCCTTGAAGTATTAATCAGTGTAGCCAAGACACTGAAATGTCGTAATAATATTCCATGCTATCATTTTGGTAGTACACTAGGCACACCAAACAGTGGGACCATAATAGCATCTCCATCGCTCAAGGTGGTGGACAGCATGTCATGTCAACACCACGTTCTTGTAAAGTACACCAATGTAGAATTAGTGCAAAAACCAAATATAGT
Organism: Schistocerca nitens; assembly: GCF_023898315.1. Classification (NCBI taxonomy): domain Eukaryota; kingdom Metazoa; phylum Arthropoda; class Insecta; order Orthoptera; family Acrididae; genus Schistocerca; species Schistocerca nitens. Next base: position 278,818,598 of record NC_064614.1, on the reverse strand, counting down.
GCTCCATGATCATGAGGATAGACAGGACAAACGGATATTGCAGTAATTTCTGGTAATTAGGTCAGAAGGTGAAGGACATTAAGTCACATACTAGTCTTCATTGAGAATTACACTAGTCTAACAACTGATTTGAGTAATTGGTGGCACTCATCGCCCAGTTACTGAACATTTCTGTACCATGTATGAAGTATTACAGAATAATGTTCATAAATTATCTGTTTACAGAGAACATTGGCACTCATTGGCCAGTTACAAACCATCAGAGGTCATAATTCAAAACAGGAGCTAATGAATGGCATAGTATTAACATAATTCACTTAGTTATAGTAATCATTGGCACTCATTGTCCAGTTACAAAACATGTAGCAAGTATTGAATAGTACAAAACATTTTTCAACATTCAAGTGACATACGACTTATTTAAAATAATTATTGGCACTCACTGGCCAGTTACGAAACATATAGCAAGTATTGAATAGTACAAAACATTTTTCATCATTCAAGTGACATACGACATATTTAAAATAATTATTGGCATTCATTGGCCAGTTACAAGGTATTCATATAGTTTTACATAACATTATTCAGTATTATTCAGAAGTTACCATTCAAAATGAGAGTCAATTATTGGCATAGCATTTATAGAGTATAACAAAATATTATTTACAGAAATTATGGGCATAGTATTTATGCATTATTACAAAGCATCATACAGTATTACTCAGAACTGATCACTCCAGTGACATAGGACATATTGAAAATGTAACATACTGTAACTATTTTTCAAGGTCTGTGACTAGAAAACATTATTCAGTATTACTCAGAATTCATCATTCAAATGACATATTACTCAGAACTGATCATTCCAGTGACATAGAACATATTGAAAATGTAACATACTGTAACTATTATTTAACTTCTGTGACTAGAAACATTACTCAGAATTACTCAGAACTCCCTTTCTTTTTATGCTAGCAATGCATTGCGTTGAGATCGATAATTAATTACTGGGGCATTATAATATTTGCTTTTGAGTTATTGCTGCAAATTAAGATGTGTAACGTCATTCGTCATGAGTCAGCTGTAGCAAGGTTATGAAACAAGTAGAGTATATGTGATCACATTCATAAATGACACAGGTTTAATGACCAACTGCTTATAGCACATTAATTTCATGAATAATTTCTCCTGCAAAAAATAGAAAATGGATTATTAAACTGAAAGAAGAAACGCATATTATGCTGAAAAGTAGTGAACTTCGAATTAACAGGTAGTGAAATGTGTATAAAATATATATGGTCTCTATCTGTCCTTTCCAAAACCTTCAGTCATCATAACTGTAACTATTATTTAACTTCTGTGACTAGAAACATTGCTCAGAATTACTCAGAACTCCCTGTCAAAACGAACTGCAACAAATACTTAAATAACTACATAGCATAAATACATAAACTTCAATATTATCCACGTCTGCAAGGAAATACTTCATTATCCATATCATCATAACTCCATTATTATCATCACCTGTAAAGAAAAACTTCATTATCCATATTAGCATATTCTTCATCATTATTCATCACCATTCATTATCGTCTGCAAAAAAGTCACTTCATTATTCATTATACAACTATTCCTTATTTCTAGCATAGTTCATCACTAAAACTAAGATGTGTAATTCTGTCTGACAGCCTGCATCAATCGCCTCGTATTCTGAAAGAAAAAAATAGTTAAGACTGCTATTCTACGATGTGTATAGCATATTCTTGTTAATGCTTGTTAATTCTGATCCATTTACTCTTCGTCACGAGGTATTGCATCTTCTTTCGTTCATTCCGAAGGTGAAATTCCCATTTCTGTTTAATTTATTTCTTTTACACGTTATTTCTTTCTGAAAATGATGAACAAATATTAATGTCTTGCATTTAAATCATATACCCACTAAATAAAAACTGGTTTATAGTAACATAATTGAGCATACAGCATAGCACGACAGAAAACGTAATATGTCAAAAACATAGACAGTGTGCAGGTGCAAAAAAAAAAAAAAATGTACACAGAGTATCACAATGTAGCAGCAAAAAAAAAGTGTAAAATAGTCACGATGTTGAGATATCATAAGGCAAAATGTCAAAGTCAACTGGTATTTGTTATATCTTAAATATTTGATGTTGCATACAAACAAAACAGGAAAACAATCATACATACATGAAAAATGGAAAATATGCACGGTCTGATATATAACGACAAGAAATATGACCTCCTTTGTGTTCAGCTTGTATGTTGTGTAGTTAATAGAGGCGAGAACTGTAGACTTTAATGGAGAGGGAATTTAATAAAATTAATATGTCACTAGATAGAATTGCATAATTATTCATAAGATACATAAGTTTATCTGGAAAAATATGCACGGTCTGAGGTGTAACGACAAGAAGAGCGACCTGCTAACCTTACCTTGCCGGGCACTTGCCAAGAAAAAATACGATAATCATCAGTAAGTGTTCATGTGAGTATAATTGCATAAGTGGTCGAAAAAAAAAATTAGGAAATGGCATTACAGTGTGATAAATCATAAAGTATGTTTATTCAATAAAGGGTTTGATGTTGGAGACGTGGTGGTTCCCTTTGGTTTTTCTGGTTCTCAAAGTTTCGACGTGTACTACGTACATTGGGGTGAGGAATGCTGCGAATTCGATATGGACCTGCGTATAGAAGCTCAAATTTACTGCACCTACTCTTTCCTTTGTTGGATAAATAGTGTGTACGTACTAATATCTTCTGTCCAATGTGAAAGTCACGGCGTATACAAACCTGTTTTTGCTGTCTTCTCCGGCGCTCTGCGGCACGTTTGATGTTCAGCACAATGTCAATTATTTCATGGTGTCGTAGTCGACGAGATGTAGGAAAGATTACTAATTCTTTAATTTTGTTACGTGGTTCAACATTTTTCAGTATAACAGACGGAGATAGCATAGTAGATTCATTTGGTATGGAATTAATTACATCCTGGAGTGAGAGTATGTATGTGTCCCAATCAATGTGTCTTTTATGGCAGTATATTCTACACAGTTTACCAATTTCTTTCATTAATCGTTCACAAGGGTTCGAAGAAGCATGGTACCTGGATATATAGATCGGAGAAATGTTCCTAGCTCGCAACATACGTGTCCATATAGCAGATCGAAACTGTGATCCATTGTCGGAAACTACTTTCAACACATGCCCTACATGAAATAAAAAATGTTTTACAAATGCTTTCGAAACAGTCTTAGCAGTAGCTTTGCGTAACGGAGTGAAGGTAACAAATTTTGAAGTGAGTTCAACAGCGACGAAGATGTAGGAAAAACCTCTATTAGTTCAGGGAATCGGACCAAAAATGTCTACAGCGGCCATGTGTCTAAATTTAATAGGGACAATGGGATGTAACGGAGGAAAATGTGAAGTCGTGTCTGATTTAGCTTTCTGGCAGATTTTACATGACGCTAAAACTCGTCGTATACGTTTCTCCATGTTGGTAAAATAACAGTTCTGTCTCAGTATAAGAAAACATTTTCTGGCTCCGTAATGTGCGTAACTTAAATGAGTATACCAGATTAATTTGTTAACAAGTTCGTCTGGAATGCATAATAACCAATTGTTGCTGTCAGGATGAGAGCGGCGAAACAGAATATTATTGCATACAGTGTAATGGTTTCTAATGGTAACATTATTCCTATCTTGCCAAAGGTGTTTAATTTCTTTCCACACGTTGTCTTTACTCTGCTCTTGTGCTATGTCTTGTAATGACGACGAAATGAAATTTTCAAATGTAACTTGTTGAATGTACATGACGCTGAAATTTGCTTTGCAGAAGTTGGTTGCGATGTCTTGCCTGTTACAATATTTTGTGTACCGGGAATGTGAACAACTGTAAAATTAAATTCTTGTAAATAAAGTTTCCATCTACTTAATCTGTCGTGTGTAAATTTAGCCGAAAGTAAAAACTGTATCGCTCTGTGGTCTGTGTAAACGGTAGTATGTCTTCCATAAAGAAAATGCCTAAATCTGGTAAATGCCCATACAACACATAATGTTTCAAGTTCTGTGACAGAATAATTGCGTTCAGCAGGTGACAGAATGCGACTTGCAAAAGCGATGTTTTTAATTACTGTACAACCATCTTCTTCAATTTCCTGAAAAATATGTACGCCTAAAGCGGTGTTAGAACTGTCGGTAGCAATGGAAAAATTTCTAGTAAGATCTGGGTGCGATAAAAGTGGTGCATTCAACAAAGCTTGTTTCAGGTTCACAAATTCATAATGTCTTGCTTATCCCAGGACCAAATAGTGTTTTTAGCTGTCAATTGACATAATCTAGGGGTGTCTAAAGCAGAGTAATGAATAAATTTACGAAAAAAGTTAATTAAACCCAAAAAACTACGTAGTTGTTTCTTCGTCGTAGGAACAGTAATGTCACGTAAAGCTTGAAGTTTTTCCGGGTCAGGCGCAATGCCTTCTGCTGAAATTACATGTTCAAGAAATTTTATAGAAGTTTTACCAAAGTGCGACTTACTGATATTAACTGTGAGTCCTCGTGCACGAAAAGTTCGTAACAGTTGTTCAAGAATCTGATTGTGTTCAGACCAGTTAGCTTCTGCAATAAGAATGTCGTCTACGTACGTTGTGACTCTGTCTTTAAGTTCTGTCGGAAGTATTGTATTCAAACCGCGAATAAAAGCTGCTGAAGAAATAGTTAAACCGAACGGTAATTTACAACATTGATAACAGTCACCAAAACAGAGAAATGCTGTGTACTTTCTGCAGTTCGGATGGAGCTGAATTTGCCAAAATCCCGATTTCAAATCTAATGTGGAATAAACAGCAGTACCATGAAATTTCTGTAAAAGTTCTTCTAGTGTCTGTGGGCGATCTGTTTCATTAATAATAATGGCATTGATGTGACGCGAATCAAGTACGAGGCGAAGTGAACCATCCTTTTTCTTAACAATATGGAGCGGGTTTATGTACGGACTAACTGCCGGTTCAATAATACCTAGGTCAAGCATAGCTTGAAATTATTTCTTAACTTGTTCTCTGTGAATATACGGAATGGTATAATGTTTGGCTTTAAATGTGTCGTGCTGTTTAACTTGAAATTCATACATAAAACCGGACATAGTACCAGGAACGTTGTCAAAAACTGGAGCTTGTTGTAAAAGAATTTTGCGTAGTTGTGTGCGTTCGTCGTCTGAATTTGCACTGCTCTGTTTAACTTTATCAGAAATCATCTGTATAACGTCATAGTCGGCTTCGTCTGGAGTATTATGGTTGTGTACATACGTATCTGTGAACAATGTGGAATGACAGTCTATGTTACGTGATGCGGAAATGACCTCTGTACGATTAATTGTTTGTTCTTCTGCAGATAATGAGTGCTGAAGTTCTAAAGCCTGTTGTACATTTTCATCCCTTAACATTAAATAGGAGTTTTGAAAGTCAATAATGGCATCGTGTTGTACCAGAAAATTCGTACCTAAAATAATGTCTGTCGTCAATAAGGGAATAATCCAAAAATTTTAGTGAAATGTATGACCTGCAATAAAAAATGATAAATGTGTCTGTAATTTTACATCCACTCCTTTACTAGATACTGCTCATTTTACTTTCGTTTTGCCTAATGGTAACGTAGGATATGTATTCTCTTTGTTGCACTCGTTGAAAGTTTCTTCATTTATAACTGACATAGGTGATCCAGAATCGATTACTGCTGAAAATTTCGATGATCCAATTTTAACTTCGATGACAGGGTGTGAAATGGTTTTTTGAACAACTGGTCTTTCCTGCAAAAGAGTGTCTCGGATGTCGTCAAAAGTAATAACATTTTCGTGAACAAGATTCTGTGTATCTGAAGTATTGCTTACGTTGCTGGAAGATGCAACCTGTACTGTATCTAGTCAAATTCTATCTGACGTGTTATTATTTTCAGGAGGATGCTGTGGCATTTCCACTATTTGTACTGTTCTATTATTTCTTCCTGACGTATTACGTTCTGGATGATACCTACTGTCTGGTTCATTCATGATAATATGTTGTTGCTGATGTTCTTGGTGCTGATAAGACCGACTGTTATTAAATGTACGCTGATAATTGTGTTCATTACTTTTACGCCTGTCATGATAGTCATTTCTATACGGTGCATTGCTATAGGAATTCAAATAGTGTGTTTTCTGTACGTACTGATTCCCTTGTTGCTGTGCGTTACTATTTGTTGGAGCTGATGCTATACTCGTACGCGGTGAAACATTAAAGCTTGGTTGACCTTGTGCATTACATTGTTGGTTAGGTATGCTAACCGGTTGGTTTTATTGCTGTTGTTGGGAAAAACCTCTATTGTTACCAAAATGCGTTCGCTATTGCTGATAATCTTGAGGATACTGATAATTAAAATTTTGCCTGTTATTAAAGTTCTGGTGGTTGTCGTTCCTGAAGCGTCTATTACCTTTACTATTGAAATTGCGTGGCTGATCGTAATTGCTGTATATTTGTTGACCTTGGTCATTATATGAAAAATTTTTGTTTATGAAGGAATAATCCGATTGCTGCACTTCCAAAAGCTGTAACAGATCTCTGAATGCCAAAATATTTTCTTTCTGCTGACCCGTTAAAAGTGACACTCTTAATGATCGTGGTAACTTAGAGATACATAATTGAATAAGTGCAGATTCACTGTATGGCTCACTTAAGTACTGGTTTTGTTGGACCATGTGTTCAAAAAATTGCGTGACAGTGGATAAATTTGAGTTCTCATAATTCGGTAAACTAATTAATTGATCCTTAATTCCGCGCTGTGTCGTCTTCGACCAATACGCTGACAGAAAAGCATTCTGAAATTCTTCTACCGAGTAGGATTGTCTCGTGATCGGTCTCATACGAGTTGCCGGTTCGCCTTCCAAAAAACTGCAAAAAAATTCAAGTTTGTGCGTTACAGGCCAAGTCGGTGGAAAAGCAAAGCTAAATTGTTGTATCCAATCCAAGGGTGAATCTGTGTTCTGTCATTTTTAAATACTTTAAATTTTCTCACAGATAAAAAATGTTTGTAATCAAAATTATCGTCTCTGTGTGTCTGAACAGGTTCAGGATTGTATGAGAATCTATTTGTCTGTGACTGTTCGGAATCTAACTCACGTACTCTCTGTAAATTGCCTAAATTATACTGGCTGTGTGAGTGTGACAAATGTTCGGAATGTGGCGTCTGCTGTGATGTGTTATACGCTGAAACATTTTTCATCTCTGTTACCTCTTGCTGTGAAGTTGACAATTTTCTACGTAATGTATTATTAGACGAATCTATCTCACTGATCGTCTGCTGTAAATTTTGGAATACAGGTGTTTGATTAAACGAAATCGGTGAAGTATCGTCTGATTTGCTGTCATTATTACTTTCAATAACGTCAATACGACTGGCCAATTCATCATATTTTTCAGTCAGTATTTTTACCTGATCATCGTTTTTAGTGTCATAAGCATTAATCTGTTTTTGCATTTTACGTGTGGTTTCGTTTAATTTTTTAATGTCTGCTTTGATGACATCGGGATCCTGTATTAGTTCTAATTGTTCGAGTCTGTCGGTCACTGTCTGAAAGTCTACTGTGTGTGTGTCTGATTTTGTTTTAATATCGGAAATCTCATCACGCAATTCGGTGTTTAACTGTTTGATAGTATTTATTTCGTCTGATACTGTAGCAATATTGTTGTCTACGTATGTTTTTGCTTTCGTAAACAATTTACGTTTATCTTCCTGTCTCAGTGCGGTAATTGTTTCCATGACTTGTCCCTTTACTTTATTCTGTTCCTTTATGAATTTACGGTAACGCGCTTCACTGTTTTGTAGGTGGTGATTAAAACGTTCGTCAATTTGACTGTTCTGTTGCACGAATTTCGCGTCTACTTTTGCATCTAGTGTGCGCGAAAGTTCCGCTGACATTAATTTAAACTCCTCGCGTAACTGTGTTGTGTTTTCAGAGCATTGTTTAGCGACTGCACTAATTTCGTGTCTAAGTGATTCTGTTGTGGCTGCTTGTATATTACTTAATTCTTGTGCAACAGATCTAATTTCTTCACTACTTTTCTTAGCACAAGCCTTAATTTCTTCACGTAATTGTTCTTTTGTATCATGACATTGCGCGGCAACGGCTGTAATCTGTTCACTAAGCTGTCTGGAATTGTTGTCTAACTTTTCATTAAGGTTCTTTTGTTTTTCATTAAGTTGTTTGTTCTTTTCACTAAGTTGTTTGAAATTTTTATTAAGGTTGTCGTATTAGTCATTAAGTTGTTTGTTCTGTTCACTAAGTTGTTTGAAATTGTTGTCTTGTCTTTCATTCTGCTGTTTGGAATTTTCATTCTGTTATAGCAATATTGCCATAATTTGATCCAAGCCAATATTAACTACTCTATTCTCAGTGATGTTTAATGGCGTACCTGCAATTGTCACGTTTTGTGTAAGCATTCGGTGATTTTTTGAATCTTGAAAATGTTTTCCAATCGGATGTGCACTGTTAGTCACTACCTCGGAATCAAATAAATCTGTCGTATTTTGAGTACACTGTTCATTTTCGTTAGAAAAAATTATCTGTTCATTACGTAAATTTTGCAAACCGGGTGTGTCAAGCTGGGCAGCGTTCATTGTAACAGAATGTCCCGCGTCATCAATTATCGTTAAATTAACAGAGGACACAATTGAATTTGTTTGCTCATCATTAGCATTAAAATCATTGCTAGTGGTCGGTAGGCACTGATTGTCTACAATTAGGGGATTATCATCATTACACTGAGTGTCGCAAGTATTATCGGTCAAATTATTCGAGTCGGCTATTTCACTCATTGAACATCGCGATGTACTGTTAACAGTTTTTCGCGGCATTTTTACACAAATCAAAATTAAGCACAAAAGAAACAATGACAATGCAAAATGCAACAAACACAATTACAAGAAAGAGCAACAAATTGTACGATGATCTGTGAAAGAAAGAGTGACAAATTAGTAAATGTGTTGCGCCAGATGCAAACTACATTTAAGTAAATAAGAGCCGATATATGACTACTTATCAGAAGATTCACAAAGAAATACGATCCTGGCTGGATGTTGCCAAGTATAACCTCCCCACAGAAAATTAATAATGAAAATGGACCATGAACCAAGCGTAAACTCCCCACAAAAATAATAAATTTGTTAATATTGTACCCTCCGAACAAAATTGGTTTTAATGTAACCTCTGAACAAAATTGGCTCCCATTTATAATCTGTGTGCAAAAATACCTTCACATTTAATGTAACCTCAAAATTCAATTCGTAAATCCGGAAATAATAATAAAAAATTTGTGACCTGGTAAATTTTATGAGGACAGCAGCGCTGCCCTTCGGCCCTGTATTCTGAATAAAAAAGCAAAAATTCTTACCTCAAAAAAAAAAACTGAAAATATATCTGCTCTTATGTAGAAATTTTTTGACACAGCTTCGTGCAATGCTGGCGTATTTTTTTTTTTAATTCTTGGAAGGAATGATCATGCATTGGAAATATTCTTTAAATTGAAATGAATGCTTTTCTTTAAAAAAGTTACTTTATATTGTAAAAATTATTATTGGGGCATTTTTTGGAACAAATTAAATGACAATTAACATACATTATTAGATATGCGCAAGGCTGCTTCTTTACCTACTACAATAATACCCATCCTGCAGAGTCCTGACCAGAGTCCCGAGCAGAGCAGACAGCCGACACGCGCCGACTCCTGCCGACTCACACAGACTAATCAAGACTACTGTCGACTCGTGCAGTCAAGCGCAGACTAGCGACAAGCAACAACTAACGACATACTACTCTCTGGTCAGAGACTCTGTCATGCCTTGCCCATCGCTGGCAAAGCATACGTCTTACAATCCATGTTAAAGTTATTTTTTACTGGATCTGTAGGCATAAAATATTTATATTAGTACATCTATAAAATTTTATTTTAACCAATTCTGCAGTGCAGCTAGGAACTAGATATTAAACAAATTAGGCAAAGCAAGGCGTGAAACGTCATTCACTAGCCATATGGCATTTCATAATGCAGTAAACAATCTTTCAACTAAAAAGACAATAGACATGAATTGTTTCTCATCATTTCATTTCAGTAAATATCATAAATTAAGAACTCTACAGTGTAATCATGTTTTCAAGTTTGAGTGTGTCGTATTTACGATGCTTTCTACAAAGGAATGTCAATAGCGAGGATAATGGCCTCTTTTTTTTTTCTTCTCCACCTGTGCCTCTGAAAGGCACACACTAATGGCTTTTTTCCAGGCATCTGTCGCGCAGCTAGGTGCCCACAACGCATTACGTGAAGGTGGTCACTTAACATTCTTACCGAAATATTTACGACAGCAGTTTCCACTACAGTGACAGTCTCATATAAAAATATTTTCCCAGGTTGAGAATTTGCGTTAAAAATGTGTAGAAAATAAAATCCTATAAATATAACAGCGTCCAAAAAATTTTCGACAGCTTTGTAATACATTCACGCATTTACGTACATTTCATAACTCTTAAAGTACGATTCTTGGTTTCCAACAATCTTTTTCACAAACCAGAGTCCCTAACCACTACTCATTATTCCGTATCTTATTCGTCGACACTTCTTCAATATTTCATCATAATAGATACATAGCATAATCAAATAACTCATATAGCATCAGCTTATTGATCATAAACATACCGCAACAGCATAATACACATAGTCATCGTAATAATAACATCATAACACCTCAGTCAACTCTCAAAATCGTCGTAGATTCCTCCAATAATTTCAAAACCTAAAAAAATTCTCTGCTCATGTCAAAAGTGTCATCTGCCTCAAACGTACTTTAAAAATCGTGATCCCATACCAACTATATCATTCAAAGCTCTCATAATATCACAATGGGTCCGAAAAAATATGAACAGTTCACAAAGTACAGACAAAATACAATTTCGTAAGTGTGAAGTTACCGAACTGTGTAACTGCGTAAACATGTGTCACTGATGTAGTAAAAAAAAAATGTTTATCTCTCAGTTAAATGATCAGATAGCTGTGTAATTTGTGTGTTAGAGAAATATGGTACCGATGTGTAAAGTTGTGTAAGCAAATAATATACCACAAAAGTTACTACTAAAACATGTTTTACTTTCCAGAATAATTCAGAAAAACTGTGCAGATATAAAACAGATACACCGCAAAAGCAACATTGTAAATTGTCACTCATTAGTAACGTCGTGATATAATCGTGTAGCTGTCACATAAACTAACCACTGTGTCATCTGGTATCTCACAGAAAGTACTTTAAATCCAGAATGTATCTTCAAGTAAACCAAAATGTTGCATTAAAATCTCATTAGCAGTACCAGTATATGTCCTAAGTATGTAAGCCTGATAGTCGTGACATAATCGTGCAGCTAACAAGCAAGAATATACAAATATCACACTGTGTCGTCTGTTCACTATAACAATGCATTTGTAATTTCTGTTTAAAAATGTTCCCTAGGTTCTAGACTGGATATTTAACTTCAAACATTGTTGCATGTTAACAGTTTCTTAAGTCTGACAAAGCATACTAGAAATGTGAAATGAAAAGTTTTATGGCAAAGACAAAGTTAAAAAGCAGATTATCTTTCAATAAACAGTTTTACATGTGAAATGTGGTGTAAACTTTTACTCTTTCTAGTACGCAGAGTTTCAACTTCAACGCAATTATCATGTGGTATACGTCGGATTCTGTAAGGTCCATTGTAAACTAGAAAGAATTTGTGACTCAAGTGTCTCTTCTTATGTGACAATGAATGAGCTTTAATGAGAACTTTCTGACCAATATATAATTTCTTTGCATTTGCTTTGTCGTGTAGTTTACTCCTTTTGTCTGCTGCAGATTTTATATTTTTAACAGCTAAATCAATTATGTCTTTGGGTAGAAGTTTACGTGTATTCGGAAAAGGTACAAGCTCTCTGATTCTGTTCGGTGGTTCTTCATTCTTTAGTACAAGAGTAGGTGGTAAAGCAGTGGAGTCGTGAGGCATTTCATTCAGCACGTTTTGAAATAAGTGTAAATATCTGTCCCAATGCTGATGCTTTCTGTGACAATAAAGTCTGCAAAGCTTATTGATTTCTTTCATAATCCATTCAGACGGGTTACAATGTGGTGAGTACAATGAAATAAAAACAGGTTTGATTTTATGATTCCGAAGCATGCGTGACCAAACAGCAGATCTGAATTGCGGTCCGTTATCTGAAATGACTTTACGTAAGAAATTTTTAACAAAGGCGTTGGATACAGACCGTCCAGTGACTTTACGTAACGGAGTGAAAAAAACAAATTTTGAAGTAAGTTCAACAGCGACTAGAACCTACGAAAATCCATTCGATGTTCTGACAAGAGGTCCCAAGAGATCAACAGCAGCAAATTCTTTTAATTTAGAAGGAATGATAGGAAACAACGGAGCACGATGTGAGATAGTAGATGGTTTCGCCTTTTGACAAAGTTTACAAATAGACAAGACTCTTCGAATTCTCTTTTCCATATTGTTAATATTACAAGTCGTTCGAAGAATATGATAACATTTTCGTGGACCGAAATGTGCGTAGCTGAAATGAATGTAGCAAATGAGCTTATTAACAAAATCGTCTGGAATGCAAAGTACCCATAGCTTGTCACAACAGTGCAGCGTTTGAAGAGTATGTTGTTTCTAACCAGATAATAATGCCGAATCTGAGTGTGCGGCTTTTCATGCCATTTACTTTTGATGTCTTTCCAAATCGGATCTTTATCTTGTTCATGAGCAATGTCCTTTAAAGATGTGGTGATGAAGTTTTCAAAGGCGACTTTCTGAATGTAAAGAATACTGAAATTTTTCTCGAGGTTGCCTTCTGTGTTACTTTTCTCAAGCCCAGCCGGTGTGCGTGACAGTGCGTCCGCAACAATGTCCTCCTTGCCGGGAATGTAGACTACTGTGAAGCGGAATTCTTGCAGAAACAATGCCCAACGTTTTAACCTGTCATGATTTATTTTTGAAGACATAAGAAATTGTAATGCACGACGATCACTGTATACTTTTATGTGCTTACAAGAAAGAAAGAAACGGAATTTGTTAAATGCCCAAACGATAGCTAAAGCTTCTAATTCAGTAACGGATTAATTCTTTTCAGATTTTGTTAGCACTCGGCTAGCAAAAGCAATGGTTTTCTGAACAGTAGTGTCATTTTCTATGGCTGCTTGAAATAAGTGGGTACCAAGACCGACTTTAGAAGAATCCGAGCTAAGGCAAAAATCTTGTGAGAGATCTGGATGAGCTAGTATTGGCGCGTTTAGTAGCGATTCTTTCAAAGAGTTGAATTCCAACTGTGATTGTTTGTCCCAGTTCCAAATAGTATTTTTTCCAGTGAGAGAACAAATTTTTGGTGTAACTAGAATTTGCATATTCAGAAAACGATGGTAAAAATTTACGAGACCTAGAAAGCTGCGGACTTGTCTTTTTGTGGATGGAACTGGAATGGCTCTGATTGCTTCTAACTTTTCAGGATCCGGCTGAATGCCTTCAGAAGAAATAATATGTCCCAAAAACCTCACCTTTGACCTACCGAATTCAGACTTTTCCAAGTTAACTGTAATTCCAGATTCTGCAAAAATACGTAACAAACTGTTGAGGATGCGATTATGCTGTTCTCATGAGACTTCTGCTATTAGAATATCATCCACATATAAGGTGATGTGATGTTTTAAGAAATCAGGTAATATGGAATTTAGTCCGTGAATGAATGCTGCCGAAGAAATGTTCAAACCAAAAGGAAGTTTCCGAAATTGATAACAAACGCCGAAACAAAGGAAAGCTGTGTATTTTCTACATTCTGGATGAAGTTCGATCTGATAAAAGCTGGATCTGAAATCAGTAGAAGACAACACTTTACACCATTAAAATTTTGAAGAAGTTCTTCCATTGTCTGCGGCCTGTCTGTTTCAGGAATGATGATAGTATTGATTTGTCTCGAATCTAAGACAAGCCTGATCGATCCATTTTTCTTCTCAACAACATGTAATGGATTGTTGTATGAGCTTACTGCAGGCTCAATAATGCCCTCATTAAGCATAGATTGTATTTCTGTTCTAACACGGTCCCTATAATGCGCCGGAATTATGTATGGTCTAACACAAAATTTAGTATGCTCACGAACACGAAATTGGTATTGAAATCCCTTGATTGTTCCTGTTTTGTGAGTAAAAACAGTGGAATGCGCTTGTAAAATCTCAAAAAGGTCTTGCCTATAAGTGTCATTACAATTGTCAATTGTTTGAATTTTATTCTGAATTATCTCATTAGTATCAAATATGTCGTCGATATCATCCCTGTCAGTACTTGCAGAGAGATTGTTAGTGTCTAGTTCCGTAGAAAATTCCGAACTGTTGTCTAACAGAAGGTAAAGCCGATTAATTTCCTCGTCATGGTTTGAGAGCCAATCTTCAAATTTCAAAGCTATTGACTTACCTTCTTTCTCTAAACTTACTTCAGCATCGTGAAAGTTTAAGATTTCTTTGTATTCATTCAAAAAGTCTACTCCCAATATAATTTCCGTCGACAATAATGGAACAATAAGAAAGTTCATAGAGAAGCTGTGGCTTTGACAAAAGAATTCTAAGTTGGTTTGTTGGCGTACATCTACACTTTTTCCAACGATTGCACCTTGTAATTTAATCTTACGTAACGGAAGTGTGGCGCAATCGTTCGATTTGTTGCATTTGCTAAAGGCTGTTTCACTAATTACTGAAATGGGACTGCCAGAGTCAAGTACTGCAGTAAATTTTACGTCATTTACTGTAATGTGAATCACAGGATATGCAATGTTGTTATGTTTTACGTAGTGTTCCTGGAGTAAGATGGCCCTAATGTCTTCCATTTTTACGTAATTACTAGCTACGGCAGTTGCGTCGTCAGTTCCATACGTATGTTTTTTTGCTGCCAGCGGTATGAGTCATTGCCCATAGTCTCTTTGTTGGCGCGCGTCGTTATTGGGATTTGGAGACCTAACTTCTACAAATTCACCTTGTCGAGAGGGCCCTGCTCTGTTTGAATCCCGCCAGTTCTGATGCAATTCAGGTATGTCGTTACGATCATATCGTCTGTCGTCATGTCGGTAGATTTCATAATTTCTTTCTTGTCGGTCACGTGGTGGAGAATTTCTCCCTGAATCGTAACTGCGCGCTGGGCCGTTGCGTCTAAAGTTATTCTGTCTCCCCTGATAATATTTATTTTGGTTCCCATATTGTCTGTTTCTCTGATTGTCTCTGTGATAGTCATTACCGCAGAGAGGTGAACTTTCCCTGTAATTATTACTACTCTGCCAACGGTTGTCATACGGGTGGTGTCTGTTTTGGTCACGATTTGTGTTGTGAGAATAGCCTTGTCGTGTCCAGTTATTATTTCTTTCATCGCGGAATTGCGACGGATGTGACCTGTAATTGTTATGTTCCTGTTTTCGCGTTCCGCGATTGTCAGTGTCATTTTCTAATTCTTGTAAGAGTCCCTGAAAAGCTTCAATGTCGTCTTTGCAACGTCCTAGCAAAGTAATATGTCGTAAATGTTCAGGCAATCTGATTAAGCAAATGCGGATGAGTTCTGAGGGGCTGTATGGGTTTGACAGGTACTGATTCTTGTGTAACATGTCTTCAAAATATTTCACAAGACTGGAAAATTCAGATTGTTCGAAATGTTTCATCATTATGATGCCATGTTTTACTCGGTCTTGTGTGGCTTGAGGACAATATGCTGAGAGGAAGGCATGGTAAAATTCTCCTTCACTGTGGCAATCGTGAATGACCAATCGCACTCTTACAGCTGGTTCTTTCTCTAAGTAGCCACACATAAATTCTAATCTGTGTTCTATTGACCAGTTGGGAAGAAAACAATGAGAGACTTGATGAAGCCACGCGTGTGGATGAATGTCGTTGGCAGAATTCTTAAATGTTTTGAATTTACGTGTAGTAATGAACAGCTTATAGTCAAAATCATCATGTCGGCGAGTCGCATGTCGGTCATTGTTACGTCGTTTCGGCGGTTCCATCTCAAAATTCGGTGTACCTTGCCAATTTCTTTCATAATTTCCGAAGTGTCCTGTGTTATTATTTTGTGGCTGTTCCGTATTTCTATGTTCCTCTTCCCGTACTGGAGCGCGAATGTCCTCTGAAATACGTAATTCTTGTATTACCTGTGTCAGCTGATCTTGTACTTCCTGGATTTCTCTTTGGTGTTGCGTATTAATTTGATTCTGATTTTGTTTGAATTTCCTAATTTGTTCGCACTCTTCTGTGTCATTAAAGACTACCGGTTTTGTGACATTCAGATTATCATCTACCTTCGTAGATAAATTATTTAGCTGATCCGAAAGTTCAACTACTTTCTCTGATAATGAACTAATTTCCTCCATATGTCTTTCTGAACCAAGTTTCAGAGTATCTACTGTGTCCTTTAAGTTTCCTTGAGTTTTTGCAAGTTGCGTAACCGAATCGGTAGATGCAACTGAGTCAATTTTAGCTTGCAAGGTCTCATGATTTTCATGAACAATAGTTTGCAGTTCTTTTATGGCTGCTTCATGATTCTGTAATGCATTTTCATGCCGCGAAAAAATAGGTTGAAAATGCTCACAAATCTGTGTTTTTACGTCATTACAGACTTTTTGACATTTCGATTCAATGTTATGTAACTCAGTAGTTAAATCTTTACGTGTATGTTCATGTGTGATGTCTAACTTTTGAAGCTTTTGCTGTGTTTGTCTCTGATTTTGTTCCATTATGTCTAACTGTTGCTGTGTTTGTCTCTGATTTTGTTCCATTGTGTCTAACTTTTGAAGCTTTTGCTGTGTTTGTCTCTGATTTTGTTCCATTGTGTCTACCTTTTGAAGATTTTGTTCCATTGTGTCTAACTTTTGAAGATTTTGTTCCATTATGTCTAACTTTTGAAGCTTTTGTCCCATTTGTTGCATTAATTGTAATAACAATGCACTGGTGTCTGAAACATGTTCCTCAGTGCTATTCGGCAATGCATTTGAACCGGCAATATTCGCAGTTTGAAAAGCAGAAAATGTGTGTTGACTTATTTGAGAAAACGGTGAGGACGCAAAACCTGAATCTACAGTATTTGCAAGATTGTGTCCTGTCATTTCGGATTCCTGAAGCAATCTGTTGCCGACCGATCGATGGATAATGCTTCCCTGTTCACTAATTGTTTCACTGTCCACACCATTGTTGGCAGCCCACTCCATTTCCCTGTGCACAATTACCAAATTACTACTTTGAACATTAGTTAATTCATTACTCGTTGGCGCTAACACACTGCTTTCGTCTTCACAGTCATTTCTCAGTTTACTTTGGAGCCTAGTATTACGTTTTTCACACGCCATTATTGTCACAATATTTCACACGATAACACAGAAAAGCACAAATTTTAAGAACAAAAATAAGAGAACACATCAACGTAGCACTGAAAATATTATCTCGTTAATTGCAAGCGCAGCTGCGAAATACTTGCTGAAAATCTACATGCATGCCACAACTGTTTTACTGTACAACAATGAAAAACTACAACTAAAAAGGAAATTCTCTCTATAATTACGCGATAGCAATAAACAAAAGCTACACTAATTACACAAACTACAAGAAAAAATCAGAAGATTCCAGTGAGGTATCTTCGGCTAAGGGTCGACATATGAAACGTCCCCTTAGAACAATTTATACAGGACTGTGCTTAAACTGACACACAATATTTTTTAGCGCAACGCAATCTGACTTTGAAAAATCCCTACAAAAGAATGGCCCTGACTAACATTAACCTATACCTTTCAGAAATCACTTACCTCACCAAAAATCTTCGTTACTCGAACTACGGAAATACAGCGAGCTCCACTACTGCCAGCTAAATAAAACATTCAAACTACTAAAGCCACTAACTACTAATAGGCATAGTTAGCAAATGAAAGATTTTCATAGAGAACAAACAATGTATTTACCTCAATAGTGTTCAAAAGTCATAATGTAGATAGCAGTTCATGACATCCAGTCTTACAAATATCAAAACTCCACCATCTCTCTCCCCACATCCACCACTGCTGGCGGCTCACCTCCAACTGAGCAACGCTACGCGCTGTTCACATCCAGCTGCCCAACACTACAATGGCAGACAACAATGCAAACTAGCCACAGACTGCACACAGCACAGCCAGTGATTTTCATACAGAGCACTATGTAACGTTGCCAATAACAAAACTTACAACCATACGCTAAGACTGGTAACCGAAAAACGAATAAGTGTGCCCTCAGCAAATGAATAGTCCAAGGCGTTTGAAGTCACACTCTCTGTACAGTAAGAACTTCACCACAGCGGGCAGCGCTGTTGTTGGAGCAGTCCAAACTGCCAGCAAGTAAAGTCAGTCTCAGGACAGGTCCCAACTACCAACTACTCATGCCAGAGCTTCAACCAGAAGTGCTTACCAGACCAAAGTCCCTAATCCGAGTGCTTCCCACCTCTCCAGAAAAAAAAAATTCCGTCCTCCCACAAAGTGCACGAACGACACTGATTTCACCCTGTCTTGAGTCAATTACCTCTAAAGGCGCTAAATCTGTAGCTGTGAGGTGTAATGAAGATTCTATCTCTAAACGTTTCTCAGACACCGGAGATTTCTTATACAACCAAGGCGGCCAAGGGAAGAGGTTCACTGGCCTATTTGCACTATCAGTGAACATGAAAAGAGGTGTAATTTTATTACACGTGGCTCTGTACGCAATGCCCGGTTTAAGACTCCACTGTGTAGACACATTTTTTTAGACCGTTGACCCAGCCCAGGCTTCTGCTGGCGCCGTGGCAGGTAGCATGGCATTGTTCTACTGGAGCGCTGTCTTGACAAGGGGCTGCCCTGTCTGCCCTGTAAGGCTGTGGGCCTGTCTGGCGAGATTTACTAACGATGGGATCGCTGCCAGTTGCTTTCAACTCCCAAGAAGCCATTTCTATAAGGGAAGAAATATAAAAGTACCTCATACTTTTAGCTCCCTACCACGCTCCATAAACGTCGGCTTAGGCCGTTGACTTTGTAGAGTCTTGCTCAAGGTATGTCAGGTTCTCATGAAATCTTTAATAATTTTCTGTATGCGAAAAATAGTTGAGAGAGTAACTTTTCCTCTCTCAACACATTTGAACTCCTCACAGCGAAACAGACATGTGACAGAAGAACGTTATATGAAGAGGCATGGCTTTGCAGTTTGGCCAACTTAAGAGTAAATAGCATGTCTGACATTTCCTCTAGCATATATGTTTTATATATCAAACTCTTCAGAAAAATGTGCAGTACAAAATTAATATATTTTTGAAATAACTTTTTTTAAAAATTCTTGATACCCTACCCCAAACACTCAGGTGGGAGAGGGTGGCGCCACTATCAAGTTTTTGCCTGGTTCAGAATTATCAGAGATCCAGGACTTTAGTCATTAATGATACAACTTCGTTACTTTTAATGTATTAGAAAAATTAATCAACACCAGCAATATATAAAGACTGTAGTGGACTGATAAGGCAGCCAGTCCACAGTGAAGTAGCCGAAAGGGCACGCGTCAACTCACGCCGTCTGGCGTTAAGTCTGGAACAGGATTCGTAATGAATGTGATAAAGAAAAGAACGTAGCTACTAGAACACTTAACTTTTATATTGTCCTTTGGTATACAGCATTCTGGATGATACAAGTGAGACTCTATCTTGAGGTACATGCAACGTTACAAATGGTTAATGGCGCCGTGCTAGGTCGTAGCCATTAACTTAGCTGAAGGCTATTCTAACTGTCTCTCGGCAAATGAGAGAAAGGCTTCGTCATTGTAGTCGCTAGCAACGTCGTCGTACAACTGGGGCGAGTGCTAGTCCGTCTCTCGAGACCTGCCTCGTGGTGGCGCTCGGTCTGCGATCCTGACAGTGGCGACACGCGGGTCCGACATGTACTAATGGACCGCGGCCGATTTAAGCTACCACCTAGCAAGTGTGGTGTCTGGCGGTGACACCACAAAGACAGTATTCTGTACGTAAATAACATGTAGGTCGACACTTTCTCCTATGTTTCTTTTTAAAATATTATACACGTGTGATGTACTGTGCGTAATTGAGAATATCTAACATACATAACCACAAAACATCAATAATGGATACACTGCTATTCTACTTCTGTACTTTGAAAAATTAACACATTTTCTAAAGTCACACAGTTTTGTTTAGTGTTGTAACAAGTTGCTTTGACGTTAAAATGCAATACACTAATCATAGTACAATATGTCCCACTTAAGAGCATTAGTTATCTTGGTTTGTTTTTGCATTTAAGATGTGCATACGCATTCTACATTTCATAATGCATTCGTTTTAAAGCCTGGCTTGAAACCAACAATCTCCAGAAAATAAGAGTTCGAAATTAAGAGGTACATTGTTCTTAGTAATTCTTAAATACGTAAAAACCAAAACCGAATGTTGGACGTTATAGCCGATATATTTCTCCAAAAATGTAATAAAAATTCCTCTCTTTCTACGATAAGTCGTAATACGCGATAACGTACTATGCGATTTTTTAAAAAATATACCGTTTACATAGGATCTAGATGGGGCTTTTTTTCCCTTTATTGAATGTAGAGTCCCCTCGAAGGGGGCAGGCTGGCAGCAGCTTATTACGCTGCTCTGCAGCCTACAGACTTTTTAAAAGGTAAAGAGTAGATAAGAAACAATAAAAGCAGGTGATAAAACGGCGACTTAAGTTGTAAAACGGCGAAAAATTGGGGAAAGTTAAAACATAAAGCAAAGGGTTGGCAAAGCTAATAAAATACACAGGAAGCAGACAGGTAACATAGTAGACAGACAATTAAAAAACATGGCGACAGTCTGGTTTCTGTTCGCAAGAGATATAAAAATCACACCCAGCGACAGTATGATGTCCGTTTGCAACACATCGGACAAGACACACAACACTGAACACTCACTGTAAACACTGCACTAAAATGTCGGCACAAAGATGACACACAATAGCCAAGGGCAGATGGGGGGGTGGGGGCAAGGAGGAAGGAGAGGAAAACGAAAGGGGGGGGGAAGCAAACGAGGGAGAGGACTCATAATGGGGGAGAGGGGCAGAGCAGATGCGAGAGGGAATGGGAAAAGGCAGAGGAGGGAAATGCAAAAAGACTTGAGGGAGAGAAGGGGGGCAGAGAGAGGTGGGGAAAAAAGAGGATGGAAGGAGGGGAGAGGGAGCCCAGGAAAAGGACGGAGGAAAAGAGGTGGGGTGAGGATCATAGTTGATAGGAGGGATAAATGGAGGGAGAGAGGGCATCATCCAGGAGGGGGAGTTGATGGAAGCCACCTTGGGAAAGGGGATCAAGGGTGTAGAGATGATGGTAGGGGGGACACAACAGTGAAGACGTGGTAGGGGGCGGGGATGGGAGAGGAGAGGAGCAACCAGGGGGTGAGGGGGATCAAGGCGGCGGGAGGTGTAGAGTATGCAGATATGTTCAAGGAATAGGAGCAGATGGGGAAAGGAATGAGGTCATAGAGGATCCGCGTGGCGGACGGGAGGCATACAAGGAAGGCGAGGCAGGGTGCATGACACTCAAGGATCTGGAGAGACTTATAGAATTGGGGGGGGGGCAGATATCCAGGTGGGACAGGCATAACAGAGGATGGGACGGATTAAGGATTTGTAGATGTGGAGGATGGTAGAGGGGTGCAACCCCCATGTCCGGTCAGAGAGGAGTTTGAGGAGTCGGAGGCGGTTGTGGGCTTTGGATTGGATCGAGCGGAGATGAGGGACCCAGGTGAGGTGACGGTCAATCGTGAGGCCAAGGTAGGTGAGGGTCTAGATGGGGCTATCAGATATCGCTATTATAACCAAATCTTTATACAAGTGATGCCGCTATAAACGGTACCAAATGGTTCAAATGGCTCAGAGCACTATGGGACTTAACTGCTGTGGTCATCAGTCCCCTAGAACTTAGAACTACTTAAACCTAACTAACCTAAGGACATCACACACATCCATGCCCGAGGCAGGATTCGAACCTGCGACCGTAGCGGTCGCGCAGTTCCAGACTATAGCGCCTAGAACCTTCGGCCACTCCGACCGGCAAACGGTATCGATAACCCCTCTATGTCTGAAAAAATAAGAACAAAGTCGCATGAAATAGGGGAGAGCCGCAACTGCAAGAAGAATAAATCTGCTACCGGTACACCGTAGCAGTTATCACGAACGGTAGCGGAGTGCGTACCAGCCGCACTGGAAACGCGGCAGGGAGGAGTATTCGCCGGCGGACTGTTTAGCTGCGAAGCGTGACAGTCGACGATCAGCGAGGCGCGCTGTTAGCGGGCGCCCGGCTTGTCAGTCTGACAGGCGCGGCGTAGTTGCGCGTCCGGCCGCGGGCAGCGCTGTTGTCGCAGCTGGCCGCCGTAATCCGGGCACGGCAGCTTCGCCGGCGGCCGGCGAGCGCCGGCCCGCCAGATAAGCTGTGTTTGTCCTGTCGTGACCTTTCGCCAGGGCAGAAATGTTTGCGTCCCTTTCCCGTCGGATTAATACGACGCACTCATCGGACAGCAGGGGGCAGCGCAGTCCGGATTGTTTGGTTTGCAGTGGACGTCGCGGGGGAAATTACGTCCGGCGGCAAAACGCCGTGGCGCGTTCTAGAATACCGGTCGGGACACTGCGATATCGGAAAACACCTGTGTAAACAACGGACTGGGGTGCGCCTCCTCAGTTCCGGCGCGAGGTGCTCCAGCGTCCGGGTCAGCGCCACGGCATGCGCTGGAAGCTACAGAGGACAAGCGGTTCCAGCTAGTCCCTCCAATAATGGGAGCAAATTGGCAGCAAACCGAATCGGTCCCGACACTTACTGACACACTTCAACATTTCTTCCCCTCTGGCTGTATTTGGAATGTTTATTTAGCGGTCGCAAATTTAATTAAAAGCCGTAGACAATTTGTTTTTAGAGGGCGAAGTAGTTACATACTGATGAACGAGGAAAGAATCCGAGCTTTGACCGTGTGCCTACTACCAATCCTCTCTTCCTGTTTCGATCTTTTGATTTTTGTAATATTGTTCGTATTGTAATAGATAATGTCAAATAATTAACCAGACCCACTTGTAATCAAATCACTATTATATTATAATTTTAATCTAACAATACTTGCCTGCACTCACACTCGCCGTTGTCTTTCAAAACTGCTGTATCTGTTGCTAATGCACTGTGAAAATTATCGAAGCTTAAAGCAGACACCGTTTTAACAGTTACCATTTTTGTGTGTGTGCGTGATGATCATAGAAAGCAGAACCAGACGCCACGTTCCTCATAAATTTTGATTAATTTATCCTCCTCTGAATTATTTAATTAATATTCTTGTTTTTACCACATTTTCAATTCTTACCTACTGCTGACATAAAATAGATGTCATTTCCATACAATGTTCTTTCACTCTCTCGATCAACTCCACATAGTGTCCTTCATCCTTGAGAAATCTGTCAAGTTGCCACACATCAAAATATCGCTACCTTCTCCTGTAACCAGGCACTTCAGACCTTTCCTCAACGGAATTTCAATCGCCTTCCTCTATCAAGACATTAATTCATCCCTGAAGTGTACCCCTCCTTCCAACCATAACCTACCCTACCTACCACATCCCAAATGGATGCTTCAGCTCACCCTTTCCTCGCCCAGCTGGCATCCAACTCCTATTCCAACACCTCCATTCCACCAAGACATCCCTCATCCTTGCCCATCGAGCATCCTCCTATTTCCCACATCCCACTCAACACTCACCATTACCAAGAGCCCACATCACTGAATTCTCACTATGGTTTTGAATATACGTCACATCTCCATCTTCTTTACATAAACATCTTCATCTGTATTTTAACTTCATACATGGTTAAATTTTGATCTGTACAATTTTTAAAGTCAATGGCTGACTATATTGGCAACAAGACAGCTCCGAACCCGCCCCCATCTCTCCTACCTTTCTCCAATATGTGCCTGTATGTACGTGTGTGTGTTGGGGGGGGAGGGGGAGGGGGACATTTAATCCAGAGGACTTAAGCACTTTTATAGTTGTAAATAATGACTGTATTTGGAATAAGTGTAATTGCTGGGATAATGATCACAGTGGGAATGAAGAGGAAACATCTTTAAAAATGAACCGAACTAACTCTCGAGAAGTTCAATACGAAATGAGAATATAACATGCAAAGAAGCAAATAAATGCGAAATGTATGGTTTAGAATGTAGTGTTCGTTTATTTCCTGTTTTATCACTAAGCCCACAGTAACTTCTAACTGTATTTTGAGATTTTAATTGCACTTCGTTCTTTAAGTGAGTACTTTAGGCTGTAGTAGCAATAGGTGAATCGGGGCGCCAATGACAAATATGTATTTCGCTTTGCAAAGTACATTCGTTTAAAAACGCCATCTTGTACGATGGACAGAGAGAACCGACTACCGCAGTGGTCACCACTACTATTTGTGACGATGCTTTAAAACAAATGAGTGCTTTAAAACACATAAAATGATATTTGTAATAGGATAATATAAGGAAGGAGTCTCTTATTCCTGGTTAAAAAGTTAGTTTCGTAAAATGTAGGTATGAAGCTGGGCATCCATGATGCCCTTTTGCCTATGGCAGTTAACATTCTCTTAAAATTGTTCACAGACAGTAAGACACCTCATGCATCCCTGTAGGATTAGTATGTCTTGAAAAAAAAAAACCGGGATGTTGACTTGTAGCTTTTTTAAATGTAGGAGACAGCAATAGGCCTTGTGAACATTCAAATGACCTGTTGCTTTTATTTACAGGTTCTCGCCATGGACAGACGCATGGTAGCAATAGTTGGAAACCTACAATTTCAGGGGAAGCATACAAGCAACGAATCATGGATTTTGCTCAACTTTCGTACGGTTGCAGTGTATTTGTAGATATAACGAATGTTGCTCTAATACGAACCACTTCTCAGGCGTTTTTGAGGAACTGAGGGTCGAAGTTTTACGGGTCTGCTGAGTACTTGAAGAGAGTGCTTGCGACCGAGCACTGATGTTAGTGCGAAATAGTATGGATGGAGGTTATTAAGCGACAGCCAACCAGTCTGCTCGTACCTCGCTACACTCACCAAACTAGTGCAAGAATAATTAAAATTAGGCTGTCCATTACTCAGTTTTTTTGGACGTTTCAGTAATTAAACGGGCAGATGGGACTTTAGGTGATAAGGTGTATGGGAAAGATGCACATACCGATCGTTACCCCCATAAGGATTCGAACCATCATCCCAGACGGAAGGGTGTGTTATTAAAACATTGGTGGACAGGGGTGATAAAATCTGTGAACAAGTTTATTTGCAAGAGGAACTAAGTTATTTGCGAACAGCTTTTAAGAAAATTGGATACGCCGATAATGAGATGGATGGAGCACTCCATCAAACGAAGAAAAGTGTCCGAAATCAAGCAACAAAAACAACTCTCTTCTGGGATAGTTTTTCTTCGTTTTATACATAGTATTAAGGACAGTATTAGAAAAGCTCTGGCCAAGTTTCGAGTTGAAACAATCCTTAGGCCCATCAAGAAAGTCAGTGAATGTTTAAGACGAGAGACACCATTTTGCAACCCCGGGGGTGTACAAAATTCCTTGCAGTTATGGAAAGGTTTATACTGGAACAACGAAAAGAAGTTTTAACACCTGCCTAAACGAACACAAAACGAACTGTCGTCTAGGATACACCGACCAATCGGCAATAACTCCAGATGTTTTTAAAAACGGTGATCACGAAATAAAATTTATTGAGACAAGTTTGTTAGCTAAGACATCGCATTATTATGCACATATGTACAGAGAAGCCATAGAGATTTATGAACACCACAATAATTTTAGCAAAAAGGGAGAAGTCTTAAAGGTAGTTAAAATAAGGCGGTCGACTTTGTACCAACGATGTGACAGTCGGTTACCTGTGACTGAGGGTAATGACGTCAGTCAGAGGTAGTTTCACTGTCAGCAGCACGTGACGAATATACTCTCTGTATATACGGGACTTCACGGCCCAACAGCCAGACGTTGACGCTGCTCGCAGTTGGCAACGAAAAGTTCTAATTCATGTCACTTTACATTGTGTAAAGGGTGTAGTCCTATGCTTGAAAAGAATACTGTGATGGCAACGGGGTAGACAGCAGATGCAGTACTGAAATTAATGAAATCTCCACATAAGTAAGGGTAAGCTTACACTCTTGATATGAAATTATACTTGCTACAGTGATTATTGAACCGAGAACACTGAATGTTATGTTGAATATACAGTACTACAAAGTAAGCACCTGACACCTCCAACAGTCCTTAAGCATACATTCAGCTAGCAAGTGCCACACGCTATAGTGAGTAGAAGACATCACTAACAATGTAACGTTGGTAGGACCAAACAACAGCGCAATAATCAATATTATGCTAACATTCCATGATGGATAGAAGTGTTTCTCTTGTGAATGGTACCAGTGTGTCTTAGGAAGAGAGAGACGTAATCGTCTTAGCAACTATTAAAAAAAAAAAAAAAAAAAAAAAAACGCAGTGGAAGTGACTGTGTTGTGCTACAAGTACATCCTACCCTTGGTTCTACAGGAAGATGAAATACTGCAATAACATCACACAATCATCGAAGAAAAAAGAAAACAATAAACACCTTCCATCAGAACAGTGCAAGTGTCTTCACCATTTGGAGCTCCATCAACTGCAGGTGATCTGCTGTGGTTGGTGTTGGATTGACAATTTCATACATTTTCAGGACTGCAGGAATCAGGCATTTTTCTAGGAAATAACGATCCCCGGAACAATAGCGTAATACTTGATTAGCCGTTACGGAACAGCCAACAGCATGCTATGGCCCTTGGCTACATCTCGTGGTGGGAAGAGGCAGCACTCACCAGAAGGGCAGATGCTTTTATTGTAATAACAGCATAGCGTCCAGTACCGCCATTGCTATCGAACCTCATGTCGACCCTCATATCGTACAGGCTTTTGTTTGTTTTTGTTACTATATCTCAGTGTCGGATAGACCATCAGAGACAGAGCACCTCGTGTTCCTGCTGCTAATAAGGCGAGTACACCGTTCGTTTGTTATATAATTTTGCGAGCTTCCAAGAGGAGCGACTTATTTACAGTTACTTGTGTAGTTAGTAGATTATTTTTGTAATTCCTTGCATGTTCGAGTGCTTACTAGGCACAAGCTTTTGTTTTAATAACTGTGTAGCGTACAGTACCGCCGTAGTTATCGACCCTCTTATCATACAGGCTTTTGTTTGTTTTGGTTAGTGTAGCTCAGTGTCATTTAGACCGTTAGTGAGAGAGCACTTTGAATTCCTGCTGCTAATAAGCTGAGTACACCCTTTATTTGTTACATATTTTTACGAGCTCCAAACAGGAGCGACTGCAGTAATGGACAGGAACTGTGATTGCTGTGTTCAGATGCGAGCTGAGTTGGCGACCCTTACCTCACAGCTCCAGGTTGCATTGGCTTCTGTCACACAGCTTGAGACTGCTTCCAAGGGGCATCACTGTGGGAGGTCAGACACAGGGATGTGAGGGACATCGAGCACGTCCCATGTGTCCCCCTATTGGTCCACTGCTGTAGCCACTGTGGGTACTGCCTGCACTGAGGTTGACTGCTCACCCATGGTACAGTGGGAGATCATTCCAAAGTCTGGCAGGCAGCGAAAAACTTCCTGAGGGGCCGATTGTAGGGCCTCCCCAGTTCGTTGACGAACAGGTTTCGTGCGTAATCTGTGGCTGACAATGTCTCTGAGCCGGTTGCAGTCGTTCACCCTGTTCCAGATGAAACTTCTCGGTCCGCGAGATCTGAGCATTCACAGAGGGTGGGTTTGCTGATAGTTGGGAGCACCAATGTTAGGCGCATAGTGAGGCCCTTAGGAACACGGTTGCCAAGGTGGGGAAGGAAGCCAGTGTGCATTCCATATGCATACCAGGGGGAGTCATTCTGGACGTGGAAAGGGTGCTTCCGGATGCATTGAACAGTATAGGGTGCAGCTAACTGCTGGTGGTTGCTAATGTTGGTACCAATGACATGCGTCGCTTTGAATTGGAGGGGATTCTCTCTGGTTTTGGGCGGCTAGCGGAAATGGTAAGGACTGCCAGTAGTGCTTACGAGATTAAGGCAGAGCTCACCATCAGCAGTATAGTCGACAGAACCGACTGTGGTCCTTTGGTGCAGAGCCGAGTGGAGGGTCTGAATCAGAGGATCAGGCGGTTCTGTGACCGTGTAGGCTGCAGATTCCTTGACTTGCGCCATCGGGTGGTGGGTTTCCGGGTTCCGCTTGATAGGTCAGGAGTCCACTACACATAGGAAGCGGCTGCACGGGTAGCGGGGGCAGTGTGGGAGGGTCTGTGCGTTTTTTTAGGTTAGAAGGTCTCAGGAAACCACAGAAAGGGCGTCCGTCTAAAAGGGGACAGGAAAAACACAGTAAGGTAGTTGTAGAAACGATCGGTATTGACGTCGTAAATTGTCGTTGCTGTGTTGGGAAAGAACCAGAGCTCCAAGCTCTAATAGAAAGCACTGCAGCTCAAATAGTTATAGGTACAGAAAGCTGACTAAAGCCGGAAATAAGTTCAGCCGAAATTTTTTCAAACGATCTAACAGTGTTCAGAAAGACTACATTAAATACAGTTGGTGGTGGAGTACGTATTGCTGTCAGAAGTAGTGAAATTGGATGGTTCCTGTGAAATAGTATGGGTAGAGGTTATACTTGACAATCGGACTAAACTATTAATTGGATCGTTTTACCGATCCCCGACTCAGAAGATGTAGTTGCTGAACAGTTCAAAGAAAACCTGAGTCTCATTTCAAATAGGTACCCCACTCATGCAGCCATAGTTGGTGGTGACTTCAATCTGCCATCGATATGCTGGAAGAATTGTACGTTTAAAGCCGGCGGCAGGCATAAAACGTCATCCGAAATTGTACTGAATGTTTTCTGAGAAAATTGCTGTTAACAATTAGTTTATGAGCCCACTCGAAGCGTAAATGTTTGCGAAAGCCTACTTGATCTGCTAGCAAAAAATAATTCTGGACAACTGGTGATTCCCGAAACGCATACAGGGATTAGCGACCACAAGGCAGTTGCTGCTAGGCTGAATAATGTAACACCTAAAACCATCAAAAAGGAACCCAAAGTATATATATTTAGAAAATCTGATAGAAATGCCCTTAACGCCGTTTTAAGAGACAGTCTTCACTTCTTCCGATCTGATCGTGTAAGCGCAGAAAAGTTGTTGAATGATTTCAAGGAGATAGTATCGACAGCAGTTGAGAGATATATACCATATAAATTAATAACTGATGGTACTGATCCCCCATGGTACACGAAACGGGTCAGATAGCTGTTGCAGAATCAGCGAAAACAGCAAGCAAAATTTAAAAGAACGCAAAATTTCAATGCGAGATGCTTTTAATAATTTTCATAACGAAACCCCGTATCGAAATCCGACAGAAAATCCAAAATGATTCTGGTCCATTATAAAGCACACTTGTGGCTAGACGCAATCAATACCTTCACTGCGACATAACAACGGTGAAGTCACTGATGACAGTGCCACTAAAGCAGCTCTATTAAACACGGTTTTCCGAAACTCCTTCACTAAAGAAGACGAACTAAATATTCCTGAATTCGAATCAAGAACAACTGCCACGATGAGAAATATAGAAGTAGATATCCTCGGTGTAGGAAAGCAGCTTAAATCACTTAATAAAGGCAAGGCTTCCGGTCCAGATTGTATACCAGACAGGTTCCTCTCAGAGTATGCTGATACAATAGCTCCATATTTAGCAATTATATACAACCACTCGCTCACAGATAAATCCGTACTTAAAGTCTGGAAAATTGCTCAAGTCACACCAATACCCAAAAAGGGAAGTAGGAGTAATCAGTTGAATTACAGGTCCATATAACTAACGTCGATCTGCAGTAGGGTTTTGGAACATATACTGTATTCGAACATTATGACGTACCTTGAAGAAAACGATTTATTGACACATGGTCAGCATGGATTCAGAAAATATTGTTCTTGCGGAACACAACTAGCTCTTTATACTCATGAAGTAATGAGTGCTATCGACAGAGGATGTCAAATTGATTCCATATTTTTAGATTTCCAGAAGGCTTTCGCCACCGTTCCTCACAAGCGCATTCTAACCAAACTGCGTGCCCATGGAATATCGCCTCAGCGATTGGATACGTGATTTCCTGTCAGAAAGGTCACAGTTCGTGGTAATAGACGGAAAGTCATCGAGTAAACCAGAAGTAATTTCCGGGGTTCCCCAAGGAAATGTTAAAGGCCCTCTATTGTTCCTGCTCTATAATAACCATATAGTAGACAATCTTAGTAGTTGTCTTAGATTGTTTGCAGATGATGTTGTCATTTACCATCTGGTAAAGTCATCAGATGACCAAAAAGAATTGCAAAGCGATTTATATAAGATATGTGTATGGTGCGAAAAGTGGCAATTGACCCTGAATAAACAAAAGTGTGAAGTTATTCTCATGAGTACTAACGGAAATCCACTAAATTTCGATTATGCGATAAGTCACACAAATCTGAAGACTGTAGATTCAAATAAACACTTAGGGATTACAATTACAAGTAACCCAAATTGGAACGACGACATAGATAATGTTGTGGGTAGAGCAAACCAAAGACTGCGACTCATTGGCAGAACACTTATAAGGGGTAGCAGGTCTACTAAAGAGACTGCTTACACCATGCTTGTCCGCCCTATTCTGGAGTATTGCTGTGCGGTGTGGGATCCGCATCAGGTGGGACTGACGGATGACATCGAAAAAGTACAAAGAAGGGTGGCTCGTTTTGCATTATAGCGAAATAGGGGAGAGTGTGCCACAGACATGATACGTGAATTGGAGTGGCAAGCATTAAAACAAAGGTGTTTATCGTTGCGACGGGATCTTCTCATGAAATTTCAGTCACCAGATTGGGAAAAAGTTCTGTTGGCACCCACCTACATAGGGAGAAATGATCATCACGATAAGATAGCAGAAATCATGGCTCGCACAGAAAAATTTAAGTGGTCGTTTTTTTTCGCGCACCATTCGAGAGTGGAACGGTAGAGAGACAGCTTGATTGTGGTTCATTGAACACTCTGACAGTCACTTTATAGTGAATAGCAGAGTAATTACGTAGATGAAGATGTAGATGTAGATGCTGTGACCAGACGAGCGGAGAGACTGGCGTGCGTTGAAGCCACTGCGGCCGTCAGTTATACAATATGCTGGCGCTGACCACCCCTCTGCCGCCTTCTGCTGCCTGCAGCCTCTCGTACCCCGAGCGCTCAAAATTAGTGTCTGTGAAAGTCACGTGAGTAAATTGTCATGCGTATGGTTATTACAAACCCTCAGACACAGAAGTATCAGTACAGAACAGCGGCTTTCACGCCATCTATTCACATGTCCGGAAAAAATATAGTTATTTTCACACCCGACAGCAAGCTACAATTTGTATCCCTCCATCCTCGTTATATCTGAACACCCAACTGAGTGAAGCTGCCAACTCTGTCTACAATGCTGTTGCTCATAGTTGGTTGGTTGGTTGATTTGGGGGAGGGAACCAAACAGCGAGGTCATCGGTCCCATCAGGTTAGGGAAGGATGGGGAAGGAAGTCTGCTGTGCCCTTTAAAGGGAATTATCCCGTTATTTGGCTGAAGCGATTTAGCGAGATCACAAAAAACCTAAATGTTTGAACCATCGTCCTCCCGAAAGCGAGTCCAGTGTGGTAATCACCGCGCCACCTCCCTCGGTGTTCTAGATGGTGGACGAGCAATCTGTCGAGTTTGGAGATCTATGACAGTCATTTTTCTCTTATTTTTCGTCAATTTTACGAATTTACCCCCAGTTTCGCAATGTTGCCAGGTTTTGACATAATTTAGCGTTCAAGAACATTTGCTCTCTATGACTTCCCACGTCAAGAAAACGTCTCATCGCGTCGATCTCGTGATGCTACCAGCCAATGACAATTCAGCATTGATCTCAATTGGGGCTGTATCATTGCTAAACCACCACCTCCAGTAGTTTGCGAGTGCTATACACATCTGCACATATCGTGTACCCTGTTATACTACGTGCATCATACTAGACAAATACTGTTTTGCAGTTTGGGAAATAGCTAGCATCAGAGAGAAGGTGCAAGAACTAAGTTCCTTAGCCGAAATATTTTATTAAGATTGGCCATCTCTCTCCATGTTGATGGGAGTCATAAAGTATTCTCGCATTCGTAGGATAACGTCGGAGACTGAAAGATGTCACCAACACTTTAGATGATCACAGCCCGAACAACAGGGTTCACAGTATGTCCAAATGTATATAGCACTCGCAAAGTAATGGAGGGGTACTCTAGCAAGATACAGAATTTGAGATCCATGGCATTGGATGATAGAATCACGAGATCGACACAATTAGACGGTTTGTTGAGGAGAGAAGTCGTCGAAAGCATTGGTCTTGAAGTAGGGTAATTGTGTAAAATGTATTGAAATTATGAAAAAGCCTGGTAAAATTGCGAAACTGATGGGAAATACGTAAAATTGAGGAAAAATACGACAAAAATGAGTATTATAGAGCTTCGACCTCAGTAGTTTGCTCACCCGCCATCGACAACAGTATCGTAGACCAAGTTCGTAGATTTACTCAGTTGGATGTTAAGAAGTGTCGAGAAGGGAAGGATGAGAATTGTAGCTTGCTGTCAGATGTAAAAACGACCGTGTTTTTGCTCCCGCAAGATATGAATAGATAGCGTGGAGGCTGCTGCTCAGTATTGATGTTTATGTGTCTGAAATGTATGTAAAACCCACAGGCATGACGGTTTATTTTCATCACTTCCACTGAAATTAAATGTGAACGCTCAGGCTGCGAGAGGCAGCTGGAAGCGAACGGCGACAGTGAGGTGGTCGACTCCAGCGTGTTGAATAGCTGCCGCCTGCGTGGTTTCAACACCCGCCGGCCACTGCGCCATCCAGGTCTCGGCATCTGGGTCTCTGGCGAGCGCTGCCTCCTCCCACAACGAGACGTAGCCAAGGGCCGTAACGTGCTGTCGGGTGTTGCGTGACGACCAGTCAAGTATTTCGCTATTGTTCCGTGGGTCGGTATTTCCTAGAAAAATGATTTCTGCAGACCTGAAACAGTAGATCATTGTCAACCCGACAACGATCAAAGCAGAGCACCTGCAGTGGATGGAGCTCTTCGTGTAACATCAGCGACAGGGTAGAACAGGCCAGTATCCCCGTCTATGGAGGGGAGAAAAGGGAGGAAGAAGGGGAGGTAGGAAGGTAGGTAAGACTGGTTCCGAGCTGATCAGTCTCTTTACACGCATCGTGGTGAAGAAACATGCACTGTTGTGGTAGTAGGTTCTTTTTTCGGTAGTTATGTGATTTTTTTACAGTGTTTCGTCTTCCTGTAGACCCAAGGTTATGAAGCACCTGTGCACTTGTGGCATGGCATAGTCGTCGCTGTTGTGTTTTTATCTAATAGTTGCTCCCTTGCAAGAGGATCACATCTTTCTCCTAATACACACTGGTACCACTTACAAGAAATTCAAATCCATCTCTCCCAGAATATTCTCTCAATATTGAATATTGTGTTGCTGTTTGGTCCTACCAGCATTGACTTATTACTGAAGTCTCCTTGCACCAAAATGGTAAGTAGGATGTTTAGGTTTTTATGTTGGTAACGCCACGTAGCGCTCTGTATGAAAATCATTGACTGTGCTGTGTGCAGTCTGTGGCTGGTTGGACTTATTGTTGGAATATGTAGTAGTGTAGTGTTGGGTAGTTGGATGGGAACAGCGCGTAGCGTTGCGCAGTTGGAGGTGAGCCGCCAGCAGTGGTGGATATGGAGAGAGAGATGCCAGAATTTTGAGAGGTTACCATAAGCGGACGATCTGGACGTGTGTCCACCAGGAAAAGGAAATTTGTGAAGATGGATGTCATGACTTTTGAACATTATTAAGGTAGATAAATTTTTGTTCTCTGTCAAAATCTTTCATTTGCTAATTATGCCTACCAGTAGTTAGAATCTTTTTATTTAGCTGGCAGTATTGGCGCTCGCTGTATTGCGGTAGTTCGAGTAACGAAGGTTTTAGAGAGGTAAGTGATTCATGAAAGGTATAGGTTATTGTTAGTTAGGGCCATTCTTTTGTGGGGATCATTGAAAGTCAGACTGCGTTGCGCTAAGAATATTGTGTGTCAGTTTAGTGATGATCAGAATAAGTAAAGAGAGAACTGTCTGCGTACGTTCAGTTTTTCTCAGCTGTTTGAAAATCAAATAACGTAGACGTTTACTAGCACAGTAATTATAATTTTCCAAAGGGGACGTTTCAAAGTTTGTGGGACCTGCTAGCTGAATGCAATTTTAAGGGCTGCTAGATGGCGTTAGGTACTACTTTTGTAGTATATTCAACGCAAGATTCAATGTTCTCGGCTCAGTAATCAGTGTAGCAAGCGTAAGTTCATGCCACGAGTGGTGAGTGTACACTTATTTAGCAAGAGATTTCACTGATTTTAGTACTGTATCAGCTATTTTCACAGTCACAGTATTCGTTTTAAAAGTGTAGGACTACACCCTTTACGTGATGTGAGATGAGGTCTGTTGATACAATATTCATTACAGCAAGTGTACGACTCACACCTGGGGAATACATGATCGTAATACGTCATGCAACAAATGAGTGTTATCGTTTATTCAGTCACTTTAGTAAATAAATGAGTTGACATTACCGCAGTTGAGCTGCTCAGAACGGCAACAGAAGGCAGACACGCAGTGTGTTAGTCCACAGTGTGCAAGTGAACTGTGTAAAATCTATCCACCATTTATTCCTCCACCGTCTGTATGGCATAATCTCTTCCTTCCACAGTATATGACAACTCACATACACACACACACACACACACACACAGACACACACACACACACACAAACTGCTGTTACTGGGTATATAGAGCGTCTGAAACCCCTACCAGACAGCCCTCGGACAGAATAAATGTGGGCGATGATGGGTTATAACGACATGCACGAGTCAAGGATAGTGAGTGCAGTCACTGCTCTCTGTCTGTTGAGGGCAGAGCGGGTGGATCGGTGCACTGTGAGACAACCAGTGTAAAGATGTGTGTGTACTTCATTTATGTGGAACGTATTACTTCAATGTTTGTCTTACATGAGATTGATTCTTTTACTTAGCTGATGACCACTTTCAGACAGTGTCGGCATCTGCAGTATGTCTGAAAGCACTCCACTGCTGACTATTCAGTTCTTCATCTATGACGAATAGTCAAGTATTTCGTTATTGTTCCATGGGGGTCGGTCTTTCCGAGAAAGACGTTTAATGGCTTGGAGGAAGCATCTTGTACTTGAGTCTTCTATGCGTCTGTGACTGATTTCTGCAGACCAGATACAATATATCACTGCCGGTAGTTGGATCTCTTTGCGTATCATTGTGTAGCATCTGTGACACGCCAGAACAGGCCTAGAAAACAGGGGAAGGAAAGGCAGGGAGAAGGAGAGGTATGAGGGAAGGTGAGACTGATTCTAAGCTGGTTAATTTGTATCCGCACATAGAGGCGAACGCAAATGCAGCTGCTGCCACTCTCTTCTGGCAAGATCTTTTTGGCTCGGATTTTGCAGTAGTTGTGTTATTACAATCAATTTTCTCAATTCCCTGTGTGTGTGTGTGTATTGCATTATGACCTATTGTTTATGAGTGGTGGGTTTTGTTTCATGACAACTTTGATATGTAATGAGAGCAGTGAAGCATTTTTCGCCAGTTGTGCTAGCATGTATTGGCCTTCCTACACTTCAGTGTCGTCCTGACATTTCTTACCATATATGTATTTATCTGTGTGTGTATCACTTCCTCAGCAGCTACTTCACTTGTAGATCGTTCGGAGGCTACTCGTCCTACCCTTCAGTAATAGTTTGCTGTTCTACCACCTCTTACCTTGTATCTGTGTGAAAGTTCCTTAGCAGTTATACACTTGTAGGTCGCCAGCAGGTAATTCTTCTGGCAGCAGCTGTAAGAGAGTTCCCCACCAATTTCGAGTGGGGTCTAGAGCACACAGCGGGGTGAAATGAAAATTAAATGAGCGTGTGGCGTTGTTGGCTGGGAGGTCCCTTCTGGGGAAGTTCGGCCGCCGAGTGCAAGTCTTATTTCAGTCGACGCCACATTAGGCAACTCGCGTGTCGGTGATGAGGATGAAATGATGATGAGGACAACACAACACGCAATCCACGAGCGGAGAAACGGTTGGGAATCGAACCCGGGCCCACTGCATGGTAGGCAAGCACGTAACCACTCAGTTAAGCAGGCAGACAGCAAGGAGCATTTGGACAGGGGAGCTTAATCCATTTCAAGCGTCCTCAGTCGAGCCCCATACTCCAATGTAAGCACTTCTCGTTTATTCACTTTGAGGTAATGAACAGGACGAAGTTGCCTCCTGCATTGTGGATTGACGAGCTATTTGAGAAAACACCAACAGCTCCAACAGAGGCAGTAGTTTCTACGAGTTGTGAAGTGCTTCCTCAGTCCATCCTGATACATTACCATTATTAGCTGAAAAGTGTTCTCCCTGTGCTTATCGATTATCACCTCCTTACATTCCTTGTGTAGGATGCTACGGACGCGGTCCTCAGCTGTAGGCTTACAGGTACTTATCAAACTCCTCTCTGTTCGACACCAACATCTGGCCAATTGAACAAATTTTCCGCCAAAATACAGACAGTACGTTCCCCTCGAGCCATTTTTCCACGAATTCTTAAGTGGGAGGGGGGGGGGGGTAGTGGCAGAAAGTGGAGGCAAGTGGAGTGGAGGTAGTTGTAGGACAGTTTCGAGCACCATTTGATGACGATATTGTGGACTAGAGCAGTCGGTATTCAAACTTCGAGCAGAACATAGACACGTACGATCGGAAGAAGAGGGGAAGGGGGGAGCAGAAAGTTGTGGTGGAGGGGGCGGAGAGTGGAAGCAGCTGTAGGACGATCCAGCAGCAGTATAAGACGCTCCAAAGTAAATAAAGAAGATAATTAAAGACGGTACCATACATCTTTTTCTTCTCCAGCAGCTCAGCACAGAATCTTTCCCGCCAATACACAAGTGGAGCTGGAGAGGGGAAGGGGGAAGTAGGGAAGGGGAGGAGGGAAACTAGGGCTGGGAGGGGTAGGGGGGCAAGGGGGAAGTCTGGAGTTGGTGATGTTAAAAATGTGGCACTGCCACATCTACACCCCAGGTAGAGGAGGTGTAGATCTTGAATAAATTTGGCAACAGTGCAGATTGGCGTCACTTCAGCTTTATTTCTCTAATCTCACTCCTCTTTATCTTTCACCAGACAGATGTTCCGCTCCAATGAATCGTGTTTCTTCGGAAAGGAGGAGTGGTGACAACGACAAATGGTGTGGTACGTTCGTGGCGATGAATGATCATTTCATCAAACAAATGAACATTTATTTATCGATACATTCACGCGCATATGAAAGATAAATAGTGTCAGGATAAGTCTGCTTTCAGCATTATACACTTTATTTATGATACACATATTAATGTATCGATGGATAAATGTTTATTTTAACATGATTCGTTGTTACACTTCGATAATACATCGTTATCTATGTACCACACTAAACATGGCTTGAACCATGTGGGAACACTTTCAGTGAGGATTCTTATATCTATGGAGGAATGGGAGCCCATTCTTACTCAAGAGTCCGGGGCAGGCCAGTCCATATCAGGAAATTATTGTTTAAAAAAAAGGCATCAGTCTTTTGACATGTTAGATGCACCATGGCGCAAATTGCTATTCTGCACCAACCTCTTCGCCTCAGAGTAATACCTACACCCTACGTCCTCAACTATTTCCTGGATATATTCCAATCTCTGTATATCCCTATAGTTTTTACCCTCTACAGCTCCCTCTAGTTCCTTGGAGGTTGTTCCCTGATATCTTCTCACACGTCCTGTTCCTTTCTCTTGTCAGTGTTCCCCATATATTTCTTTACCTTATCGTTCCTTACGTTATCGCCGGCCGAAGTGGCCGCGCGGTTATAGGCGCTACAGTCTGGAACCGCGAGACCGCTACGATCGCAGGTTCGAATCCTGCCTCGGGCATGGATGTGTGTGATGTTCTTAGGTTAGTTAGGTTTAAGTAGTTCTAAGTTCTAGGGGACTGATGACCTTAGAAGTTAAGTCCCATAGTGCTCAGAGCAATTTGAACCCAACCTTACGTTACAGTCCACCTAATTTTCAACATCCTTCTGTAGCGGTACATCTCAACTCTTTCGATTCTCCTCTGTTACAGTTTTCACACTGTCCGTGATTTACTGTCATACAATGCTGTGCTCCAAACGTACTTTCTCAGAAATTTCTTCCTCAAATTAAAGCCTATGTTTGATACGAGGACATTGCTGTTGACTAGCAGTTCCCTCTTTGCTTGTGCTAGTTTGCTTTGTAAGTCGTCCTCGCTTCGTCAGTTGTTGATTGTTTTGCTTCCAAGATAGTAGAATTCTTTAATAGTCGTCTACAGTCAGCATCTTGATATTAAACTTCTCGCTATTCTCATTTCTTCTGCTTCTCATTATTTTGGTCTTTCTTTGGTTTACTCTAAAACCATATTCTTTACTCATTAGACTGTTCATTCCGTTCAACAGAAACTTTAAATCTTCTTCACTTTCACTTGGGTAGTAGTGTCATCAGCTAATCTTATGATTGATACCGTTTCATCCTGAATTTTAATCCCACTCTTGAATTTTTATTTTATTCATAGATTATTCGATATATAATTTAAATAGTAAGTGCTGAAGACTGCATCCCTGTCTTACACTCTTCATCGGAGTACTTCATTCTTGCTCTTCCTCTCTTACTGTTCCCTCTTGGTTATTGTATATATTTTGTATTACCCGTCTGTCTCTTTAGCTTACCACCATTTTTCGTCGAATTTCTAACATCTTTACATTTTGCTTTGTCTGACGCTTTTTCGTGGTGGACATATTCTATGAATGTTTCATAATCAACCGCAACGCCAGCATCATCCTCCCTGGTGCTTTATCTTTCCTGAAGCTAAACTTATCTTCATCTAACAGATCTTTAGTTTTTTTTCCATTCTTCGATATATATTATGCTTGTCAGCAACTTGCGTACATGAGCTATTAAGCTAATTGTGCGATAGTTCTCGCACTAATATTCCCTTTCTATCTTCGGAATTCTGTGAATGATGCTTTTCCGAAAGTCTGATAAGACCTCACCTGTCTCGCAGATTGTACACACCAGCTTGAATAGTCATTTGTTTGCCAATTCCACCAATGGTTTTAGAAACTCCGATGGAATTTTATCTGTCCTTTTTGCCTTATTTGATCTGAAGTCTTCCAGAGTTATTTCAGATTCCGACTCTAATACAGGATCTCCTATCTCTTCCATATCGACAATCCTCCCCCTGATAGAGGGCTTTCTATGTATACAGTATTTGCTTGGCGTTAATAATGGAATTTAAATTGCAGTCTTAATAATACCGCTCCTGCTTTTAATTTCACCAAAGGCTGTTTTAGATTTCTCTATATGCTGAGTCAATTTCTCGGACGATTTCTTCACATTTTTCCTGCAGCTGTTTCACCTTGGCTGCCCTGCACTTTCAGTTTATTTCATTCCTAAGTGATCTATATTGCTGTATTCTTGTCTTTCCCTGAGTATTTTTGTAGTTCCTTCTTTCGTTTATCAAATGAATTGTTTCTTACAACGCATCTTCGGAGCTACTTTACTTGTACCTGTGTTTGTGTGTCCAACATTTGTGATTGCGCTTTTTAGAGATCTCCAGTGCTCTTCAAATGAACAGCCTTCCCTGGTTTTCTTTTTCGCAGCATCCACATCCTTAGCGAACTAAAAACGCGTATCAAGAAATTTATTGGCGAAAAAACAATTGCCACACAGATGCTGGTTTATGACAGGTACAGGTACAAACAGTCGTCGCTTCCGAACTGTTCCTCTACTTCACGCGGTAGACTACGCTGTGAAATGTGTTCAGATCCTTCCACATTAGCGTTTTCTTAAGCGCTGTAGCGGACTGCAGCCTGAAAACGAAAATCACCCCATACCGTAGCACCACCAACCCCTTGCATAACACGTGATTGCAGGTAACGTTCTCGGGCATTCACCAAACCCAAACACTTTCATAACATTGCCACATTGCATAGAGTAATCCATAATTCCAAATAACTCGGTTTAATCATCCACCTTGTTCTTTACACAACCTCAAGCTTGGCTTTAGATTGACTACAGAAATTTGTGGCTTATGAGGAGCTGCAGGACTGTTGCACTCCATTGTTTTCAACCCCTTAAGCACAGTCATTGTGCCAGATGAACTGACGTTAGCAGTTTGGAACTCACGAGTGATTCCTTCTGCTGATTTCTTGCAATTTTTTACAACAGTTCTCCGCAATGCTGTACTTTCTCTGTGCTTCGGTACATTATGTTTGCCTGGTGTAGATATAGCTACGGTTGTTCCTTCACGTTTCCACTTCACAGTCACATCACCAACAGTCTACTTGGGCAGCTTTAGAAAGTTTGAAATGTCCCTGATGGAACTGTTACACAGGTGTCATTCAATGACTAATCCACATTTGAAGTCACTGAGCTCTCCTGATCGATCCCTTCAGCTGTTATTGTTTCTCATCTGACAGCGCAATACACGCTGACTGCTCTT
Organism: Schistocerca nitens; assembly: GCF_023898315.1. Lineage (NCBI taxonomy): Eukaryota > Metazoa > Arthropoda > Insecta > Orthoptera > Acrididae > Schistocerca > Schistocerca nitens. The sequence continues at coordinate 278,777,793 of NC_064614.1, read as the reverse complement.
ACATTTGTAGTTGGTCCTGCAGTGACATCTAGTGGTAGTTTCCGCATTACGTAGTGATGTGCGGATACTTTTTATCACTAATTGTATACGGAAAGATAAACGGACATTTCATCGTGATTCCTTGTTATACTTCGGCAACACATCGTCATGAATGTAACACAACAATGACCGTTGCCATTATTTTTCCTTGCCAAAGAAACGTAATTCTTTGCAGCGATACAAGTATTTGGTACGAGATTAGAAATGGGCGCAGTGTGAGAAGATTCCTAGTCTTCATCTTAGCCAGTTGCGTTAACGCATTTATCGGTGGTTAGAACTCAAAGTATTCACCAATCTTGTAAAACTCTGAACCTCGATTTCTTGAAAACGCTTGAGAAGCGCATAATACTCGAGAAGCATTTTTTACATGTAAGTATGTAGTGGAATCGTGCTAAAGGCAGGCAGAGTTGGTGACAACTGTGTGTGTGTGTGTGTGTGTGTGTGTGTGTGTGTGTGTGCCTGCCAAGTCAGAGTTGTTCGACACTCAGGGAATAACCGTGGGAGAATCTTGGATCGAGATATTAGCTAATGCCCCTGTGGTAGTGGTTTTCGTTGCCCTCCGCCAATCTATTATGTAGCATCTGTGTGTATGCGTCGTTTAAATGACTGCGATGATTGATTGTACAGTTTGGCGTGATTCTGTATTGCTGTGGATGAGGGGAAGGGAGAGAATGAATTCCTTTCACGGCAGGAAGCGTACTCGTCCAGCACCAAGGGGATCGTCGAGTTTAACGCCCCCATCCGACGGAAGGATTACCATCAACAGCATCACATGCCCTAAGTTCATCAGGCACTTCAGGAAGACTTGGAATTTAACCCAGGACTTTGGCTCAAAGACTAATGATCAGGTACCTAACTCCACCTCTTCTTCTCCCCTTTTCGACCGAATATTGGTAGTGAAAATTTCATCCACCATCAGGATTTGAACTGTCGTACCTTCGAGTCGTGCGTTATCGCACAAGCGTGCATTGGCGACCTGTATCGCTAAGGATTGTGTCTCTTGTCAGACTAGAGTAAAAAGGAAGAAAGAATATTGGGTTTTACCGTCCAGTCGACGGGAAGATCATTAGAGACGAGACTAGTATAAAGGCAGGCAGCTTGATTGGGTGCAGTTGCGGTATTATGCGATGAAGTGCTTCGGAATGTACCCTGGTATGTTATCGAAGCTCAACATCTCAGTTTACGGTGACGTAGTTCATTTTTGATGTCTTACGAAAGAGGAGCGTCCCCAACACACCAGCTCGCTGTGCTGATGAAGGTTTTCATGGAGTGTCACAGTAATAAGTGAGACGTGCACGGCTCGTGTTCATCCAGTTAATTGTCTGTCATCTTCGATTACGGTAGCGCCACCTCGTTTTCTTATTCCTTTTAGTGGTTGTCACATCCACGTGATAAATTTTTGGCTACAGTGCGACGAGAGGAAATTATGCCTCTAAGATTTATAAACATTATCTATTCGACATATGAAAAAATAGTGAATTAATTATTTATATAATATTCTATGATATAATTGGACATATCGATGTGTATCATACAAAGACAATGATAATTGTAAAGTGCTTTTATGATCTGCGTTTGTCTTCCTTTGTTTTTACTTTTTGTTGGATGGCTTTTGTAGGTTCAGCACGCAAGACACATATCAAACTGAGGTCTGTTAAGAAATTGTAATTATTTGTTAATTATTACTTGAAAATAGAGTTCATTATTATTATGAATATGAGTGAATAATTATTTGTAACTTTAATTCCTCTCTCAGTAAGCATTATCTGTGTTAATTATTTCTTTCCGCTGCAACGAGCGCAGCCATTGATGATAGCGATTTGTATCGCGTTTTTGTCTGTGTTTTCCTTAGAACCAAATCAAATGTTTGCTTGATGAGGTCTAAATAGTGCACAATTTGAAAGTATAGTTTATAGAATTTAATAATCATTTCAAATACTTACTTATTTGGTCTAACAATAGAAAGTCTCTATCAATTGTCTGCCGCCATCTTGACAATTATCTCAGCGGCAAATTCAAATTACGAAACTCTGCAGACATAAATGCCGAACGTAATACAAATGTGTAAAAATAAATGTGCACCGGTGGTCCCGAACTCATTTTAATGAAAATAATTCGAACCAGATTGGTTCTTAAAAAACAGTGCTCATAGCACGAACGTTATAACAAACTTTTCTAGCTGGTGTATGGAGCCGAAATTAATTACTCACGAGTTGCGAAGAATATTGTTTCAGGTAACATACGTCAGTGTTGTGCGCGGCTGATATTCAGTGGTTTTAATGATCATTTTTCTGAAGATAACTGCTTCCATCTTAATCAATAGTTGTATAGAATCTGTTGTATGAACTGTGATTTAGTGACACTTACACAACTTACAGGCAACACTTTAACACGACGTTAACTTGGAGTTCTTTAGCAACTAGATTAAATCTTAAACCGGGAGAAAAATTATTTAGTAATTGCTCAATGTAATAAAATTAGATTATCATTTCCATTTAAAAATTAGTTAAATACCAAACCACTGAATAACCCAGCGAACGCCACATGTCACTAACTTCCTGCCTTACTTGCTCGTGAGTGGCAGCAGCAGCGCTTATCGATAAGCGCGCTCTCGTACCATATCTGGAGCGACCGATAGTATTTCTGGGTCGTCATGTGTCGGGTAGTCAGTGAGTGGGAGACGCACCAGCAGTGCAATCCCGACGGAGCAACAGTCGCAGACGGACCAGCAGTCCAGTCGATCGGTTGGCGTAGAGCAGCAAGCAGGACCCCGTCGCGCGGGGTCAGGCTGGAGCCGCTGCGGGCATGCTCGCGCGGCTGGAGTGTGAGGTGCTGCTTGCGAGTGCTACGATGTTCGTCGCCCAACGATCTTAGATGTGAAAGTTGAATACTCACTTAACTTACTATCGAACCTCAACTGTTTAGATTTCTTCGTTTGATCCTGGTTGTCGCTCTTGGGACATTCCCGCGAGCAGCAACGTGTGTGTATATGAGTCGGCTAAGATTCCAGCCATCTTTGTGTGAAATTTAACTTAATTTATTCCCTGTTATGGAGGTTCACCAGCGGTATCTTCTGCCGTGTGGCCGTTGACGTTCCAGTTACCTGCCCTGGTCGTTGACGTAATTTTAGGCAGTGTATTTTCCTTGTCGTGTTGTTGCTGTCCAGCGCGATGAGTAGTTCGACAGCAGAGGTGTTGTTGGTCGTTGTGGGCGCCAATATTCTGTGTGTCGTGTATTGAAATGTTATGGTCGTTTTGCTGGTTGCGTGGAGCGGAACTGATTTTGTTGATTGGTCGGTCGGCTGTCTGTCGCTTGGGTTGCCTTCAGAATAAGAAGTCGTTGGACAGGCAGCCTGTCTCACCTAAACGGGCGTTAGTGTTACAATCCCAGGCCGACCCTTGGAAAGTTCTGAGCGCCGTTCGTTGTGTGTTATGTAGTAATTTCCCTGTTTGGGTTTTAGTTTTTTGGTTGATGTGTGGTTTTCAGCCGAGTATCAGTATCTCTTAATTTAATGTACATGTCTTGCTCATGAGATTGTTATATTTTTATATGAGGCCTTCAGCCGAATTTTACTGGAGAGGTTTCAGATAAGGCCTTTTGCCTTTTAGATTGAAACTCTTTCTAGGCCTCAAACATATTTTGTTGATATGTGGCCTTGAGCCTAGTATTAATATCTCTAAAATTAATGTCCTTGTCTTGCAATTAAGGCATGAGATTGTTATTCTTTATTTAATATGAAATGTTTTGAGAGACGGCCTCCTGCCCTTTAAAAGTGAAACTCTTCTTCTAGGGCTTAACCCGTTAAATTATTTGTTGGTGAGGGGCCTTCAGTCGAGTTTTAATATTTCTTAATCTTCTTCTCTTGCCCTTAAGGCATAATATTGTTATGCTTTTGAATGGAGGCTTCAGCTCAATTTGCATGAAATTTTTAAGATAAGGCCTTCTGCCTTTTGATTGAAACTCCTCTTGTTGCTTAATACGCGACCTCCAGCCTAGTTCCATTAAAATTAAATTGCTAAGGCCTTCAGCCAATTAGATTGAAGATTTAGAAAATATTCTTGGGTGAAACCTCCAGAAGAACCTTGTATTTCAATTTTGCTTAAGCATTGTGTCTTGGATTTTGAGTGTGGCCTTCAGTCGATCTAAAGTTAATCAAAGGAGGTCGATTAAAGTTATGAGTGTTTTGTATCCTTGTTGTAATATTGTGCGTTGATAAATAAAGTTTGTATGTTGAGTACAACTGGCAGGAACTCATTTGGCCCCTTTTCACAACCTAATCCGCTCTGTCCTGCTAGCTCAGGCATTTCAATAAGATTTTCTTGGTTTTCTTGTTGTTCATGTTATTCATTTTTGGAACACAACCTACGCCCAGCTTAGAGACAGAAGTGATGGCACTCTCTGCAGGACCTGACCATTGTTTGAGGACAATGCTCAAGCACATACAGTGCTAGCTGTTTATGATTTGTTTGACTGAGGGGGCTGCTAAGTGCTATACCACCTACTGCACTCCCCTGACTTAAGCCCTCGTGAGTTCAACTCGATTTCTAAACTGAAGGAAACACTTCACGGCATTACATTCAGAACTGCTACAAATTCGTCGAGCAATAGAGCACGCCGTTCGAACTGTCAACACAACTGGCACTGCTAAGAGTATCTTACGACTTCCACATCGCTGGCAACGGGTTGTACACAATGCTGGTGACTACTTTGATTGTCAGTAAAACTTTGAAACACGTATCTATATTGTACATGCTGTAAATAAATAGTTGCCGCTATTAAAGTTCCAACCCTCGAATTTCGGCGCTTTCTACTTCAGATTTTACCCAGGTATCGGTTCTGAGAGTTATCTGAGTGGGAATTTCTCCTGAAGGGTGCTAAATTCAGGAAGCTTGTTATGATTTCTTAGACAATTTACCGTTAAAACTTTCACATTCAGAGAGTCTCTACTTTGTGCGCTATCAGTTTTGCTCTCTTCTTATAGACCGGCGAGCATTCATCAAAGGACTTCAGCTTACTGCCTAGCTTAAAACATCCTCAAGTGCTCTGCTACTCGAATAACTGCTTGCTCTGTGTAGTTCAAATGGTTCAAATGGCTCTGAGCACTATGGGACTTAACAGCTATGGTCATCAGTCCCCTAGAACTTAGAACTACTTAAACCTAACTAACCTAAGGACAGCACACAACACCCAGCCATCACGAGGCAGAGAAAATCCCTGACCCCGCCGGGAATCCAACCCGGGAACCCGGGCGTGGGAAGCGAGAACGCTACCGCACGACCACGAGATTCGGGCAGCTCTGTGTAGTGTACGCATGAGGTAGCAAGGGGAGACCTACAATTCTCCAGCCTGTAACGCAGGTCTTGAAGTCCGCAGACAAGGCAGTCACAGAATCAGTGGTACCTCTGGTTGAGATTCTCCCCTTGGCTGCAAACCAAAGGACCTCGATAAATTATGGTTACGACACTGCTTTCACACTGTGAGCGAGGCTAATATTCCTTAGCAATTCCGCAAGCCGCTTGTTGGGACCTGAGGATGACCTTATAAACCGAGGTAAGGGGTCATTGGTGCTGACGTGGGTCACCCTCTACCCTCGATAGCAGCAAGCCAGGCTTCCACCACAACTCAGATAAAGCACCCGGCAGACATACTGAGTGCTCACTGGACTTCTCTCCAACCCTGAACGCAATTTTCCTGTGTGGCTCCACTATGCGCTTAACGTTAAAGCTCTCAATAACTAGCAACCCCTACCCCCTTCTGTCTGCTCTGCTGAAGGAGTGGCCACTTGTCAGCTCACAGGTTGAATGGGCGAGGCCAGATGCCAAGTTTGCATACTGGCCCTCCGTCTTTCAATGACGTGAACACGTTGCAGTCCAGTCTGTCACTCACCCTACAGTAAGCGTGGTTCTCCCATGTCGGCTACGCTGGAAGATGCCTTGGCAACAAGGGCACTTGTCGTGCTCTATGCATAATGCCTGTTTCTCTGTTCCTGCCACACCTTCAAGGCAGCAGATTGTAGACAGCTGAACTCGGTCAACTGCGCCTTCAGCTGTTCGCGAACTGCAGCCAGCTCTTCTGCCATTCACATACAGCATCCTGCTACTACAATATGGATGAAAACAACTGACAAAAAGCAGACAAAAATAGATAACAACAAACCCTGTTGTCTTTGAACTAGCATTTCCACTATAAATGCAAGTTACTAAAAACCACTGAGTTTGTCCCTGTTACTATTTCACTACATACTGGCACAAACAATATTATGTCCTGGTGATTAGTGAAAGGAGACTGGTGCCCGAATGAACTGTCTATACCTGTATCTGGTTGTTCAAAATAAACGAGAGTGGTGTCAGAGACGGTGTAAGTCTATATTACACTGTTACGAAACGGCAACAATATTTCTCTTAAATACACGCACATCTAAGGAATTTAAGAATTAAACTCCAAAGCACAGAGTGAAAGAAAATAACTCGTTTCTAAGTACAACGAACAAACGAACTACTCTCGTGTTGGTTCACGAACGGAGGCTGGCGCTTGACGTAAAATCACATAGAAGAAGTGAGACTATGAATGGATGAAATCAGTGGCAGTGAAAGAGCAGATTACTACGGATGAGTTCTAATGTTGATAGAAAAGATTTATTTTATTTTTTTTATTTGGCCTTTGAGTGTGTACTCAATTCAGCCATCGGCAACACATAGTGACAATGTACACATAATTGAATAAACAAATACAGAAATGTATATTTACAATAATAAAAAGCTTAACTGTTACAGGTTTGTACATAGTATTTTAAAAATTGAATTGAATTGAATTGGAAAATAATAGAAAGTGCCTTGGCTTACAATTCACACCAATTCTGAATATCTTCATCAGGAAGACATATTTATAATTTACGTACACCATTAAAACCTACAGATTGTGACCAGTACTCTTGATGAAGTTAACTATCACTTTATATAGACGAACGTCTTTAGTACACAAAAGAGAAGAAGTTGATTGAGGAAGATGGTAGCCCATATTCAGCAGTCTTCAGAAAGACCAACCGTTCACGGTCAAATTTGGGGCACATAAATAAGATGTGGTTGACATCAGCTTCCGACTCAGGATCACACTCATATGCTGGTGAACTGTAAACGTTGATCCGATGTAGATGTTATGGGAAAGAGGCATGATTGAAGCGGTGTCTTATGATGGTAGAAATCGTGGATCGGTCCAGATGTGTCCTCATGAACCACAGCTGTGAAGGAATCCGAGGTTGTAGCACTGCGTAATAACCGCCTTTTGTCTGTTGAGAAACGTTCCACATTTCCTGCCATTGTTGTCTTGCGTGATCCTTGACTTCACGTAAGTAGTCTGTATAAGGAAGGTGCAGATCCAGGACGGTGCCTAAGGTTGCCGCTTGTTTGGCTAATGCATCAACTACATCATTACACAGGATACCAGAGTGGGAAGGTACCCACAACAAATGGATCGTCCGGCCCGTGCGTGTGCTGCGAATGTATTCATATATAACATCCAAGATATAACTGTTGATTGTTTTGTTCCATCGACTGTACTGAATGTTTTTAAGAACGCTTTGCGAGTCAGATACTATCAATATCTTGGGGAAGTAAGTGCTAGAGACAAACTTAAGTGCTTTCAAAACTGCCACTGTCCCCGCCGTAAAAATAGAAGTGCTCGTAGGCAGTTTGAAGGTTTTGCGTATCTGGATCTGAGGGCAGAAAAAAGCGTATCCTGTACACTCTTCTTGCGGAATTTTGGAGCCATCGGTATATACACAGAGAAAACCCGGCCATTGTGCTTGAACGAGACGATTGAAGCCAACGTTGACATTAGTACTGTCCAGTCAGGTCGTACTTAAATAATGGACTGGGATCTGGGAGCAGAGCGTTTGAAGATCATATTCAAAAACTGGTAGATGCGCTGAACGCCGTATAGAATGTATCACAGGTGACCAAGTGTCAAAGCTGCACAAACGGCTGGCACTTTATTCCTTCTGTCGGATGCAATCCACAGTCGATAAATGCAGTCTCTACTTTGATAGACGGAACTGTCCATAATGGCCATGCCTTGAATGTAGAATTTGTCCGATAACAATTGGCGCCTAATGCTCAAGGGCATCTCCCCTGCCTCTATTAAAAGGGCGTTGGTGGGCGTTGATCTCATGGCTCCAAGACAGGTACGAATGGCTCTATATTGAAGAGTATCTAATTTGGAGAAATTAGTCTTTGACGCAGTGTGGTAGAATTGACAGCCATAGTCTAATCTAGATCGAATTATCCCTCGGTACATGGTGAGTACAACACTCTGGTGCGCTCCCCACCAGACACGAGTGAGTGATCTGATTACATTTAAACCTTCTTCACACTTGGTAACGGTGGATCGGGGGTGGGGCGCCCAGCTTAACCGAGATTCAAAAATCATCCCCAGAAATCGAACGTGAGATTTTATTTGGAAGGTGTACTTGCCACAGGTAATGTGATCTTCAGTGCGAGCTGTCGTCGACTTGGAGAAGGGAACGACTGCTGATTTCTCAGCCGAGATCTCTAGCCCATTGATAGAGAGCAACTCATCGATGTGTGCGATGGTTGTGGTTAATGCCGTTTTGGCCTGAAGATATGAAGCAGCAGTAGAATAAACACATACATCAACAGCATACTGTAGGATTTTTGTGGGGGGAGTAATTATGCGTTCTAGGTCGTGCGTATATAGAGTATACAGGAAAGGACTTAAAATTGCACCTTCCGGCAAGCCCTGGGAGACATAAAAAGGTCCGATCATGGTACCTTTCAAACGGACGTAGATCGTTCTTTGAGTAATCAGGGTACTGATACCGTAGATCATCCGTGAAGGAATTCCGAATCCTGCCAGCTTGTCCAAGAGTATCGGTATTTGTACGTGATCATATGCACCCTTAACGTCAAGAACCACTACTGTCGCTTTCGTTTGAAAGGCTGACGTGATATCCATTTTAAGCAAGAACAGGTTATCCATGGTCCCTTTGCCTTTTCTGAAGCCGTATTGACTCCGAGGCAACAAATTAGTTTTTTCAAGCCACCATTCTAGTCTCCTTTTTACCATTCGTTCCAGTAAGATAAAAGACATAAATATACCACCAACAGCAAAGCTTTTATCCTTTGACGACACAAATATACTAACAGGTAAGGCAAACAACGTTATCAAGGAACAACTGCAAAAACAAGAGAACACAACAGATATACACACGGAAGAAATTGTAGCCATTATAAAGTTTATAAAAGAACAATTTCACTTTCAAGAAGGAATTCTATTCACAAAAAGGACGCCCACCATCGGGTTCGCTTGTCTGGGCCCTACTTGTTAATACACTGTTGAACTACATTGAAAACAAAATGTTCAGGAAAATTATACACCCAAGACAATACAAGGTTATATACCTATACTTGTGTGTAGACTACATCATTTGTATAGTACATGAAACAGAAACCCAAGTGAAACAGCTTCAAAGTGACATTAACACAGTCAACAATCAAATTAAATTCACCATTGAAATGGAAGCAGATCGTTTTTGCTCCTTTTTGTTCTTCTTCCTCTTCAATTTTTTTAACGTTGAACTAAACGATTGAACTTTATTCACAATTCCAATAAAGTGCAATAACCTAGTCGAGGTCAGTGAGTTCCTCGTTGTTAGCGTTACTAAGCACATGTGAAAGGAACACACACTAGAGGAAAATAATAAAAAACATCGAATGTAACAGAAAAAGGAATAAATGGTACTCGCTTCGCGCGAATAAGCCCAGCGCCTCTGGCGGCGCGCACGGAACTACTGACGCACGCTCGAAAATTTGACACTCACGCACTGACACACACACACACACACACACACACACACGGTAGGCGGCTGCGGGTCGCTACATCAGCCCCCTCGGCGGGAGCAGAGCGCCATCCAGAAAATTTGTCGGCAAGTGCACATGACGGCCAGATCTCGTGGTGTGTTGTGTTGCAGCAGCTCCTGGCGTAGTCGGTGAAGGTGACCGGGTCGTTTCTGCTGGTCGGGTCGGCGCTGGAACAGACCGTGGGTGAGGCAGTAGTTGTCTGTTTGCTGGGGGCGGCTCGTGGAAAACGTAGGCCGGCTTGACTCTGTCGATAGTGACAGTAATACGTTTCTGCTTCTGGAGAATGTCCAGTGTGCGGTCTCCTCTACTGATAACCTGGCCTGGACCGGTGTAGGGCGGTCGGAGAGCCTGTTTGATGCCGTCACTACGTAGCATCACGTAAAAGCAGGAGCTGAGGTCCTTGTGGACGAACAGCGGGCCGCAGCCGTCAGTGGATGCTGTGGGGGGCGTATCTTCTGGATATGTTCTCGGTGACCCCCAAGATGCGTGGAGGGATCCACTTCTTGTCTTGGAGCTGCTTTTAAGAAATCGCATGGCAGTCTCAGCGCTTCTTGGCGAGCACCCAGGTCGGGTCTGTATGTGTTTCAGAGTCCAAGTAGGACGAGTGGTAAAGCCTCAGTGCATCCAGTCGCATGGCACATCAGGCCTGCTTTTAGAGTGTGATGCCATCGTTCCACCATTCCATTGCTTGCTGGATGGTAGCTGGTTGCCCGAAGATGGTTCATGCCGCAAAGTACTGACAGTTTTGCAAAAATTCTGACTCGAATTGTCGGCCTCTATCGGTGGTGTGTTGAGTGGGCAGCCTGTGGTGTGCGTACTGTAAGACCTTCGGTACACACACCATCAGATTATTTGACTTGTCGCTCTAACGAAGTAGGCGAGTGGCAGCAATATGTCTCGTGGTCTTATCATGGCGTGTTTACTTCTGCCGTTAGGTCAGACGATAGAAATGCCACTTACACACTTAGAGTATCAGATTGAAGGTGACCAACTTTAAACAGAACTTGATTAATTTTCACACACATTTATTAAAATAATAACAACATAAAATTACTTAACTTGATTCGGGATGCTATTTACAATTGACAATGAAGTTCCTTTGGTCTTGGTACGTTAATCTTATTCTCACATATCTCTGATACTTGACAAAGTGTCAATAAATTTATCTTCATGGCTATGTACAGGAATATGATAATCTCATTAGGCGCAGACATAACTTGACTGCAGACAAATGCAGACTAATGCAGACGTCTGTACACTCGTTATAATACCTCAAGCGTTCAGGTATCACTGCGCGAATGTGATCCGCGAGGAGGAAAGGTTCTACGTTAGCAGCAATCTCATTGGCTGCGAGACATATTAATACGCAGATCGGCGGAAGCAAAATTTGGTCCGTCCCTAAGACAGCGCCATTCGTAGTGCGGAGACGGACGAGCACTGCGCCTGCGCTGTTGTGCTTAGCGGGGCGCGCTCTATTGGGAAAGTTGTGTACGCGCTGACTACGCGGAACTATATACACAACACAGCCAAATCGCGATATCCAACGCAATACAAAGGCATGCGTCAAGGTTTCGGCCGAGATATGATCTATTGGTACTGCTTCCGGCCAATGAGTGAATCTGTCGACTATGGTGAGCAGTAGCGTTGACCATTTGAAGGCGGCAGCGGTCCGACGTGAACATTTGTGACGTCAGGGAAATTACCTACTGGCGCATTGACGTGTCTGCCGACTTTACTACGTTGTCACCGGAGACAACACTTCGTCCACACTCTACAATCCTTCTTTGCTCTCGGCCACACGAAGCGATCTAGAGCCAGGCGAAGCGTAGATGTCGTACATGGGTGGCTGTCGGAAGTTCGGAGGCAGTGTGGATGTCGCTTGGCCTTGGACGCATCGCAATACAGCTGCACGTCGGGTTGCACGTCGGCGCCAGGAATGTCTACTGATTGTAGTTGCGAAGAAGTTCGTGCCTCTCGTAACAGGTCTTGCTGCTCGTGGTCTGACCTCTGTGCTTGTCCGAGTGCCGCGTAGTCCAGTGTAGAGACGCTGCCGACGCGAGAGAGACAGTCCGCCACCATGTTCTCGATCCAGGAAATGTGCTGAACGTGCGTGGTGCATTGGGAAACGTACAGCAGCTGATTGTGTTGCCTCGGCGAGCAATTCAGATTATTTTGCCGTAAGGCGAATGTCAGCAACATATGGTCTGTAAACATTGCGAAGGCGCGAGCCTCGACGAGAGGACGAAAGTACACTACTGACCATTAAAATTGCTACACCAAGAAGAAATGCAGATGATAAACGGGTATTCATTGGACAAATATATTATACTAGAAGTGACATGTGATTACATTTTCACGCAATTTGGGTGCAAAGATCCTGAGATATCAGTACTCAGAACAACCACTTCTGGCCGTAATAACGGCCTTGATACGCCTGAGCATTGAGTCAAACAGAGCTTGGATGGCGTGTACAGGTACAGCTACCCATGCAACGATACCGCAGCTCATCAGAAGTAGTGACTGGCGTATTGTGACGAGCTAGCTGCTCGGCCACCATTGACCAGACGTTTTCAATTGGTGAGAGATCTGGAGAATGTGCTGGCCAGGGCAGCAGTCGAACATTTTCTGTATCCATAAAGGACCCTACAGGACCTGTAACAAGCAGTCGTGCATTATCCTGATGAAATGTAGGGTTTGACCGGGATCGAATGAAGGGTAGAGCCACGGGTCGTAAGATACCTGAAATGAAACGTTCACTGTTCAAAGTGCCGTCAATGCCAACAAGAGGTGACCGAGACGTGTAACCAATGGCACCCCATACCATCACGCCGGGTCATACGCCAGTATGGCGGTGATGAATACACTCTTCCAATGTGCGTTCACCGCGATGTCGCCAAACACGGTCTAACATTCTGCGTGGTGTCTGTTTGTTCTATATCGTGTCTCCCTACCACTTTCGCGCAACGATGCTCTGAGCGTCTTTTTTTTAGGGAATTGACTAGTTTTAACCTCGGACCTGTTGCTGGTAAGGAGACGCCAGACCACACATGACATGGAGAGTTCAGAAGAGTTCAGTGAGACTAGCGATGATATAACCAAATACTTAATGATTTCAGCGTCAGCTCCACTGCACACCCTGTAAAAGAATCTTAATACTAACTAAATTTAGCGGAAGGGGTTCAAGGCTTTCCTATTTTTAGTTAGCTGGTAAAATAACATCGAAAAAGCAGTTAAGTTTACCATTGGAAATTTTATTCTACTCACAAAACATTGTTTATAAATTGCGCTATTGATAAAAGAAAATGTTTTAATACAGGATGGTAAAAACCAACAGCGTTCAACAAAAATGTGAACGAATATTTCCTGAATGGGTTTCCAAGTTCTACAGTGGATCGAAGGATGGCCTATGCCATATCACATCTATAATCTAGGTTTAAATTAAGTTTCACAAAAGAGAAAACTATCAAAATGGTCTACAGTGACCCTCAATTATCTTTAATTACTTATCTAACTTGTCGTAAATTACAGTGGCTGATGTGGCTTCTCAATAACTATATAACAGAAAAATCATCGCGTTTCAGATTTTTACTTCAAGTGGCAAATGTGAACACCATGAGCTTTAATTGACGGTCGACACTAGTATTACGCAAAAAGGGGGTGTAACAGATGAGACTTCTGCAGTACTGAGTGAAGTTTTATGCACTGTTATGCGGCATCGCGTGCGTTCATTACCTTGTCGGTGTTCGTGAGGGGGCGGCAGGCAGCACAGCTCCGCTCACCTCGCTGTCTCGGAAGCAACTCTCTCCTAACTTCTCCTTACTACAATTTACCGAAGTTGGTTTAAAAAAGCTATCCAGCTGTGTTTTCATCTGACCAATCAGGGTCTCAATGTTAACCTTAAGCTCCGCCTACAAAAATTCTGTCTATCCAATGAGAAACGTTATACTTTTCGTGGTGGGGCAATGTTTTTAAAGTTTGCAATGTAACAGACATGCGAAAAAGTCTCACGCTAAAACTTGCAGCTGGTGTGGTCCTTTTAGTGTTATCGTAAGATCTATACTGTTGTTCTGGAGGGCTCTAGCTTTTAACATGGGCTGGGGGGTGGTCCTAGCGGTTAGCTGGCGACGTGGGTGTCCGTCCCTTATCGTAGGGCCTTCTAGCTTAACACGGTTCTGCTCTCGGCTTCTGTTCTCGTTTCTCCCCTCGGAACTGCGTCTGTCTCACGGTGGGAAGGTATGACATGCATTTAGGCATTCTTGTGTTAGTCTGTGGTATTCCATTTGCTCACTAGTTACTCGTATTACTTTGGTTAATTTACTGTCACGTCTTATTCGGAGCTATGTGGCATACTACTGGATTTGCTTATCATGTCAGGGTTTTCTTGGAAGGTGTTGGATTTGCCTGACACCTTACATATCACCACCCTTCGAACTTAATTTTTGTACTGAAGTTAGGCAATGATTGAATCGTTGTCTAAGCGAGTCAAAAATTATTCCGTTATCTAAATTTAGTTGCCTACTGTTCAGCCACGTTATTCTGTTCTATGCTAGTTTGTATTACTAATTTATATTTTTATATTCTTCCACATTATTATCAAAAATATGTTTATATTGACAAGGGAAGAAGATTTTTATTCTATTACAATTATTATTTTTTAATTATTTTCTTTCTTTATTTAATTGTGAATTTTGTTTTTTAAGAAGTTTTTTTTATCGAAAGTGGGGAGTCTTTCACATCGAATTTATTAGAAATATTGTTTTTATAAATGTAGTAAAGGACCCGTGGTCTAGGGGTAGCGTATTTGATTCATATTCAAAACGTCTTCGGTCCCGGGTTCGATCCCCGCCACTGCCAAAATTTTGATAAATTATCAGCATTGGCGGCCGAAGACTTCCGGCATAAGAAGTCAGCCTCATTCTGCCAACGGCCTTGGCAAAGAGGGCGGAGGAGCGGATAGAGGTTCAGGGCACTCTCTTGTCCTAGGGGTGGGAAATTGCCCCTAAAAGGCGGAAGAATAAGCAATGATCAACGACATGGGGATGCAGAAGGCAATGGAAACCACTGCATTAAAGACACGTAACGTGTATCCACAGGACATGTGGCCTGTAATTGAAGAAGTGTCATGATGATCTCTCCATTGGCAAAAGATTCCGTAGTAGTCCCCCATTCGGATCTCTGGGAGGAGACTGCCAAGGGGGAGGTTACCATGAGACAAATATTGAATAATCAACGGAAGGATAATGTTCTACGAGTCGGGGCGTGGAATGTCAGAAGCTTGAACGTGGTGGGGAAACTACAAAATCTGAAAAGGGAAATGCAAAGGCTCAATCCAGATATAGTATGGGTCAGTGAAGTGAAGTGGAAGGAAGACAAGGATTTCGGGTCAGATGAGTATCGGGTAATATCGACAGCAGCAGAAAATGTTATAACAGGTGTAGGATTCGTTATGAATAGGAAGGTAGGGCAGAGGGTGTGTCACTGTGAACAGTTCAGTGACCGGGTTGTTCTAATCAGAATCGACAGCAGACCAACACCAACAACAATAGTTCAGGTATACATGCCGACGTCGCAAGCTGAAGATGAACAGATAGAGAAAGTGTATGAGGATATTGAAAGGGTAATGCAGTATGTAAAGGGGGACGAAAATCTAATAGTCATGGGCGACTGGAATGCAGTTGTAGGGGAAGGAGTAGAAGAAAAGGTTACAGGAGAATTTGGGCTTGGGACAAGGAAGGTGGATGAGGAGAAAGACTAATTGAGTTCAGTAACAAGTTTCAGCTAGTAATAGCGAATACCTTGTTCAAGAATCACAAGAGGAGGAGGTATACTTGGAAAAGGCCGGGAGATACGGGAAGTTTTCAATTAGATTACATCATGGTCAGACACAGTTTCCGAAGTCAGATACTGGACTGTAAGGCGTACCCAGGAGCAGATATAGACTCAGATCACAATATAGTAGTGATGAAGAGTAGGCTGAAGTTCAAGACATTAGTGAGGAAGAATCAATACGCAAAGAAGTGGGATACGGAAGTACTAAGGAATGACGAGATACATTTGAAGTTCTCTAACGCTATAGATACAGCAATAAGGAATAGCGCAGTAGTCAGTACAGTTGAAGAGGAATGGACATCTCTAAAGAGGGCCATCACAGAATTTGGGAAGGAAAACATAGGTACAAAGAAGGTAGCTGCGAAGAAACCATGGGTAACAGAAGAAATATTTCTCTGAGCACTATGGGACTCAACTGCTGAGGTCATTAGTCCCCTAGAACTTAGAACTAGTTAAACCTAACTAACCTAAGGATATCACAAACATCCATGCCCGAGGCAGGATTCGAACCTGCGACCGTAGCGGTCTTGCAGTTCCAGACTGCAGCGCCTTTAACCGTACGGCCACTTCGGCCGGCAACAGAAGAAATACTTCAGTTGATTGATGAAAGGAGGAAGTACAAACATGTTCCGGGAAAATCAGGAATACAGAAATACAAGTCGCTGAGGAATGAAATAAATAGGAAGTGCAGGGAAGCTAAGACGAAATGGCTCTAGGAAAAATGTGAAGACATCTAAAAAGATATGATTGTCGGAAGGACAGACTCAGCATACAGGAAAGTCAAAACAACCTTTGGTGACATTAAAAGCAACGGTGGTAACATTAAGAGTGCAACGGGAATTCCACTGTTAAATGCAGAGGAGAGAGCAGATAGGTGGAAAGAATACTTTGAAAGCCTCTATGAGGGTGAAGATTTGTCTGATGTGATAGAAGAAGAAACAGGAGTCGATTTAGAAGAGATAGGGGATTTAAAAGAGCTTTGGAGGACTTACGGTCAAATAAGGCAGAAGGGATAGATAACATTCCATCAGAATTTCTAAAATCATTGGGGGAAGTGGCAACAAAACGACTATTCACGTTGGTGTGTAGAATATATGAGTCTGGCGACATACCATCTGACTTTCGCAAAAGCATCATCCACACAATTCCGAAGACGGCAAAAGCTGACAAGTGCGAGAATTATCGCACAATCAGCTTAACAGCTCACGCATCGAAGCTGCTTACAAGAACAATATACAGAAGAATGGAAAAGAAAATTGAGAATGCGCTAGGTGACGATCAGTTTGGCTTTAGGAAAAGTAAAGGGACGAGAGAGGCAATTCCGACGTTACGGCTAATAATGGAAGCAAGGCTAAAGAAAAATCAAGACACGTTCATAGGATTTGTCGACCTGGAAAAATCGTTCGGCAATATAAAATGGTGCAAGCTGTTCGAGATTCTGAAAAAAGTAGGGGTAAGCTATAGGGAGAGACGGGTCATATACAATATGTACAACAACCAAGAGGGAATAATAAGAGTGGATGATCAAGAACGAAGTGCTCGTATTAAGAAGGGTGTAAGACAAGGCTGTAGCCTTTCGCCCCTACTCGTCAATCTGTGCATCGAGGAAGCAATGATGGAAATAAAAGAAAGGTACAGGAGTGGAATTAAAATACAAGGTGAAAGGATATCAATGATACGATTCGCTGATGACATTGCTATCCTGAGTGAAAGTGAAGAAGAATTAAATGATCTGCTGAACGGAATGAACAGTCTAATGAGTACACAGTATGGTTTGAGAGTAAATCGGAGAAAGACGAAGGTAATGAGAAGTAGTAGAAATGAGAACAGCGAGAAACTTAACATTATGATTGATGGTCACGAAGTCAATGAAGTTAAGGAATTCTGCTGCCTAGGCAGTAAAATAACCAATGACGGACGGAGCAAGGAGGACATCAAAAGCAGACTCTCTATGGCAAAAAAGGCATTTCTGGCCAAGAGAGATCTACTAATATCAAATACCGGCCTTAATTTGAGGAAGAAATTTCTGAGGATGTACGTCTGGAGTACAGCATTGCATGGTAGTGAAACATGGACTGTGGGAAAACCGGAACAGAAGAGAATCGAAGCATTTGAGATGTGGTGCTATAGACGAATGTTGAAAATTAGGTGGACTGATAAGGTAAGGAATGAGGAGGTTCTATGCAGAATCGGAGAGGAAAGGAATATGTGGAAAACACTGATAAGGAGAAGGGACAGGATGATAGGACATCTGCTAAGACATGAGGGAATGACTTCCATGGTACTAGAGGGAGCTGTAGAAGGCAAAAACTGTAGAGGAAGACAGAGATTGGAATACGTCAAGCAAATAATTGAGGACATAGGTTGCAAGTGCTACTCTGAGATGAAGAGGTTAGCACAGGAAAGGAATTCGTGGTGGGCCGCATCAAACCAGTCAGTAGAATGATGACAAAAAAAAAAGTAGTAATTAAGTAAAATCTATTCCTAACACATTTTCTAAATATCATGTACAAGTAAAATGGTTTTGTTTCTAGACACTCATTTCAACGTTGTTACACTAACAAATAAGAATTATTTTCAAGAATTGCTTTGACAAAGAAATATACATACACAAGTATTGAGATATTATCCTAACAAATGGTACAAATGTTAAAAAAAGGAAAAACATCCAACAAGATAATTCTTTCATTCTTTGTTTTTATAAGGAGAAAATAAGTAAAATATAGTTATTCTTTTATTTTTACAAGGAGAAAATAAGTGGCATATAGTTTTTGTGTTTATTATGCCTTACTTTTGTTCTTTATATACTGTCCATTTCAGAACTAATGACTTATTTTTATCGATAGTCTATTTTTTACTTATGTCCATAGTCAATGACTGTTATTTTGTAGTTTATTAGCTGTCTGGTGTGCTTAACTTATTTAGTTTTTCACACGTTTCTTTTGCACAATTCCTACATCACATAATTTCATTTCACACATTCACACAATCCTATGAATGTTTAAGCATGAAGTTGGCGAATGTTTTTGCACGAAGGTGATGGACTTGAGTGAGATGGATGTGGGCAAGTATTTGATGTACAGCTTCGTTCGTCGTTCCTTGTTGGCTTTGCAAGTGTGTATTGCTGTTGTGGAGGTCCCATATTGGAATGGAGCTGTGAGTGCAGAATCTCGTGGTTTACTGGCTTTGTATGCGTGAAAGTCATCGTTATGTGTCGCTGAAAGCGGTCGTTTTTCGTTGTAATACTTCACAGGTATGTCGTCTATACTTCACTCATCTTCTTTCTTGGTCCCAATCTTGCGAATCTTCAACTTCTGTTCTACCTACTTTTTCTCTGCTTCTTACTTGCTTCTTGGTTCTTCTCTGGGCAGGATATGGAAATATTTATTGATAACTAGTCACTTTTAAGTTCTCCTCTTAGTAACAGTTTGATAAATTGTTTGGGCATGTCATTTTTACTTTGTGGATGTTTTCTTCAGTTTTGTGCATCAGCGTGCTGTTTAATAGCAGTAGTGTGACTTTTACACATATTTTTCTTTTTGCCAGTGGTGGCTTGCCCAAGCGGTCTTCTCGTCGGGCCGTTTTTTGCTCGCTCCGCTGAGTCGGGGCGCTCGGAGACCCTTCTGGCGTTTGGTCTCCTGTCGTGTCTCTGCAGGGTTCCGCCACTGTGTGGTTCTGTGTTCTCTCGCAGCAGGGTTCCACCACCCTGCGGTTCAGCCTGGCAGCAGATTTATTTACTGCCCACTTCGGCTACAAGGGCCTTCTGTTGGTCTCACTGTCCTTTTCCTTCTCTCGACACTTCTGCCTTGTAGGAATCGTGTCTTGCTAATTACGTCCTTTCCTTTCTTGATACTTCTCACGTTGCAACTTGTGGGTCGTTGCATCTCGTCCTTGCTGGAGTTTTTACAATAGTTGTTACAAAAAGTTTTACTTATAATCATCTAACGTATGTCTAGTATCTACATTGTTTTATGCCTTCTTAAAAGTGCCCTTTCCATGTTACAATTGTAAGATATTTGGAGTCTTAACGTCTACAAGAATCCTCAAATTCGTTTTTTATTTTTGTGTAGTGTCGTGGTGTATAGCATTTTAGTATTTCATGCTGTTAGACTATCTACGCTTTATCCCTTCACCTCAATCTATAGTACTATTGGCGTTATTTTTGTTTTTGTTTTTATTGAAACTACTTTCTTTTTCCCACCTTCCTCTCTCTTCATTCTTCTTTCTCCTGATGATCTTATCTGCAACATAATCTTGAAATATTGTGCTGATTATTTACCAGTAATAAAATTAATCTTCAAACTTTTTGATATGGCTCACATGGTGAAGTCCTAAGGTTTTGCCTGTTTTTGGGTTCATTAGTTTCATACCATTATTATGACCAATTTGGCTAATTATGACAGGTCCTTTGTATGCAGCGTAAAACTTATGTATTTTGTGTTTCTGTTTGCTGGAGCGATGGTGTGTTTTTACAAATACTTTATGGCCTACTGAGAATGTTAATTGCTGTTCTATCTCCTCTTTCTTTTCTTTTAATGGCTGTCTTTCTGATGTTGGAGAGTGCTGTTGCTATGACTTGTTTGTGGTGTCTAAGTGGTACAATGGGAAATCTAACATTTCCTCTGGTTATGTTTGGGTGTTAAATATTTTTAAGTACAGTAACTGGAGGTTGTAGTGTAGTGCTATGTGGCATTTCATTTATTACTTCTTGAAAATCTTTAGGGTATATATCCCAAGTGTTGTGTCTTTTGCCTGCATATAATCGGCATAAAGTGTGTATGTCCTTCATAGATCGTTCTGCTGGATTTACGCTAGGTTTATACTTAGATATGTAGATGGGTTTTATTTTGTGTTGTTTTAACGTGTTCTGCCATTGCACTGATTTGTATTGTGGGCCATTATCCGAAATTATTCGTTCCACTCGACCTACTTGTCTGAGAAAATCTTGTCTAAATGCTTTACTTATAGTAAGACCTGTTGCCCGTTTTAATGGTGTCAAGGTAACATATTTAGAAGTAAGTTCCAAAACGACAAATATGAAAATATATCCATTTTTTGTGCGTGGGAGGGCCCCCATCAAATCTGCTGCAACTATTTGTTTTAATATTTTAGGGATTATTGGAAACATAGGTGGTTTGGTTTGGAAAGTGACGTGTTTAGCCCTCATACATTTTTTGCATTTGACTAATACTGTTCTAATTCGTCTTTCCATATTAGGAAAATGGCTTGTTTGTTTTATTTTTAAAAAGCATTTCTTTGGTCCACAGTGGCCATTACTTAAATGTGTATACCATATGTACTTGTTAATTAGTTCATCTGGGATATAAATTAACCATTCATTCGTTGCAACATTTCGTCCAAAAAATGAAACATTGTTTTTTACGAGATAGTGCTGTCGAATGTCTGGAAAATCCTTACTTCTCGTGTTTGATTCCTAGTATTTCGGGATCCTTGTCCTGTTCTTTGCCTATGTTTTTCAATGCTGTCGTAATGTAGTTTTCGAAAGGTACTTGTTTCATATAGTACATTGTAAACTGGTCTTCTGCTGCTTCCAAACCTATGTTATTGGATGTACCCTGTGGACATCGTGATAAAGCATCTGCTAATACATTCGCTGGTCCTCGTTTGTGTGTTATAGTGAAGTCAAATTCTTGCAGTATTAACATCCATCTGGCTACCCTCCCATGAGTTACATGAGTTAATTTGGCGGATAACAGAAATTCTAATGCTTTGTGGTCAGTGTATACTTTTGTCTTTCTTCCGAATAGGAAGTATCGAAAACGTTGGATGCCCCATACAATGGCCAATGCTTCCAGCTCCGTGACTGAATAGTTTTTCTCGCTTTTTGTGAGTACCCGAATGGCAAATGCAATTGTTCTATATGATCTTAGCCCTGCTTGTTCGTATTCTTGGAATAAAACAACTCCTAAACCTATTTACGCGCTATCAGTGGCCATAAAAAAATTTTGTGTTAGATCAGGATGTGCTAAAATCGGTGCTGTTGTTAGTGCGTTTTTCACTTTTAAAAATTCTTCATTGTCTTGTTGATCCCATACCCATGGCGTGTTTTTTCCATTCAATGCACATAGGCTTGGTGTTGCGAGAGAGTCGATCGAAATAAAGTTTTTATAGAATCCGGTGAGACCTAGAAATCCTCTGAGAGTTTTCTTATTATATGGAGTACAGAATTCTCTGATTGCCGTTAGTTTTTCTGGGCTGTGCATTACCCCTTTCTCTGAAATTATGTGTCCTAGAAATTTGACCTCTCGCCTTCCAAATTTGGATTTTGTTATATTTACTGTGACCCCATGCCCTTTCATGATCTGTAAAAACTGATTTAATGTGTCGTTATGATGTTCCCAAGAGGGTTCTGCTATAATCACATCATCAACATAACAAGTAATTTTTTGTAAAATTTCAGGACTGAGTATAGTATTAAATCCCCTAATAAACTCTGCTGATGATATGTTTAAACCAAATGGCAATTGTTTAAACTGGTAACATATTCCGAAATCGATAAATGCTGTAAATTTTCTACATTCTGGGGCCAATTCTATTTGCCAGAAACTACTCCGTAAATCAATTGATGAAAATATCTTAGCACCGTGGAAGTTTTGTATCAATGCCTCTAATTTTTCTGGGCGATCTGTCTCAGTGATTATGATTGTGTTGATCTGTCTGGAATCAAGCACTAACCTGATGCTCCCATCTCGTTTTTGTACAGTATGGAGCGGGCTGTTATATGTGGAGGTAGCTGGTTCAATAATATCGTCATCTAACATTTTAGATATCTCCTGGAATACTTTATTCCTGTAGCTTAATGGGATTGTATAGGGTGGCACTCTAAATGGTTTGTGCTGTTTTACTTCAAACTTGTACTGAAAGTGTTTAATACTGCCAGTCTTAGGTAAAAATACCTCTGCTTTATCTCGTAAAATACCCTCTAATTCTCTTTTACTGTGTTCCGAAATACCTTGAACTTCTTGCCATTTTTCGTCGATTTCTTCTAACATGAGTTGAGGCGATTCCCCCTTTTGTGCATACCATTCTAATTCTTCATCCTCTTTATCTCGCGTCATTCTTAATTGTTTGTTTATAACTGGTACTTCTTCTAATTTTAGCTTTTGCTCAAAGAGAAGTGTGACATTCGCGAACGTTACGCTACCTTTCCCCATATCTATTATCGCTCGTCTCTCATTTAAAAAATCTGCACCTATAATCAAATCTACAGTTAGTGTAGGTATAATCACGAAGTTGGCTTCGATCTTTTGACCTTGACACGAAAGAGTTAACCTTGTTTGTCTCGTATATTCCGCAGCATTGTTCCTAATAGGACCTCTTACTTTAATCTTAGGTGTTTTCAGAACTGGCAATTCCTCATTGGCATTACACTGCATGAATAAATTTTCTGAGATCGCAGTCAGTTCACTTCCGCTATCAATTACAATATTGACTGGGATATGCTTTACCATGTCCTTCACAATTGGTTGAATTTGAAAGGGTTGGTTCTGTTCTTCTTCTTCTTGCATCAACGAATCCTCCACTGACTCATACATGAGTCTTTTTAGGAGTTTCCCTTGTGAATTCGAACTTTCTGTAGGATAAGCTTCGACTGCTACTTCTCTCTCTTTTATTTCCTCTTGTCTATTTCTTCCTTCATTTACGCTTTCTTCAACATCCTCTACTTTTTCCTCGTCCTCGTCTATCTTCTCCTTCTTCGTCGCTACTTCCACATAATCGCATCTAAATGCTCTAAATATCGCTTCATAACTTCCTTCATTATATACGTTGGGTTGTGTGCCCACTCGTAACTTATTTTCAACTTCTGTCGACTGCGCATTATCCTCATTGAATTCGCTTTCCCTGGTTTCCATCTCAGATAGCTCTGCAATACTCATTACTTCTTCCTTTTCTCCTACATTCGTTGTGCATGCCTCTGGTAATTCATCTTCCTCGTCAGTATTCTCCCAATTAATTTCGTCCCAACACGATATTGTTATTTTCTTGTCTTCGTTTTCATCTGGTCCCTGCGGATTTGTTTCTTCCTTCTTCTCTTTTCGTGATAAGATTTTTACTTCTCTGTTCAAGGTGCTGCAATTGTCCTGGGTCGGTGCGTCATTCTCTTTGGCATGGGCGCTTAGCTGTCAATTCGAACGTTTATCGGGGTTTGGTGGTCTTACCTCCACCTCTTCTATCTGTATTCTCTTTTCTTGTTCAGCTTGTTGATAGTTGTTTCTTTGTTGATAATTTGTCGGTGTATTGGTTCTCCAGTACCCGTTCCGGTTGTCGTTATTCCCTCTGTAATAGTTGTTGCCGTTCCTGGGTGAATTATAGTTATTGCCATATTCTCTTCTAAATCCATAACCGGTTCTTTGTTGAAATCTATTGTCGTTTCTTGGTGCGAAGTTATCACATGATTCGTAATTATTGTTTCTTCGTACTGTGTCTTGTGGATTCCATTGCTTTTTGCTTACGTTTTCACATGCGCTTCGTCTTTTTCTTGCGTCATCTTCCGAAAATATGAACTCTAGTTCCCTTAGAATACCTTTAAATGCTTCGACGTCATTGCCTCCGCGACCTACTAATGATTGCTGGTATTTCAATGGTAGCTTTATCGCGCATAATTTAATCAACTCTCCGTCACTGTATGGTACATCTAAGCATTGATTTTTCTTTGCCATTAACTCGAAAAATTTCACGGGGCTCTTCTCTCCTGAATTTTCAATATATGGGTTCTGTAATAATTCGTACTTCACTCTGTTCTGTGCTTCGCTGGACCAATCTCGTGAGAGAAACTTCTCTCTGAAATCTTCGTACGATAGGCATGTCGCTACAACATTCTGCATGGTTTCTGCGACTGTTCCTGACATGTGTGCCCATATAAAGTCTAATTTGTGTGCTTGCGTCTAGTGTTCTGGTAATCCTACTCGAAATTGATCGATAAAAGTTCGTGGATGTAATGAGTTTCCTTCTCGAAAGTGTTGAAATTTTCTGACTGTGAGAAAATGATCGTTGTCGCACTTCGTCATAGTTCCATATGAAATTCGCGATTCTTCGCCACTTTTGTTTCTGATCATTTCTCCCGTCGTTCATTCCGGTTGTGGTAGATCCATTGGATATTGTCCACTGTAACTTTCGCCTACCCTTGCGTAGTATCGTTGGAGTGGTACGCAATAATTTTCTTCCATCGGTTGTGAACGTGTAGCTGAATGCATTGCACTGTACTCTTCGCGACCTGGCTTTCCATTGTCAGGTATTGGTTCGGTATCTTGTCTGGCTAACATTGCTGCTTCATTGCACAGTCCAAACTGCCTTGAAACATACATTTGTGGTTCCGCATGTGTTTGTGATGACGTTTGTTCATCAAGAATTTTGAAACGTGTTTGTTGCTGTGCAGGCTGTCTGATTTCACGTCTGTTACTTTCCGCCTGTGATTGGAATCGCAAATGCGTAATATCTTCGTTAATTGCTTGTTTTTCCGGTGCTGTTACAGATACGGATGTGGTTGCAGACTCTGTGCTTGTTCGATCCTGTTCACTACGCTCTTCAATGGTTTGCAAGAACTCTGTTCGCAATTTCTGAAATTGTCGCTTCGTTTGCGCTTCTATTTTGACTATGCGGTTATCATATCTTTTCAGCGCTGCTTTTGTGATACGTTTGTGTAACACACTGTTTTCAACAACTTCACGCGCTGTACCTGCTGCTTGTCTAGTAATTTCGTTTATCTGTTTCTCTAGTTCTTGACTTCTCCCTGGGTGTTGTTACGTAATGTTTTGATCTCGTCCTGAATGTCATTACGCAATGTTTGTACGTCCGCTTGTACCTTGTCAATGTCTGTTCTCAATTGATTGTGACCTGTTATTAAGTTTCCTATCACTTCTCGAGATTATTTTGCCTCGTCTTCAATATGACTTAGGTGTAACTGAATTTTTTTGTTTTTGTTCTTTAATCGCACGCATTTGTCTCGTGGTATTTGCATTCCGAATTTGAATTTGGTTCGCTATGTCTTTATTTTGCCTTGTCATGGTTTCTGTAATTTGTTGTAATAATTCTTCCAGATTGGTGGGTCCTATTGCCTTTTCTTCCGACGTCCTACGCTCTGTGTTTTCGCCCAAGTGTTGGTTCGCAACCGATTGCACTGAACTGTGCTGTGACACGTTTCTGCTCGCATTCCTTGTACTCTGTGGTGAGGGAGCTCTGATTACTTGTACCACGGGTTCTACGTATTCAAGACGCAAGTTAGAATCCTCATCGACTGTCTCTGTACTATCCTGCTCCTCTGTCGTGTGCTGACTTACGTTTTCTATGCATTGACGTACATTATCCTCGTTATGGTGCGTTATACGTCCTATTTCTCGCGATACTGCATCGTCTGTTTTACAGTCCTCTATTCTCTGTCCATTTCCATGCTGGGCCTATGCCATATCACATCTATAATCTAGGTTTAAATTAAGTTTCACAAAAGAGAAAACTATCAAAATGGTCTACAGTGACCCTCAATTATCTTTAATTACTTATCTAACTTGTCGTCAATTACAGTGGCTGAGGTGGCTTCTCAATAACTATATAACAGAAAAATCATCGCGTTTCAGATTTTTACTTAATGAGGCAAATGTGAACACCATGAGCTTTAATTGACGATCGACACTAGTATTACGCAAAAAGGGGGTGTAACAGATGAGACTTCTGCAGTTCTGAGTGAAGCTTTATGCACTGTTATGCGGCATCGCGTGCGTTCATTACCTTGTCGGTGTTCGTCTGGGGGGCGGCAGGCAGCACAGCTCCGCTCACCTCGCCGTCTCGGAAGCAACTCTCTCCTAACTTCTCCTTACTACAATTTACCGAAGTTGGTTTAAACAAACTATCTGGCTGTGTTTTCATCTCACAAATCAGGGTCTCAATGTTAACCTTAAGCTCCGCCTACAAAAATTCTGTCTATCCAATGAGAAACGTTATACTTTTCGTGAAGGGGCAATGTTTTTAAAGTTTGCAACGTAACAGAGACGCGAAATGGCTCACGCTAAAACTTGCAGCTGGTGTGGTCCTTTTAGTGTTAGCGTAAGATCTATACTGTTCTTCTGGAGGGCTCTAGCTTTTAACATGGGCTGGAGGGTGGTCCTAGGGGTTAGATGGCGACGTGGGTGTCCGTCCTTTATCGTAGGGCCTTCTAGCTTAACACGGTTCTGCTCTCGGCTTCTGTTCTCGTTTCTCCCCTCGGAACTGCGTCTGTCTCACGGTGGGAAGGTATGACATGCATTTAGGCATTCTTGTGTTAGTCTGTGGTATTCCACTTGCTCACTCGTTACTCGTATTACTTTGGTTAATTTATTGTCACGATTTATTCGGAGCTATGTGGCATACTACTGGATTTGCTTATCATGTCAGGATTTTCATGGAAGGTGTTGGATTTGCCTGACACCTTACAACGGATGCGACCATCATGATACTGTAAACAGAACCTGGATTAATCCGAAAAAATGACGTTTTGCCATTCGTGCACCCAGGCTCGTCGTTGAGTACACCATCGCAGGGGCTCCTGTCTGTGATGCAGCGTCAAGGGTAACCGCAGCTGATAGACCATGCAGCTGCAAACGTCGTCGAATTGTTCGTGCAGATGGTTGTTGTCTTGCAAACGTCCCCAAATGGTTCAAATGGCTCTGAGTACTATGGGACTTAACATCTATGGTCATCAGTCCCCTAGAACTTAGAACTACTTAAACCTAACTAACCTAAGGACAGCACACAACACCCAGTCATCACGAGGCAGAGAAAATCCCTCACCCCGCCGGGAATCGAACCCGGGAACCCGGGCGTGGGAAGCGAGAACGCTACCGCACGACCACGAACTGCGGACCAAACGTCCTCATCTGTTGACTTAGGGATCGAGACGTGGCTGCACGATCCGTTACATCCATGCGGATAAGACGGCTGTCAGCTCGACTGCTAGTGATACGAAGCCGTTGGGATCCAGCACAGCTCTCCGTATTACCATCCTGAACCCACCGATTCCGTATTCTGCTAACAGTCATTGGATATCGACCATCGTGAGCAGCAATGTCGCGATACCATAAACCGCAATCCCGATAGGCTGCAATCCGATCTTTATCAAAGTCCGACACGTGATGGTACGCATTTCTCCTCCTTTCACGAGGCATCACAACAACATTTCAGCAGGCAACGCCGGTCAACTGCTGTTTGTGTATGAGAAATCGGTTGGAAACTTTCCTCATGTCAGCACGTTGTAGGTGTCGCCACCGGCGCCAACCTTGTGTGAATGCTCTGAAAAGCTAATCATTTGCATATCACAGTATCTTTTCCTGTCATTTAAATTTCGCGTCTGTAGCACGTCATCTTCCTTGTGTAGCAATTTTAATGGCCAGTAGTGTATTTGACAGCCTCGTACATTGCCAGCAGTTGACAGTCATACGCGCTCCGCTTCTTTTGCGAGGTGGGCAGATTTTCAGAGAAGAAAGCGAGCGGCTGCCAGGCCTCATCAACATGTGTCTGAAGCACGCCACCTGTCGCTGTCTGGCTCGCATCTAAAACCACAGCCAACAGTGCATCGAATGAGGATGTGCCAACAATGCCGCGTCCACTATAGCTTATTTTGTTTTCTCAAATTCCGCTATCATGTCGTCCTTCCAGGTAATTGTCGAATTGTCTTTAGTGTTCGGGCCCGCCAGCGCTGCTGTCAGCTGCTCCTGAACTTCAGCGGCACACAGCAGTTGCCGCCGATAAAAGTTCATCATGCCTAGGTAGTGTCTTAATTCCTTGCGTGTGGACAGACGGGGCAGCTGGCCGAAATGGTAGCGAGGTTGAAGGAGTAATGCGGTGGCCTAGTGAGTCAACTTGCGAATGTCCGAAGCTACACTTCACCACATTCAGCACAATTCCGTACGTACTTAGTCATTAATAGGTCTCTAGAAGAGCGTAGCGATCCAAAAGATTGGAAAAGGGCACAGGTCATCCCTGTTTTCAAGAAGGGACGTCGAACAGATGTGCAGAACAATAGACGTATATCTCTAATGTCGATCAGTTATAGAATTTTGGAACACGTCTCATGTTCGAGTACAATGACTTTTCTGGACACTAGAAATCTACTCTGTAGGAATCAGCATAGCTTTCGAAAAAGACAATCGTGTGAAACCCAGCTCGCGCTATTCGCCCACGAGACTGAGAGGGCCATAGACACGGGTTCCCAGGTAGATTCCGTGTTTCTTGACTTCCGCAAGGCGTTTGATACAGTTCCCCACATTCGTTTATTGAACAAAGTAAGAGCATATGGACTATCAGGCCAATTGTGTAATTGGATTGAAGAGTTCCTATATAACAGAACGCAGCATGTCATTCTCAGTGGAGAGAAGTCTTCCGAAGTAAGAGTGATTTCAGGTATGCCGCAGGGGAGTGTCGTAGGACCGTTGTTATTCAGAATATACATAAATGACCCTGTGGATAACATCGGAAGTTCACTGAGGCTTTTTGCGGATGATGCTGTAGTATATCGAGAGGTCGTAACAATGGAAAATTGTACTGAAATGCAGGAGGATTCTCAACGAATTGACGCATGGTGCAGGGAATGGCAATTGAATCTCAATGTAGACAAGTCTAATGTGCTGCGAATACACAGAAAGAAAGATCCTTTATCATTTAGCTACAATAGAGCAGGTCAGCAACTGGAAGCAGTTAATTACATAAATTATCTGGGAGTAGCCATTAGGAGTATTTTAAAATGGAATGACCATATAAAATTAGTCACCGGTAAAGCAGATGCCAGACTGAGATTCATTGGAAGAATCCTAAGGAAATGCAGTCCAAAAACAAAGGAAGTAGGTTACAATACACTTGTTCGCCCACTCGTTGAATACTGCTCACTGGTGTGAAATCCGTACCAGATATGGTTGATAGAAGAGATAGAAAAGATCCAACGGAGAGCAGCGCGCTTCGTTACAGGATCATTTAGTAATCACGAAAGCGGTACTGAGATGATAGATAAACTCCAGTGGAAGGCTCTGCAGGAGAGACGCTCAGTAGCTCGGTATGGGCTTTTCTTGAAGTTTCGAGAACATACCTTCACCTAGGAGTCAAGCAGTATATTGCTCCCTCCTACGTATATCTCGCGAAGAGACCATGAGGATAAAATCATAGAGATTAGAGCCCACACGGTGGCATAGCGACAATCTTTCTTTCCACGAACAATACGAGACTGGAATAGAAGGGAGAACCGATAGAGGTACTCAAGGTACCCTCCGCCGCACACCGTCAGGTGGCTTGCGGAGTATGGATGTAGATGTAGACGTAGACGTAGACGAGATGCTGGCGATGTTCTTCTGGTGACGCTGAGAAAACAAAAACGTCGTCGAGGTAAGCGAAACAGAATGACATGCCTCGCAGCACTGAATCGACGAACCTTTGCCACGTTTGCGCCGCATTCCGGTGATCGAAGGTCATAAATATGCTTTCAAATAAACCATATGGCTTAATAATGGCTGTCTTCGGTATATCTTCGTCGGCCACTGAATCTATATGCAGGCCTTGGCGCAACCTAGTACACTTTACAGACAAGCGCCGCTTATCGTGTAGCTGAAGTCGCGGTATTGTGCGGGCGTTCAGTACTTTATAATCCCCACAAGGCCGCCACGCACCACCCTTTCTGGGGACGAGGTGTACGGTGAAGACCAGGGCAGTCAGATGAACGCATGTTGCCCTCTTTGCTCATGTTATCAAACTCGGCCTTGGCTATCTTCAAGAGTTCCGGCGCCAGTCGTCGTGGTCGGCAGGAGATCGTCGGTCCCTCAGTTGTCTCGATACAATGCACAGTGTTGTGCCTGACGTCCTTGGGTTTGCCCGGTGGCTTTGTTAACGCTGCAAAGTCCTTCAATAGCGCGGCGCACTCATCGTCAGTGACGGTAATCAGCATGGTAGATTGGGTGGATGTCTGGCGCCGGAAACCCGCGGTCGTCAGCGCGGTGGTCTGGTCTACAAAGATGGTGTTGGTTATATCTGGCAAAAGGTTATAGTACGCCAAGAAATCCGCTTCTATTATTGGCTCTGTCACATCCACCGCTGTGAAATTCCAAAGCAACGCGCGGCGGAGGCCAAGATCCAGCTCTGTGCAAGCCGTATGTTGCAATAGCGAGCTATTCGCGGCCCCAAGGCAGAACAACGTACGCTGTCGTCGCTGATGTCGCATCGTGCGTGGGTAAATATGAGTCGGTGCCAGTATCAGTCAAGTACTTACAGCCGGTGTGTCAATCGCTGATGGTTAGGAGCTGTAATGTTGGCCGGCAGTTGGGCGAAGCGCCTACGTTCGACTGCCGCTGGAATTTGGGAACGCGCACGGTTTGGTGCAGAGTTGCGGACGTTCCCCAAAACGCCAAAGGTACCAGCACACGTTCTTCTGTCTGTCAGGTGACGGCGTAGGCGAGCGGGACGCCGCCCTGTTGCTGGAGCGTCTCCCGTACCTTGGCCGGCTACGATCTCCACCGACGCTGCAACACGCTACCAGCTGGCCTATCTGTTGCATCAATTGATCGACTTTCACCACTAATCCATCGTACTCAGCTCGCACTAGCGTGTTGGCTATATTTTTTTTTACGTTAAACTAAGCGTTGGAACTTTTTGTGTGTGGCGCTAAAATACAGAGCCCATGATTCTAGTAATATGCAATAGTCTAGTCGAGATCAGTGAGCTCCTCGTTGCTAGCGTTACTAAACGCGTTTGAAAAGAACGCACACTAGAGAAAGAGAGATAAAAAGCACAGAATAATTAACATACAAAAGTTAACAACAAAAGGATAGATAATCCGCGCTTCGCGCGAATAAACCCAGCTCATCTGGCGGCGCGCACAGAACTATTGACGCACACGCGAAAATTTGACATTCGCGCACTAAAACGCGCGCGCGCACGTACACACACACACACAGATACACAATAATGGTTGACGGCTGCGGGTCGCTACAACCATTTTCACAATTAATAACTCTCTAACTAAACTATTTCGACTACTTCGAAGACAGGCTGTAAAACCATAAAACAGGTGAAAATGCAAGTCGACCTGTACATATGCAGTTTCACAATTAATGTAATTTCAGATGAGTAGTAAGAAAATAAAAGAGCGCTTATTTAGGCTTAAAACAGAAAAACAACAATGAACTTTGAGTAATATTTTTACAAAAATAAAGCGAGACTCGCAAAGACGATGCATAGGTGTCGAAATGTGTCCGCGTAAATACAAAAAAGAAATATATCGTGTTTTGCGGAAGGTAGAGTTTAAAAACTCAAATTTAATTCGTAAAAATAGAGAAAACGTCAACAGAAGTTTCCAACACAGCAACTGGATTAAAAAAACTGATCTATAATGTATTTGACTTCAACTGATTCTGGGCTAGAAGGTATAAAAGTACTCAACTGTTTCCCTAGTAAGTTAAATATGCTGACAGGCGATATGATCAAGTTTAAATCTTATATAAAAAAATCTTATCGCATCCTTCTAATATGTATAACTTCTGTGTGACTTAATTTAAACTTACATAAATTTTTTTTAAAAAATGTAACTTAATATCAGCCATGTAAAGGGTCGGCATGTAGTCACGTTTTTACAGAGAATATGTATTTTTTTTAATGGTTAACACTTTCAGCATTACAGTGACATAACGGGTATTATTTGCGGAACAAGATAACTGAATAATTTACTTTAGGGAGTTCGGTATGCATTATGCTGTAAGTCATACAGTTTACTCTCTCATTAATCTCTTGTAGTTAAGTGTTCTCTGCTAATGAACATTTTGTGAATTATTCTTTTTATGCTTCTTTAGAATATTTGGAGCATTTGGTAGTGAAAAGTGCATTATAGTAAAAATGACGATAGTGATTCATTGTGTCAATAAATAGCACGACACAAAACAGTCAGGAAGGATATGTGTACAGTGTATAAGGAAAAAACATACTACTTCATCCTTACTTACATGAAGCAACTGGGTTATAATATACGTGTAATATTATACTTGGGTGAAGAAGAACCTGGTGTATAGGAACTATTTGAAAACCCACATTTCGTGATTCATTCCTTCCAGCTCAAACAATTTCTGTTTTACTTGCATCCTAAGACAACGCATGAGTTTTGTTTACTTACTGTTGCGGTAGAATGGAGGAATACGCGTGCAGTACGGTTAAATTGCTAGTCCACCTACA
Source organism: Schistocerca nitens (assembly GCF_023898315.1). Lineage (NCBI taxonomy): Eukaryota > Metazoa > Arthropoda > Insecta > Orthoptera > Acrididae > Schistocerca > Schistocerca nitens. The sequence continues at coordinate 278,744,860 of NC_064614.1, read as the reverse complement.
GGGTTCAAAAATGGCTCTGAGCACTATGGGACTCAACTGCTGAGGTCATTAGTCCCCTAGAACTTAGAACTAGTTAAACCTAACTAACCTAAGGACATCACAAACATCCATGCCCGAGGCAGGATTCGAACCTGCGACCGTAGCGATCTTGCGGTTCCAGACTGCAGCGCCTTTAATCACACGGCCACTTCGGCCGGCCACCTACAGGGTTCACTATGGAGAACCTGTGACCACTGGAGATAATGCCACACGTTACTCCAAAATCGTAACACAACACATACATGCAATATTAATCCATGTAATTCCACGTGATGGTGGCGGTTGAAACCTTCGAAACGCATTGCGGTAATAAATTAACAGTAAACTTATTGTTTCATTCCCTGAGTACGGACTTAAGTAAAAGGGCTAATCTCATTGACGTTAAGCCCTGTGACCTGTGGCGCGACATAGCTGAGATTTCATCAAGGTCAGTGAACACATAGATAGACAAAGATTTGGTAGACAGGAACAGATGCGAGCTATTTGTTGCTTCAAGTAAGTCAGGCTGAAGTAGCATGTTTTCCTTTAACACTGTACATATATCATTCATGACTATCAGAGCTATTATCAACCATCAATTTCTGTCACAATAAATGTGACGAATAACGAAGCCATTGTGATGCCTCTGTATGCGTTTGTGTTATAATAATATTTTAATTCCTAAGTAGCCTATGCAAAAATACCCTCTCCCCCATCACACCCGCTTATTAAAGAAGTAGCTAATCTAGATTTTTCACTTAGGTGAGATGCAACTGTGTTTTAGAATTTAGTTACACAGCAGAATTTATATAGCAAAGAAAATATCACGTATTTCACTAATAAAAAATATTTTTATTGATTTCCAAAAGATATCGCCTTAAATTGTATGCAATTTCCAGTTTTTTTTTTATGTACGTGGCTGAGCTTGATAACAGTTTTAGCTGCGGTGGCGTATAAATGCAAAACGATAATATGAAAGGTCACATCACAGCAGTAAAAACGAAGAGGATGAAACGATATTTTCTGATGAAACGATATTTTCTGGAGTGCTGGAAAATAATATCTAATGAATATGTAGCGTGGCTTGTTATGGTGGGTATTGTTACTTTAGGGAGACGGATATGTAACTGGTGGGAACAGAGAGCGTGGAAAGTACGTCGCTACCTGGTTTGTCCGAGTCTTGGTAAAGGTAGACAGTCTGCTAGCATAAATAACGGTTTTAGAAGTAGCCTAGCTTCTGTGCACGGTTTTACAGACGGCGAAGTGAAAAGTCGGGACCGGAAATCGAATAAGAATTTCTACAAAGACTCTTCCGCTTCTTAGCGCCAATCCGGTTCAGAGTATGGAGCAGCGCCAAATCCAGAGCGTGTTCTTTACGTGACAGCTAAATTTGTTCACGGGAGCAGCTGAGCCGATGAAAACATTTCGCTTTGAGCGGAAATCCTGGTCTGAATTCTAGCTCACTGTGGCGCCTGGAAAATTCCAAACTGCTTGGTTGTCCAGATTATTCGATGTAATGCACTGCGCTTCCAGTGCTAAATGGGAAAGCTTCACATAAGGTGAAAGTGACTGCAAATATTACCATAAAAACTGGGTTACTGGTAAACAATAATAAGAAGTAGATTCCACAGTACTATTTGCGACGATACGTAAGAGATAAAAAAGAGTATGTGTTTCATTTGTTTGTTGAAGGAAGGTTTAGAGTTAAGTATTCGTGTTACGTATCAAAGATATATACGTGGATCAAGTGATCGCTGCGTATTTACAACTTTTTCTCTGAGACAGAAACGACAAGAATTACCTATAGAGGATGTCAAATTAAACACCTTTCAGCCGTCAGTTTTCAACCTTATTTACTTTGGCAACCAGTTTCAGCGTTTTACTAATCCATCTTCAGGCCCCTGAACGACGTGTAGGAATAATCTACCTCACTTGTGATCAAAACAGGGGCCCAAAAATATTGATATTAGTAGATATTTGTTGCAGTGACCACTTCAACTATCACCTGCCGACCATGATGACGTAGTAAAACGCTGAGACCGGTTGCCCGATAAAATAAGGTTGAAAATTGGCGGCTGAAAGGCGTTTAATTTGAGATCCTCTATTGAACAGCTGAGTCCTGCAATCAGCACTAAAAAGATGAACGTGCAGGAACTACCTATTTCTTTGGTTAACCTACTCAGTTCCAATGGTAATGAGATGCGGGGTGGAATGAACTGATCAAATAAGAAAAGGCAATCAACAACATTTTTTTTTTGTTTAGTTTGGCGTGCATATTCGTACAAGGAGTAAATTCCTTTGATTGGTCTTACTTCATTATGAACTGGCGGGGTAAGTGATATTTATCTAACTTAACATACTTTTTCTTTAAATTTTTGTCATCCCAACTACTACCAACGTCAGATTCTAAATATAGTAACCAGTGTTCATAATATCTGGTTTACTGTAATACAATTACGACGCAGAGGTTATATTCAGAATCTGGCGACGACAATAACTGATGTCTTAAAATAAAAATAGAAAAATCGATTAGACGGTACTACACACAAAAGTTTGGTGTACATTCCATGAAGGTAGCATCATACGAAGGTAGCATCGTTTTACAAGAGTGCACATCTGATAATTACAAAGAAAAGTTAGTGTACACAGAGAACATTTAGGGTGACAATTACATGTGAAGAAATATTTTGTAAACTTTTACATCTTCCGATGCTAATATATTATGTTACTAGATAATGAGTATAAAAGGTCTCAGTTGCTACACCCATGCGACAGTATGCCTTCCAACACCACTACATCTGTACCACCAAGACGATCGTCTTCGACACAACTGAAATATTCTGGACCCTTTAGCTACTTAGCCTGATCAGACGGGAAGATGGGGATTAGAGACGATGGTTACTAAAGTTAATAAACCCATGAATAAGACTAGGAGGGTAGTTTTGCTACAAGGAGCAGATAGGCAGTTGTTAGCATCCCACTTAGACAATGAACGGACATCATTTAGTTACACTATGATGGACACATGGGAGTTATGGGCAAAGTTGAAACGGATTTTGAATCGCTCTATGGAGACGTATGTGCCGAGTGATTGGATTAAGGACGGAAAAGACCGACCGTAGGTTAATAACAAAATTGGGAAAACGCTGAGTAAGCGAAGACTGGTGCACTCTTGGTTCAAAAGAAAACGCGAAAATCACGTTAGGCGAGATTTAGAACAGGTTCTTACGTTTGTAAAAAGATCGAGGCACGGAGCATACTACAACTACCTCCATCATATCTTAGCAAGAGATCTTACCGGAAAGCCCAGAAAATACTGGTCCTACATAAAATAACTGATCGGGTAGAAGGCTTCTATCCAGTCACTCGTTGACTAGTCTGGTGTGACAATAGCAGATAGTAAAAGGAAAGAAGATGTTTTAAATTTTGCATTTAAGGAATCCTTGACCCATATCATACAAACGTACTGTACGCTAGACGTACCCTCATATGACGAGAGATGGTAATACGTGATCCACCGCCGAATACTGTCGAACATGATCGTTTTGATGATCCTGGTGTTCTGGTGTCGGGAAGCATTATGTTGCGTGGGGGTGAAGTAGCCTCCAGATCTTCGAACACTCTATACTCGCCAGTTAGTGTTATTGTGGCACTATATTCCTCCTGCTCCTGAGTCTTTTCAGTGGTACTCGTACATTATGCTCTGAGTTTATTTTTATGAATGATAATGCGTGACCGCATCGAACAACGCAAGTAGAGGAGCTCTCGCAACGAGAAGACATTTGCGCCTTAAGTCCCATGAGCAGGTGTGGGATGTATTGCGGGAGCTTACTGCACCACGTCTACATGCACCAATGACTATACGCGCCGACTACATGGGTGCACCGGGGCTCAAGCACCCACAAGCATAACGTTGTGGGTGTGCCGCACCCACAAAATTTTTGATTTGATAAAAACAAAATAAAACAAATATTTCTCACTTGCCTTTATCAAAAAGTAATAAAGAATTAAAATACTGCCGGCCCGTGTAGTCGAGCGGTTCTAGGCGCTTCAGTCTCGAACCGCGCGATCGCTACGGTCGCAGGTTCGAATCCTGCCTAAGGCATGGATGTGTGTGATGTCCTTAGTTTCGTTAAGTTTAAGTAATCCTAAGTTCTATGGGACTGATGACCTCAGATGTTAAGTCCCATAGTGCTCAGAGCCATTTGAACCATTTTTTTTTAAATTAAAATACTTGGATTTAAGTTAAAATTTCTGACTTCTAAAAGATACCTGTTTATATATGAAGATGGCATCTGTTCTTTCAGACATGTCCGAAAGAACAGATACCATCTATATATATATATATATATATATATATATATATATATATATATATATATATATATATATATATATATATATATAAGGCTCACCGGCCACTTGGCCATCTTCTTCTGTGCAGATGCACAAACGGTGCCCAAACTCTTACGGGAATCGGCAGTAAAGCCGCGAGTAATGAGTATAATGGGCAGGGTCACTATGAATATAGGCGGGACAATAAGTTGCGAATGTGGGCGTCACGGGAGGCGTGCCAGTGATAAGTCCTTGCAGTCGCACTACCCTATGGGTCCTCGGTGGCTCAGATGGATAGAGCGTCTGCCATGTTAGCAGGAGGTCCCGGGCTCGATTCCCGCTGGGGCACACATTTTCAACTGTCCTTGACTTATATCAACGCCTGTCTGCAGCTAAGGGTATTCATTTCATTACAGTTTCATTCTAACGAGCTGCATGGTCAGTGATGGTATCTGTTCTTTGTGACATGTCCGAAAGGGCAAAAAAAAAAAAAAAAAAATGGTTCAAATTTCTCTGAGCACTATGCGACTTAACTTCTGAGGTCATCAGTCGCCTAGAACTTAGAACTAATTAAACCTAACTAACCTAAGGACATCACACACATCCATTCCCGAGGCAGGATTCGAACCTGCGACCGTAGCGGCCGCTCGGTTCCAGACTGTAGCGCCTAGAACTGCACGGCCACTACGGCCGGTCCGAAAGAACAGATACCATCTTCATATATACAGGGTGTTACAGAAAGGTACGGCCAAACTTTCAGGAAACATTCCTCATACACAAAGAAAGAAAATATGTTATGTGAACATGTGTCTGGAAACGCTTACTTTCCATGTTAGAGCTCATTTTATTACTTCTCTTCAAATCACATTAATCATGGAATGGAAGTACACAGCAACAGAACGTACCAGCGTGACTTCAAACACTTTGTTACAGGAAATGTTCAAAATGTCCTCCTTTAGCGAGGATACATGCATCCACCCTCCGTCGCATGGAATCCCTGATGCGCTGATGCAGCCCTGGAGAATGGCGTATTGTATCACAGCCGACCACAATACGAGCACGAAGAGTCTCTACATTTGGTACCGGGGTTGTGTAGACAAGAGCTTTCAAATGCCCCCATAAATTAAAGTCAAGAGGGTTGAGGTCAGGAGAGCGCGGAGGCCATGAAATTGGTCCGCCTCTACCAATCCATCGGTCACCGAATCTGTTGTTGAGAAGCGTACGAACACTTCGAGTGAAATGTGCAGGAGCTCCATCGTGCATGAACCACATGTTGTGTCGTACTTGTAAAAGCACATGTTCTAGCAGCACAGGTAGAGTATCCCGTATGAAATCATGATAACGTGCTCCATTGAGCGTAGGTGGAAGAACATGGGGCCCAATCAAGACATCACCAACAATGCCTGCCCAAACGATCACAGAAAATCTGTGTTGATGACGTGATTGCACAATTGCGTGCGGATTCTCGTTAGCCCATACATGTCGATTGTGAAAATTTACAATTTGATGACGTTCGAATGAAGCCTCATCCGGATTGAGAACATTTGCACTGAAATGAGGATTGACACATTGTTGGATGAACCATTCGCAGAAGTGTACCCGTGGAGGCCAATCAGCTGCTGATAGTGCCTGCACATGCTGTACATGGTACGGAAACAACTGGTTCTCCCGTAGCACTCTCCATACAGTGACGTGGTAAACGTTACCTTGTACAGCAGCAACTTCTCTGACGCTGACATTAGAGTTATCGTTAACTGCACGAAGAATTGCCTCGTCCATTGCAGGTGTCCTCGTCGTTCTAGGTCTTCCCCAGTCGCGAGTCATAGGCTGGAATGTTCCGTGCTCCCTAAGACGCCGATCAATTGCTTCGAACGTCTTCCTGCCGGGACACCTTCGTTCTGGAAATCTGTCTCGATACAAACGTACCGCGCCACGGCTATTGCCCCGTGCTAATCCATACATCAAATGGGCATCTGCCAAATCCGCATTGCACTGACTGCAAAACCACGTTCGTGATGAACACTAACCTGTTGATGCTACGTACTGATGGGCTTGATGCTAGTACTGTAGAGCAATGAGTCGCATGTCAACACAAGCACCGAAGTCAACATTACCTGCCTTCAATTGGGCCAACTGGCGGTGAATCGAGGAAGTACAGTACATACTGACGAAACTAAAATGAGCTCTAACATGGAAATTAAGGGTTTCCGGACACATGTCCACATAACATCTTTTATTTATTTGTGTGTGAGGAATGTTTCCTGAAAGTTTGGCCGTACCTTTTTGTAACACCCTGTATATAGTTAAAGCTCACCGGCCATTTGACCATCTTCTTCTGTGCAGATGCACAAAAAGTGCCCGTACTCTTATGGGAATCGATTTTAAAGCCGCGAGTAATGAGTATAACGGGCAGGGGCACTATGAATATAGTACGGGTCAATAAGCTGCGTATGTGGGTCTCAAGGGATGCGTGTCAGGTATTCATTTCATCGTAATTACATATCTGTTTGTTTTAGATGCCTTTCTGCAAAGGCAACCAAGCAACACACTCCATCATTCATAATATTTCTCTGGCCAAGTCAAAGGCACACCACAGAATAGCAGTCGCACTATACTGTGAGAGGAATCCCGTCTTTTCGGTTTGCTTTCAAGTTTCCTTCCTGTCAATACGCTCACGTCATTCTTCAACAATTGATTGAAAATATTTCTTTGCCAATATCGAGCAGTAATAAACGACAATCCGAGATACAAGAAAGAAAATTGTTACAGACTATCTCTTGTTCAGATGCAGCACCGACACAATTTTTAAGAAGCAATGTTATCGGCTATATCTCTGCAAAGAAATGGGACACTTTAGTGCATGTTGGGGCATCTTTGTAGCCACGTACAACTGAAAACTTGAGGTTATGTATAATGCTAACAATTCCTGCAAAATTATTTTCATAAAATTAAGAAATTCTGCTTCTGAGGAAGAGTTTCACAATAAAGTACTAGTTTTTCGAAATGAATATGAGTAGGATTTATCCAGTAAAATCCCAGTCCAAAAAAGCTCTGAAAAAAGAAATATCCTCATTAGCCTCGGTAGCTCATTAACAAAACTATTAGTAACAGAGAATTGAATCGTATCTGTAGCGTTCCGCATTAATGCACAAAATGCTGCCTGTTTTTAACTATTTCTGTTGCCGTTTCTTCGGTTGAATGCTTGTTTTTGAAGCCCATACTTGTAAAGGACTATATGTGCAATTCTATGACTCAAGACAGAGTTAGTGAACTCTGCCTCCACAGTACCCCAGTACGCCACATTGCACAGTACACTAGAAATCAAGGGGACTATAGTGAGGTTTTATAAGTACAAATCAATCAAACAACAGATAGAACTATAAGCCTGTAGTTATTCATATAGGCTGTCATTCACTATAATGTGTTTAGTTTTTAATAACATTTATCAGTATTAACAAATTTGGTTTAATACTTTGAATATAGTAAAGGAATGATGTCTCTGTTTGTATTACGTGGGACTTTACAACACACTCAATTAAATTTCTAACTGCTGTAGTGGTAGGGGATCAGGATTCTCATTTTTGCAGGCGGGCTCGTATCGCTTGGGTTACGCCCCCGGGTCTGTGTGTTCGTCCAAGTACATTTGAACCCGAGGGTTCGTCCAAATACATTTGAACCCGAGTTTGGTCTCATTTGTGTTGCTTTTAAGTCAGCTGTGTTACCGACTGAGCTAGAGTCGTCTCAACGTGTGCTTTTAGTACCAGCGTATTTTACTTTATCCCAGCACAGATCTTTATGTCACAGGCATGGAAGGTAATCATTTAAGAAAAAATATCTAGATCCCCCACAAAACATACATTACATTCCGCCACTGACAAGCACCAACAGAAAGTTTGTTAACTCGGTGCCCTTACCAACGACCATCCAATAGTTATCAACCGAGCTGGCGACGGAACGGAATGCCCTACCACAATAATTCCAGCTTGGGAGCACGTTGCAGAGCATGCAATGCTGTCCATGGTGAATACACATCCGATTAAAAACTGTTATACTACTTTTGTAATGTCCAAGTAATAATCATAAATTGCGGTAATTTCAGTGTAATCATTTTCTTTGAATAAAACTGTCGTTTCTGTCCGTTTCATCCCGTATTTCTTTCACTTGCCTTCTGTACTATACTGTAGCCGTTCTTGCTATTTATGATCCAAGTTTCATCGAACTACGTTACTTATATTGTCAAATCATGCGAAAGTTACTTTCCTCCTTAAGATTTGCACACCAATATGATATCCTTAGGATTAGATACAGTCAGTTGACTAGTGTGTCTAGAACTGATATTGTAACCCTCTTTTCCGTTTCAGACAAAAAAAATTCCAGAAAATTTGGTTACTTATGTGGTGGAAAATGCAGAGGCATTTTGTAAGTCTCTTAATCTACTTCTTAACGATTTCCAATTCCAGAATTCTTTCACAATAGCTGTTAACTTTATCAGAGAGCAGAATCATTTCTCGTCTAAAAATAGTCGTTTTGGATGAATGACCCTTTTATGTCCTATAGAACTATGACGTATACGTACCAGAATTATCAGTATGCATTAGCTGCAGTGAAAAAATATCATATGGCTTCATAATCAGTCAATGTTTGACAAACACAGCTGTCCTGTTTGAAGAAATTCTAGTTTATGGATTACCATTCGAAGTTTTCTTAAGGATCAGTTTTCCTCTGACGCGCACAATTTACAACGAGTTTCCGTTTCTAAAAATTTGAATGACTGTCCGTAAAGCCTCAAGGAAAACTTCATATAATGAGGTAAATGTACATTGGAAAATTCTTTGTTCTGGAGGACAATATACGAATTGTCTTCTAGCGTAACTGTTTATTGTATGTCAGTTAGTTATGTATATCTGTTATATATTTTTCATCTATAGGGGCGGATTGCCAGCGATCGGTGTGGAGCTCTTCAGCCTCCGATTTACGAAAATAAGTTTGACATTATGCTCAGTGACGATGATGGTGATGCTGGATGCTACTGGTAGCTGTGGGTAAGGAATTTGAATGATGAGGGCACTGGACAATATAAGAACAATGATGTGATATATAGTGCATATGGGAAGGAACTAATAGTTCGAATGTGGCAATTAGATTAATAGAATTACAACTGAGAGTGAAGAGTGTTGGCCGGTGGGCTTCGTCTGGGTTGGGACGAAGCTGAAGGACTGTCTCCAGGGCGGTGACTACAATTTCCTCTGGAAAGGATGTGGAGTAATTGAAGGTGAAAACGATATGTAATAGAGATACGGCAGCAAGCTAGGATTATCAAGGATTACTGGGAATAATGGCATACTGGAACTGAAATTTAGGAGGGATATAGCATAGTTGAAGGTTTGCAGAAGGTCTGGAAACTTTTAAACCTGATACAGGATTCAAATTAGAGAAAGCAAGGCGTGCAGAAAGCATGGGAAGTGCATGTCATTCAACAGTTTTTAGTGACAGGTAGAGGGTGAGAAAGCGGAGCGCCCTGCTACATTTCCATGCTACGTAGGTGATGTTGAGTGGTACTTAAGTAAATAAATTAGTGAAATCAAAGTGAACTAGAAATTAGAATATAAATGAAAAACTTGGTTTAGTTTAGAGAGTTACATACTCGCAAACAGCGGGCCGAACAGCAGAACAGAAGAAACAATGACCATGAAGTCAGCAACTTCCACATAAGCGGGCGCTGTCGATTCAGCCGTCAGGGCATCGCCCGACCGGCTCACGTGTTTCTCAGTTGTCGTATGTGAGCAAAGGCCCTCGCCTACATCCCAAGAGCCAATGACCGACGTAAAGAAGATTCTTCGAGAAGCTATTCAACGTGACAGAAGAGGCAATGACCGGCTCACGTGTTTCTCAGTCGTCACATGGGATCAAAAGCCCTCACCTACATTCCAAGAGCCAACGACCGACGTTAAGAAGATTCTTCGAGAAGCTTTTCAACGTGACAGACGAGGCAATGACCGTGAAGTCGTTCACCTCCAGTAAACTGAAGTGAATAAATACGCGAGACGCAGTGGGCCAGACAGATGAAGTCAGAGGAAATCAGATGAAGACGGAGACGGAGACGGAGACGAAGACGGAGACGGAGAGAAGAGACGAAGAAGACGAAGAAGTTTTCAGTTTCGGTGCTGAAGACCGTCATGCAAGAAGAGACTGCATCATGCACAGACGCACCAAGTCCGCCGCTGTAATGGAATAGCAAGCAGCCGCCGTAGCGCCAGAAGACAGAAGTTAAAAGGTATTTGAAGTCTGGTTTTTACATACCCGGGTGGCTCGTGAGGACGGGAAGGAGACGGCCTCACGTCAGTAGTCACCTGTGAGCTGGGATGAAGACCTGACAGCCGAAGACTGGCAAGCAGGAGTCCGTGGTTCGAGTCCGCCACACTGGCCTTCCCCCGCCGCGCCGCTCCGCTGGCCGACGCAGAACACACGCGGTCGCTTAGAGAAGAGAAACACTGGGACGCGACACCCAAGGTATCATCCGATGCACGATTTCGCTCGCAATAATTAAACGGGCCACCTCGCGCTGCGCTTCTCCAGTCAACTGAGCGAGACAGCGACACGAGATACACACCGCTACGCGTAATCAGACGCCGCCACCGCCGCCGCCGCCGCCGCTGCCGCAGCAGAAGACTTCACAAACGACACAGCTGCCGCTCTCCGAACCAGAACATCCCGTAAGATAAAGTTGTAAAAATCTTCAATAAAAGCTATCTTATGTAAAAATGATGTTTCATTCGACCTCATACCCGAGCCAAGGAAGAACCCACCCTGCCCACATGTTGTTAAGAGAGAAAAGTTAATTTATTTAATATTTTCACCCTGACAGAATGCTTTAGAATGCTCATCCTGACAATTGACAGCATCCAAAGAGAAAACCCAGTTACATTTAGTAGCAGAAGTGTCAGATTTAGTAACACAATTGTTACATTTGATGTCAGAAGCCGTTTTAGCAGTTACATTTGGTGTCAGAGAAAAAACCCTTGGCTCAATATGAGGTGTGAATGACAGTCACTAAAGGTCCACAGTTAGTATTGTTTTATGTGTGAAAGAATAGAGGTTTGCATAGCAGTCGTAATATTTTCTTTATTTTGAAGGGTATTCTCTCTCATAATTTTAAGAATTTGTCGAAAATATTTAAACATCTTTTGAATTCAGTGTGGTAATATTGTGTAACTAATAGTTTGTAAAATGATGACACGAAATCGTACAAAGTCAGAGTCAGCACCACAAGCGGTTTCTACTGAGGAAGCTATTCAGATCTTAGTTAATCAAATAGCACAGCTTAAAAATGATAATAATGCATTATTTAAACAGTTGAGTGAGGTTAGGCAAACCAGTTCAATCCCTCCCACCCTAGATTCCTCAGCAGCAGCCTTAGTAACTCCTTTTTCAGGTAAACCTGGCGAGGACATAACAGCCTTTTTTGATGATTTAGTAGCAGCTGGAAAGTTAGGATCATGGTCAGATGAACAGCTCTTACAAATGACAAAGTTAAGATTGACAGGAGAGGCTAAAGCACACGTCTTATACCATGAAAAATTAAGGAATGCTCTAACATTTGAGGAATTGAAGAAAGGATTGCTTAAACGTTTTCAAAAACAGAACAGCTGTAGATTTTATAGGGAACAGTTAAACACTATCACTCAGAGGCAAAACGAGTCGTTGGAAAGCTTTGTAGATAGGATTAGAAAAGTTAATATTAACACCTATCAGTTGACAACAAGTGATGAAGCGAATAAAGTTATTTTACAAGAGGCAGAAAATAGAGCTCTGGATACATTTTTACGTGGGTTACCTCCTGGAACGTCCGGTCGTGTCAGGGCAGAGTTTCCTAAAAATTTAGCGGAAGCTGTATCTGTGGCGACGGCTTTCGAGGAAATAGACATTGCCACCAGATACAAGGAGAAGCGAAATGTATTTTCAGCAGGAGTACGATGTTTTAGGTGCGATCGACAGGGCCATATAGCAAAAAATTGCAGACAACCTCAATGCACTAATTGTCAAAGAATAGGTCACACATTCAAGGAATGTAGGTCTAAGAAAGTTTTTGGAAATAGAAATCAGTTAAACTCCAACGGAATTTGTCGGAACCGCCGCCAGGCGTTCCCAATAAAATTTCATGCCATTAAGGCTAATGTGAAGGCGGAATGCTGGTTATCTGCTACCATACAGGATAAAGAGGCAAGGATACTAGTGGATACAGGCGCAAATGTATCAATAGTAAGTAATGAATGTATTGGAGAAAAGAAATATGACCCTCCAAGGTATAGATTGAGTGGAGTAGGAGGAGGTACAGTGAAGTCATTAGGATGTACATGACTGATTTTCTGTATTCACGGTGTACAATTTCAAGAAGATGTAGAAGTGGTAACAAAGGTAACTGACGGGTACGACGCGATCCTAGGGTTGGATTTCCTGGATAAACATCACGCTAAAATCGACCTCAGACAGCAAACTGTAGAACTTAGCGGAATAGTGTTTCAGCTAGGTGACACCGCTGCAAAGGGCCCTCTGCCGCAAGATTTCCCTAACCGGAAGGCGAAATCAACTACACTGCGTGCAACGTCCTTGAAGGTTGATTCGCGGGATCAGATACCATCTGGCTCAGGAAAACTTTTCTGGATGACAGTTGACCCCGAAGTACCTACAGATACAGTATGTCTAATAGAGCCTTTAGAGGAAAATGAGGAATTAGATGTATCACATTGTTTTGTACGTAGAAGTGTTGTACGGGTTCAAGACGTTGAGGGAGAAAGAAAAGTACCGGTACATATTGACAATTTCGGAGTGGAGGACAAAGAGTTGCATAAGGGAATATTAGTAGCTACAGTGAGTACTTTTGAAGAAGAAGATTTCATTTGGTCAGATATTAACGATGGTCAGAAACCAGACGCCTATAAAACCGCATTACGCCAGAAGATTGAGCATTTGAAAGGAAATGATAGAGGCACGATAGAAGCAGTTTTAGTTGAGTTTCAAGATTTATTTAATGCAGAAGGTCCACTGCCAGCAACAGATATCACACAGCATAGGATCCCAACAGGAAATAGGCCCCCAGTTTATAGGAAGCCTTATAGAGTTGCGCATCACTTACAGCCAGTACTGGATGAATTTATAGAACAGCATCTAAAAGATGGAATTATAGAATATTCTGATTCGCCTTATAATTCAAATATCGTAATTATTCCAAAGAAGTCTCCGGACGGTACGAAACGATATAGATTTTGTTGTGACTACAGACACCTTAACAAACAAACTATCTCAGATGTTTATCCTCTTCCAAACATTACAGATATCATTGACAGTTTGGGTAACAGTAAATACTTTTCAACAATCGATCTACGTAGCGGATATCATCAATTGGAAGTTGCACCTGAAGATAGGCATAAAACAGCATTTTCTACCCCTGGAGGCCACTGGCAATTTAAAAGAATGCCTTTCGGTTTGAAAAATGCACCAGCAACTTTTCAAAGACTACTCGATGGAGTATTGCGAGGACTCAAAACTCAGCAATGTTGTGTATATCTAGACGATATTATTGTATTCTCCAAAGACATTAATGAACATGCTGTGCGTCTGCGTAACGTTTTTCAGAGACTTAGAAAAGCTAAATTAACATTAAATATGGAAAAATGTACTTTTGCATTGACAGAGGTTACTTACCTAGGGCATGTCATTAGTGAAAAAGGAATTAAAACAGATCCTCGATTAATTTCGGCAGTTAAGGACTTCCCAACACCACAACGCGTTAAGGAAGTACAAAGTTTCATTGGTCTCGCATCGTACTACCGGAAATATGTTCAAAATTTTGCTGAGATTGCCCGACCCTTAACCCAATTATTGAAAAAGGGTGCAAAATTTCAGTGGTCTGAAGATTGTGAATTAGCATTTCAAACCCTTAAAGATAAGTTAACACACAGTCCAGTATTAGCCTACCCAGATTATAATAAAGAATTTATTTTATCCTGTGACGCAAGTGGTCATTCAGTAGGAGTTGTTTTGAGTCAGAATATTAATGGCGCGGAACACCCCATAGCCTACGCTTCGAGACAACTAACAACGGCAGAAAGAAATTATTCCACAACGGAGAAAGAATTGTTAAGTGTTATTTATGGCATCAAATACTTTAAATGCTACTTGTACGGTAGGAAATTCAAGGTCATTACAGACCACGCAGCTTTAAAATGGTTGCTTGGATTAAAGGATCCATCTAGTCGTCTCACCCGTTGGGCCCTTTGTCTTTCCGAAATGGATTTCGAAGTTATCCATAAACCAGGCAAAAAACACACGAATGCAGATTGTCTAAGTCGGAAAATAGCACTTTTGGAAGCAACAGGCCGAGATACTGAGGACTGGAGAAAGGCACAAGATGAGGATACAGAATGCAAAAAATACGCAACTCAAAAACAATTTGGCTTTGAAGATGGTGTTCCCCAACACCTTAGACAAGAAATAATGGCAGAGGCCCATGATCATATCCTTGCAGGACACGGTGGACAGCGGACAACCGAAAGACGTGTAGCAGAGCGATTTTGGTGGCAAACCAGAAAGCAGGATGTTGCGCAGTACGTTCGTAATTGCATTGCGTGCGCACAACGAGCAGAACTTTCTCGTTCAAAAATACCCTTACAGAGGCTCCCCGAGGCTTCATGTCCATTTCAAATCTGCGGAATCGATCTCTACGGGCCATTTCATAAAACACCTGCTGGTAATAAGTATGTTCTTACAATTATAGATCACTTTTCACGCTATCTAGCTATGGTGAGTCTCCCAGATCAGCAAGCAAATACAGTTGCCCAAGCTTTAGTTAACAACTGGATACTTAAATTTGGCGTACCTGAAGCTATTATCACAGATCAGGGATCTAATTTTATGTCTGAACTAATGAAACAGCTATGCCACTTACTAAAAATACGCAAATTACGCACAACTCCGTTACACCCTCAGTGCAACGGGCGCACAGAAAGAGTTCATCGGACAATTGGCAAGATGCTTAGTTATTATATTAACGAACAACATTCTAATTGGGATACGTATTTACCAATAATCGTGTCGGTATACAACGCCAAAACGCATGAAGCAACTGGCATGTCACCTTATGAAGTGGTCTATGGCAGAAAAATGCCATCCCCTTTTGATGTAATCAGACAGAAAAACGGAAAAGTCGGAGAAACAGTAAGAGATTTCAGTCGAATGATGAAGGATGTATGGAAAAAGGTTCAAAACTCTAATACAAAGGCTTTGGAACGACAGGAAAGATTAGGTAATGCCCAAGGTAAATATCCAAATTACAAAATCGGTCAGTGGGTTATGCTTTCAACTCCTTATATTGCGAGAGGAAAAAACGAAGAAATTTGTAACAAACTACAGAGGTCCTTATCAAATTATTGAAATCACGTCACCAGTCAACGTCAAACTGCAACTGCCCACCCGAACTACTATTGTCCATGCAAGTCGTTTAAAACCTTTCAAGGGCGCTCCAGATGTAATTCCTTCAACAATAGTGTCTGCTTTTCCGAAGGGTGGAGGAAGTACCCGTAAAGGAAAAAGAGTGGCCACGCCAGCACAACATACAGACATGGCACCATACAATCTTCGACCAAGAGTACGAATGTCCTAGTGGAATCTTAGTAGACTGTGGATAATACACAAATGTAAATAATTAATAAATTATAATGGTTCATTTTTTAAGAAAGAAAAGTTGAACGTAGAAACATGTAGATCTTGTAGTTAACAATGTATTCCTTCTTTCCTTGTTTTGTTTTTACTAGGTTGGTAGATCCATAACCATGTTGTTTGCTTTTTTCAGAAAACGCCATGCAAGCATTTCCTACACAAAACCTGTCCTACCTCAATGACTCCCTTGACAGTTCCCTTCTGAAGTCATTAGATATGTTCATAAACTCACAGCAAGGCAAAATTGATGCCAATGTTATGATGCAACATGTTTTAAAATTAAAAGGTGAACACAAAACTAAAATTATAATGCTAGGAACGGGTATATCTGGAACCTTTGTGTTGGTGTTTCTACTTTGTACAGTTTTCTTTTATCTAAGACGAAAAAATAAGCCAAATAATAATATACCACTTCATCAAATCGCTGTTACCTGGATACCACACTCTTAACTGGTGTACTTCAGTAGTTACTTTTCAGCACTAGTGTATTAATTTTGTTTATTGTACTTCATTCTTTATTAAACAGTCTCATGTTAAAATAAACAATACTGTAGAATAGATATTCTTGCATTAGTATAGGGTACATTAAACAGGTGTTGCTATGTTACTTTCTAAGTGAATAATCTATTTTTGTTCATTCATTATCATAAAGATTTGTTACACTTATTACAACCATTTATGTGTGAACTATGTGATTTATGAGCGTACAGTGCTTTAGTAAAGTGATAAAGTATTTTCAACATACTTAATGTGAAGCGTGTGTAATCTTCTAAGTCGAGAGTTTTCATTGCTTATGTTAGTGCTTTTGCCGTGTGAAGAGTGGAGGAATGTTGAGTGGTAAATTCGAGGGCGAATTTCTCCGAAGGGTGGAGGAATGTTGAGTGGTACTTAAGTAAATAAATTAGTGAAATCAAAGTGAACTAGAAATTAGAATATAAATGAAAAACTTGGTTTAGTTTAGAGAGTTACATACTCGCAAACAGCGGGCCGAACAGCAGAACAGAAGAAACAATGACCATGAAGTCAGCAACTTCCACATAAGCGGGCGCTGTCGATTCAGCCGTCAGGGCATCGCCCGACCGGCTCACGTGTTTCTCAGTTGTCGTATGTGAGCAAAGGCCCTCGCCTACATCCCAAGAGCCAATGACCGACGTAAAGAAGATTCTTCGAGAAGCTATTCAACGTGACAGAAGAGGCAATGACCGGCTCACGTGTTTCTCAGTCGTCACATGGGATCAAAAGCCCTCACCTACATTCCAAGAGCCAACGACCGACGTTAAGAAGATTCTTCGAGAAGCTTTTCAACGTGACAGACGAGGCAATGACCGTGAAGTCGTTCACCTCCAGTAAACTGAAGTGAATAAATACGCGAGACGCAGTGGGCCAGACAGATGAAGTCAGAGGAAATCAGATGAAGACGGAGACGGAGACGGAGACGAAGACGGAGACGGAGAGAAGAGACGAAGAAGACGAAGAAGTTTTCAGTTTCGGTGCTGAAGACCGTCATGCAAGAAGAGACTGCATCATGCACAGACGCACCAAGTCCGCCGCTGTAATGGAATAGCAAGCAGCCGCCGTAGCGCCAGAAGACAGAAGTTAAAAGGTATTTGAAGTCTGGTTTTTACATACCCGGGTGGCTCGTGAGGACGGGAAGGAGACGGCCTCACGTCAGTAGTCACCTGTGAGCTGGGATGAAGACCTGACAGCCGAAGACTGGCAAGCAGGAGTCCGTGGTTCGAGTCCGCCACACTGGCCTTCCCCCGCCGCGCCGCTCCGCTGGCCGACGCAGAACACACGCGGTCGCTTAGAGAAGAGAAACACTGGGACGCGACACCCAAGGTATCATCCGATGCACGATTTCGCTCGCAATAATTAAACGGGCCACCTCGCGCTGCGCTTCTCCAGTCAACTGAGCGAGACAGCGACACGAGATACACACCGCTACGCGTAATCAGACGCCGCCACCGCCGCCGCCGCCGCCGCTGCCGCAGCAGAAGACTTCACAAACGACACAGCTGCCACTCTCCGAACCAGAACATCCCGTAAGATAAAGTTGTAAAAATCTTCAATAAAAGCTATCTTATGTAAAAATGATGTTTCATTCGACCTCATACCCGAGCCAAGGAAGAACCCACCCTGCCCACATGTTGTTAAGAGAGAAAAGTTAATTTATTTAATATTTTCACCCTGACAGAATGCTTTAGAATGCTCATCCTGACAATTGACAGCATCCAAAGAGAAAACCCAGTTACATTTAGTAGCAGAAGTGTCAGATTTAGTAACACAATTGTTACATTTGATGTCAGAAGCCGTTTTAGCAGTTACAGTGATGATGCGGTGGCTTAGGGTCATGTAGTATGGATGAGAGATTTGTTTCCCAGGTTTGGCCATTGGTTATTCTAGTGTACTTAGAGCTTTGTAATATATCACACTGCCCCACGTTTATGACATAAATCTCTCTATTTAATTTTGTGGTTTTACGTATCGTTTTTATCTTCAGATTTCTCGTCAGGTAACCTTCACTGTCGATCACGGCAAGGTATTAAAATAAATGAAAAATGTAAATGTAGATGGAATTTGACTTCTCCGGAGTGTTGTAACGAGCGGACACTAAGAGGTGCACTCACATCTCTTACACAAATGACGAGTTTCAAAATAATGGGGTGTCGATTACGTCGATTAATATCCTATTTAATGCCTTTATCTTTATGCTGATGAGATGCAGAAAGAGAGCTAATTTGATAGGAATTAAAGGATTTCTTCCAGATCGGTCTATATACATTGTATGGGAACATTCTTTCGTACGGGCCATAAACGGGTATTGCCGATTAGTTTTTGATACAGTGTTAGCCCTCTTATAATACTGAAGGTGGATAAGTATTACGGAGTGATAATTTATTGGAGGATTTCTTCATTATCTGTGTTTTGTATGGCCGAATGAGAGTTGGAGTTGATTACACGAGAAGTTGAAATTAATAGAGTACAGATGAACGACTCAGCCAGTGACCTTGACGCGGTGGATGCATCGGTTCCCATCAGATCATTGAAGTTAAGCACCCACGGTCTTAGTTAACACTTAGTTGTGTGACCCTCCAGTACTGTTGGCAAATGGGGTGCACAAAGCCCTTGTGAGGCAACTGAGGAGCTACTTGATTGAGAAGTAGAAGCTCTGGTTACGAAAACTGACAACGACCGGAGGAGCTGTGTGCTGACGCCACATCTCCACCCCTCGTCCACCTCCCCCAAATATCTGCATTCGGAGACGCACTTGGGCTGCGGATGATATGGCGGTCAGTCGGTAGCGGTGGACCTTCCAGTGCCTGGTCGGACGGAATTAATTTAAGAGTTAGTTAGGAAGACCTGATGATAGTATGGAATAAGTACACACATCAAAAAACGTTTTGTATCGTCTCGGTTCCGAGATGTTCCGCAACCTGTACAGAAAACTGGAATACAGATTAACATAAACTTCATTTCCGCCCTTTCTATTGCTCATGAAAAGCACACATTACATGTTGCACCACCATACAGGAGACCTTCAGAGGTGATGGTCCAGATTGCTGATGCGGGCCCTCAACTGCGTACCCTCAGACTCAGAGTTGAAATACTAAAGTTTTGGCTGGTTTCGTTGTCTAGGGGCTGGGATACATAGTTGCGCATTACAAACCAAATACTCCTGAGTATACAGTATAAAATATAAATATACACATGAATAGAATGTCGAAGGTTTCTATCACTCGGCAATTGCGAATTTTGAATGTAACACAGAAATTTATAAATGAAAGATCGCAATTAATTTTAAAAAAAATATAAATGAAAGATTGCATTTAAATAAAATGTGCAAATACTATTTTTAACGACTTTAAATGATGAGTACGATAGCAGAAGTTCCCTTAAAAATGCCATTTATTACTGCCAAACACTTATTGGTGTCGATGATCCAGCAATAAAATAAAATATAAGTTGAATAACAGGGAAACAATATATTCCTACTTCATGTAATTAGGTATAAACAACAACATAGATAGCAAGATACTCACTTCTAAATGCATACTACGTCTGCACTGAAGAAGCCATGGGAATCTCACAAGTGCACAAGTCGGCACTCCGAACTGTCTCCCGCGACCACGCGAAAAACTGCTCACCACTCTCCTAGTACTTCCTGCGACCGTCCGTCGCGCCTTTCCCTCCAGCAACCCCCGTGTTTTGTGCGCCTGATGCTCCTCCCCCACTTCCATACAGTCTCTCCATTGACTTTGGTAGTCGCCTACCGTAGTAACGAGCGCTGTAATTGGCTAGACCGCTCCCGCCATGTCTCCAAGCCTACACACACTCACAAACATATTGGAACACATACAAAATACTCGATTCACATTTAAATAACTTGAAACTAAATAAATATTCCTACGGCTGAACCATAAACACTCTCTAACACACATTATTAAATACATAAACAGATTAAATAAACATATATCAAAGGAATAGAAACAAGAGTAGGCCAGTAGCCTGATGCCTCTGTGCTTTCTAAAACACAGTAAATGTTTGACCAATTTCTTTCTGAATAGTATATATCGGATATAAGCAAAGACATAGATGAATAAATATATTTATAAGCTTGCTGCTACCGTTTTTTTCGTATAACTGTGGCGTACTTATAGCCTGACGCGATCAGGCCACTTTGACCTCCAATAACCCTTGTATTATTGAAGTTACATGCTGTAATTCATACAAATTTAGGGTTTAGGCTAATAGCTTTCTAAAGACACGTTGTTAGACAAAATCGGATGATCCGTTTAGATTTTGGATGTTCGTTAATGGTTTTACTTGTATAATTTACAGTCAGATACTTAACTTTAAACTAATAAAGATATTGAAAATCTGATTACACGATCAGAATCGTCGTGCAAATAATGGTAATGTACATGTTTCCTTTTAAGGTATCATGATTCTTCTGGCTATTATTAATTTCTACATGTACTATGAAATATCTGCCATTATGGTTTCACAAAGTCCGCCATCTTTGGCACTCCCGGCGCACATATCTCCTTCATCGACACAAAGCACAGTCCTCGACACTGCGTCAACGTGGAATTCCCAGCCACACGGTCGACCTGGACAACGCGCTGGGATTTCCCTCTTGCTCCGGCTAATGTTCGGCACCATGCGGTTGCTGACGAGCCCTGGGTTGCCGAGCGGCCCGTGCGGCCACGCCAACTCCGAACTTAGAATATTTTCAGGGCACCACAACTCCCCCATTTCCTCACACACCTCCACTTATTAACATTCTGGCTAGCACCCTTCAGTTCATACAAGTTCATATAAAAGAAACTACAAGGAACAGAAATAAATGATTAAAGCGCCAGGCCAATAGTGTTTACAAAATTTTTGTAGTGTTGTGGAAGCAGCATGAATTTCGAAATAAACTTAAAGTGACACAAATTATGAACGAAACGTCATATTAAATAAATGCCTTCATTTCAGCTATGCGTAAACAATTTTTTGGACAAGGAAAAAAATTCACTTCTTGTGCCACTCACTCAGCGCTACGGCGCCTTCTTACACTAATTTTTCCTTCGCACTACACATGCGCACACGGATTTTAGCACGAAGTATCGATCAACTCACATCAGTCTTTTGACCAAGTGCCTCGCAGAAATCGTGTCTGCCTCTGAATCCCGAGCTCCACCGTTTATCGTGACAAATCTGTCTACAACGAAAACCAAAAGTAGAAACCCGACAACAAACCATTTCCCTAACCCAACCAGGATCCTCGCTAAAGATTCCCTACAGCGGAAAACGATACTTTGGGAACAATGTCACAAGATAAACGACTGAATCACAGTAAGCTCCAATTCCCACAAGTTTTATTTAATTGAGTTTAATAAATTCTTCCTGCCTCCTTGCACCAAAACATGCGTGCACATATAATTATAGTTTTAATACCCTCCAAATTGACCACCAAATTCTTTGCCACACTCTTATACAAAGCATAAATTAATACATATTTTACTTAAATCCACGAGGTCACTGGCCGCCACACAGCCTCAGTGCCTAAACTTCCCCCTCCTGCTCACGTACATTGCCACAATAAACTAACAAATTACTAATAAATCCCCAACTAAAACATATAAAATTATCCCTCCAAAATTACTACCACTAATTACAAATTAGAACAGCTTTTCATTTCTCCCCTTTCTCTATACACAGCCTCAACTCCGTCACTTTACTTAGATCCATAGGTTTTCCTGAGACAGGGTATTTTAAACGGTATGCATTTCGGTCAGGGCACTCTGCCATAATCAATGGTCCATTGTATAACTCCAATGATTTTTTAATCTCCCTGTCCACTTCACTGGAACGCTCTTTGGTGCGTACAATCACTTTGTCCCCCACCTTGTACTTCATCGGTTTGTATCACCCATTGTGTCGCTTATTCCATTCAGCGGATAACTTTTTCATGCGGACCGTTACTGCCTGCTCTCTTTCAGCAGCCGATTCAGCTTTTTGCGGCGGGAATTCTACCGTTTTTGTAAGTAGGAACTTTGGTTTCACCCCGGTCATGACTTGCAAAGGTGTGTACCCCGTAGCCTTAATTTTTACGCTGTTGAGTACGTCCTCAAACGCGCTCACGTGCTCCACCCACTTTATAACAGAACGTAAAATCATGTATGTCAGTAATTTTTTTACGTGTAATGTTTTATGTAAATATAGCCTTTGACTGCGATTTAACAACTAAGAGACGGCTATCTTTGGTCATGTGGGAAGGAGGTGGATCTTGGGAGGAGGTGGTTGATCGTCTTTGGATCGGGAGCGTGGGTTGGAGGAAGTGGTGATACAGATGTGGGGTAAAACAATGTCTTGTTTCATATTATTGTAGAAGTTTTAAATGTGAATAAATGAATTAAATAGTGATGTGCAAAACTAATGTAACG
Source organism: Schistocerca nitens (assembly GCF_023898315.1). NCBI lineage: Eukaryota > Metazoa > Arthropoda > Insecta > Orthoptera > Acrididae > Schistocerca > Schistocerca nitens. Next base: position 278,721,860 of record NC_064614.1, on the reverse strand, counting down.
TTTGCTCTCTAAAAATCAAAATACCACGTCGCCCTACAAACCAGTTAGTCTCATCTAAACACAAAGAAAACCGCGGGAACATCGCAGTGGAATCACCTCTAGACTTCACGAAGACAACAACGCAGCCATCGATATGAGTTAAGTACCAAACTGTTCGTACTTGTTAACGACCTCGGACTATAAATTTGAATCTCCTGTAGTGCCTGAAGTCACCATGTGGACAAAGGAGTAGGACAACTTATAGACTGTGGAAATCTTAGGAAAAGGTCTGTTAAACTTGGGGGCCTGTCCGGGATATTACAGCTAAATGCGATGAGACTAATTGTACTTCGTTTGCAGAACATTACAAACTTTATAATTCGTAAAACATGAATAACATTGTACACGTTTCCTGGACCAGAAAAATAAGTGTGAGAACCAACAGAGTGCTGGCTTATCGGAGAGGTGGACCTGTGATCGACGTCGTGATGTGAAAAGATAAGTACAATTGTCCTTTGTTTTAAACTTTTCGTCAAAACTGTGTCCAAACACGTGGTGTCATAATGACGCTATCAGAAGAAATTAAAAAGGAAGTGGGAGAAATGTTAGACACGAACGTGTGTGGTGTAAGTGACGATCCAGATAACTCACAAACCGGAAGAAAACCGGATCAACAGGACTGGGTAAGTTTACTCTTTGCCAGAATGGGACAAATGCAGTCCGAATTAACAATGGCAATGAATTCAAGTAGTAAATTCCTAGAATCGAAAATAAATGCATCCAGTGAATCGCTAGAAGCGAAATTAAACTTAACTAGTGAATCGCTGGAAGCAAAACTGAAAAGCAACGGTAAGGTACTGAAGGAAGAGATCTCAAATTTAAAACTTCAATTAGGAGAAAGTCTGAAGGGCGTGAACTCCAAAATTGAGGATATAGAAAATAAGTTTGTGACCTTAGAAAATAAATTGGCCGCAGTTAGCTCAAGTCAAGGGAAAGAGATCGAAAGGTTAACTGCAGCTCAAAGAACTGTGGAGGAGAGGGTAGAAAAATTAAGTCTAGATACAGAATCAAAAGTTAATTCCTTAGATGCTGAATTAAATAAGATACAAGAGTCTGTAACATGTAATTTAAGTGTAATAGACAAGAGATTCACTGAAATGCAAGATAATTTTGTGTCTAGAAATGTATGTATGAATGGTGGAAGTGTGTGGAGTAATTCACCTGTAAAAAGTTTTCATTGTTGTAATTTACACCCTGTAGACTTTTTACAACACTGCTCTGACAACCTTGTTACTGGAATGTCTGATAATCTAAAGATTAAATTTGTCAAAGAAATTCTTGAGGGAGAAGCTTTGTCTTGGGCAAACCAACATTTTGATGAGTGGAAAACGTTTGATGATTTAAAGAAGAGTTTCTTAAATAAGTTTTGGTCTGAGACTGAACAGGGTAGAATGAAAAGTGAATTTTTAAATGGACCTAGTTTCAGGGGCAGAAACCACTCGATGAAAGACTTTTGCAGGGATCAATTTAGGAAATTGGTGCATCTAGATAAACCCTTCGACGAAATGACAAAAATTGATGCCCTTAAAAGAAGGTTACCTGAAAGAATACAGTGGGAATTACTGCATGTACCTGACGACTGTTTAGACCAGTTTCTAAAATATATAGACAAATTAGACAGGGCAATGGAGAGAAATGTGCAACAGTTTAGTAATGGAAACCATTACAGTGGGAGGTGGAATTCTGATTACTGTGGGGAGAACCCTAGAAGGGACGATAGAGATTTTCGGAAAGAACACCAATATGATAGAGCAAGAGAGTACAATGCTAATGGGAGAGGGAGTAACTAGGAAAACAATGGTGTAACTAGGAACAACAGATGGGAAGGTAACAACAGAATGAATACAAATTGGAGGAGTGACAATAGAGGTAGACATCCAGAAAACTCCGGACCACCTCAATGAGGGTCCACAGCTTTGGGGCGAACAGACTTAAACATAATAGGACCACTAACTTTCACACAAAACCCAATAGTGTAAATAACTGTACCATTAACAAACAGGTTAAAAACCAGGAATACCAAGTGAATTATATAAATTTTGATAAAAAATTTTGGGATGCTATGTGGCACAGTAGACCACCACAAAATAAACATAGGAGAGATAAAAGTTCTGACTCAATTCTGGATGAGGAGATGTTAAATGATTTTTACAGCTGGGAGAAAAGGGGAGAGCAAGCTAATAATGAAGAGAGTAATAAATGTTTTAGTTCAGAATTGGGGGGGGGGTGGTTGTTCACAGAAGAAGGTAATAGTGAATCAGCTGATGATAAACCTAAGCAACAGGAAAAAGAATCAACCATATAAAGTGAGAAACAGAGAGAAATAGATGAAACTGGCAGTAAAGTATACCGTAGTAGTGATGAAGTTAGTATTATTGATGTGAGAAGTATGGTAAGCAAACCAGAAGGTGAGTACAATGTTTTTATTGAAATAAATAATGAAGTGTTGAAACTTGATGATAGTTGTGGTGACGAAGCAAAGGAATATGATAAGAATATTGAAGTGACAGCTGAAAATCAATTGCTACATGTCTGTCCTGATGATTTCATGGTTAATCAAAGTGGTGATAACAAAAGTGAAAACATTGTGAAAGAATTAAATTTGTGTGATATTATTGAAAGTAAAGGAAGCCAATTTTTAGAAATCCCATGGAACCAATATAATGAGAGTTGTAGTGTTTTGGTATCATATAAGTATAATTAGTAGAGTTTTATGCCCACGCTGGTGGGAGAGTAAAAAAAAAGAGTCTGAGTGAAAGGTACATAAACAGTAGGGAGATATTTTGTGTGCAGCCAAAGTGTAAACTTGGCACTAGCAACTTAAAATCTGAAACTCAGGTAAAACTGATGAAGACTGAAAGGGAGGAAGTAGATGGAAATTATAAAGAAATTGAAAAAGATTTATTATATGAAGTCCCCTAGGGGAAGGCAGATGAAAAGGAATTAGGCTGTCCATACATTAAAATAAGAGTAAATCAGTGGGAAGGGCACTGTCTTATTGATACAGGAAGCCCCATTGTGCAATATCAGAAAATTTAAAGATAAAATTATGGTTTTAGTAAAAACACAGGAAAAATCTAAATTGATGAGTTCAGAAATAAAGAAATTTTTTGACATCTATATAGGCCCCTTTGAAATCAAGGAAAACCCGCACCCTAATGCCTATAGGCTAATCTACCCAAAATCCAAGAAGTCATTTGGACTGCGCAATGTTACAGAGTTAAAACTCTACAAACATGACCCATAAAATAGTCATTAATAAGTAAAATGCTGCTCGGAAAGAACTAATTGACTGGCCCAACTATATCACTTTATTGTATTATCATTCAAGGAAAACTTCATGTCAAAGTGTGGGACTATGTCAGCTAAAAGTGTGAAGTAGATTTTGTGTTAATGTGAATTATGTTTGTACTAATTTCTCTGCAGAACATACTGTAGTAAAAATCATGTTAATTGGATTGAAAATGTTACTGACTTCGAGGATATAATGAACAGCCTACAGCATTCACCCACTGGTTTTTCACTTTATGAAGTAATGTTTAATAGACGACCTGCAAATTTGATTTCTGAGAATGTTGATTTCCCACCTTGTCAAACTATGACACCCCAGGAAAGAGAAACAGCTGTTAGGAACACTATGAAAAGACAAAGAGAGGTAAGAAAACGGAGACATGATGCAAGAAGTAAAGGAGTACATTTCAGGACAGGAGATAAAATTAGAGATGGTAGGAACTTTGTAGAAATGCCGGTTGTAGGGGTAAAAATCAGAGGTGCCACTGGTAGGCAAAGTAAGGTAGTTAAGCGTCAAGTATTGTTAACGTTTGGAATTGAAAATGTGGAATTTGAGCAGAATTGCCTTGTGGTCCCAAGGTTAGAAGAAAATATCATTTTTGGCATGGATTGGGTCTTAAAAGTGGGTGTAAGCTTCTCTTGGGAAGATAAGAGTGTTATAATTACTGAACCTGGGAAAAATAGTATTCTGAAACCAGAAATGTTCATCCTTAACTGTAGTAATTCTTGCAACCATATCAAAACTGTTGTAAGCGAGGTAGATAATGAAGCCATAAGTGATAACACATCCTTTGACCTTATAAATGAACAAAATTTTGAAGAATTAGTCGAAGTCAAATTGAAGGAAGCTGTACTTAGACTTGTACTTGACTCTAGGCACCTTAATAAGTTTTTGATTAGAGAAAATGACCATCCTGACGATATGGATGAACTTCTGCACAAATTTGATAATGTAAAATTTATGAGTACTTATATTAAAAGATTGTGAGAGATGCCTTCTTTCCACAGTTCACTTAATATATTCTAAAGAAACCACTGACCACGTTTCCTGCTATCAGAAGAGTGAGTTTAACTAAGATGCATTAAGTCAGTATTGAAGTAAACTTGAGTTTATACATATACTATATAATTATGTACCCATCTTAACACGGCTCTGCAGCTACCATGATCAATTAAATATAAGGTGCCGTATTTTATTGTTAGCTATAAGCTCATTACACTTATTACTCAATACAGCTAATGTAACCTTCAAATTGTATATCATGGAAAGTATATATATATATATATATATATATATATATATATATATATATATATATATATATATATATAAGCTCACTTGGGAAACCAATTTTATTACAAACTTTCGGAAATGGAAATTTTATTATGATGTGTGTATTAGATATATTTTATTCTGTAGTGACACAAAATGCCATGCATGCCATGCATGGACTTGTGTGTGTGTGTGTGTGTGTTTGTGGGGGGGGGGGTATTATAACAGAACGTAAAATCATGTACGTCAGTAATTTCTTTACGTGTAATGTTTTATGTAAATATAGCCTTTGACTGCGAGTTTAACTACTAGAGACGGTTATGTTTGGTCATGCAGGAAGGAGGTGGATCTTGGGAGGAGGTGGTTGATCGTCTTTGGATCGGGAGCGTGGGTTGGAGGAGATGGTGATACAGATGTGGTGTAAAACAATGTCTTATTTCATATTATTGTAGAAGTGTTAAATGTGAATAAATGAATTAAATAGTGATGTGCAAAACTAATGTAACGTTTGCTCTCTAAAAATCAATATACCACATCGCCCTACAAACCAGTTAGTCTCATCCAAACACAAAGAAAACCGCGGGAACATTGCAGTGGAATCACCTCTAGACTTCACGAAGACAACAACGCTGCCATCGATATGAGTTAAATACCAAACTGTTCGTACTTGTTAACGACCTCGGACTATAAATTTGAATCTCCTGTAGTGCCTGAAGTCACCATGTGGACAAAGGAGTAGGACAATTTATAGACTGTGGAAATCTTAGGAAAAGGTCTGTAAAAACTTGGAATGACGATTGCTGGCGTACGTCCTACATAAACGTCCTACTTCCCGTATATACCGTTCACACTGATTGCTCGTTGGGTGGTAGACGTATATACGGATATGTTACACACTCTGGTCGTTCATGAACATGTTCCAGTCGTTCGAAGTAAACTGTGATCCGTTGTCAGACAATAGCCTTACTGGTTTTACAATATTCTTGAAGAAATCCTTCTCGAGTTTGGCATTCAGAGTGTTAGTATTCAATTTCCGTATCGGATACAGTTTTATGAACAAGCCCACCACAACAAAGGTGTACTTCATGCCGCCGCGTCCTGTGGGTAGTGGGCCAAAATTGTCCACAGCCAGTAACTCGCCCATTTTAATAGGTATAACGCTTTGCATTTCCCCGTGTTGCGTGGTCGTGCAGTACTGGACCCGTCGGAAACGCTCGCACGCCGGCAGCTGCTCGCGGACCTGTCTGGCCAGGTTATGTACATGGGCGTATTCCTTGATGATTTCAGTGCACTTTTCAGCCCCGTAATGTCCGTGACTTAAATGGACGTAGTCTATCAGCTGTTCCACATACCTATTGGGAAAACATAGTCTCCATTTGTCCGTCTCTTCATCTTTTCGCCGGAATAACGCTCCCTTGTGTATCTTAAAGTATTTGGGTACTTTCTCGTATCCCTTGCTATCGAAATTCACCTTAATGTGTTTCAGTTCAGGATCGTGGTTTTGTGCTCGCCACATATGTTTTGCACACCGCACGAATTTCCTTCTCCCCAGTTACCCCCTTCATACAGAGTAGCTTAAATTCGTTCGGCTCCTCCCTCCCATCATCTTCCGCCCCCATTGGCAATCTGGAGGAGCATCGGCAACACAATTTTCTGTACCCTTGATTTAGCGGATATAGTATTCGAATTACTGCATGAGGCGCATTAAGCTGTCGTTCAGTATCCTGCAGTCTTGCAGATAACTCAGCGCCTTGTGGTCCGACAACGCTGTCACTTTTCTGCCCTCTAAATACATGCGGAATTTCTTAAATCCACGCACGATCGCGTGCATCTCCTTCTCCGATATGCTGTATCCCAGTTCGTGCTTATTTAGCATGCGGATGGAGAGTGCCTCACTGAAATAGCTCACAACCTATTCCATAGTCTGAACTGTCCGACGCTAAACAGAAAGGGAGATTCATATCTGGGTTAGTACAACATCTTACTATTGCACAATTTATCCTTTATACCCTGGAATTCTGTTTCACATTCCTCGGTCCATCACCGAGCTGCATACTTCTTCAAAAATTTGCCTAAATTCGGAATATTCTAGCCTCCCTCGGCCAATGATTTTCTGTAGAAACCGCAAAAGCCCAAGTATGACTTCAGCTGTTTCTTGCTTTTGGGTCTGTTACATTCGGCAATGGACTTAAATTTTTCGGAACTAGGTAAAATTCTTTCCCAAGTAAGGTTATGCCATAGGAATTGAATCTTTGCTCGAACAAATTCACATTTTGCGAGCTTTAAAGTCATTCCACGACGTCTCAGAGCCATGAGTACCTCCTCCGCAACTCGACAATGGTCATTCCACGTTTCTGTAGCGATTAATATATCATCTACGTATATCACGAGTTTGCTCATTAGACTCTCCCCTAGGACATGACTCAACGCTCTCACAGTAAACTGCCACGGAAATTGTAAGTCAGAATGGTACTACCCTAAACCGGTAGCTTCGCCCTTCAAAAAGAAAGAAGTGTACCGTCTGCTTTCCTCTTCCAACGGGATCTGCCAAAATCCCCTGGTCAGATCAACACTGGACATTAAATTGGTATTATTAAAATTCTGCAGCAGTTCCTCCATACTGACAGGCTGGTCTAATTCCCTTCAATTACTTTATTTATTTTTCTCGCATCTAATAAAGTTCTGACCGAGTTATCACGTTTTCTTAACAATAACGATAGGATTGCAGTAATCTCTTCTACATTGTTTGACTATACCGCAGTCCAACATTTGTTTCAATCGAACTCTGACTGCAATCCGATCAGCTATAGGTATTACACACGGTTTGCACTTTATTGGTTCGTGAGGTTTCACTTTCACACAGTACTCGAAATCGGTAACTTTACCAGGTCGATCCGAGAATACGTCCTCGTAGCGGTACAACAACCCACACAACTCTTTCTTTTCCCCTTCTGATATACCCTTCACTGCATCAATCACTTCCTTAATTATGCATATAGGCTTTCTCACTCCAACCTTCAGTTACTATGGCATGAGCAATCAGATTTTCACATGTGAAAAGTCTTTTAAATTTTACTTGCCCTTTTTCGTTCTGAAATTCAAATTCTAGGTATTTCCCTACACGATTAAGCGAAGTATTGTGTTTGCACAGGAAGTCAGTTCCTAAAATTACCTCCCTTACTGGACCACTCAATAGAAAACATTCTAGCTCGAATTTATTTCCTCCACATTTAAATTCTAAAAGTATTTGTTGTCTTATTGGCTTACTCATACCACCAACTGCCGTTTTAATCTGAATACTAGTGACTGGGAAGATTACTAGTTTCCTATTTTTGATTATGTTCATAAAATTTTCCGACACCGCTGACATATTACTACCTGAATCTAGAAGCGCATCTACCATTTCTTTGCCAACTTTAATTTCAATAACTGGCTGTACATTTACCATTTCCTTTCGTTCTAAATATTTCTCCCTTAATAAATTATTTCCTACGTCTCGTCCCTTCTCTTCCAGTTCTAGCGTACACACATCCTGTTCTACCCATCCCTCGACATCATGTTCATCCCAGAATAATTCATTAAATATTTCCTTCACCCCAAATTCATTCCTTCCCTTTCCTAAGCCTCTAGCAATTTTAAACTTATCTCGTTGCCACATATGGGGCAGTGACGACCGTAACGTTCTACCGTACCAACGCCAATGAGTCACACTAAAATCGCACTCCTCCTTCATATATCAATTCGTACGAACTTCATTACACAAACTGTCCCCGTCCACACTATTTACTTCAGTCCTCTCTAAATTTTCTGTTAGTTCTTCCACACATTTCGCCGATTCACTACCCACAGCATGCACAACTTTACTGTTTTTCCCCTCCAAAATATCGGCACTTGCAGCTTTAACAAAATTACACATAAATTCACTGTTGAACACTTTATCTTCCTGAAATAATACATCGATGCCTAAGCCATCAACACCATAAATATCTGCAGATACACCATTTAAATCACTACATAAATTCACATTAGAAACCTTACTTTCCTCCGTCGACAAATTAACTTTACGTGAATCGTACACAACTTTATCCTCCGCCGCTACATTACACAAATTGCTGCTTCCTTGTCGTACAATTTTGGGACTTCGAGACTTGCTACATTCCGCTGTGATAGGACAAAAATCAGCACACACTGTCATTTCTACACACTTTTCATCCAGATTAAACCCCGACCCTACTTTACAAACATTCTCACTTTCATACTCTGACAAATGTTTTAGATCCACACATTCATCAATAAGTTTCGTTTCGCCTCCGTTCGTGACTAGAAACGCGTAAATTCTTTCCTCCGAAGTATCAATACCAGTAGCTTTTACATCATTACACTTCACTTGTTCAGAGTCCTTCCTGGCACATAGTAACAATGTGGACGCGATCGAACCGCGGTGATGACAGTCTAGGCATTGCTGAACTACATACAACACGTGCCGTGTCCCTCATTCCTGGTGGAATGACTGGAAGTGATCGGCTATCGGACCCCCTTCTTCAAATAGGCGCTGCTCATGCGTGATTGTCTACATCTTTGGACGGGTTTAGTTACATCTCCGAGCAGTCAAAGGGACTGTGTCTGTGATACAATATCCACAGTTAACATCTATCTTCAGGAGTTCTGGGAACTGGGTTGATGCAAAACTTTTCTTGGTGTGTGTACATAAGAAAGTGTGGTTAGGGAGATGTTAGAGCCATAGTAGGACATTGTTTAGGCACACCTTACGCTGGGTGGTAAATGCGGGAGTAGATACTGTTTGTTGATCGAGAAGATAGTTGATTGGACAGATGGGATGCAGCTACATTGATGTAATTAACTTGAAGCGCACACATGTATAGATTAACAGGAGGCCGGAGAGCTATAGAAGGGCATATCCACCTTTAACGTCTAAGGATACGAAGGGAGAGGGTTGACTGTTTTGTTGTTGCTGTAAGGGTCAGGCTAGATATAGGAGATAGTCATCTCATCATAGGATGGAGGACACGTTACTCAGTGAACAAGTCATTGTAAGAGTATAGAGACGATGGATTGAAAGATATTTCTGAACATTGTGCTAAGATTATGTGTCGATAGAAAGAGATCTCACTAGGAGGTATCTTGGTTTGTAGGAAAGAAGAACCCTCGAGCTCCTCTATGGGCCAGGGAAAACAAGGGCAAACCTTGGTATTGTTTAAGGTTTCTAAGATATCTACATCTACATATACATCCATACTCCGGAGGTACCTTGAGTGCCTCTATCGGTTCTCCCTTCTATTCCAGTCATATCAGGGAAGCAGAGCGATTATTCCTGTAGGCAGAGTCAAGAGCTGCACCGGTTTTGTGTTTATCGGCAATAACACATTTCACATCCTGTGATTTGGTTGGTGTGTTGAAACCTGATCGTGTTCAAGAGTGGAGGTTCTGGAAACGAGAGGAGCAATCACTGTGTCAGTGCACTCATAAGCGTGTGGGGACATGATGTGGTCAAGGTGGGAATTTCAGGGATGATAAATGTGTTTTGAATGTCAACGACGGAAATCTTGGCTTCTGTTTTGGTTGTCAGGAAGAGGATGGTGGTTTCGAGGGAGTGGCTAGTATGGGGCGAGAATGGGGTGGGTCTTTCAATGGCTGTTTGCTCCTTCTCGTATTTGTAACTTTCCTGATTCCCTGTACCCATGTTACAGGACAGCTTATCTTTTAGTAATAAGCGGTCAAACACTTCGCAAGTCATGTTTCTCCGATACATACGTTAATTTATCTGTTTCACTATGTATTCAATAATCTGAGTGTAGCAAGGCAGTTATTTTTCTCCCATGTTACTATTTGTCACTATAGTCTTTGCTTTGCTTGTTTCTATCTCAAATTACGCGATAAGCATAGTTCTACACAGTGCTTCTTAATTTCAGTCAAGGCCATAGTATGTCTCTCTAGGACTTTTATTCCTTGTTAGAAATTATCTAGCATGTCATTAAATGTCCTCTCAGTGCCTTGTCATTAAAAGCAAACAGATGTGGCGATAAACTGCAAAAATTTTAACCCCATTCTTAACAAAATCTTCCTTACTAATTTTTCGGTTTTAGATTTCTCGTTTATGTATTCTAAGTCTTGTAGAATGTTCCCGAGCGTTTTGTACTGTCTTGGCATTCTTCTGAGGCTTTGAGGTATCTTATTCCACGTAATATTATCTAAGATGTTTTCTGGCCAACAAACTTCGATATTTCTTTGTTCTACTTCTCATTAGTACGTATAAGATTGGAACTGCCTCTGTGCTGCCATTTTGTAGGCACGTATGCTGGACCACTGCAGGGACCGTTCCACCGAAAACCGCACGACCTCTGGTCGTTCTGTTGTGGAAATGCAGCATAGACGAAGGCAGTCCTCAAAAATATTCGGCGCGACCGCGTTTATTGCTGCGTGCGTGTTTTAATGAGTTGACGCTCGCCTTACCGGATCGGCCACGGCGTTTAGCGTGAAAGGTCACGCAACGGCACTGGCCGCTGTGGCCTGTCCTGGACTTTAGCTCACTGGCCGTGCAGCCTACCAGCTCTTAATTGAAGCTCTTCTGGCAGCGGCGCGAGTCAGATACTTCCTGAGTTGCCGCCTGTATTGGAAGAGAAAAGTTGAAGTCAGATAGCTAACTTTTCCTTTGGTCTCAAAGCTCCACAGAATTTCTAAATTTTGTACAGCGCCGTGGAGGACTATTTCAAAGAAGTTCAGCTTTTAATCTAAGGCACATCTGAAATAAAAAGGTGAATATTTTGCTAACGGTTTCCAAGTAACAGCATAAATAAAAGCTGTTTATATTTTATTGGTCAACGTTAATGTGCCTTCTATATAAAAGGAGATTACTTTTCCTGTTCCCCAGTGAAGTGTAACAGAACGGCTGTGCTTACAAAGGGCAAGGCCAATAACTTATTAATCTCGAACACGAGCGACCAGTAAAGAATTCGCTGTAGTTTCATAAAATTTATTTTTTCTATGTTTTCCCGTTTAGTAGTAAGGTGCTCTCATGCTTCGAATTATTTCAGATTTTCATCTACAAGGGTTGTGCAAAAATATGGAAACACTGGGAGAAATGCACGCTTGAACATTGCGGGCTTTCCAATAACTACGCACCGTCCGGCACTGAGTTGAAACATTAAAATTTTGGCTGATTTCGTTGTCTAGGGGCTGGGATACGTAGTTGCCACATTACAGGCCAAATACTGCTGAGTCGACAGTATACGATAAGAATTCACACATGACTAGAATTGTCGAAGGTTTCTATCACTCGGCAATAGTGAATTATGAATGTAACATATAAATTTATAAATGAAAGATTGCAATTAAATAAAATCTGCAGGTACTATCTTAACGACTTTAAATTATGAGGATCATAGTAGAAGTACTTTTGAGAATGTGGTATATTTCTGCAAAACACTTACTGGTGGTCCAGCAGTTAAGTAAAATATAAGTTGAATAGCAGAGAAAGAATAGGCTCCTACTGCATGTAATTAGTCATGAACAACAACATAGCTCGCAAGATATTCACTTCTAAACGCACAGCACGTCTTCACTGTAGAAGCCATGGAAATATCACAAGTGCACAGATCAGTACACCAAAGTATTTCTATCTGTAGCGACCACGCGCAAACCTGTCCCTCGCGCCACAGTCTGCCGAACTCCCCGCGTGTCCTCTCCGGAAAGGATGCTCCTCATTCACGAGCGCTGTGGTTGGCTAGAGCGCTCGCGCCATGTCTTCATGCCAACCCACAAACACATTCGAAGCACTAGATTTACATTTAAATAACTTGAAATTATATAAATATTCCTACGGCTGGACCATAAACACGCTCTAACGCACATTATTAGATACATAAACAAAGAAAAATATATCACAGGAATAGAACAAAAGATAGTCCAGTAGCCTAACGTCTCTGTGCTATGAACACGCTCTAACGCACATTATTAGATACATAAACGAATAAACATATATCACAGGAATAGAACAAAATATAGGCCAGTAGCCTAATGTCTCCGTGCTTTCTATCACACAGCAAATATTTAACCAATTTCTTCATGAATAGTGTATATCAGATATAAACAAAGGCACAGATGAGTAAATATATTTATAAGCATGTTGGTACCGTTTCTTCGTATAACTGTAGAGTACTTATGGCCTGACGCAATCGGTAGTAATCGGCCACTTTCACCTCCAATAACTCATGTACTATTCAAGTTACATGTCTGTAATTTATACCAATTTAGGTTTACACTAATAGCTTTCTAAAGACATGTCGATCGACGAAATCGGATGAAGCGTTTAAATTTTGGAAATTCGTTGCTGGGTGTTACTTGTATAATTTACTGGCAGATACAAAACTTTAAACTAATAAAGATATTGAAAACGTGATTATTCCATCAGAATCGTCGTGCAAATAATAGTAATGTACATGTTTCTTTTTGATGTCTCATGATTCCCCTGGCTACTATTAATTTCTGTATCAACTGTGAAATGTCTGCCATTAAGGTTTCACGAAGTCCGCCATCTTTGGCACTCCTATCATAGAAGTCTCTTTCACTGACAGCGTCACCGTGGAATTCCCAGCAATGTGGCCGGACCATGCGCTGGGGCTACCCCTCTCGTCCGGCTAACGTTCGCCAGCACGTGTTTGCTGCTGGGCCCCGGCTGGCCGAGCAGCCCATTCGGCCACGCCAACTTAGAATGTTTTCTGGGCGCCACAATTCGCCCGTTACCTCATAACATACATGTACAAAGTCTACTCCGAAAGTAACTTCCAATCGGTCGCGAAATGGAAACCACTGTGAAAATCCGTAAATCCGTTGTAGCTCTGCACAGTGTTCTGAGCTCACAGTGAGCACGTAAAGATGCCTAGAAAATAGTGTATCCCTCCAAGTACGAAGGCCTCAAGAGAAATTTAGTCTGAATCTATGGAGCCCACGTAACTGCATGCGTTTCCTTCTTCAAGACAATTATCAGCCGCATTCAGCAGGGGCAATGAAGATGCCCCTGCAGCGTTGTCGATTGAAAGTGTTTGATAACTCACGTAATTGGCTCCATCTGAGTTTCCTCTCTGCTCTCATGACCCGCTGGCTGTGAAGACAAATTTTGACACCGACAACGAGCTGTACACCAGCGAACTGAATTGACGGAAAGAACTGGCGGCTGTCTTGTATGACGAGGGTATTGGAAAGTTGGTGCAACACTACGAAAAATGTCTAAGTCGGAGCGGCGACTGTGTAGACAAGTAGTTGGAAGTTGTAGCTAACTGTTGCAATAAAACATTTTTGATTTTCACAGTGGTTTCCATTTCGCGGCCGATAGGAACCTATCTTCCGAATACCCCTTGTAGATGCAGGTTGCGCTGTTGCATTTGACGAACGGCACCTGTGCGATGTCTCAATACGTTGTAAGTTTCAGTCGCGGTCAGAACAGCTTTGAGTGTAGTTGTGAATGTGGTACGGAAGGTAAGTGAATTCGAGAGTGGCAAATTATTGGTACTCGCATCGTGACTGCTTTCGTAACAAAGGGAGCTGATGTGTTTGATGTTTCGAGAGGCCTCATATCGAAGATTTATACTAGATGCAGTGAAAGCGGGAAAAACATTATCCGCAAAGTCACAACGTGGGCGAAAGTGTTGTCGAGTGATCGTGACAGACGGTTATTGAAGAAGATTGTGATCAAAAGTAGGAGGAGGACAGCTGCAAAAGTCACTGCAGAACTGAATATCACAGTCAGCACCAAAAAAACACGAAGGGAGCCCTGTAAACAGGGAATTTCTGTGGGAGCTGGTATTCCAAAACCACTCATCAGCGATGGAAATGCCCGTAGCTGGAAAACTTGGTGCAGAAGCCATAATACCTTGATTATGGAGCGACGGAAGAAAATCTTTTGGTCAGATGAGTCTTGTTTCACACTGTTTCCAGCTTCTGTCCGAGTTTATGTTCCAAGAGTGAAATACGGCTGGGGTTCGGTGACCACTTGGACGGCGACATCGTGGTATTCCGTGGGCTCCTTGGTTACTCTGTAAGGTCGCATTACTGCCAATGACTATGTGACCATTTTGGCTGATCACGTCCAACTCGTGGCACAATCTTTTTTCCTCGTTGTGAAGCTGTATTCTAAGACGACACAGTCCCTCTTCACACAGCTCGCATCGTCCAGGAGTGGATTTGCGATCACGAGGATAATCAGTCGCATATCCTCTGACCACCACAATCATCAGACCTCAATATCATAATGTCTTTATCAACTAATTTCGAGAGAATGGTGCACGGTCGGTATCCACCATCATCGTTATCAGAACTTGCCATTATTTTTGAGCCGTGGCGGGACGGCGCCAGGGATATCTTTGGCTTAGGCACTATAGATTCCCTCTGGCAGAAATTTGTCTTTGGAGCCTGGGCCGGCTCAGGATATAGCGGGCAGTACCGAGTGGAAGGAGGAGAACAAAGTTGGGCACGGCACGCGGAAGTGCGCGGATTAGCGAGACGTTGGACAGACGACAGCGAGCACGGTGTGCCAGAGTACGGGAGGCAGTTAGCGCTTGATCGTACTGGGGTCAGTAACAGCGGGCCGGCGCTGTGGCTTCTTGGCAACCTCGTGAAACTATGCATGTGCTCGCTTCCGTGAAGGAACACTCTGTTACTATCGGACTAAGCAAAGTCTGGTGTCTTCGCCACATCGATCCAGCAGCTGGCATGAAGTTAAGTAATTCAAGTCGTACCAACGATTAGTGAAATATAATCATGATTGCTCTTGAGGCAGCAAAGCCCTGCAAGGACTGTGATGTGATATTTCATACCTCTTATTAAGTGTGTGCTTCGCTCCTTAATAGTATTGTTCTTATTTCAGCTGGAAAGTGTCTAAAACATTGATACGTGTGCGCAGCCTTACCGAACGATCTGTATTCCGTGTCTAAGGATTGCCGTGTGGTACCTTACAGGCCCACATAAGGAGCTCCATGTGATGCTTGGGTTTTAATGAGCCAGTCCGTTTGCATCATTCGTGTACGTGGTTCTGCTTAAAGAAATGAAATCAATTTTATTATTGTTAATTTTATGGAAGTAGTTTTCTGTATAAGTCTGAGTATTAAGGTGAAGGAAGGGTTGTTTGGTTCCCTGTTGTTGCTTCTGATTTATGTTTCAGAGATCTGAAGCAGTGGGCCACCGAAGTGCAGAGCCTCCCCTTTTAAATTACATGCGGGCGTACGGGCGCTGGACTTCCCCTGAGCTCGCGTTTGCTGTTTGGTTCCGATTTCGGTGTTCTGAACGCGGTGGAAGTACAAACGGAGGCCACATCTTAATTCGAAGATAAGTTCTCAGTCGCCTCCACCGTTCGTGCCCAAGTCGCGGCCTCACAAATCTCGGGCCTCAGTTATTGTACAAGCTGCAGCTTTCTAAAACTTGTGGTGACTCTGCAAGGTTTACATGTTTTAAATATTTGTCTTAAGAATTTTGAGGTATATCTAGAAGAATGTGTCTTAGTTGAAACCGTTTTCTAAAATTGCGTTGCAATTCAGCCTTAGTGGTGTATGTCAATTTTGATGGAGAAATAACTGGTTTATTATTG
This sequence comes from Schistocerca nitens, assembly GCF_023898315.1. NCBI lineage: Eukaryota > Metazoa > Arthropoda > Insecta > Orthoptera > Acrididae > Schistocerca > Schistocerca nitens. The sequence goes on along the minus strand of NC_064614.1, from coordinate 278,705,661 downwards.
ATCAAACTGTCTATAACCTTGTAAAGTTGTTTGGTAATATCTCGCCCGGGAGGGGCGGTTTTCAATCGATGTGGAAATAATATTTGATTTCCTGGTTATCTGATGCAAAGTTTATTTTAAATGATTTACTTGGCCCTAGTGACGGTTTTTTAAATGTTTGCAAAGAGATTAATTCGCTTGTGGTTTTATATAACTAGAAGTTTGTAAAGTTTGCCTGAATGGCGTTCCTTAAAGAAATTATTATCTTATTTATGATTGTAATTCTCCTAATGATTTATCTATGATGCAAATAAATATATTGAAACGAAATGGTCACTGTATAGGTCAAGTCCTTCCACTGCGTTTATATTAAAGGTTAAGGAAATAGCAGTTAAAAAAAATTAAGGTACCAATTTTGTAGAAAAAATGGTGTGAGAGACCCTTGAAAATCATACAGGACTTATATTCATCCATTCCGATACGTCTGGAAGCTGTTTTGAATGCCACGGATCTTCTGCGCCGTATTAGGCATGGTAAAGTGTTGTATTTTTGGTGTTTCCACATGTTTGTCCAACTGATGGACACAAATAGTCTCACAGACATTTTACATGTGATGTTTGTTCAATTATTTTGTTTTTAAGTAAAGTATCTGATCGTGCTGGATATTTGACTATAAACGCTGTATCAATCGTCATATGTAACGGAATTTTAACATTGTGCTCTATGCACAGTCTCACACTGCTGAATGTTAACGAAGATCCGAACGTCCGGGATAAGTTGTAAATTCCGTGAGTAGTTCAAAGATTACTTACGTAACAGAAGCCATTACGTTGTACCGTACGGCGAATGTTCCAAGAGACGAAGGTATCGTCAGAAGTGTCACAGGAAAGTAAGGACCTCTCTTGTTCGCAATATATATATATATATAAACTATTTGACGGGTAGGGTGAGCAGTAATCTGTGACTGTTTGCTGATGACGCTTCCTGTACGCGAAAATGTCGTAACTGAGTGTAGGAGCGTGCAGGGTGACTTTGAAAGAATTTATATTTGGTGTTCTTAGTAGCAGCTTGCTTTAAATGTGGAGTAATGTAAGTTAATGCAGATGAGTAAGGAAACCGTTCCTTTAATGAATATCGCGTTAGTTGTGTGTTGCTTAACAGTCACATAGATTAAATATCTAGGCGTAGTGTTGCAAAGCGATACGACATGAAATGGTTACTTTAGGTCAGTTGTAAGGAAAGCAGATGGTCGACTTCGATTTACTGGGAGGATTATAGAAATGTGTAACTCATCCTTAAAGGAGGCTGTATACAGAACACTTGGTGACCCGCTCTTGGAGCACATCGGGATACAGGATTGCCACTCGCCTGGCAACATACCATCATGAAACACATCCGCGATTGGCGGGTTACCGCACCTCTAGGCGTCCTCTACCGAAGGACTGGTCATACACAGCGCGCTGTGTAAATGCCAGACCACAATAGCAACATTTCCAGCTGTGTACAACAGCAACACACTTTCCTCTGTGTACAGGCGAGGCGTCATCATCGTCTGCTAGCAGTGTGCTTAGCTGACTGCAGTCTTGTAAACAGTGGCACTGCATTTCGTTCGTGCGTCACGTGACCCTCCCGGAAATCCATCTTCCGGGTTACATAAGGCACAGCCCTGTCACAGGTACACACTCTCACTCTGGACGCGAGACTGGCTGCTGCCTGGAGCCCATCAATCGGCAGCGACCGTCGACTGGACGTCGATCCAACAAGACTCAGGGACTCCGACCAACGCAGCGATCGGCCTGCACCCGACCGACCCGGACTGCTGACAAAGACACAGGCCACATCACCGACCAGGACAGAGGCCGTATCACCAACCAGCACACCAACCGGACATCGACCCAACTCAGATCAAGACACCCACTTGGACTATCGTGAGGCACCTTATTTCTACTGAAATGGCTTTACTTTTCAATTTTTATATCAGAATCATGTACTGTTTATTTTTCGTGTTACCAATAAAGGTGATCATTTCATGCAAATCCTGCACCTCCTTATTTATGTCTGTCCTCCCAACGTCGCAGACCTAAGGCCTAAAACCCGAGTGTTTCGGATCTCCAGCAGATCGGCTTAAAGGAAGACAACGAATCAATTCCAAGGTGTGCTGCTAGACTTTTTAGTGGTAAGCCCACTCATCAAAACCTATAGGATACTTCCCGTTGATCTACAATGATGAAATTTGGCAAACTAAGATTTCACAGTACAATTACAGGAAAATATACGAACCTTATTAATTTTTAATTATATCAGACGAAGAATTATTTCTTTTGTCATTTCTTATCCAAACTAGATTTAAAACAATCAGTAATTCTGCAATCAGGCTGACTGGGCCCCAGTGGTAAAACATCAGGCAACGAATGGCTTTATAGTTCATATGACGTGTTTCGGAATTTAGCTATCATCAGATATCCAAGAGTGATTACTGCTTCTACACATGGCTTTTCAAGTTGTATGTGATACAAGCATTCACAGACATTTACCATTACGATCCAATCAGCCTTAATGGAGAAATACTTACTATTATAATAATGATGGTCACTTGCCTCCTGCATGACTTTATATCTCATTTATATTATCGAAATTGAAACAATCTCGACATATTGGAATCGCCGAGAATGGTACAGCTATCTTGCCAATATCAATAATGGTAACAGCCAAAAATCGTCGAGATTCTCGGTTCCTGGAGTGGATGAACTGTCTGTATACGTAGTTAAGTTTGTACACAACACTCAATACACGAGTCCAACGCGCATCTGGCCAACTTTTTCTCTACCTTTTCTTTTCAACCAGTAACTTTCATTAAAGTAGTTGGTGTCTTCGGTTTAGTAGAACTTGAGCGATAGGAGAAATTGAAAATATGAACCATGGATATATTACCTATAAAAAGATTAGAGATTGAAACTGTGTTTCCACAATCATCCCATAATCGTTCTCAGCACAAACTCTCAACTAACAGAGGAACGGCTACAATGACGTTACATTCTAAAGGGACGCCCGAAAAGAGGTGTCAATGAAGCACAGCAAAGGGGGAGTCTCCTGGAAAACAAATAAATGAGACAATAACATCACATTTCATACTGTCGGTAAATGAAAAGTACAGAGGAAAACTGCGAGTTTACTTAACTTGCATATTTATTGAAGTTTCAATGGTTAAAACTTCCTACACACATTAAAAAACTGAATATATCTTAGCTTATACGTTACGTTACGTCTTAGGAGTTCGCATTTGACAGAAAGGCTACCAGTTTCAAAGTTACATTGAATGTATACGACCCAACATTAATGATAGCAGACCAATAGAATATCAGTGCCTTATCGTAATCAACTTGCTAATAATGTTCGTTTCTTACCTAAAGAAAAACCTTTTCGGTGTTTGTCACATTTTACTGATTGAAAACCCCTTTTTGTGCACTTGTATTGCTACGAAACCTATTCATTGTATTAAAGGCCACTGGAGCTACTACACGAACAGAGGCGACCTGTATGTGACATAAACTTAAAAGGTTTCTTATTTAGTTGCAGAGACGCTCCCAAATACTTCCAATCAATTTTAATGTCCTAGGAACTGACAATTAACATACAAAAGTATGGTAATTGTGTTTGAAGATACAATTGGAAACAAAAATAAAAAGCTCCGAGGTGGATGGTTTATTTTTCAGTAAATTCGGAGAAGACAGGAATGGAAAGCCTTACACCATGGAACCCCAGGACGATATATATCAAACTCTCTGGAGATCCTCATCATTTTACTGGTATTAAATGCTCCAGCTCTGTTTATTGTCAAGACCAGCATGACGTGTGTTCTCCAGGGACAGGAAAACATGATTGTTTTCATTGTGGCATGGCAGCAGCCCACCATCATGTGGGCCCACCCGGCTAGTCGCGTGGTCTAACGCGATCCTTCCCGAACGGGAAGGCATGTCGGTTCCTGGCACGAATCCGCCTGGCAATTTAGTGTCGATGTTCGATTTGCCGGCCAGCCTGTGGATGGTTTTTAAGGCAGTTTTCCATCTGCTTCGGCGATTGCGGGCTGGTTCTCCTTACTGCACCTCAGTTACACTGTCGGCGATTGCTGCGCAAACAGTGTCTCCACGTACGGGTGCACTATAATTACTCTACCAAGCAAACATTTGGGATTACTCTCGTTTGGTATGAGACGTTCCTGGGGGGGGAGAGGTGTCCACTGGGGGCTGAACAGCACAATAACCCTGTGTTCAGTGTGGGACTGCGGTGAGGTGAATGGACTGCTGTGGCCTGTTGTGGGGTTGTGAACCGCTGAGGGCTACTGCGGGACGAAGCCTCCCCGACGTTCCTCGATCCCTGGTTCAATACACTCCATCATGTAGAGTAATTTAATGCCGTCCATAAAACAAGTGCTACAGTGACATGAAATTTACTGGCTGGCTGGCATCGCAGTAAACATCTTAGCATCGAGTACCAGAGAGGCTCTGTACCTGACAAATCAGCGGACCAGGCACATCTGTCAAAGATCCATACTTTCCTTGAGGCGTTTGTGATGTGAACCGCAGTGTTTGTCTTGAATTATCCTGCTGAAAAATGCCCATTGGTACCTTGGGCACGAAGGGTACGACAAGGTTTACCATTCTTACAACAGTCTGGTGGTGATTCAGCTTCCATTCAACGATTATCAGATCATTTCCTGCATGATGTTTCTACAAGTTAGAGAGAGATGGTTGAACCGTGAATTCACTTTCAAAACCTTTTCTTAAGACTTTACTTTATTTACTAGCGATTCATCAAGAGCATTAACTCACTTAATCACACTATGTGAGCGTGGAAGTAGTTGCCAGTGGGCAACTGATGGAAAAAATTAATTTTTTTTCAATAAATGGAAATTTTATTCCTAAGAGCCCTTTCTCTTAAACAGATTTAAAATTGTAATCAGAAAGCACCCTGTAAATATCAAATTACAATTTATTCAGAGGCAGAAATAACATTTTTTTGTTTTGTTTTGATAGTATGAGCTTTCGGGCTGAGAACTTGCCGCTCCCTTTTAACACGGCCGTAGTCACGACCGCTCATAACCTCTGAAAGACTACACTGGTGAAAATCTGCAACACACCAGATTACTTTAAACTAAAAATTTTAACAACTCACACGAACACATAAACTATGCACCCCCTAAAAGGGATGGAAATAGTAGAAAACACTCACATTAAAAATTATTTGCCACCGAAAGTGCAACTTGTTTTTAAAAGAACTCTTACGGTGGGTGCAAGGGTGGCAACTTTATATACTAAAAACACCATTTAATTAAAATCCATGAAATGCAGTTTTACATAAAATGTACCAACATTCTCTACATTACACATATACCACCTCGCAAGATGATAGGCAAGATAAAAACATATTTCAGGAATTGGGCCTTTACACCTTAAGCAATAAATTAGTTACCACCGAATCCGACAATCATGACAGAGGCAGCTATTAACGTACGGCAGACCGACAGACAGACACTAACTGCCTAACAAATGCGGACGGGAGACAGACGAGCAAGCTGGGGACGAGAGACTGACCAAGAAAACAAGTAGAATTTAACAAGTAAATGAAACAACATATCACGAATGACAACTTCTAATAAACTGCGATGTCTAGCGAAGACCTGGCGCAGCACCCTTAAAATGCTCTCCCGAACCGTGCGCTGCCAGCCGCTTCAACGGACGTAGGAAGGCGCGCCGATCTCCCGTCTCACGGTGTCGCAGCTCGAGTCGGCCAGACCGATGTCGTGGGTTGACTCCTGTTGCTCTCGTGTCGGCCGCGAAGCCTCTGCTGTCTACCCCAGGGCTTCAAAACATACGTGCTAGCGGAGCAAGCTGTGAGCAGTAAGGCGCGAGCACGGATCAGCGCGAGCACGCAACCCCCACTACCGGACCAGAGCAGAAAGTGGGGAGAGTCACGTGAGGCACACAACAGCTGCCGCCAGTCAATGTAAATCCGCGGCCACCTGCAGGGATATCACTCACGAATTATTACTGCGACAAATGAAACAAATAAAGGAGAATGTACACGAGCTACATAAATTTTATTACCTTAGTGTATGCATCTACATTCGTATTAATTTGTGAACTGTTACACAATAAAAGGTGTATCTTGTACTTTTTGTCCTTTACAATTGCGTTTATGATCGGAGTAATTGTTCTTGTGCATTGTAGGTGCAGCATGCAGTTTAAATTTCGATCAGACAATGCGTTTCTCAGGCGCGTCTTGTTACATTTCAGTGCAGAGAACAGTTGTTCACAAACATATGTGGAACCGAACATTGATATTATTCCAAAATGTTTTTCTTGTTCTGAAATTTGTCTCTATTCTCTATCACACTGCAGGTCAATAATTTCTAGTTGCAGCTCAGGACGAATCTTTTCTATATTCGCTGAATATGGAGAGGCGAACATATCAAAATCTCTGTCTAGTGCTGTCAGATCTTGAAAGTGTTGATCAAATTCTTCCTTAAAGGCAACTAAACTATGTGAATGACGTTCACAGTCTTTGTGAACATCTTCCATGGATGATAATTTAGGAAAATTTCCTGTTTCCGGCTAACTCACACAAAGTGTCAATTTCATTTTAAAAGCTTGTATTCGATCTATGAAATGAGTAATTAGCAGATCTTTACCTTGTAGTGAAATGTTCAAAGCATTCAGATGGCTAGTTAAATCTGATAAGAACGCGAGATCACATTTCCATGAAGGCTCTTTCAATTCAGGAACACACATGTTATTTATTTCCATGAACACATTTATCTCATCTAATACGCAAAAAAATCGATTTAATAATTCGCCATGACTAAGCCAGCGGACCTCACTGTAATAAGGCAGGCTACCATACTGGCTTTCTACACCCTCAAGAAAGCTTTTCAATTGCCTGTGTTGTAGTCCATGCTTCCTTATATAATTGGTTGTAAGAACAACAACAACCATCACATTTTTTAGAGTGATACTCTTTGCACATAAGTTTTCCTGGTGGATCACACAGTGAACGCCCCTTATTTCATTCAGCACGGTCAGTTTTCTTCATTTTCTCCTTCAACAGTGCAACGAAACCTGATTTTTTCCCTGCATTCGGCATGGTCAGTTTTTGCATTTTCTCCTTCAACAGCGTATCGAAACCTGATATTTTATCTGTCATCGCTGGTGCACCGTTTGTAGACACTGAAACTAACAAATTCCACGACAATCCTATATTTTCAACACTTTCTTCAACATTAGTTAATATATCACCTCCGGTTGTAGTGTTCTTCATGGCTACTACACCGAGGAGCTCTTCCCTCACCTGAAGATCTCTATTAACACCTCTAATAAATATGGCAAGCTGCGCTGTTCCAGTGATAACAACACTTTCGTCCAGAGCTAGAGAATACGCCATAAAATCTTTACAGATATTTGCAAGCTGGATCTGGACGTCGTCTGCCATGTCCTGCATGCAACGCATAATGGTCATGTTAGATAATGGCACAATCCGAAACTGTTCAACTTGAGATGGACACATATGTTCCGCTGCAACTACCAAACATTCTTTTATTAAATCGTCATTAGTGAAGGGGCGTAGGGATTTTGCTAAAAGCAAAGCAATTTTGTAACTCACTCTGAGACCTGCCTCAGTTGATTTTTCTTCGTCATCCAGATCTTCTTTGGGTAGCTTCCTTTTAAGTTTAGTAACTTCCTGTGCACGATCTGCTCCATCACATTTTCCACTTCCGTAGTCTTTCGCGTGGTACGACATATAATGTCGCTGCAAATTAAATTTCCTGAAAGAATTCAGCGTTTTGTGACATACTAAACATTTTGCAACACCATCTTTTTGAACAGATATAATTCTTCCCAATGGGGGTTGAACTGCGAAAGCATGGTTGGGGTTACACAACGGCGACTTGACATGATTCTTAACCAGCGCAATGACTGTTAGAGCTGATCGTAGTACTTTAAATGTTACACAGTCAGCGAGAATTCAATAGGCACGCTGCGGCCCTATTTAAACGTGCGCGCGCATTTCCCCTCCCTCCCCTCCCTCCCTACTCTGCGACCTTGTAGCTGCTCGCGAGCACGTGCCTGAGCAGACGCGAGTACTCGCGCTCAAAACCGGCCAGTTGTCAAGCCCTGGTCTACCCCATCGCTATACGGCGCGGCCCACTGGACTCACGTGGCGACCTCACATGCGCCGTCGCTCAAGGCGGACAAGTCATCTTGTGTCTCAGCGCGCGACCGACCAACCGATCGATCCAACCGCCAATGACCGTTGCCCGAGCAACTCGAGCAGACTGGCGGCCTAACACATACTAGCACTCCAGACGACAGACAGACAGACACTGACTGCCCCGCACTGACCCGGCTGACCAACTGACCGGACTCGTCGCCACAGACAGACTGACTCAGCGTGACCAACCGCCACTGGCGAGCTCATAGCGCCCCTTAAATGCACGTGAACAGGCAACCTTTCCCCTTTTCCACCAGAGGGAGACACCAACGCTGCGATTGCGAGAAACGGAGGGCGACTGCTTCACACTACGTACTGCAGCGCGCTCTTCAAAACAGCAAATGTTACCACGGCTCAGTGGTGTTCGATAATCGCTGCTTCCTGTCATGTATGGACACGATGGCGTCGACTTGCTGTTGAATGTTACAGTAAGTCACTGGATGTACTATCTGACTATCTCTACACCATGCAAATCTGAGTTGTGTGTGGTACAGTGTCAGAGGCAAATGACGCATGGAAACGTTAGATTTCAAAGGAGCTTCGCGCAATGAGTTTCTCACGTTCCGTCCTAACGCTTTGTCTGTTATCTCATCCAGGTCTTCAGCAGTTGATGTTTCCAAGAGCGTACCGGACAGTACTAACTTCTTCTCACGGTGTAGAGCTTGTGGAAAAATCCATCACTAATCCTCTTGAAATGTTACTGTGTCTTTAGATCCATACAACAGCAACCATGTATTCCCATCGTTTTCCTTGTGTGGGAATGACTTTTTTTTCGCGCTGTTAATTTTGTTAGTATCGTGTTATTTGGTGCTACACGAATCTGCCTTTGGAGAGCATAATCGTGCTGCATCACGTGGCCAATGCGAGGACACACACGCCTTTGGTGTAGGTGACTGTTTCTACTTCTGATGAGTTGCTGAACCGTCTGTTATGCCATGAAAACGCTACCGGCGAGCATTATCTAGTTAATTGAATGTCAGAGGAGACACGATGTTGGGTGTTGGAAGCTAGATTAGTGGTTGACACTTTACAATCGTCAGCCTCAAAGGACATTCGGAGTAGAATGTTGATTCGTTGACGGCGGATACGAGAGTATGTACATACAGTGACCAAGTTCTGTTCAACGTTTAAAGACCACTCCACGACAGGACTGCCTTGTTCACTAAAAACCTGTTTTTTGTCTTCGATTGACAGACATACGATTCATTATGCTCTGCCTTCTCAGCCTGAAAGGCATCAGCTTTGGATCGAACGCCTTTCATCAACGTATTCGAGCACGCTAAGACAGTCGGTCATCAGCTTCAAAGCTGTCTACTAACGTGGTGCATCTCTAGGTAGGGAATGCAAGACATATCTTGACGGGACGACCGAGCTTTAACAGGCTTCGGAAAATCAGAATACTGGGCGGTGTATTTCGGTTTGTAAGCCTCGTGGCATCTCGAGATATTGACATTCTTCTTCCCAGCCTACTGCTGTGACGACTGGATGTGGCGATTTGCCTTGTGCAGACGCTTCACGTAGAGATTACAACTGGCTTTGCACATTTAAGCTGCATTTACGTGATTGTATAGGTAGTGCACATTCAGATCACGGAGAAGTAGATTTCTTTCCGCGATACAATTTTCAGTTGCATTTGGCGTGGGGGATCTCTGTTCTTGTTTGCTCTTTCGACTTCTTGGGCATCAGTCATCCATAGTTTAAAGTGACTTACACTACTGGCCATTAAAATTGCTACACCAAGAAGAAATGCAGATGATAAACGGGTATTCATTGGACATATATATTATACTAGAACTGACAAGTGATTACATTTTCACGCAATTTGGGTTCGTAGATCCTGAGAAATCAGTACCCACAACAACTACCTCTGGCAGTAATAATGGCCTTGACACGCCTGGGCATTGAGTCAAACAGACCTTGGATGGCGTGTACAGGAACAGCTGCCCATGCAGCTTCAGCACGATACCACAGTTCATCAAGAGTAGTGACTGGCGTATTGTGATGAGCCAGTTGCTCGGCCACCACTGACCAGACGTTTTCACTTGGTGAGAGATCTGGAGAATGTTCTGGCCAGGGCAGCAGTCGAACATTTTCTCTATCCAGAAGGGCCCGTACAGGACCTGCGACATGCGGTCGTGCATTGTCCTGCTGAAATGTAGGGTTTCGCAGGGATCGAATGAAGGGTAGAGCCACGGGTCGTAACACATCTGAAATGTAACGTCCACTGTTCAAAGTGCCGTCAATGCGAACAAGAGGTGACCGTGACGTGTAACCAATGGCATCCCATACCATCACGCCGGGTGATACGCCAGTATGGTGATGACGAATACACGCTTCCAATGTGCGTTCACCGCTATGTCGCCAAACACGGATGCGATCATCATGATGCTGTAAACAGAACCTGGATTCATCCCAAAAAATGACATCTTGCCATTCGAGCACCCGGGTTCGTCGTTGAGTAAACCATCGCAGGCACTCCTCTCAGTGATCCAACGTCAAGGGTAACCGCAGCCATGGTCTCCGAGCTGATAGTCCATGCTGCTGCAAAAGTCGTCGAACGGTTCGTGCAGATGGTTGTTGTCTTGCAAACGTCCCCATCTGTTGGCTCAGGGATCGAGAAGTGGCTGCACGATCCGTTAGAGCCATGCGGATAAGATGCCTGTCATCTCGACTGTTAGTGATACGAGGCCGTTGGGATCCAACACGGCGTTCCGTATTACCCTCCTGAACCCACCGATTCCATATTCTGCTAACAGTCATTGGATCTCAACCAACGCGAGCAACAGTGTCGCGATGTGATAAACCGCAATCGCGATAGGCTACAATCCGACCTTTATCAAAGTCGGAAACGTGATGGTATGCATTTCTCCTCCTTACACGAGGCATCACAAAAACGTTTCACCAGACAACGCTGATCAACTGCTGTTTGTGTATGAGAAATTGGTTGGAAACTCTCCACATGTCAGCACGTTGTAGGTGTCGCCACCGGCGCCAACCTTGTGTGAATGCTCTGAAAAGCTAATCATTTGCATATCGCAGCACCTCCTTACTGTTGGTTAAATTTCGCGTCTGTAGCACATCATCTTTGTGGTGTAGCAGTTTTAATGGCCAGTAGTGTGTCTTACTGCTCTTCCATTAATATACACAAGCGTTTAGGAACTAACAATAATATTTTGTAATTACTTTCGGCTGTCGTATCCGGCGCGGAGGTACACTCATGTTCAGAAAAAAAACAGAAGACCTTAAACGACTAGAGATCCATTCATATCCACAGTACATTGCACTAGTATGTTCTACAGGAATGAATAGCATCTGAACCATTTGGGCCCGCTGGTTAAAGATCAAAACCGATAGCGCTGTGCATCACTATCTACAGGTAAAATGTGCCTGCGGCTCTCGTTGTCGCCATCAGTGTGACTTGAGCAGACATGCAGGGTACCTCGTAGACATAGGCGGGAACCGTACCGTCAAATCAGTGAGTTTGAAAGAGGGTGCATTATTGGCATGAGACAATGTGATGAGAATGTGATGCATCCAGTCGAGAAATTGCTGCTCATGTGGAATTAAGTGTTACGGCAGTGCGACGGGTGTTTGCAGAATGGTTCACGGAAGGCCCCAGAACACGACGAGATGGGTCAGGTCGCACCGCCGAGACCACTCCGCAGATCTATACCTGTTCTGAATGGTAATGCATGATAGTTCTGCGTCTTCTTCGGCCGTGGTGGAAAAGTGCAGCAGTGTAACACGTCGTACGCTGTCAGGGTCACAGTCCGTCGCCGTTTATTACCGCATGAGTTACGTGCGCGTCGTCCACTTCTCCGTTACCTTTGACGAATGTCCAGCAGCATATTAGACGTCAGTGGTGTATGGAACGACGTCACTGGGGACAGGAAAGGCATCATATGGTGTTTCCGAACGAATCCAGGTTCTGCTTGTTTGAAAATGATGGCCACATTTTGGTTCACTACAGACATGTCGAACGGCATCACAGTGACTGCATTCGCACAAGACACACACCACCAACTCAAGGCCTTATGGTGCATTGTACTATTTGGTACAACCACAAATCACAGTTGGTGTGTGTCCAGGGTCCTGTAACGAGAGTGATATGCTTGAATGACATCCTGCGACCCGTAATCATACCCTCTTGCACAGCATCCCAACACTATTTGTCAGCAAGACAATGCACGACCACATGTTACTGCACGAACACGTGCCTTCTTGGTGTCACAGGATGTCATTATTTTGCCCTGGCCCGACAGATCACTAGACTTGTCTCCAGTCGAAAGTGTGTGGGATATGGTGAAATGACGGGTGCAGTGCTGTGACCCAAATGCCAACCACATCAGATGTACTTTGGAACTAGGTGAATTCAGCATGCAAGCAGAATGCACAGGATGCCATTCGCGCCTTATACGCGTCGTTGCCTTTAAGCACGGAACAAGCTGTCAGGGTCGTTGGCGGACCCTGTGCCTGCTAGGCAACAGAACAAATGCTGAACCGAAGTGAGTAGAATGGTAATCACTTTTGCAGAAAATACTAATGAACATGTGCTGTGCGTGTGAACGTCTTGTGTCTAGTCATTCAAGGGGTTTTGATTTTTTATGAACATGAGGCTATAAGCACACAGTATGATGAACTGCATTTACCCACGAAGTATATTATCCTGTATATGAACGTTGATTATTATGTTGAATTTGAGTAAAGTTAGAATTTTACGAATTTATTATCCTCCTCCTTGGTCTTTGTTTAATGAGTCTCTCCAGGTGGCCACGTGTCCCATGCCTCCACAAGTGTTCACTTAGGAATTGTCCCCATTAGTTTTTAATTATACTGAAATCTGAGGTGAAACAGCCTGCATATCAATGATCACAAGTATGAAAGAATTTCAGCTACATAGGTAAGTCTGGACCGCTGTGGAAGTTCGAGACGCGTCCGGCAGAGACATAAATTCTGCTACCACACAAGTTCAGGGTTTTTCTCTGCTAGGCAACGTAGGACACAAATGGCAAAAATATTTGCCTTGAATAAATTGTATCCATAAGATGCAATTTATTGACAAACGCAGTCGATAGCTGCATAAAATCTACAGTAGGAATTCTAATTTCAGTTTGGTCTTGGTTAATTCCCGTTAATCTCCCTTTCCTCTGTTGTGTTTTCGGAAAGCTCTTACCATTCCTAAATTTTAGCCACCAAAGGCAGATTGTGTTTATTTACATGCGTGGCATATTTGATATAAAGGATGTAAAACAAGGATAATATTCTTATATGAACGCAGAGGTTAAAGCTAGTTACGGGAGGACAGGCTTATAAACTGCACAATTTTCATGGCCATTACTAGTTTTAGGGCAAATACGACCACTTTGAGATTTGTGTAGCTTGTTGTGCAGCCCGCCTTATTTATATTTCTGGGTCTGAAGGTGATCACCAGAATCTTCAGATTCACAGTCACGCTGCAGGCGTGAATGGTCACCACCGCTAGACAGTAGCAATGTGGGTACCTGAACCACACATACTGTAGGTAGGTTTGTTGTCTCTCAAAGAGAGCACCGTAATGCTGGAGAATATGTAGCTCTGAAGACGAAATTTGTAACGAGAATGCCTACAGAACCTTGCCACGCTTTCGTCTATTGTCAAATCAACCGAACACTCGCCGTTGGGACCAACTGGGATGCCACTTGTCGGTCAAATATCCTGCCGTCTTTATGGACCATATTGAAGGAACATTAACTGATAAGTTGGACGACACCGATCCACGAACGATGGCGGTTTGCGTATGTCGATGCCAGGACGGGAATTGCATTGTGGACGATTCTGAGCGGCAGTTGCTGTACGCTCATGCGCGTGTTTTTCGCTTGAAGAAAGCGTATATCCTGCAAATTATGTCTCTCGTTCGCTTATGCAGAATTTATCACTTACCTACACGAAATCACTAAACAACTCGCTATGATCACATTTAACGCTCACATTAGCTACGGCATTCACAGCAGAGCGCTCAAAACACTACTGTACGCTCACTGGCTGTCGGAGAATACGTGACGTAGGTGCGCAGAACAAGCCTAATCTCGACCGCCATCGTTCGTGACTCCAACTATAGTACAACTCCAACCCTACTGAGATTACCCTCCACCATAGCCATAATTACGTTTTAAATGAAGTGCACTATATTGTAGCTGTCCTGCCAACAGTTCACGACACAGCTCAGTCCATCCTGGGATCTTCATCGTGGTGTATATGGCTCCTAAATATTTTTGAAGACCCGCTCGTCACCACAGTTAATCTAAACAGTCAAGAAGTTGTCAGAGCCAATTACTTCAAAATGCAGCGGAAAGGGATATATTTTAACTGTACATATAAGATTCTCATATGTGATCGTGACTCCACCACCAAGCAACTATTTCATCTATTTAGGTCCTGCGATTTTAAACCACCAATGAACCTCGCTTCTGTTGACGGGAGAGTTAATTATGATAACTCATAATTCGTAGAGACTGGCTCATTAGGAGAAAATTTACTTGAAAACTCGACGTCCTACATTTATCACAATCTGGCGGGTTACCACCCACATTACACAGTGATAAAATATCCACACTCAGATTGGACTAAAATTTGAGAGTATGTTAATCAACCGCTGCTGCCAACGTGTGCAACACCTGCTTGGTGTGATGAGACGGACGTGATAGGAATGAAAGAAAAAAGGTAAGAAAATAATTTACCAGGTCCACCTTGAGCCGTGCTGACCCCGGCTTATGCGTTGCTTTAAAACTTGGCTCTTACTCTGCATTTGGTTTCCCGCGGTTACTGCGGTTATGCCGTGGTTCCTCCTCTTTCTACGTGTGGCAGCAGCGGTGAGCAGCCAGTCGGTCGATTGGAGCGGATCAGCAAGCAAGTCTCCGCGCGGCGCAGTCGGTCGGCCCGCTGGCGGTCTCGATGCAGTGTCGGAGCATGTGGGGGCTATTCCGAGTGCTACGAGGTTCGTTGCTCACCGACCCAGGACATGAAAGTTGAGTGGTGATTTAATTACCGAAGTCACATCTGTTCACGTTGTCCCCTTGGTTGGTGGTTCGCTGTTGGCGGTATTCCTGGGAGCAACAGCGAGTGGTTCCGGTTACCTGCCCTGGTCGCTGACGTAATTCAGGCCTGTAGTCGCTGCCCAACATGGCGTGTAGTTTTTGACAGCTTAATGTATTTCTGGTTGTAGAAGGCTACCTCTGTAACGTTTTGTCTTTGGATTCCTCGCATACTGATCGGTGGTTAGCAAGTCGTCTTGTCGGTGGGTCCCTGACTGTCTCTTGGTTGTGTTGCCGGTGAATCGAGTATATTTGGGCAGACTTCTTGTCCCACCTTAGCGAACGTTAAGATTTTAAGGGCAGACCGCGCCCCTGGAAACTCCTGAGCGCCGCTGCCTATTCTGCCTTTATTGTTGGCGTTTAATTGTGTATTTTTAATGGCTCATAGCCGATGGTTCGAACTGGTATGCTTGTAATTGTGTTTTTAAAATCAAAGGACTTCAGCCGTTTTAAGAGTAATTTTTTCCAAACTGGGCAAGTCTTACATTTTCTGAAGGTAAAGCTTGGGCCTTCTGCTTGTTGAAAATTTATTGTATTGTTTTAAAGCATCGGCCTTCAGTCGCTTTAAGGTTTAAGGATCTTACTTATCAGATATTAGCTTTTGGGAGATAAAGCTGTGGGCTTCCTGCCTTTTGAAAATTTATTTTAGTTGTACTGTTCTTTTAAAAAGCATGGGCCCTCAGCCGCTTTTAGTTTTAAGGTTCCTAACTATCAAGTATTACGTTCTTTCAAGATAAAGCTGTGGGCCTTCTGCCTGTTGAAAACATATCGCAGTTGTATTGTTCTTAAAATGATGGGCCTTCAGCCGCTTGAAAATTTTGTATTCTTACTTATCAAGTCTTACGTCACTTGGGCTTAAATACTATTTAAGGTTAAAAGCTTTGGGCCTTGTGCCTTGGAAAATTGGTTGCAATTTTTTTTTTCAACAAAGGCCTTCAACCGATTGAAGTAAGGTTTCTTATTGGTCATAAAGCTTGGGCCTTATGCCCATTGAAAGGTTATTGTAGTTATGTTGTTTTAACTTTATCGGCCTTCAGCCAGTTTTAAAAAGCTTACTCTATCTGATTAGTCAAGTCTTACATCGCTTGGCCTTAAATACTATTTAAGGTTAAAGCCTAGAGCCTTCTGTCTCAGTTGTGTTTAATTCATGGGCCTTCAGCCGTTTTAGAATTAAAGATGTTTTCTGTCGATAGTCAAGCTTAGATTTTGCGCTGTAAATCTTTGGACAACTAAATAAAGTGTTATCTTTGGAGTGTAACTGAGAGCCGCTCATTCTGGCTCCCTTTCACAATTCCTACTACTTGTCCTGTCCTGCGAATTTAGCAGGACGTATCATACCGATCTGTGAGAATTGCTATTTCGGTAATCTATGTCTTTGACGCGATCGAATCTAAATTTGGAGTCCGACAAGAAAGAAGTTGGACCGCCTTCTTAACAGGACCGCGACTCACACCACTGATATAGTGGACATCCTCTAGCCAGACTGGTGGCTCTTTCCATAATTGAAACATAATATATTTTCATAGCTAGGTGCTTTACACGGTATGCTGTTGCATTATGAACATGAATCTGACAGGGCAGCGTTATACGTTTTAATTACACAATCCACATTGGAAAATGAAAACAAGCGTTTATCGCACGTATCAGATTAACTTTTCAAACTATTTGTCGCCCTCTACACTGCATAAAGAATAGAAAACCCGATTCATTTCAACCACACACAGTCTGACCAGGACGATATATCGGAATTTGATGGTTAGCATTACTATTACTTTCCTCGCTTAAATTGTTCGTCTATTTCTTTTCTTGCATCACACGGGAGCAGTTTCATTTTAAAGAATGAAAGATTATTTTGAAAGATTACGAACCGACAGAAAAAGACAGTAGCAGAGTTCTGCACGGTGGCCCGCCGCGCAACACTGCCGGCTCATTGGCCTGACCGCCTGCGGCCGCACAGCCAGCCTGCGGCATTGTGCTGTTCACACCACCAAACTGAATAAGCTGGGCCGCCTATCAAGTATGCATCCCGCGCTGCCTCCAGAGCTCTACCACTGTACCTGTTACCTCGTCTCAGTGAGAGATTTTCCTAAACACCGAGAAAAGCGTTTAAACGAAACTGACGGCAGCCGAAATATTTTGGTTTGTCCAAACAATTTCATTTCAAACAATGCATGTGAAATAAAAGTTCAACAATAGATTCGAGGTAATTTCCGAAATGCTATTTACTGCTAAAAGGTACACAAGCAATTGCTAATACGTATTATTAGATACGTTTCTTTACATTTTGAGTATCTTCATTTTAAGCAAAATGATGGATTGCATCCGCACAGATTTCTCGGCCACTATACACCTAAATTAGATTTCGAAACATCCAGAACCGAGTTCGGAAACTAACTGAATAGTAGAATAATAAATTCTGACATTGGCTACCTGCCCAAAACCAGCATTGTTTATTCTGTTCGGTCGAACGAATATACAAAAATTAGAACTAAACTTCTGAGTGTTGATGTGACTGCATAAAGAAGGTATTGAATATCTTATTTTCCTGAGATTCGGATTATTGCATCAAACCATTTTGTATCGAGCTAAGGGAAAACCAAGTGTGGTATTACGCCGGGTCCACAGTACTATCTCATGTCAACGAATTATTCAAATTAACTGTTTTCATATTACAATGTTACTTATAAACCGTCTTGATTGCAAAATGTTTATTCATATGACCGGTTTCGGTTCCTCTAGAACCATCTTCAGATCTGATATTTCGGTTACAGGAGTAACCCGTCCAAACACAGCAACTTTCACATGCAGCATGTAAAAGTTGCTGTGTTTGGACGGGTTACTCCTGTAACCGAAATATCAGATCTGAAGATGGTTCTAGAGAACCGAAACCGGCCATATGAATAGACATTTTGCAATCAAGACGGTTTATAAGTAACATTGTAGAATCACTGATTGCGGCTATCCTATCAGATACTATGTCTGTTTTTGCAATGTTTTCATATTAAACGATTGTCATTGCATTAACATTCCCCCTCAGGAGACACCGCCTTAACGAAACACTGTCCGTGTGGGCGAGGTGGTTTGTGTGATCCAATGAAGTGGATGGCTATGCCGGCGGTGGTGTAACTACCAGCAGGGCCTCCCAAGCCGGACAGGTCTCCATAGAGGATCCAGACAAAGTGTGTCTCACAACGGCCCGTCTAGTGTCCTGTCCTGTCCTGTCCTGTCCTATCCTGTTCTGTCCCATCCTATACACTCCCTTTCCTTTTCCTCCTTCTGATTGTGTGGCAGCAGACACAGTCCCCTAATGTGGACAGCGGAAGATCCTTGGAAACCAGGACAACGTTGATGCACATAGGCCTAACTGCGAAGGGATGGATAGTGTTCTGTATTCGTGGTGAAGACAAGCTATGTAAGGGGTAAGGCCATGAAATAAAACCTTGGTAGGTGTCCAGGCCATGAGGTGGCAGCCCCACCAGGACACTCGGGGCTGTGGGCTGATAATCTGCACCACCAAGAAACACAAATCATAGAAAGTAAAAGGAGGAACAGCCGGATGGATCTTAAGGATATGACCTGAAAAGGAAAACCCGTATTGGTTTTAGGAATGTAAGGATGTTGAGAGAGGAAAGGAGGCTAAGACAGGTCGAAAAAGAGATGGAGAACTATCGACTAGATATATTAGGACTAAGTGAAATAAGGTGGCCAGAATCTGGGGAATTCCAAAATCAAAATGGTGGAGTGTTGCTGTATGCGGGTCAGACAGGTGAGGATGCAATGCAGAGGAATGGTGTAGGGCTCTTACTGTCTAAAAGCAGCAAGAAGAGCTTACTGGAGTGGAAACCAGTCTCAGAACGGATAGTAACCGCACGCTTTAAAACAAATGTGCGATATGTCACTGTAATTCAATGCTATCCACCTATTGAAATAGCTAAAGGAGAATTAAAAGATGCATTTTATACAGAGCTTAACGGAGTCCTTAGACAAACAAATTCTAGGGACATAAAAATTTTTATGGGTGACTTGAACGCAAAAGTTGGTTCAGAAAATGAAGGGCTTGAACATATCATGGGCGTGCACGGCGTGGGGATCAAGAATGTAAATGGTGAACGGGTTGATAGACACATGTGCTGAACATGATCTAGTCATTGGAGGCACATTGTTTCCACATCGTAACTGCCATAAGATAACGTGGGTTTCTCCAGACCAAGTTGTTGTTGTTGTGGTCTTCAGTCCTGAGACTGGTTTGATGCAGCTCTCCATGCTGCTCTATCCTGTGCAAGCTTCTTCATCTCCCAGTACCTACTGCAACAGACCAAGTTACCGAAAATCAAATAGGCCACATAGTCATAAGCCGCAAGTTCCGACACTCTTGTTAGATGTCAGAAATAGAAGAGGAGCAGACGTTGGAAGTGACCACCGCCTAGTTTTGGCGGAATTCAGACTGAAGATAGTGGCAAACAGAACCAAGCTCAATCACAGGTGCAAGAAAATAGATGTGGCAAGGTTAAAAGACTAACAGATCAAAGAAACATTTGCCCTTGAACTACAAAACATATTGCAGGTCCTCTCTGAAGAAACCTTTATGGAAGAGGGAATTGAAACATGCTGGCAAAAAATCAAAGACAGTTATTTAGATGTGGGAGAAAAAAAATTTAGGATTTAAGGAACATCAAAGGAAGGAATGGATCTCCGATGCTACATGGAATGAAATCAGCCACAGGAAAGAACTAAAATTTAAGTTAAATTAGCAGAAGAGGCATCAAGACAAGGAAATATGAAAGAGCTCTGCAATATTACCGAACGGTTGTCAATGAAGAACTTCAGACATGAAGGACCAGTTAAGAACAAGGATGGGGTGATGCTTACAATTCAACAGGCACAGCTACAGAGATGGGAGGAGCACTTCAAGGAACTGTTAAATTTTAAAGACAACCAAGAGGAACAGGTAAGACATGTTCCAAAGGAAGTCGAAGAAGATGAAGATATAAATTTGCAGTGCCCCACAATGGACGAAATTAGGATTGCTCCATACTTTTCTGAAGCATATTTGGCTTGAAGAGAAATCTCCAAAGGAGTGGAAAAATGGTTTGGTGGTAAAGCTCCCAAAAAAGGGAAATTTGTCAGACTGTAACAACTGGAGTGGTATTGCATTGTTGTCGGTGCCCAGTAAGGTCCTCATCACAATTATTTTTAACAGAATTGAAGAATCCCTTGAAAAGCAACTGCGTAAAGAACAGGCCGGTTTCAGGGCACAACACAGTTGTGCTGATCTTACTAACACTCTTAGGATCATTTTAGAGCAAAGCAAAGAATTCCAAACAACCATATACCTGGCATTCATTGATTTTCAAAAGGCCATTGATTCCGTGAGACATAAAGTGCTCTGGCAGGTGTTGCGGAAGAATGGCATACCACAGAAGATCTTAAACATTATAAAAGGTCTATAGGTTGGCTACAAATGTTGCGTACTCCACAAGGGAAATACGACAGAGCCCATAAAAGTAACAACTGGAGTTCGGCAGGGTTGCATTTTATCACCAACACCTTTTCTACTTGTTCTAGACTCTGTTATGAGAAGAGTGACAGCAGGCAGGAGACGAGGAATCCAGTGGGGGATCCATGAACGTCTGGAGGATTTGGATTTTGCAGACGACATAGTTTTATTAGCTCAAAGGCTGACTGATATCCAAACTAAATTAAACTTGCTGAAAGAAGAAGCAGAGACTTCTGGCCTCAAGATAAATACAGGCAAAACAAAGGAAATGAGAGTAAATTCATGGAACATAGAGGTGCCACTGTTAATAGGTGAGTAGCGGTTGGAGACTGTCAACTCATTCCTGTGTCTCGGTAGTATAGTGACGGAAGATGGTGGAGTTGGAGATGACGTGATAAACCGCATTAAAAAGGCAAATGGTGCCTTCATATAATTGTATCCAATATGGAAAAATAGAAATATCACGTACAAAACAAAAATCCGTATTTTTAAAACAAATGTAAGGCCGTCCTTCTGTACGCCAGTGAAAACTGAAAAACGGATAAAAAGACAACATCCCAGTTACAAAGCTTCATAAATAGAAGTCTTCGACGCATTATGAATATCTGGTGGCCAGAAAAAAATATCTAATAAGGAGCTCTGGCGAATAACAAACCAGATACCTATAGAAGACCAGATACGAGAGAGAAAGTGGGGTTGGTAGGGGCACACCTTGGTAAAACCAGATAAAGCCATCGAGAAAAAAGCATTGGAATGGAATCCCCAGGGAACAAGGAAGAGATGAAGACCAAGGGGCACATGGAAGACGACAGTGGAAGGGGAAGCAAAAAGAGTTGGCAAGACCTGGGCAGAATTGAGGCAAATGGACAAAGACAGAGACGGATGGCGAGTTCTCCTGGGTGCCCTATGCCCCCATAGGGGCCAAAGGAATTAGCTCAAGTAAATCACTGCATTAACTTCAAAGCATGATGACTTGTGGTGCGATAAAACTGCCCACATTATGTCTATAGTGCAATAATAATTCAAAAAGTAACAGGTTCGTTTATTTGGCTGAAAGAAATCAACATTAATTTGAGAATAGTTTACACAAATGGAGGCTGCAAGACAAACAGATACAATAATCGACTACCGATTTAGAGGGAACGTAAAACAAAACGTGTTAAAAAGTATTTATAAAATATTGCCTCATTCTCTGATGAAGCTGCTACGAAAAAAGCGACGGGTATCAACATTGTCCGGGTCCAAAAGTGACCATCGTGCGCCTAGAGTGAAACGTGCAGAACTAAAATTGCTCTCTGACGCAAAGCTGGATGATTGTTCACAAAATGTTTTCTAGCGGTCTTCTGGAGTGCAGGAAACATTCCTCCGTTTTCATTCCATTACGAAGCCATATTTTCGACCAATTTACATTTCTGGTTTAAGAACCTATCTCACTCGTCTGAGGGAGTCTGTAGGAGTAACCCAGTGAGTTACAGACCCATATAAATGACCTCAATTTGCAGTAGGATTTTGGAACACACACTGTACTCGAACATTATGAATCACCTTGAAGAAAATGACTTATTGATACATAACCAACCCGGATTCAGAAAATATCGTTCTTGTGCAACACAGCTAGCTCTTTATTCCCATGAAGTAATGAGTGCTGTCGACAAGGGATCTCAGATCCATTCCATATTCCTAGATTTACCGAAGCTTTTGATACAGTTCCTCACAAACGACTATTAATCAAATTGCGTGTATATGGAGTATCGTCTCAGTTGTGTGACTGGATTCGTGATTTCCTCTCAGATAGGTCACAGTTCGTAGTGATAGACGCTAAATCATCGAGTAGAACAAAAGTGATACCTGGCGTCCCGCAAGGTAGTGTCATAGGCCCTCTGCTGTTCCTGATTTATATAAATGATTTAGGTGATAATCTGAGCAGTCCCCTTAGATTGTTTGCAGATGACGCTGTAATTTACCGTCTATTAAAATCATCAGACGATCGATTCCAATTACAAAATGACCTAGAGAGAACTTCTGTATGGTGCGAAAAGTGGCAATTGGCGCTAAACAAATAAAAGGGCGAGGTCATCCACATGGGTACTAAAAGAAATCGAATAAATTTTGGGTATACGATAAATCGCACAAATCTAAGTCCTATCAATTCGACTAAATACCTAGGAATTACAATTACCAGCAACTTAAATTGAAAACACCACATAGATAATATTGTGGGGAAGGCGAAACAAAGACAGCGATTTGTTGGCAGAACACTTAGAAGAGGCGAAAAACCCTCTAAAGAGACAGCCTACATTACACTTGTCCGTCCTCTGCTGGAATATTGCTGCACGATGTGGGATCCTTACCAGGTAGGATTGACGGAGGACATCGAAAAAGTGCAAAGAACGGCAGCTCGTTTCGTGTTACTGCGCAATAGGGGTGAGAGTGTCACTGATATGAAACGCGAGTTGGGGTGGCAGTCACTGAAACCAAAGCGGTTTTCTTTGCGGCGAGATCTGTTTACGAAATTTCAACTATCAACTTTCTCTTCCGAATGCGAAATATTTTGTTGACACCCGCCTACGTAGGAAGAAATGATCATCATAATAAAATAAGAGAAATCAGAGCTCGAACGGAATGATTTATGTGTTCCTTTTTCCCACAAGTCATTCGAGAGTGGAATGGTAGAGAAGAAGTATGAAACAGGTTCGATGAACCCTCTGACAGGCTATTAAGTGTGAATTGCAGAGTAACCATGTAGATGCAGATGTAGATGTCGTCAATATCTACCGACAAAGCAAACTTCTATACTTCTATCTCTTGTACACATAGTCACGCATTTGTTAGAACTTTTGTTCTGAACTGATTTTGGTAGACGTTTTTGGACAACACATGCCACTTACTTGTTAGTTACATACGAATGGTATGAAATAAGCGAAGTGGATGATGACCCTTTTTCAGGCAAGTAAAGTTCATAGCAATCCACACGAGAAACATAGTTAACACTGTTGCCACCTCCATCTGCTCTACGCTTAAACACTGACCAGATTGACGTTTTGGGATTTGGACCAGGCCCTATGGTTCTGTACTGACCAGCCATTAGTTTCCTTGACATACTTTCCTTCCATTCCGAAGCACTTGCTGTTTCCGCGCTCATCTGCTATATAGTAATAAAAACACGAAGGTCTGTAACACCATCACTTTTATTTGACAAAAACTGAGAAAAGTATCTTTGTAAAAAATTAAATACTAACTTTTGTAAACAATTTACTAGAATTTGTTAACAACTCGTGCCTCATTTATTTGCCTGTGTCACAATGCGATTGCTACTAATTATGTTGGAGTAACTGTGTTACGAAGTACCGAGTAACTGTTTTACGAAGTACCTGTTTTGGAAGTATAAAGACGTCTCAGTGTTGTGCAACTGGCGTCGTTCTGGTTGTAACAGTAAGAAGAGCTTAAACCGTGTGCTTCAAAATAGCAAAGGTGACTAATGTCATAAGGGAAAGCAATAGAGTAAGCGATGTGAGGGAAGACGGCAACGAACTAAAATGTAGTACGTCTCCAAATACAGAATGTCAATTTTTCTACAAGTACTTCTGCAAAGATTAAAATAAAGTCTTATATCCTTTTGATTAAGCTCTAAAGAGAGACTCCAAGCTTTGAGACATAATACGTATGTTTGTGGGGAAGAACACAAAGATCGCAATACGTTGAGAAAGAAAGATAGTCACTGTCTGATAACGATCTAGACCCCACGTGAAATAATATGATTAGACATGGAAGGAAAACAGCGTCACAAGAGATAACACGAAAATCGAGGAAACAGAGGGAACGTATTATTGTACAGCGAAGCGGTAAAAGCACTTCATTTATAACTAAATGACGGCTGCATAGGCATCTAACGAAATTAATAATAGTTTCACGTTGATGATAAGTGAACACGCATCCGGATGTAGTTGTCGATGTTTTGACGCAGAGTCGTTAGTAAAAACAAATTCCTTTGATAAATACCGTCACAGATCTCATGCAGGCTCTCTCAATTCACAAATAAAGCCAAAATATTATCTTTGTCGCTCTGTCTTCTGTCAAGAATACGTCGGCGTATTTTCCTGGCCGAATGCATTCGCCTCTATTTTTTAAACAATGAATTTTTTCAATATATATCGATTCGACTTCCTTTAACAATAACGGTGCTCAATTTCTGCTATCGAATTGTTTTACATTCCATACGATGTTTCAAATGTTACATATCGGATTACGTATTAACACTTCTTATGTACTGAGTTCTACCTTTTTTTTCTTTTGCCTTAATGCACACAACAATGGATAAATTATCGTTATTGAAAGGTTTATGTACACATGGAGCCAAACTTACAACCTTCGCCAACAGAAGCAACTATTTGCGAGTGCACGACAAACATCAGCAATGGGAAAACAGGCTGGTGTTTTCTTTTTCAGTCGAAATACACGTATGACGCCACAATAGGGTTTCATACAACCGACTTCTTTCTATTCCAGCTTCAAACACTAAAAATATTATACATAGTTCCAGAAACCTTGGTATGTTCGAATTAATAAGAAATCTAGTAGATAACTATACTAAAAATTAAACTGAGCGTTACGACGTGGCAGCGGCGTGTAGATGCTGTAGTTATGACACGGAGTAGCATGTGTTCGCTTCAACGTTCTTCCCATCATAGCTCTGATTACCCTACGTGAAGGCACGCCCACGACGTGTAGTTCTGATTGAATTGCTAGAGTAAAACTTTATTTTTGAAATAGAATTACATAAATTAAAGAGAAAATTAACTATGTGTTTCCAGTTGGGGGAATAAGAGGTAAACTTTTGTGAACAGCTACGAAATGCTCAAAATACTATGCAGAGCAACCTGGCCCGCGTAGTGACGTCACGGTCTCGCTTCTTTCAGCAGTGTACTGCCCAGTAGGGAGCAGAGCCGCGTCAACTCGTGGGTCGGGTTGATTTGAAGGGCTGTAAGGGGAAAGCCGGTCCGTCGCACGCCGTGTGGTGAAGTCACGGGTTGAGATGAGCCGCTTTGCAGCATTCTGCTTAGCAGTTCATCAGAAATTTATCTGCGAGAAGGTTTCAGTTTTCAAGATGTGGTCTGTACCTCAAGAGTATTTTATTTTTGAAGACATTTAGTTTAGCTTTTATAGTTTCTATTTCGTCATTTAAGCAGAATCCTTGAAGTGATTTATTACAAATCATTAATTCAATTTAAAAGAAGAGACAAGAATTAACGCCGAAGAAGGAGAAACTTTTAAAAGAAGGAAAATGAAAAAAAAAAGATGGTGCAGTGATTAAGGACTCGGAAAGATGCAGACCAACAGATGGAAGAAGTGTCAAAGTCGTGACATATTCATTGTGCGACGTGTGAAGAACTTTCTGAGATATTAGTGATTCCACCAACGAAAGTGTTCCAAATACTGACATGTTGTTGTTGTTGTGGTCTTCAGTCCTAAGACTGGTTTGATGCAGCTCTCCATGCTACTCTATCCTGTGCAAGCTTCTTCATCTCCCAGTACCTACTGCAACCTACATCCTTCTGAATCTGCTTAGTGTATTCATCTCTTGGTCTCCCCCTACGATTTTTACCCTCCACGATGCCCTCCAATACTAAATTGGTGATCCCTTGATGCCTCAGAACATGTCCTACCAACCGATCCCTTCTTCTGGTCAAGTTGTGCCACGAACTTCTCTTCTCCCCAATCCTATTCAATACTTCCTCATTAGTTATGTGATCTACCCATCTAATCGTCAGCATTCTTCTGTAGCACCACATTTCGAAAGCTTCTATTCTCTTCTTGTCCAAACTATTTACCGTCCATGTTTCACTTCCATACATGGCTACACTCCATACAAATACTTTCAGAAATGACTTCCTGACACTTAAATCTATACTCGATGTTAACAAATTTCTCTTCTTCAGAAACGCTTTCCTTGCCATTGCCAGTCTACATTTTATATCCTCTCTACTTCGACCATCATCAGTTATTTTGCTCCCCAAATAGCAAAACTCCTTTACTACTTTAAGTGTCTCATTTCCTAATCTAATACCCTCAACATCACCCGACTTAATTCGACTACATTCCATTATCCTCGTTTTGCTTTTGTTGATGTTCATCTTATATCCTCCTTTCAAGACACCATCCATTCCGTTCAACTGCTCTTCCAAGTCCTTTGCTGTGTCTGACAGAATTACAATGTCGTCGGCGAACCTCAAAGTTTTTATTTCTTCTCCATGGATTTTAATACCTACTCCGAATTTTTCTTTTGTTTCCTTTACTGCTTGCTCAATATACAGATTGAATAACATCGGGGAGAGGCTACAACCCTGTCTCACTCCCTTCCCAACCACTGCTTCCCTTTCATGCCCCTCGACTCTTATAACTGCCATCTGGTTTCTGTACAAATTGTAAATAGCCTTTCGCTCCCTGTATTTTACCCCTGCCACCTTTAGAATTTGAAAGAGAGTATTCCAGTCAACATTGTCAAAAGCTTTCTCTAAGTCTACAAATGCTAGAAACGTAGGTTTGCCTTTCCTTAATCTTTCTTCTAAGATAAGTCGTAAGGTCAGTATTGCCTTACGTGTTCCAGTATTTCTACGGAATCCAAACTGATCTTCCCCGAGGCCAGCTTCTACTAGTTTTTCCATTCGTCTGTAAAGAATTCGTGTTAGTATTTTGCAGCTGTGGCTTATTAAACTGATTGTCCAGTAATTTTCTCATCTGTCAACACCTGCTTTCTTTGGGATTGGAATTATTATATTTGTAGTGTCGGCAGACTTGCCAACACTACGCACACTAATTGAAAGAGGCGGCCAAGATGCACGCGCTAACTCACGAAGGATGGCGTGAAGTCTGAAACAGGATACGCAATGAATACTATAAAGAGAAGTACGTAGCTTCTTGAATACTTAACTTTTAATCCACCCTTTGTATACATCGTTCTTGATGAGACATCTGGAGGTTGTGGCGATACAAGTGAGGCTCTTTAGATACATGCAATGTTACAAATGGCGCCTTGCTAGATCGTAGCCATGGACTTAGCTGAAGGCTATTCTAACTGTCTCTCGGCAAATGAGAGAAAGGCTTCGTCAGTGTAGTCGCTAGCAACGTCGTCGTACAACTGGGGCGAGTGCTAGTCCGTCTCTCGAGACTTGCCGTGTGGTGGCGCTCGATCTGCGATCCTGACAGTGGCGACACGCGGGTCCGACATGTACTAATGGACCGCGGCCGATTTAAGCTACCACCTAGCAAGTGTGGTGTCTGGCGGTGACACCACAATATTCTTCTTGAAGTCTGAGGGTATTTCACCTGTTTCATATATCTTGCTCACCAGATGGTGGAGTTTTGTCAGGACTGGCTCTCCAAAGGCCGTCAGTAGTTCCAATGGAATGTTGTCTACTCCGGGGGCCTTGTTTCGACCTAGGTCTTTCAGTGCTCTGTCAAACTCTTCACGCAGTATCGTATCTCCCATTTCATCTTCATCTACATCCTCTTCCATTTCCATAATATTGTCCTCAAGTACATCGCCCCTGTATAGACCCTCTATATACTCCTTCCACCTTTCTGCTTTCCCTTCTTTGCTTAGAACTGGGTTTCCATCTGAGATCTTGATGTTCATACAAGTGGTTCTCTTATCTCCAAAGGTCTCTTTAATTTTCCTGTAGGCAGTATCTATCTTACCCCCAGTGAGACAAGCCTCTACATCCTTACATTTGTCCTCTAGCCATCCCTGCTTAGCCATTTTGCACTTCCTGTCGATCTCATTTTTGAGACGTTTGTATTCCTTTTTGCGTGCTTCATTTACTGCATTTTTATATTTTCTCCTTTCATCAATTAAATTCAATATTTCTTCTGTTACCCAAGGATTTCTACTAGCCCTCGTCTTTTTACCTATTTGATCCTCTGCTGCCTTCACTACTTCATCCCTCAAAGCTACCCATTCCTCTTCTACTGTATTTCTTTCCCCCATTCCTGTCAATTGTTCCCTTATGCTCTCCCTGAAACTCTGTACAACCTCTGGTTCTTTCAGTTTATCCGGGTCCCATCTCCTTAAATTCCCACCTTTTTGCAGTTTCTTCAGTTTTAATCTACAGGTCATAACCAATAGATTGTGGTCAGAGTCCACATCTGCCCCTGGAAATGTCTTACAATTTAAAACCTGGTTCCTAAATCTCTGTCTTACCATTATATAATCTATCTGATACCTTTTAGTATCTCCAGGGTTCTTCCATGTATACAACCTTCTATCATGATTCTTAAACCAAGTGTTAGCTATGATTAAGTTGTGCTGTGTGCAAAATTCTACCAGGCAGCTTCCTCTTTCATTTCTTAGCCCCAATCCATATTCACCTACTACGTTTCCTTCTCTCCCTTTTCCTACACTCGAATTCCAGTCACCCATGACTATTAAATTTTCGTCTCCCTTCACTATCTGAATAATTTCTTTTATTTCATCATACATTTCTTCAATTTCTTCGTCATCTGCAGAGCTAGTTGGCATATGAACTTGTACTACTGTAGTAGGTGTGGGCTTCGTATCTATCTTGGCCACAATAATGCGTTCACTCTGCTGTTTGTAGTAGCTTACCCGCATTCCTATTTTCCTATTCATTATTAAACCTACTCCTGCATTACCCCTATTTGACTTTGTGTTGATAACCCTGTAGTCACCTGACCAGAAGTCTTGTTCCTCCTGCCACCGAACTTCACTAATTCCCACTATATCTAACTTTAACCTATCCATTTCCCTTTTTAAATTTTCTAACCTACCTGCCCGATTAAGGGATCTGACATTCCACGCTCCGATCCGTAGAATGCCAGTTTTCTTTCTCCTGATAACGACATCCTTTTGAGTAGTCCCCGCCCGGAGATCCGAATGGGGGACTATTTTACCTCCGGAATATTTTACCCAAGAGGACGCCATCATCATTTAATCATACAGTAAAGCTGCATGCCCTCGGGAGAAATTACGGCCGTAGTTTCCCCTTGCTTTCAGCCGTTCGCAGTACCAGCACAGCAAGGCCGTTTTGGTTATTGTTACAAGGCCAGATCAGTCAATCATCCAAACTGTTGCCCTTGCAACTACTGAAAAGGTTGCTGCCCCTCTTCAGGAACCACACGTTTGTCTGGCCTCTCAACAGATACCCCTCCGTTGTGGTTGTACCTACGGTACGGCCATCTGTATCGCTGAGGCACGCAGGCCTCCCCACCAACGGCAAGGTCCATGGTTCATGGGGGGGAAATATTGACAAACGATTTGATAACACAAAAAAATGATCAAGAGAAAATTTCTGCTTGGCTAGCGAACAGAAGCCTTACTGAAATAAAGATTCGGTGGCCAAGACTTCTTGTTTCGAGTTACCGTTATTAAACAATAATACTTCATTACAGGTGAGTGATCTACAGAAGGTGTGGGATTACTATTAACATAGCTCTTTCTAACAAAAAACTGTGCCACAATAGTTGAGGAAAAGCACAGCTAACAGCCGTATACAAGAAAAGTAGCAAAAGTCATCCACAGAACGACATTTATCTGGTGTTGAATGTTAGAAGGTATTGTGAGCTGAAACGTAATGAAGGATATCGGACAGAGCGACCTTCGCCATGCTAATCTGCATGTTTCTGAGAACATTGGTCATGCAATGACATAGATCAAGGCAGTCAGGGGCATGAATTATTTCTTGACTTTGAAAAGCATTTGACTCAGTACAGCCGGCCGCGGTGGCCGTGCGGTTCTGGCGCTGCAGTCCGGAACCGCGGGACTTCTACGGTCGCAGGTTCGAATCCGGCCTCGGGCATGGATGTGTGTGATGTTCTTAGGTTAGTTAGGTTTAAGTAGTTCTAAGTTCTAGGGGACTTATGACCTAAGATGTTGAGTGATCAGAGCCATTTGAACCATTTTTGACTCAGTACACACCAACGCTTATGAATGAAAGTACGTCAAATGGGATATCAAGCAAGATTTATAATTGGACTGAGAATATCTTCGAAGGGAGAACTTCTTGTGTCCCCAGGGGAATGGTGTTTCGACCATTATTAATGTTGTGTTACTGCAACGTGGATGATGCAGTTATCTACAGGGTGGTCAGAAATAGTATGAAAAGTTTGTTATGTTACTGGAGGGTAGGTTGTACTGAGAAATAATTGTTAAGAAAAAAATTCAGTATGTTGCGCATTTCCCATTTAATTAGCATTGACGTTAGCTAATCAGGCCGCTGTGCCCTCAAATTGAAGCACTTTCAATCGCTAAAATGAGGTAATGAACGGAAATTCATGGGTCTGTGAGTTGTTGAAATGTTCATTAGCAGTTAAAATGTACCTTTTTAGGGAGACATAAATTTAAACCGGGTGAGCAAAAGGTACGTTTGCTAGGTGTGAGAGAACCAAACGAAGAAGAGGGTTGGTGGCACTGTCTTTGGTAGGTTGCCTCAATATGCAAGCAGCGACCTGACCTGCAACACCTTTACAAGCTTTTCAGACTGTTTCCGTTCGTCCTGTATAATGACAAGAAAAGCCAAGATTTGAAAATGGTGCAAAGATGAGCAAATTCCTTTAAAGGTGCAGAAATGGAAAAGTGGGCACTTCAAAATACGAAAAACAACGTAGTATCCTGAGACTACAATATCAATAAGTCACACCTGGAATTAGCCAATCATGTAACATTCTGGAGTAACAGTTTGTAGGGATATGAAATTGTACGATCATAGACGTTTAGTCTTACGTAAATCAGGTGGCAGAGACCACTTCGCTCTTAGATTACTAGGGAAATGCACGTCGTGTACAAAGGTGGTTGCCAACTCATACAAGTACTTATATGTAACAATTTGTGGGGATATGAAAGGGTACATCACAGAGGCACAGTCAGAGCTAAAACACTTGGAATCCTCAGTTAATTGATAGAATACCAGGAAAATGCAGCCCATTTTCAAAGGTCAGTTCTTACAAAACACCTTATTTTTACCTAGGAGAGAATCACATCTGAAAATAGACGTCAAGTATCCTACGAAGTCTACCTAATAAGTTTAAAAATCCAAAAAGTGAGGAATGTAGGAACACACTGCACATCATTACGTATCGTTGCCATAGAGCCCGAGAAGGCAACAAAATTAATTACACCAGGCGCAGAAGAACATAAGACAACTTACCTTGCTCACCATACGGAAATAAATCGAAGCGCGAAAGAAACTGGTATAGGCATGCGTATTCAAATACAGAGATGTATAAATAGGCAGACTACGACGCTGCGGTCGGCAACGCTCGTATAAGACGGGAAGAGTCTGGCGCAGTTGTTAGGCTCTAAAATGGTTCAAATGGCTCTGAGCACTATGGGACTCAACTGCTGTGGTCATCAGTCCCCTAGAACTTAGAACTACTTAAACCTAACTAACCTAAGGACATCACACACATCCATGCCCGAGGCAGGATTCGAACCTGCGACCGTAGCAGTCGCACGGTTCCGGACTACGCGCCTAGAACCGCGAGACCACCGCGGCCGGCGCAGTTGTTAGGTCGGTAGCTGCAGCCACAATGGCAGGTTATCAAGGTTAAAGTGAGTTTGAACGTGTTGTTATAGTCGGCACGCGGGCGATGCGACACAGCATCTACGAGGTAGCGATGAAGTGGGGATCTGCCCGTACGACCATTTCACGAGTGTTCCGTGAATATCAGGAATCCGGTAAAACATCAAATCTCCGACATCGCTGCAGCGGGAAAAAGATCCTACAAGAACAGGGCCAACGACGACTGAGGACAATCGTTCAACGTGACACAAGTGCAGCCATTCCGCATATTGCTGCAGATTCCAGTGCTGGGCCATAAAAAAGTGTCAGCGTGCGAACCATTCAACGAAACATCATCGATATGGGCTTGCGGAGCCGAAAGCCCAGTCGTGTACCCTTGATGACAGCACGACACAAAGCTTTACGACTCGCCTGTGTCCGCCTACACCGACGTTGGACTATCGATGACTGGAAACATATTGCCTGGTCGGACGAGTCTGGTTTGAGATTGTATAGAGCGAGTGAAAGTGCACGGGTATGGAGACAACCTCTTGAATCCATGGACCCTGTGTATCAACAGGGAACTGTTCAAGCTGGTGGAGGCTCTTTGATGGTGTGGGACGTGTGTAGTTTGAGTGATATGGGACCCCTGATAAGTCTACATACGACTCTGACAGGTGACACGCACGTAAGCAGCCTGTCTGGTCACCTGCATCCATTCATGTTCATTCTGCATTCCGACGGATGTGGGCGATTCCAGCAGGACAATGCGACACCCCACACGTCCAGAATTGCTCCAGGATCACTCTTATGAATTTTAACATTTCCGCTGGCAATCTACAATCAGACTCCCATGGGGAGTTTGATATTGTTGATATCTGGGATGCCTTGCAACATGCTGTTCAGAAGAGATCTCCACCACTTCGTGCTCTTACGAGTTTATGGAAAGCGCAGCGGGATTCATTGTGTCAGTTCCCTCCAGCACTACTTCAGACATTAATCGAGTCCGTGTCACGTCGTGTTGAGACACTTTTGCGTGCTCGCAGGGACCCTACACGATATTAGGCAGGTGTACCAGTTTCTTTGGCACTTCAGTGTAGAATGATACATAGCTCTAATAGACGGCAGTGGGAAGTACCCTACCATGCAATTCAATGTGGTGTGCAAAGTAAATATGTAGCTGTAAAACGTATCCGTGACCTTTGTTCTTCTCCTCTGGAAGATCTATCTCGAGCCATCAATAAGTTACCTGATATAAGGACAGATAGTGACTGTGATAGCTAAGTTTCAAAAACTGTGGAAATAGGTCACTGAGGAAATGAGGGCCTATTTTGAATTACAGTGAAATTATGCTGTGTAATAAATACGTAGGTATAGAAAATAAGTGACTCTTTTATGAAATGTTGCTTCTGACGTCAGTGGGAGAGTATGGGATCAAATATTATAGGATGAGATTTTGAGATGCACAACCTTCACGTCGGCAATGTCAGTTATGAGAAGTTGACCATTCACAT
The DNA here is from genome assembly GCF_023898315.1 of Schistocerca nitens. Lineage (NCBI taxonomy): Eukaryota > Metazoa > Arthropoda > Insecta > Orthoptera > Acrididae > Schistocerca > Schistocerca nitens. The sequence goes on along the minus strand of NC_064614.1, from coordinate 278,671,823 downwards.
TCATCCATTTTATTTTAATCTTATTTGTATACAATGCAATACTTAAATATATTGCAATAGTTGGAATAGATGTACACTTAGCGAAAGAGGGAGACAACAAAACAATAGCGATGCAGCGTCAGATGGGAGGGGAGGAAAGGAGAGGCGAAGGGCACAAACTCACTGCCCCGGAGGCAGACAGCGTCAGTGTGTCTTCCGCGCGGCACGCAAATTCAAACACGCAGTTTCCCGAGGGCGCGGTCGGCGTCCTCCGAGGCGAGTAAACAGCTCACCCATCGAGCCCCTTTGATGTACTCAAGGAGTCTCGTATATCTTTGCACATTAATAAAACGCTTGCCGGCTGGCTGTATGAACTAGAACTCTGCAAAAGGAGCGATGAGACGGAAGTCTTGAACGTCAGCAAAGCGTTGTTCCGTTATAAGCAGCGTGGGCCTTCCTTTTGGCTTTTAGCTCGCCTGTTTCGAGAACACAGACGTCGGCGAAGGGTATAAAGCATATCCTAGATTAATCCCTTCCACAATATCTCTCGTTATCTCCCTCTTGTCACCGAATTTATTTCAAACTTCGCTCAATACATAATTCTATTTAGAATGGCCCCAATGGAAGAGGAATAATTTTGTCTTTGGTCTAATAACAAGTTACATGATTTTTTCACAAAAGTACGGAGCTGCAACAAAGACAAACTTTCAGATAACATTGAACAAGGGACACGGCGCCGGGCGGATAGAGTAATCCTGCAGGAATAAAGGATCCCATATGTAAGAAAACAGTGAAATAAATACATAGATCAAACAAAAAATGCATTGGAAAGAGAAATAAATTGTTAGTACACCATCAAAAATTATGTTTTGAAAAACATTCATGTTTAAAACACAAGTATCTGGTTACGATAGTTACTGAGGTATTACGAATTCTTGATTTGATTCTGTTCTAGAAATTGACAGAGATTTAATAGAATGGAGTAAAACTCTTTTCCAAAAATCTATGAAACTTAGTCATATAACATTATATCAGGTACAACGCTGCTCAAGGAACTATATTACGCACAGTAAATACTTCCTGTTTCAGCTGTTTTCCACTTTGCAATATCCCTTTAATAAACTTTTTTTGTATCTGCGGAATTAAAATCCAAGAAAATGGACGTACTTCCCTTTTATCACTTTTTTTTGTTTGTTTGTAGGTAATAGACATTTCAGAACAATGTATTGTTGATCACTTACTCGTTTCTTAATATCGGTCTCTGAAGGCTCATCTGTATAGCATTTTCAATCAGTAGTATGGTATCACACAATGCATTTTAGAATTTTTCCCATCTTTTCGATGTGGATGATTATTAATTAGAGTAAATCTTCATCCAGTAACCATATTCAGTCATGCTTCCGCATTATGGCATAACCAGTAATATGTAACTTGAAATTTTCAAATAGAAATGTGTAATGAAAGTGCTGCTGGTCAAACAATATGTAGCGCTATTCGTACTACAAAGTGTGACTGTCGGACGAGGATTTACACTCATTTCCATGATTCCTTTTATTTTCATAACTGAAGATTCCTGCTTCTTAGTGTTGTGGTAGCACTCGATCCGAGGTACGCGAAAAAACTGTGATCAAAAGGATTTACCAACTGCGACATGGTCGCGTATACAAACAGTGATCCAATACTGTCTAATGTTTTTTATTCCATTCTTTGATCACAATATGAATTCTTTAGACGATGACCGGTTTCAGTCCGTAATGACCATCCTCGTATCGTTTTTACACCATGTCCTAAAGTGATCAAAGACTGGAATAAGAAACATTCGAAAGGATTTAGTTAGATAGGGGACAAAATGTGGATGCTAAATTTTCTTGTATGGCAACGTTTGTCAGAGACCTAACTGTAACTAAACGTCTCTTCATTGTTTAGTTGAATGAGGCACGAGAAACCGTGGAATATGACTGATGCAAAGAGCTTCACGATTCTGTATTACTTCAGACATATTTATCTCATAATAAAAACAGATAGTACAAGCTGATGGGTGCTGGCTGACAGACTCTCAATACAACGAAGTGGATTCTGGCACATGCCGTGTTATTGTGGTGTTGGTGCAGAAAAGCTTTGCACAAGCTGGGTGACGTTCTGTGATGGTTCCCATAACTGCTCGGCATATCCTGCAGTTGCGGTTTTCGGGATTTAGTCCCTGACGCACAGCCGCAAGTATACATTCGCCCCCAAAAGCCCACTTAAGACGTAGCAAGAAGCCTGCCTTTCTATTCCCACGACATGTGAGGCATTTCACAGCATCTCAATAGTGTTTCTGTCTCACTAGTCCAGTGTAACGCCTTCACTTCAAGGCACTGTGTATGCAACGTCATCACATAGTGTAAGGCTATTAAAACTCGCCGGCCTGAGTGGCCGAGCGGTTCTAGGCACTATAGTCTGGAACCGCGCGACCGCTACGGTCGCAGGTTCGAATCCTGCCTCGGGCATGGTTGTGTGTGATGTCCTTAGGTTAGGTTTAAGTAGTTCTAAGTTCTAGGGGACTGATGACCTCAGAAATTAAGTCCCATAGTGCTCAGAGCCATTTGAACTATTTGTTAAAACTCGGTGCGAACCTAGTAAATTGTTTTTGCATTTTTGTACACTATATAAAGGCTTTGCAGCTTACCCCTCTATTCCATGCTCCGAAGGACCTCCTTGTTTATCACATTGGCTACAAGCTAACTGTAGCCCCTGCAGGTGAGCCTGGGCTGAGAGCAGAGAGCTTTTATTTTTGTCATTCACGTCCTGTCTGTCGACCAGTGCTGATGGCGCAGTTTGAAGATGGATATGCCTCTTCTTGTTAATAGCATGAGGTCTTAGTTTCATGTTTCGGAATTCGTAGTCTGAGCAAATCACATTTAACTGGCTTCATGTGCATCTCGGATAAGGAGTTTGTTGGGTTACTTTCTCCCGTAAATTTTAAAATACGAGTTGTCCAGGTGCGAATCTCAGCTTCTTCTTACAGTCTTCCTAACGATGTCAATGGAAGTCTCACATAATTAATTATATTATTCAGTATTTCATGACAGTTTTCTGTGTTTCTGTTTTTCAAGAGCTACTTACACAAGATTCCTTGTTCGCTTTGAATTTTGATAAATGTTTGGTGCTTTTGATATCGACTTACATTAATAAACCCTGCTTCCTACAACTTCATCCACGACTAGACAACAACTTAGTTAACAGATATGATCAGGTATACACCAAGGTGTTGTTTAAATCTGGTAGTGTTTACGTTGTGTGCAGTGGCCAAATTATGAGTGGAACGTTGCATAATATGCGAAACTATTTGTTGTGGTGTCGAGTGAGTAGCGCTCTTATGTTTTTATGTGAGAGCTTAAGCAGTTACCAATGCAGATTATTAGTTTCACGGCGACCCTGTTTTCCAGCCAGAGCATCGCACTGAAATGTATATTACGGTACATAAGTTGCAGTGGCAATGTCCTTTTCCTTGATTTGCTTGCACATTTACTGCAGCCGCAGCGCAGACACTGCTAGCACTGAGTGTTACCATGTTTCATTTCGCTTGTTATTTTTCTATATTTGTGTGTTTTAGGGGAATAATTTGTGTATTTTCTGTCGCGTGTGACACTTTACGTGTGAAGATTTTCTTGTCGTTTCCTTAAGGTTAAAGATTTAATTGTAGCGATATTTCGCATTTTTTGTGACTGATTTATTCAGTTTGGTTTATAGGTAGGGCTAGCAGGGCTCGTTCAAAGGAAGCGAGAAAAATTAATGATCAATAAGGTTGTATAAAATCACGGGAAGTTGTATCAGACATTTCCGAGGGATAAGCGTCGGCATATGTCCCGTCGCGTGACACCCAGACAGCAGCTCGAACTTCACAGAAAATTGAGGACAGCTCTGCTTGCGAAATGGAAACGACCGTAGCGCAACACAACGCAAGCCTTAGTACAGTGGACGATTTTCCATTTTGGGTTATGCAGATGATGAAAAGAGTCTGATAAAGAGAAAATCAATGGAGTAGAAGGGAGATAGACGAGCAGAGGATGATGGAAGGAAGGTAAAGGAAACAGAAAAGCAGTGGAAAGAGAGAAGCAGAGCCTAATAGAAAGCAGTTCAGGGTAGAAATGGAGGCACAGTACAAATACTTTCATTTCAAGTCAGTTTTACTCAATACAGATCAGACAACGTAGCAAAACTGGTTGAGAAAAACGTGTCTACGGTAGAAAACGCTGAATGTAGCTGGGACATGTTAAGAAAGAACGTACAGGAAGTAAACACCTTTCTTTCACAGACAGACAAGGTGCTGGAGGAGCGGTCTTTGTCAGAGTTGACTGAGGCAATTAACTGCTCCGAGTCTGAGGAGTTCGTCACGCTCAGACGAGACGTTGACAAATTAAAATAGGAAAGTCAGAGACGAGAAATCATGGGGCCATTAGCGCCAAACGTAGGAGTAATGCCACGGGCAAGCTGAGCAACGCATTTCTGAAGGTTCTCAGGCAACTGATACATGATCGCCCGTAGGAGAAAGGAAGGAAAATTTATCCGCGAGAAGAAACCATTACGAAAATTTAAATAGGAATTAGAGCACAAACGGAAATTCTGTGGAGAACAGTAATAATTCCAGAACAATAGAAACACTTGGCCTCATCATAGTTAACGAAATAATGCGAGAGATTGCATCGACCACATTTCGTACGAGACCAACGAAATGAGTGGGAGAATGAAGCTGTTGAAATTGTGGAAAACCGAACTCCAGCTCCGATCAGATATTAGCAGGTATGACTTACACACGAGTGGGAAACAGGTAATGACGAGTCCGGCTTTATACTTTAAATCTGTTGAAATATGAAAGATGTCAGGGAAGACCTTCTGGTCTAGATTGGCAAAACGTCAAATAGATAAAATTAGCCAATAAACATTTAGATTTTTATACTACGTCTAACATGCTAGGAAAGTCTGGGCGCTGGAAATATACAATCCTGTTCCGTTATCTATATTCATCATAAGACTTCTTTTGGTAATATGTAAATAGTATTGTTAAGCTGTTTATGTTTAAGAAATGTTAGTTTAACCCGTTTACGGATGAATACTGTGTTTTGTGCCAATCAAGAAACATGCGAAGTTCTGAGCAGGGTATTGTTGACGGGTACTCCTGCGGTCAGGAACTATTTACACAAAGATATTCTTCATTTTACATTAGTAATCGTGTGTAGGGCGTCGAATCAGACACGCTTCGAAATTCTACAAAGTAAGATATAAATTCGAGAAAACTGCATTTATCTTCAGGGCGATTGTCATCGTTGCGTCAAGCAGTAGATCTATTTCTGATTCATCAACTAAAAACGCATGGTGTGGTACTCCTGCAGAGCGAAAATATAAAGCCTGTTTTCTTAAATCTTCTGTATTAATTGCTATAGAGACGGTCATCGACTGATGTCGAGGTTGGTGATCGAAAAGTTTCCGTTTGAGGGCGCTTGTGCAGCGTATATGCAACCCAGCGCGACTCCAGTGCGGGTATATAAGCACCGACATGTAGACGAAGGGTTAGTGTGGCCTTCGAATAGAAACTTTTTGATCGCCCCTTATATAAGTATTTTTTGTTTCCGCCCTGTCACAATGCTCGGCAGAAAGAAACAAAAACGTCAAACATTGTTCATCTTTACTTTAATACTTAAAAAAATTTGAAATTTTGAAAATGCTATATCCTTCCACTTGTGTCGAGTGCTATTACTTTAAGAATATTGTAACATGTCAGATACCTAAATTTTTGTAGAGACCATGGTTTCCTCTCTTTGCATAAGGTTTTGAATGGCGTGGTTGATTTCATTCACGTATGTTATGTAGGTCTGAAGTATATGGCATGTGGATCGGTTATAGACGCATTACGAATCCTAATTTTATGAATATGGCATGCCGACGATAGCGAGTCAATGCGCTGCGGTATTGGCCAGAAGTTTTGGGTCTGGGAGAGCTTTATGGTAGACACTGTTTTCCATGGAAGCACAGCGTGATCTCGATTTTTATTCGTGTTGGAAAATGTTGTTAGAGCCAAGTAATCACTGGACGATCTTGATATTAGAGGGTATGTATTCTCTAATCCAATTTGAATTCTTAATAAAAGAGCCAGCTGGAACAGTTCGTTTGTGCCTTAATTCCACCACTTAAAAAAAATGTTTTTGTGCAAAGTGCATGTCTCAGCAACATAGTTAGGAGGACGGAAAAATGAAAGAGGACCAAGCACAAAAATTTAATTTTATGTATGTTCTCTTTAGGGGGAAGCACTTCAGATAAAGTGAAAGTTTAAAGAAGAAGTTAAAAGTTTTACACATAATAAAAAAATCGTAGTAACCAAGTTGCACATTTTTTTTACTTTAATTACATAAATTATCTGTGGGGTGCAGTACTACAACTTCCCTCGTAAATGTGACAATTACGCACACTTTGTTTTCTTTAGAATCAAATTCTTTGATATCATTCCTTTGCAGTAGGCAAGAACTGGGAGTACGACGGGCTAGCGTACAAGCAGCAAGCAGACAGTGGCAAGTCGACAATAAATTGATTGCTGGGAAGACCAGACCGTGGGGACCGCACTGAGCTTGTTGGTCGTGTCGTTAACATGACTACCGTAAAAAGCTGCTGTGGCCTGTCTGATTCTAGCCGACAGAAAAGGCCACAGGCAGTTTATCTTAAATAACATGTATGTTTTCTTGATGTGATAGAAAGAATGCGTTGTAAAGCTGCTATAAATACTATTGTTGTCAAACATTAGTGTCGCGTCCCTCTTACGCAAACGACTCCTTCGTCAAAAACTGATAAGTGGAGACAGACAGGAGAATGGGTTACTGTGTAAGAGTGAATTTGTGCTGTCTTGGACGTTCAACTTTTAAGTAAAAACTTTTCCTCTTGGCATTGTGTTGGCATGCAAATCCTGTTATACAATTACTTTTCTTAAACTTGTGTACTTAGTCCTAATTTTCCTCACTTATGTCATTTCTCGCAAAGTTAAAATCTTAAATCTAAGTTTTTTTTTCACTTTGCCATTATGTTGGCATGTCATCCTCCTAAACAAAAATTTTTGGTCAGATTCATACGTAGTTGTAAGTTTTTCTTGAGCAGTCTCCTTTGCCTTAACTCAAAATACATAAACCTTCAACATAAACTTTTTAGTTTGCTGTTATGCTGTTAATGCATATGCCAGGCATGTATGCTAAGCTTGGTGTTATTCGAGAGGCGTAAGCTATGAGCAGCATACTGCTTCACCCTCATTTCCATAACTATGCATAACAATGTAAACACAGACAATGCTGCACGATAACCCATCAACGTCGTCTACACACTTACGTCAATGTAAGAAAGGGAACCATACTTCAGTACTTTATTGTATTACACGGAAACTTGTTAACGGCCAAAGCTTTCGGGTTGGAAAAGGTAATATAGACTATCGCGAAGCTTTAGTCCTGTTGCTGTTGTAGAAACTTCAACTTCATTCGTAGCTAACGCTGCATCGCGATGAGAATTATGATGTCTCCACAAGCAGTGTAAACCTGAAAGTAAATTAGTATATCATCGAAGACTTTTGATCTACACACTAGCTTTCACAAAAAATTGTTCCAAGCATCCTGCTGCTCCGATCACTTTATTTTGTTCAGTGTCGATTGTTTCACCTAGCGGATATTCAAGCACTTGCACGAACGAATACGTAATGCACCATTTAGCGTTCTGCAGACCAACTTCGCCACTGAAACAGCAAAAGATAGTCCTAGCGTAAGTGTGTCGTTTCTTACCGCCCCTCGATGGTAGTGTGTCTGGCATACAGATTTGCCTAGTGGAATCTGAAATACGAGATCAATATCTTCGAAATAAATTTAATATAGTTACGATTTTTGCATGGTTGGTTTCTGTAATATTATCTCAAACGATTCTGAATATCAAAGCATTTACGTGTAGGCAGCGGACAGAAATCAGCGCAGCAATAACGGCTAAGATGAGCTTTTCCTTGAGCAACGCAAGACTCTGTGTTTACTGGAAATACGTAATTAAGGAAGTGAAGAGACCGTCTCGGGGGATGACTGTGACACGATCACCAACGTGTAGCATAGTTTACCGTATTCGGGATAAATCTGAATCTATTGCTACTTTTCGTGCTGCGACAACCACGTTTAATTTTATCGTCAGGTATTCAAATTCCCAGCTAAGTTGAATGAATGGATTTTCCGGCGACATTTCATCTTCCTACCTATGCAATTCATGTATGTCGAACACAGATTTCGTATGTTCGTTATCTGGGCTATACCTGACTAATAATATCCTGCATTCGATAAATCTGCGGAAGAAAGCCATGGAGGTCATCAAGATCACCATGATCGAAATATCGTAAGGGAAATGGCAACACCAGGACTACTGCAGCAGACTCCGAAAACACGACACTAGTGATTTTCTAGTGACAGCTTAAAAGATTACAGTAGCAAGTCCGTATTTAGGTGGGTGCCGCTGAAACACTTAACATGTTGATCACAGTGATCCTTGAGCCAGCGCGCACACGAAAGCGAAGTAAACCGATCAGATGAACAACAAATTCTGAATGTTGCAAAGTGGAAATGCTACATTGCAGGAGTGGTGCACTCAATTGACGAGGACAATCCGGACCAGAGCCTCCAGTGCAGGAAAATGTTTTACATCAACAGACTTTGGGGAAAGATACATAATATGAAGATATTCAGTTGAAACAGAATGCTACTGGAGCCGGTAAAAAGGTCCTCGCGTTCACGCGAGTGTCAGTCTATCGGAACTGGCGTAGTCTGTCGTCATATTTCGAGACATTCGAAGGATCAATTTTCCCGGTCTTTGGAAATGAGAGATTTGGCAGTAATAGTTTTCCATTTCTGCTATGTCGCTAATGTTCAGTGATGTCGAGTAACTGCAATGAGCGGATGGATTGCAATATCTTGTAAGAACTAAAGGAAACACTTTTTGCCTTATTTAACATAACTTTGTTTTCCTATGACATAGGCTCTGGATTGTAAGCTCATTTTAGAGTACACAATTGATTCAGAAGATAATACCCAAACTAAGATGCTGACATGACTTCCTTTTAGACTTGCATTATGAAAACTATTTCTCTTGACTATTTTAATTATGTAAAAGATGCATCGGTATTATGCAAACTCATTTATTAGGATAACATGTACGCTGTTACTAAACATACAGTGGAATAGAGCTATGTGCACAGAAATGGCGATGTCGCTTACGTAAATGGTTATTTGTTTAGTTACCTACACATGAATGATACCCCAAGATTCCAGAATGGTTATCAGCTTCACTCCTACTTAGAAGTTACTTTATCTAAAAGTGGTCAATAATTAAACGAGTCTGTCCGTTAGCCGTAAACGTGTGGAAATACACATATTTTTAATTTATAATGTTTATAATGCTATCAACTTTGCACCCCTTTCCTCCTATGTGTGGGGCTTCTATTACATATTTCTGTCTCTTCATTTGTTGCCATTAAGCGGTATCAGTTAATTCATTTTCGTGACGAGAAATTTAGTTTGACTAATTTATGTTCTCTTAACTCATTCTGTGTATTGTTTTCCCACATCCAAGCCAACTGTATTTTTTATATTTTATACTGGTCATAGTACTATATAATAATGTCTCAAAAAGTCACTAAAATTTTATTTATGAACCTCTGAATACATGTTACTACCGTACAAAAATTTAAATTGTAAAACGAGCAAAGAGTGAATTTCCTTTACTTTACGTCTATGGTCACAAATTTCTTGTCATCAGACTACCGGTTTCGGTCTATAATGACCATCTTCAGATCTGTTTCATAAAACATGTCCTAATGTACTGCAGCCATAGTGGCATCGTCAAATGTTAATCACTAAATGTAGTAAAACCGAAAAAGAATCGAAGCGTTTGAAATGAGGTGCTATTGGAGTAGAAGAATGTTGAAAATTAGATGGACTGATGGGACAAGAAATGAACTAAGGAAGGGACAGAATAATGGAACATGTGTTAAGACATCAGGTAGCTGTTGAAGTTAAAAACTGTGAGAAGTCATGGAGTGGAACAAATTGAACAAATAACTGGAAAGGTTGTGCACAAGAGCTACTCTGAAGGAAAACATGGGCACAAGAGTGGAATTTGTGAAAAAAGAAAGAAAACTGAGCTACTTGTGAAGTTTACTTCTGTGACGAAAAGTAACATTTTGTAATTAAAAAGCAACAAAATGATTCTGTCTGACGAAAGGTAAAGAAGGTGATTTCTAAGGAAACTGAAAACCACTAGAGCAACACTCAGCATACAAAAATCTAGATGAACATGGGATTGGAATGGAAACTTCAGATTGTATTCCTACAATGAACTTTCATGATCAACGGTAAAAAAACATGAAAAAAAGATGAAATTCTTCAATACTGCGACATACCGGTTGTTTCGAGTAATATGCAATCAGAACCCAGCTAGATGAGAACAATATTGGGATTAAAGGTCCCACTTGAAGTTTGTTTCTGTTTTCACGCCAGCTGGACAGTCACGGTGCTAATATTCTCCATGCCGGAGAGGTAGGTTTATCAGCAGTGGAATGCCATTGACTAAAATTGGATCCTTTTCGTGGCGTTAACGTGGTTTCAGGAGATCCCATTTGGGACAGTGACGGTTTTAATGCCCGCGGGGTGCAGAATAAAGGTTTTCGAATGCGGCAACCTGTTAGTTCAGGCAGCCGGCGTAAAGCGAGAGAGTCGCATTATTACTTTTGTTGCCGCGGGAGGGCGTCGCGGTGTCGCAGCGTCGTAGAAAGCGACGGCACCGTGACCGGTAACTGCGTTACGGTCGGGTCGCCTTGGAGCCGGGTCCCCCTTGCCGTCCGCCAGAATTTCATTAAGGCCAGCATTAAGCACATTAACTGCGAGCGCATCTGCGCCGGCCCACTCTGTATCTGCTAACGTCATTACCCGCCTGTTAACAGCCGCCTCGGACTACTGTGATACTGCCACCGGGGGCGGCCCGCCCCCACCGCCTCCAATCGCAGCACGCTTCCATCGCGACGGCACCGCAGTCAGGGACTACTAAAAGCGAGAGCTCGACCTTTAAAGGCACCAGTAGTTCGCAGTTCAAGGTAAAGGGACGGATCACGGGCTCCGAGGACACCGAAGCTATTCGAAACTTTAACGAGTCAATGCGTACCTCATAAGATGCTATTAACGTGATACCAACGTTTTGTTGGAATAGGGACGAGCCACTTAAATTTGGTTACTATTTATTGTGGTTTCTATTACAAATGGTTACAGTTTCTTGGTGGTGACTAGTTTCAATCACAGACAACTATCTGAAAATGAACGTTAACGTTCGAAGCTACTCACCATCAAGGAACTGTACGCAGTTGTTACAGAAACGTAAATAAATAATAATAAAATACTATTACTTTTCTTCGGGAAAGTAGGACTGCTGCATAAAATTTGTTAAATGACAACATTTTCGACTATTAGCTAAAATCGCTGTCATGCCATTTTCAAATGTTATTTGAGCTTCCAAGCAGTAAAGTAAACTGAGGAGGAATCAGTAAAGGCCATTGATGTTCAGGGAGAAGGTGAAGTGTAACTTTTAGGTATATGTATACAATTGATACCAAAATCTGATCTCTGTATTTTGGCTATATCCTTGAGTTAATCGATACATTTGGAATACCTCCACGATGTCACCTCAGTAGTTTTATGTAACGGTACTTTTCTGACTGAAGGGTATCTAAGTGAAAAACATCTTGAAAGGGTCCAGTCAGGGTGAAAAGCTCGCACACTCCAGTTTAAAATTGCTCTTGCGCTTCAGCCTGTAGTTCTAAGTGTCCAGGGCCTGGTCAAAGACAGTTAGCTGTCGACTCAGAGATTAGCTCACGTTGAGGCTCATACCAGAGTGCAACATTAGCAACATGGATGGTCTAACTTCTTTGGTGGCCCGTGTGTTGCTGGTCTTGTGGGTAGCGTGTTCATACTACGTGCTGACTCAAATTGTTCAAATGGCTCTGAGCACTAAGGGACATAACATTTGAGGTCATCAGTCCCCTAGAACTTCGAACTACTTAAACCTAACTAAGGACATCACATACATCCATGCCCGAGGCAGGATTCGAACCTGCGACCGTAGCGGTCGCACGGTTCCAGACTGAAGCGCCTAGAACCACTCGGCCACACCGGCCGGCGCGGGCTGACTGCCAAGATTGATTCGACCTGGGACATCAACACTGTCCTATACCGTTCGGTTGCTTTGCCGATCGGTTCGGTAGGTGAGCTTACTGAGCAGCAGAGTTAACCACAACCGAACATTTGTACATTTCCGCAAGCCTTTCGGTAAGGAGTCTGTACAGCTCCTGAGGTACTGAGTTGGAGCCGTGCTGTGTAGCCGTCTTCCCTTGCGCCAGACAAACAAAGACAAGTGATCACAGCTGCGGACATGCTTATCCACCGACTGTGCACGCGGTACAGCGCACTGCAGAGTGCACAATGCCCCTCCCCCGGAAGTGGCTAGCTGACATGACTATCGGACACGATATTTCAAGAAGTATGTTTACAGTGAAAAGTGTTGGTCACACAAGATATCAGTGGGAGCGGTAGAAGAAAATGGAAAGGTTAGTACGTTCAGGTGCAAAAGAAAGGCTGTAGCTCTTTGATGGGCTCACATGTACGAGCGCAGATCCTCAACCAAATTATGGACCACCTTCCTGCTCAATCAGCACATCGCCACAAAGCTTCTCTCAGGCATTCCAAAAGGGTCCGTCTCGTCCCACAGATTGTTTTGGAAAACCACATGGCGCCACAGGTCCTCCAGCTACTTGCCCACCTTCGTTGCTTTTGCCTTCTTCGTAACAGTACCAAGAGCACCATGCCTACTTCCACGCTTCTCGGCTTACTTACTTACTAACTTTCCACTTGGATGCATCCTGGTGATTCTTCAGTAATGCGTAATCACTACACCCAAAACCAAAAATCACTCAACATTTCTAATACAACATTGTCTCCGCAATCGAAGCATACCGAACCGAACTGAACGGAAGACCTTATTGAAAAACCTGATCATCTGTCGGGACAGTAAACGACAAATCGGCAAGTGGACCGATCAGTAACAGGCCTCGGTAGCGTAAAGAATAGCAACTTCGGCTACCAAAAGGAAAATGACGGCACTACTGAGGCTAACCTATGGGACAGAATGGTGTGGACTATGGGCTACTAACTTGGTCGCCGCTGGTGCTGCAGTGCATGGATGATATTGGGCATGAGCGAGATGTAACTTCACACTTCTGATTTTAGTCATGACTGGTAGCTTTGATAACTAATTTAAATTTCAAGATTTACCGCTGGTTGTACTTCTTTCAATGTTCAATGTCCTGTAAGGGAAACTATCAGTTATTTCACGGATTTGAATACCATGCGGTGGCTAAAGAGCTCAAAGTGCTTTGTTTGATCTGATTAAAGAGGGTAACATTCATCTAACTTTCAGGAGATATGAGTTTTGTTTTATATGATAAGTGATACCTGTTTTATTTAGTTTCGAGAAGTTCATTTTTTAATTGTGGAAAGCCAGGGCCTTCACGACAAATGTGTTTAGGACTTTCTATGCTTGTGTTTTCTGTATCGTCTGTAAATTGTCTATCTGGGAATGCTTGTTGTTAATTGGTAGCTACTAACTACACAACATAAATGAAGATCAATTCCATTAAATCTGGTTAGTGATTCCATTAATCCTGATTGTTCTATTCTAGGGAGAGCCATGTGTGAGATATTATGGACACATGGGCATTTAGTTGAACATGTTTTGAGAATGAATTCTCCAACATCCGAATAATGCATTCCTATTTTCTTCATATTCTTAAGTCATAACAATCTACTGCCCTCTTGAACATCCGCCTATGTCAGTAGCTTCGATTGTTTTTTGATTGAAACAATCCATTCGTCTGAATGCTGCAATAGTAAGTCGAGAAATTATATTTAACGTATCAGTTACATATTTTGGTAATCATGTGTTCAGGACTAAGACTCGCTAGGGTAGTCGAGAGCGCTAACGCGCTGCTTCCTGGACTCGGGTAGGCGCGCCGGCCCCGGATCGAATCCGCCCGGCGGATTAACGACGAGGGCCGATGTGCCGGCCAGCCTGGATGTGGTTTGTAAGCGGTTTACCACATCCCGCTAGGTGAATACCGGGCTGGTCCCCATGTTCCACCTCATTTACACGGCTTGCAGACATCTGAACACTTTCGCACTATTCCGTGGATTACACTCGCCGGCCGGGGTGGCCGAGCGGTTCTAGGTGCTACAGTCTGGAACCGCACGACCTCTACGGTCGCAGGTTCGAATCCTGCCTCGGGCGTGGATGTGTGTGATGTCCTTAGGTTAGTTAGGTCTAAGTAGTTCTAAGTTCTAGGGGACTGATGACCTCAGCAGTTAAGTCCCATAGTGCTCAGAGCCATTTGAACCATTTTTTGTTGGATTACACTCCATGAAGACAGTTGGCGTACACTAATTTCGACCCGGGGGGTACGGGATGGCGGCAGGAAGGGCATCCGGCCACCCCTTAACATTAACATGCCAAATCCTATTAACGATGGCTGACCCTGCGTAACTGCGGGACAAGGCTCAAGCGATAGATAGATAGATAGTATTCAAGACTAAGATAGTCCATGGCGTGATCGCTGACTATAAACTTTACAGACATGTTAAAGTACCCAATATGTGGTTGAACAGAGCGTAACAGAGCAGGTAGTACCACTCTCTTCAACGCAGTCACAGAACATGTATGTTCATATGCACATTTACATTAATTTCTGTTGAGTTTACCTATTTTTAGGGTCAAATACGAATTTATCATCAAACTGTTACATTTGCATTCAACATAAGTTTGATTAGAGCAAATATAAAATAACCTGTAAACCTTAAGTAAACGCCTTGCAGTCTGCAATGAACTAGATTAAATACAGGGGAAAAGATTCTAGTTTGTATTAAACAAAAACGTTCCCACTGATTCTAATAACTATTATTCAACCCTACTATGTTCTCATACGTGAACAATTACTTAATTTTAATCCATGACCATGTAGCCAACGGGCCTAGAATGGTTTTTACTGTGTTCCCGTGTCTTCCAGCATAATGTTCATCCAATTTTGTTCTTACCACCCATGAGTGGTTCGTGTTTGTAGAAAATATTATACACACTCCCACTATAAATTGTAGTTTATTCGCATGAAAACTGGTTGCCGACACTAGACGCAGACATTTAACTAATGTAAGGTAGAAAATATTGTATGCTTAATGTTCTGACTGCGACTAAGTAGTTGTACAGTGGTCAAACAAAATTATTACCACTATTTCTAGTAACTATTAGTTTAGCCAATTACGATGACACAGATGAACAATTATCTAATTTTAATCTACGACTGTGTAGCCAAAGGGCGTAAAATGGTATTTTTTTGTCTCGGTGCCTCTTCAGAGTAACGTTCACGAGTTTTTATCACAGCCGTTTGTGCCTTGCATCAGAAATGATTGATACTTGTAGAGAGTGCTAAGTACACTCCCAACTGTAAATGGTTCTGAATTCAAACGTAATAGACCGTGAACATTTTATGATGTATCCAACACATGTAAGGTAGAAAATATTGTTGTATTAATACTCTGCACCTGACTGAAAGTAACTGTAATTTCGTGTATAATCTGACTTCAGCTGGTTTTTATTTCATGACGGACAGATGTTTGACAAATTGTAACACGCAGTATACGAATTACATTGTATATGTGCTGTTGTAATGTAATTTTTGGAAATTTGTGCTTTGTGAACGGGTGCGTCTGAAGATGGGGCTGATAGTCCAGAAGTCGATTAGCAACAAAGAAGTTAAAAACCATTCTTGCAGTCAGAATCTAATTCATTTATAACTGTAAAGTATCATCCAGCAGGATTCCCCCATCTTCTACAATGAAAAGTCAAAATTTGTGAAATAGAAAATTTTAGATTTGTCGGCGACCTTGAAATTCCGTCAGAGACAGCAAAGAACTTGGATTAGCAGCTGAACTGATTGGATAGTGGCTTGAAAAGAGGTTATAATAGGAACATCAACAAAAAAGTAAAACGAAGAATAAAATGTGGTTGAATTACATTAGATGATCCTGAGGGAATTAGATTAAGAAATAAGACACTAAAAGTAATAGATGACTTTTCCTATTTGAGCAGCAAAATAACTGAAGATGGCTGACGTAAAGAGGTTATAACATGCACGCTGTCCATAGTAAGAAAATAGGTTCTGAAAGAGAGGAATTTGTTTACATCTAATAAAAGTTTGATTGTTAGGATGTACACTCCTGGAAATTGAAATAAGAACACCGTGAATTCATTGTCCCAGGAAGGGGAAACTTTATTGACACATTCCTGGGGTCAGATACATCACATGATCACACTGACAGAACCACAGGCACATAGACACAGGCAACGGAGCATGCACAATGTCGGCACTAGTACAGTGTATATCCACCTTTCGCAGCAATGCAGGCTGCTATTCTCCCATGGAGACGATCGTAGAGATGCTGGATGTAGTCCTGTGGAACGGCTTGCCATGCCATTTCCACCTGGCGCCTCAGTTGGACCAGCGTTCGTGCTGGATGTGCAGACCGCGTGAGATGACGCTTCATCCAGTTACAAACATGCTCAATGGGGGACAGATCCGGAGATCTTGCTGGCCAGGGTAGTTGACTTACACCTTCTAGAGCACGTTGGGTGGCACGGGATACATGCGGACGTGCATTGTCCTGTTGGAACAGCAAGTTCCCTTGCCGGTCTAGGAATGGTAGAACGATGGGTTCGATGACGGTTTGGATGTACCGTGCACTATTCAGTGTCCCCTCGACGATCACCAGTGGTGTACGGCCAGTGTAGGAGATCGCTCCCCACACCATGATGCCGGGTGTTGGCCCTGTGTGCCTCGGTCGTATGCAGTCCTGATTGTGGCGCTCACCTGCACGGCGCCAAACACGCATACGACCATCATTGGCACCAAGGCAGAAGTGACTCTCATCGCTGAAGACGACACGTCTCCATTCGTCCCTCCATTCAAGCCTGTCGCGACACCACTGGAGGCGGGCTGCACGATGTTGGGGCGTGAGCGGAAGACGGCCTAACGGTGTGCGGGACCGTAGCGCAGCTTCATGGAGACGGTTGCGAATGGTCCTCGCCGATACCCCAGGAGCAACAGTGTCCCTAATTTGCTGGGAAGTGGCGGTGCGGTCCCCTACGGCACTGCGTAGGATCCTACGGTCTTGGCGTGCATCCGTGCGTCGCTGCGGTCCGGTCCCAGGTCGACGGGCACGTGCACCTTCCGCCGACCACTGGCGACAACATCGATGTACTGTGGAGACCTCACGCCCCACGTGTTGAGCGATTCGGCGGTACGTCCACCCGGCCTCCCGCATGCCCACTATATGCCCTCGCTCAAAGTCCGTCAACTGCACATACGGTTCACGTCCACGCTGTCGCGGCATGCTACCAGTGTTAAAGACTGCGATGGAGCTCCGTATGCCACGGCAAACTGGCTGACACTGACGGCGGCGGTGCACAAATGCTGCGCAGCTAGCGCCATTCGACGGCCAACACCGCGGTTCCTGGTGTGTCCGCTGTGCCGTGCGTGTGATCATTGCTTGTACAGCCCTCTCGCAGTGTCCGGAGCAAGTATGGTGGGTCTGACACACCGGTGTCAATGTGTTCTTTTTTCCATTTCCAGGAGTGTATCTTCTGAGGGTAGTTCTCTGGAATGTAGCCTAACACAGAAGTGAAATGTAGGCGATAAATACGTAAGAAACTAAGAGAAAAGAAGCTTTTGAAATATGGTGCTGCAGATGTATGCTGACGGTTAGGTGGGTAGATCGGGCTAATGTGGAGGTACTGAATCAAACTCATGAAAACGAAATTTATGACACAATTTAACTGAAGAAAAGTATCGACTGACAGAACTCATCCTAAGGCGTTAAGGAATCGTCAATTTGGTAATGGAGGAAAGAGTGTGTGTATGTATGTAGGGGGGGGGGGGGGGGCACAAACTGTAGAAAGATTCCAAAGGATAAACACAGTAATCAGATTCAAATGATTCAAGGTTGTAGTAATTATGCAGCACTGTTTGATAGTGGAACATGACCACCAGGAAAACGGAAATGGAAGAGAATCGAAGCATCAGAGATATTGTGCTACAGAAGAATTTTGAGAATTAGTTGGACTGACGTGGTAAGAAATGACGAGGTACTTCGATTCTGCGGAATCGACGAGAAAAGGAATATATGGAACAAAATCGTATGTATGGAAAACAATGACAGGAAGAAGAGACAGGATGATAGGACATGTGTTAATACATCATGGAATAGCTTCCACGGAGCTAGAGCGTAAAAACTGTAGAGGAAGACAGAAATTGGAAAACATCCTGGAAATCATTGACAAAGAAGGTTGCAAGGGCTGTTCTGAGATGAAAAGAAATTTCTGTCCTCTGTCAAACCTATCTGGTACGGATCCCATACTGCACAGCAACAGACAACTCTAGAGCAGACAGTCTCTTCAGTAGAATTTTCGCCTCTCCTAAAAGTTCTGCCAACGAAAAAGCGGACTTCGGTTCGCCTTCACAACATTTTCTATGTGATAGTTTTAATATAAGATATTTTCTGGAACAGCGGTCTCAGGTGTATCAAAAGAAATTGCTAGAAACAGTCCTGACCGTAAAAATATTTTATTTGAATTGGTGACCGGTTTCGATCTATTGTACTTATATCTTCTTCAAACCTTTTATTCTGCCAAGAGAGTAGAAAAACAGCTTAGAGGTAACAAATCATTATAACAATAAAGCGAAATGATTATAAAATGTACTTATTATGAACAGTACACCCGTGATTGTGACAGGAGCCGGGCTGACTGAGCACGCTGTTCTAGAGAGATGTAATCGACTGCTGACTGTGACTCAGCTGCTCGTGGTTAAATAATGATAGCCCCGCCCCATGCCTCCAGCATGGCATCATTACTGTGAAATACTCTGATTTTGTTCATACAAGTAAAAAGAAAAAAGAAGAAAATGAAGAAAAAACAAGAGCAGTCATTCATTTTAAATCATACAATGGTTAAAATGTGGAAAACGTGGATAAAAGTTTCGTCAACAACGATACCTCGTATGAGGGTTGGCTGCCCTCTACAGGTGACAGGCAGATAGTGGGACGCATGCCTGGTAACATTAGAAACGACATTTACATCGAATCCTCTATAGAACACCTTAATTTGCAACCAATACGCAAGAAACTATGTGCTGGCTCCATCAAATGTGTATAAATACATCGTTAAAATAAAATAAAATTAAAATATAGGGAACATTGCCAGTGAGAGATGCATGTACAACCAACATACTAACGCTAATTATTACATAAAATGTCGCTACACGACGACGAAAACAGCTGCCTAAAATGTAGTCTAGTGTAGACTGTGGAAACGAAGTACTTCTATAGTTATTATAAGCATTTTGTCTAGTGCATTTTAATATACTAGTGTAGCAAAAGAAAATACATGACCCCTGGAACTTTTTAATTGCTGCATACTTAATTTCCATACTTTCTGTAGGTGTTGTTAAGAACAATCGATGTGAAAATGCCTAGAATACATCAACTGTCCTTGACATAAAATCATGAAACCATGTATAAAGCACCTTCAACTGATTGCTTTAGGAAAGAGTTAATTTATTAAATATTTAGAAACACTTACGAAATTCATGACTAACGATGAAAAACCCTAATTACACTATGTGTCCAACAGTATCCGGAAACCCCCCAAAACATACGTTTTTCATATTAGGTGCATTGTCTCCCACCTACTGCCACGTACTTCATATCAGCAACCTCAGTAGTTATTAGACTTCGTAAGAGAGCAGAGTGGGGCGCTCCGCGGAACTCATGGACTTCGTACATTGCCAGGTGACTGGGTGTGTCTTGTGTCATACGTCTGTACGCGAGATTTCCACACTCCTAAACATCCCTAGGTTCACTGTTTCCAATGTGAAGTGGAAACGTGAGGGCTCACGTACAGCACAAAAGCGTACAGGCCGACCTCGTCTGATGACTGCAGAGACCGCCGACAGTTGGAGAGGGTCGTAATGTGTGATAGGCAGACATCTATCCAGACCATCAGACAGGAATTCCAAACTGCATCAGGATCCACTGCAAGAACTATAACAGTTAGGAGGGAGGTGACAAAACTTGGATTTCATGGTCGAGCGGCTGCTCATAAGCCACACATCACGTCGGTAAATGCCAAATGGCACTTCGCTTGGTGTAAGGAGCGTGAACAGTGGACGATTGAACAGTGGAAAGAAATTGTATGGAGTGACGAAGCACGGTACACAATGTGGCGATCACATGGCAGCGTGTGGGTATGGCGAACGTCATCTGCCCGAGTGTGAAGTGCCAACAGTAAAATTCGGAGCCGGTGGTGTTATAGTGTGGTCATGTTTTTCATGGAGGGGGCTTCCCCCGTTGTTGGTTTTCGTGGCACTATCACAACACAGGCCTACATTGACGTTTTACGCACCTTCATGCATCCCACTGTTGAAGAGTAATTCGGGGATGGCGATTGCATCTTTCACCATTATCGAGCATTGTTCATAATGCACGGCTTTTGGCGGAGTGGTTACACGACAGTAACATCCCTGTAATGGTGTAATATCCACGACTATATTTTATTCATAACAATATTCACCACGGAATTGTGTGTCCAATTTGATCGGGATATTAATAAAAAAGGACTTCGTCGATACTAAAATAATAATAATTAATTATTGTCAGTGACATTATTTAATTTTCTATGAAAATTATGTCTCAGACAATACTCATGGAAAAAGATAATGGAAATCTTCATCTTTTGTTATCTATGATTCTTCTAGAATAATCCATCTTCTTGTTCGAACTCTTGTAATGATCGGACCCGATTGATATCTTGTAGCACTGATGTCGGAAAAAACTGTATTATGTTGTTAAGTAATATCTGAAAAATAGAGCTTCTGTGTCACTGAAATCAATACGTATGTTTGAATTTTCATTTTAATATGATTCTCGTCCTACATAAATGTTAAGTTTTTTGTTCAGCTACAATGGAGCGCAGCCATTAGCCCCATTTACCTACAGCGCTGATTATTGGTTAAGTGCTGTATAATGAGTGATTAACATGGAGAAATACTTTTAAATGTTAATGCATATAGTTGAGGCACAGAAAAGATTATATATATATATATATATATATATATATATATATATATATATATATATATATAATTTGTTGAGAGTGAAACAACGCCTGAACCAGAATTGATAAGTGACTGTCTTACGGTGGCCGCCATCTTAGTGAAATATTGCAGCGGCAGTTTTAAATCCAACTACTATGGACACAAGAATCTTGATGGTCAATTTTCACGATAAAAATTGTGTATTGGTGGCCCATAACCCACCCAGAAATCATAAATTCGACTTATATTATGAATAATATTTAAATATAGTGCAAACAGTATCTTGTGTGGTGAAATTGTTCTCTGCTAATATATGATCGCTGATTATTTCGTAAGAAATAATAGGACATATTTTTTGACAGGAAAGAATACATTAGTGTTGTGCGCGTGTGGTGTCGTGTGTAAAAATTGTTCATTGTGTATAAGGAAAACTGTTACCACCTTGAATAATAATTCGCTAAATTGTGTGAGACCACTCTTGTGAAAAAATTTAGTCCTATTTAGACACAATTGGTACACGTTCTCAGGTGGAGATTTCTTTGACAGGACAACTGTCTTTAGCCAGGAGAGGCAGCGATTAAATGAAACCTCATGTTACGCTAATCATTAATAATTGGTTTTGTTGTAGTCCTGCCCACGATTTGTAAAATACCGCAATCCTAATCGCACGCCACAATGGACTGGCCTGCACAGAATCCTGACCTGAATCCTATAGAACACCTTTGGCACGTTTTGGATCGCCGACTTCCTGCCAGGGCTCACCGACCGACATCGATACCTCTCCTCAGTGCAGCACTCCGTGAAGAATGGGCTGCCATTCCCCAAGAAACCTTCCAGCACCTGACTGAACGTATGCCTACGAGAGTGGAAACTATCATCAAGACTAAGGGTGGGCCAACACCAAAATGAATTCCAGCATTACCGACGGAGGGCGCCACAAATATGTAGATCATTTTCAGTCAGGTGTCCGGAAACTTTTGATCACATAGTACTGTATGTTGGTTTTATTAACTTCGGATTATTCACTAAATGAGTGTGGTCTGGATAAATTAATGTTTATGACGTCATATCTCCTGAATTATGTATGATACAGTGATGCAAGTTTGTCGGTGCATTCAGTGGTGTATTTGGATAGTCTCCGCAAAATGTATTGCGAATAGAATTAGTCGTAAAGATGTTATAAATTAAAACGTCATTCCCGCTGTTGAGGCTTTACTACACGAAAAAGGGAAATGTAAGCGATAAATCCCCACTTTTAGCTCCTTCCCTCATTTCTTCCATCCACTTCTTCACCTCATCCACTCCCCCCCTCTCCCCTACCGCCCAGCGCACACAGGCCCGCTACCTCCGGCCTTTGTCGTGGGAGTGGTACCAGTCCTCGTCTCTCTCCGGAATTTCTGTTGCCCTTTGGCATCACATAGTTTATGCATTTCTCAACCCTGCTATAATGTTGGATTAAGTAGATACATCATGTTGTTATACACCATTATGGGCCGTCGCGTTTGGTACAGAGTAAGATAATGTTACCCCCTGCAGGTCGGGGAGTTAAAATAGGCCCGAGTTATTCCTGCCTGTCGTAAGAAGCGACTAAAAAGAATCTCATACGTTTCGGTCTTTATGTGATGGTCCCCTGTCTGGTTTGTCCTCCATCTTTCTAAATTTTCACGAAGAGTGAGTCAATTGGGGAAGGGCACCTTACATGGCGCATCATGCCCATTGTGCATTGAGATCTTTAGCCCAATTTCTCATCGTCGCTTTGCAGTCCCGCTCATTCTCTATCTCTTGGGCGAGGACACCTTCCTGGGTGCGTTTTTCGCCATGTACTATGCAGTGTCACTTTCTGAGCCCACTTTATCGTCGTCGCATTGCAGTTCCGCTCATTCTCCATCTCTTGAGAGAGGACTCTTTCCTAGGTGCGTTTTTCTCCATGTACTATGCAGTGTCACTTTCTGAGCCGACGATGACCATGGACTTCTTAGCACCTCATATCCAGCACGGCAGCCAGTCCGTTTAGGTGGGGCCGCCATTTACCCTGTTGGTTGTAGCCTCCTGACAACACACGGGTCGCTCTGCTGATGCCTGCACCGTTAACTCCCCACGTATGCATTGGGACTCCCAGCAGTGGCAATCCTGCCAGGAGGCCCTTGCTGAGGCTGGGTGGCGCCCGTGGGGAGGGCCCCTGGTCGTAGTGGGCGGCAACAGGGCAGATGACAAGCCATGAAGCATAGTGCGTCATCTCTTGCTGGTGGTCCGCCGCCAACAGTCTCTAAGCGGGCAAAGTCTAACTTCAGCGCTGAGAAGTGTGACCCCAAATCTTTCCCTTTCCTGGCCACACCATGGGAGGAACGTCAGGCTAAGGATGGCAGTGAAGCTTATTCGCCCCAGTACCTGGTATGTACGAGAGTTGATGGGGAATGTTTCATGTACATAAAGCCTCAGTTTTTGTGGAGCATTTTGGGGACAAGTCTGTGGAGGTGGAGGGCTTGTCCAAAATGCGCTCTGTGTTGTCTTGATAAAAAAGCATCCTCTGCCCAGTCACAGGTATTACTCGCTTGTGGCAAGTTGGGGGATGTTTCTTTTACTATCACACCCCATAAGAGCTTAAATATGATCCAGGGTATTATATTACACAGGGGACCTCTTTTGCAGTCTGACGACGAGATGCGCGCCAATTTAGGGCGGCGATGTGTTTATTTCGTCTGGCGCTTCCATTGGGGTCCGAGTGGTAATCAGGTTGCCACCGTTTCCTTCATCTTGGCCATTGAGGGTGACACATTGCCTGAGAAGGTTAAGGTGATGGTCTACTGCTGTAACGTCATATGTCCCTCCCCCAGGGCGGTGCTTTAAGTGCTGGAAGTTCGTCCATATGTCTTCCCACTGTACTTCCAGCGTCACATGTCGAGATTGTGGAGGTCCATCACTTCCCAATACTCCATGTGCCCCACCTCCTATCTGTGCCAACTGCGGAGAGCATCATTCATCTTGCTCTCCAAACTGCAAGACTTTACAGAAAGAGAGGAAAATCATGGAATATAATATGCTGGACCGACTGACCTACATTGAGGCTAAGAGGAAATTTGAGCACCTACATCCTGTGGCTATAACCTCCTCTTACGCCGCCGCTACGAGGACAGTTGTCACCCCATCACTTACCTCCCTACTGCTCCCACACAACCTGCTTCGGGAGCAACATCCCTCCACTACCCCCTCCCCAACCATTGGGGATATCAGTCCCCACTTCTGAGCCAGAGAAGCATAAGCCTTCTTCGGCTCCTCTGGCTAGGAAGGGGTCCTTGGGTCACTCCCTTTGCAGGTTTCTGCTAGTGGGAAAGATGAACCCACAAGGCTTCGCGCTCATCTTCAGTCCCGGAGACTGAATCAGTGAAGTCCTCCGAGACAGGGAAACACAGCGAGAGAAATCCAAAAAGAAGGTCCCCAAGACCAAGGGAATTGTGGTGGCACCCACACCACCGCTACCTAAAAGCTCTGTGTCTGCAGATTCGGGGAAGATTCTGGCATCTGCTGAGGACCTAGATCTCGCCGAACCCTCAGACACAATGGATATAGACTGCTCAGGCAAAACGTCGGTGGCAGAAGATGACCCTGAGGTGTAAACTGCCTCATTGAATGTTCCATGCCTTCCCAGTCTCATGATGACGTCATCCTTCAGGTGAATTGTGGCTGTTTCTTCCACCACCTGGCAGTGCTATGGCAAATGTTAAGCTTTACACCTGCTTTCTGCATTGCCTTCAGGAAACCTGGCTCCCAGCAATGCGGACCCCTGCCCTCTGCAGCTATAAGGGATACGACAGGAATTGCAGCGACTATAATCGAGTGTCAGGTGGAGCTTGCGTTTATGTCCTAAATTCAGTCTGAAACTGGGTCCCTTCAAAGCCCTCTTGAAGCTGTGGCTGTCAGGATAAGGTCGACAGCCGGCCGGAGTGGCCGTGCGGTTCTAGGCACTACAGTTTGGAACCACGAGACCGCTACGGTCGCAGGTTCGAATCCTGCCTCGGGCATGGATGTGTGTGATGTCCTTAGGTTAGTTAGGTTTAATTAGTTCTAAGTTCTAGGCGACTGATGACCTCAGAAGTTAAGTCGCATAGTGCTCAGAGCCATTTGAACCATTTGATAAGGTCGACACAGGAAATAACTGTCTGCAGTGTGTATCTTCCTCCAGATGGTGCGGTATCCCTGAATGTATTAACTGCACTGATTGATCTTCCTAAACCTTTCCTACTTTAGGGAGATTTTAACACCTGTAACCACTTGTGAGTTGGCACCATGCTTACTGGCCGAGGCAGAGATGTCGAAGCTTTACTGTCTCAGTTCGACATTTGCCTCTTAAATACTGGGGCCGCCACACACACTTCAGTGTGGCTCATGGTTGTTACTCGGCCATTGATCTATCAATTTGCAGCCCAGGACTTCTCCAATCTATCCATTGGAGAGAACATGACGACCCGTGTGGTAGTGACCAATTCCACATCTTCCTGTCACTGCCCCAGCGTCAGGCCCACTGACGGTTGCCGAGTTGGGCTTTAAACAAGGCTAACTGGGAACTTTCAGCTCTGCTGTCACCGTTGAATCTCCCCCACACGTTAACATCGATGTGATGGTTGAGCAGGTGACTATAACAATCGTTTCCGTGGCAGGAAACAAGATCCCTCGCTCTTTAGGGTGCCCTGGCGAAAGGCAGTTCCTTGCTGGTCGCCGGAAGTCGCTGAAGTAATTAAGGGGAGTCGGCGAGCTCTACAACGGCATAAGCAGCACCCTTCCCTGTAGCACCTCATAGCTTTAAAACGGCTCTGTGCCCGCCTTCGATAAGTTATGAAACGACGGAAGCGGGGAGAGATATGTCTCGACCATTGGGTGCCATACGTCACCTTCCCAAGTCTGGGCAAAGATCAAACGTGTTTTCGGGTACCAGACCCCAACAGGTGTTCTCAGTGTTAACATAAATGGCGTGTTATCTACCGACGCAAACGCGATTGCCGAGCACTTTGCTGAGCACTGTGCTCGAGCCTCTGCGTCAGAGAATTACCCCCAGCCTTTCGCACTATCAAACGGCTGCTGGAAGGGAAAGTCCTCTCGTTCACTACATGCCACAGTGAATCGTATAATGCCCCTTTTACAGAGTGGGAGCCCCTCAGGGCTCTTGCACATTTCCCTGACACGGCTCCTGAGCCAGATCGGATCATCAGTCAGATGATTAAACATTTCTCGTCTGACTGTAAGCGATCTGATGCGATGGCGTCTTTCCATCGCAATGGCGGGAGAGCATCACCATTCCGGTGCTCAAATTCCGTCAAAATTCCGCTTGATGTGGATAGCTATCGGCCAATCAGCCTCACCACCGTTCTTTGTAAGCGCTTCTGGAACGTATGGTGAGCTGGCGGTTGGGTTGGATCCTGGAGTTACGTGTCCTACTGGCTCCATGTCAGGGCGGCTTCCGCCAGGGTCGCTCTACCATTGATATCTTGTGTCCCTCGAGTCTGCCATCCGAACAGCCTTTTCCAGACGCCAACACCGGGTTGCCGTCTTTTTTTATTTACGAAAATGTATGACACGACCTGGTGACATCATATCCTTGGCACATTAGTTCTCCCCATATCCAGGAGAATGGGGCCCCGTAAGGCTCTCTATTGAGTGTCTATTTTTAGTCGGGATTAATGGTCTAGCAGCAGCTGTAGGGCCGTCCGTCTCACCTTCTCTGTATGCAGACGACTTGTGTATTTCGTACTGCTCCACCAGTGTGGCTGAGCGATGCCTACAGGGAGCCAACCACAAGGCGCCGTCATGGGCTCTAGCCCACGGTTTCCAGTTTTCGGCCGCAAAGTCGTGTGTTATGCACTTCTGTCGGTGTCGTACCGTTCATACAGAACCTGAACGGTATCTTAATGACGATCCACTCACTGTAGTGGAGACATATCGCTTCTTAGGACTGATGTTCTACATTCGATTGACGTGGTTTCCTCACCTTTGTCAGCTTAAGCGGAAGTGCTGGCAACACGTCAATGCCCTCCGCTGCCTGAGCAACACTAACTGGGGGGGTTGCATATCGCTCTACGCTGCTGCAGCTCTACAGATCCCTTATTGTATCCCGTCTTGCTATGGGAGTCTGGTTTATGGTTCGGCGGCGCCTGTTTACTCTACCCAGTGCACCACTGTCGCGTTCGCCTAGCGACAGGAGTTTTTAGGACAAGTCCAGTGACTAGCGTCCTTGTGGAGGCCGGAGTCCGTCCATTGCAGGTTAGGCGTGCACAACTGCTGGCCAGTAACGTTGCACACGTTCGTAGTTCTTCTACGCATCCGAATCACCGTCTCCTTTTCCCATCCACGGCGGTTTATCTCCCGCATCGGCGGCCCAGTTCAGGGCTTCCAATTGCAGTTCGTGACCGATCCCTTCTTTCCGAACTGAAGTCCTTGCCTTTACCACCTATACTTGAAGTCCATTCACGTACACCTCCATGGTGTACACGTAGGCTGCGGCTTCGCCTGGATCTTTCACATGGCTCTCCGCTGCCATTTCCTCTCGATTCTTGACATGTACCGAGGCCATGAAATAGTTTACACCGATGGCTCCATGGCTGATGGTCACGTCGGCTTCGCGTATGCCCAAAAAATTTAAAAAAAATGGCTCTGAGCCCTTTGCGACTTAACTTCTGAGGTCATCAGTCCCCTAGAACTTAGAAATAATTAAATCTAACTAACCTAAGGACAACACACACATCCATGCCCGAGGCAGGATTCGAACCTGCGACCGTAGCGGTCGCTCGGCTCCAGACTGTAGCGCCTAGTGTAGTGTTAGCAGTTAGCCAACACTACGCACACTACTTGGTTGAGGAGGCCGAATGCACGCGTTAAACTCACTCAGGCTAGAGATAGGTCTGAAACAGGATAGGTAATGAATGCTATAAAGAAAAGTACGTAGTTGCTGGAATACTTAACTTTAATCCATCATTGTTGTACATCGCTCTTGACGATACAAGTGAGACTCTGTAGATCATGCAATGTAATACTAATGGCGCCTTGCTAGGTCGTTGCCATTGACTTAGCTGAAGGCTATTCTAACTATCTGCTCTGCAAATGAGCGAGGCTTCGTGTGCATCGCTAGCTAAGTCGTCCGTACAACTGGGGCGAGTGCTAGTCCGTCTCTCGAGAGCTGCCGTGTGGTGGCGCTCGGTCTGCGATCACTGACAGTGGCGACACGCGGGTCCGACATGTACTAATGGACCGCGGCCGATTTAAAGCTACCACCTAGCAAGTGTGGTGTCTGGCGCTGACACCACACCTAGAACCGCACGGCCACTCCAGCCGGCACATATGTCCATGGAAGACATATTGAACAGCATTCCTTGCCCGATGGCTGAAGTGTTTTCACTGCCGAGCTGGTGCCTATATCTCGTTCTCTTGAGCACATCCGTTCATGCACTGGGGAGTCGTTTCTTCTGTGTACTGACTCCTTGATCAGCCTAGAAGCTATCGACCAGTGCTACCGTCGTCGTCCTTTGGTAGCGACCATCCAGGAGTCCATCTATGCCATAGAACGGTCCAGTCGTTCAGTGATGTTTGTCTGGACCACAGGTTACGTCGGAATCCCAGGAAACGAACTTGCCGACAGGCGGGCCAAACAGGCTACGTGGAAACCGCTAATGGAGATAGGCTTCTCTGCAACTGACCTGCTTTCAGTACTACGCCGCATGGCGGCTTTGGAAGACGAAATGGCATAACCTCAGCACGACAACAAACTGTGTGCCATTAAGGAGACTACGAATGTGTGGCAGTCCTCCATGCGGGCCTCTCGCAGGAACTATGTGGTTCTCTCCCGGCTTTGCATTGGCCACGCTTGGGTGACACACGGCTACCTCCTGCGACGTGATGACCCACCTCAGTGTCGGTGCGGCGCCCGGCTGACAGTGGCCCATATCTTGATGAGCTGTCCTTCTATAGCTTCCCTGCGGTGGACCTTGCAGTTACCGGACTCAATGCCATTCATTTTAGCTGACAACGCCTCATCGGCTAATTTAGTTTTACTTTTCATATGTGACGGTGGGTTTTTTCATTCTATGTAAGTTTTAGCGCATGTCCTTTGTCCCTTTGTGTTCTCCACACTATTGCTTTTAGGGTGAATGTTTTAATGTGTCGCAGAGTGGTTGGCTTTTCCTTTTTATTCTCGTGGTCGGCCAGCCACCGTCATCTGCTCACTTGTTTTTACCCCTTCTACCTGTTTCTTGCTTCTCTCTGTGGTTTTCTTTTCCTGCTTTGTCCATGGTAGTGGTGTTTGTCCTTCTATCGTTCTTCTGGTTCTTCCTTTCTTCTGTTATTGTGCTGTACGTCTTCTTTCTTTTCTTCTCCCCCATGCGTAAGTATTTTACCGGGAACAAGTTACCGATGACCTGGTAGTCTGGTCGCCCCCTCCCCCTCTTTTAAAACAAGCAAGCAACCAACCAACTAACGTTCTAACTCCTGTGGACACCAATGAAGGGTCAGTTTAAAATAAGTTTTTGTAGTGGGATTACGTTATGTTTTCATGGACTGTAGCATCTGGTACAGTGTAAGAAAGAACATAGCTTTTTAACTTCTGTTTGTACCAATGGAGTGTCAATTTAAAAAAGTGGTTGTATATGTTGTTGTGCATGAGTTGTTTATGATTAAGTATTTTACGAAGATGAGGTGATGATTTTCAATTTGTTTGTTTTACAACGAGTGTTGTGGTGTGTCTCTGTAGCGTATGACTTTTGTTTGTATGCACCGTATGTGGCCCTGCTGTTGTTGACTGTTTATTGGTTTTAAATGTCCAGCTGTTTTAGAAAAAATTATAAGAGCATATGTGTGGTAGATGACTTGTACGGTATTGCATCAATTGTTTTATCGATGATAATAGTAAATCGTAATAATGACATTCCCGTATCCTCCATCTATCTGCCTTCCCCCCCCCCCCCCCCCTCCTCCAAAATAAACCCTTACCCTCCCTTTCCCTAGTCCCCACCTCGTCTATTTTTTTAATTTCTGTTTTACTTGCGAAGTGTAAAAAGCTTCATAGATGTATATTATGCACAGGTTTGCTTCTTGTTTTACGAGACCGAAGTAATTCGAAAAGTGACGCACATTCAATGCTATACTATGATTCTTTCCACACTATTTATGGTTCACAATGAACAATGTTATGTATCGCTAAAGTGTACAGTTTTTATTTGTGTACTACACCGTACGTGGTGCTGCTGTTGTTTATTGTTCAAGGCTTTTAAACGTCCCGCTGTTTTTGGAAAAAAGTTTTAGGAAGCTTTTAAATGTCTTGCTCTTTCTCAAATATTTTAAAAAGCTGGAATGTGGTAGCCGACTCATACCAATAATGTATAAAATTTTCTTTTGTCTTTGATAATTGGAAATTTTAATAAAGAAATTTCCAGAATCCTTATAGGTTTCCCGTACCACTATGGCAGCAGAGTAAGTAGACTGTCAGTTGTATGTTTGTCTTACCAAAGTTCATAGAAGAACCTGAGTTGGATACAGAATTGTGTACAATCGTAATGGTTTGCATGCTGCTACGGGGTACACCATTTTGTCTGTCTGGATATGTATATCCTCGTACAATATACTCTGTACCCTGTAATATACACTCCATTTCTGTAAAAGTTTATTGACTAAATCGTATTTTAGCTTTCCGTGTCTCAAGATGATTTGAAAATAGATTGAGATAACCCGAAACTAATTATCAATTAAAATAAATAAATAAATTGAATATTGCAACTTTGGCTAGTTTATAAATGAAACTGATAAACTAGTATATGTAAAATCTCTGGGATGTCGCTAAGTGCTTTCATTGTGACATAGTGGATGAACATACTCTGAATAATTAGCGTATCATGAGTTACGCTGCCTCAAGAGATATTCACACCTTTTAATTTTAATGCTTTTAATGTGAAAGTTGAAGACTGAAATTTTATGAGAAGATCCTGCCAGAACTAAAAACGTCTTATGCCACCTCCTTTTCGCGCGTCATATCCGTGGCGCTCTCTCCTCTATTTCACCATAGTACAAAACGAGTTCTCTTTCTTTGAACGTTTTCCATATCCTCTGTCAATCGTTATGTGGATCCTGCATCGGACAATAACTTAACCTACAAGACTGAGAATTACTCGTCGGTCGCTGGCGCTATTTCCATCCCACGTCATCGCTGTACTCCCTCAGACTGCTTCTCTTGGTCCTTGACGGTATTCGAGGCGTCGAAAGAGTCTGTCAGCGCAGCGCTCCGTGACGGATGGTGTCCCATCCCAGAGACGTCCGTCCCTTAGATATTCATGGGGCGACCGCAGAGCAATTTTCACCGTTCTTCAAGTTTAATTTCAAGGCTACTGCGCTCGCCACTCCCCGCAGCCTCTCTTCGACATCGGCCGTCGTCGGCCAAGTGATGCTAATTGTGACAGAGCCGTAACTGGCTTTGCAAGAGGTCAAAATTATTCCGTCCCAATATGGCAGGGTGCTACAGCAACTAGTTTCGAATTATTCTTGAATAACAACGTTCTTGTTTGCGAAATTATTTAATATGAATGACCCACTTCACCCTCTTCTGATGTCATCAGATTGCGTAAAAATAGCTTGATATGTGACCCATCCATCATAGAGCCGTACAAAATGGAAAATGGACGCAACCAGTCCTGTTACTCTATGACAGAGGGATTGCATAAACAGTTACTTTTACACAATATGATGATAATAGTAATATTAAATAATTTCACAACCGAGACTGTTTTTCTTGAACAATGATAATTAAAAAGAAATATCTGTACTGCAATCCAAAGTCGTCTGTTCAAAACATGTTAGCAAATGTCGTGCTGGCCGCGGGGGCCAAGCGGTTCTAGGCGCTTCAGTCCGGAACCGCGCGACCGCTACGGTCGCAGGTTCGAATCCTGCCTCGGGCATGGATGTGTGTGATGTCCTTAGGTAAGTTAGGTTTAAGTAGTTCTAAGTTCTAGGGGACTGACGACCTCAGATGTTAAGTCCCATAGTGCTCAGAGTCATTTGAACCATTTTTTGAACCAATGTCGTCTGGCCATTAGTGGTGTAGTGACCTTCCCTCCCTTATCGTATATTTTTATTTGAATTTATTTTATATGTAATGTTTAAGAATGAATGTTCGTACTGATCTTATTTGGTCGGTGGTTACGTGACCGGAATTGCCTGTCATGATTCACATACACGTGCGCCGCAGCTGCTCGGCATGTGAAACAATGAAAAGAATACAGCGAAAAAGCAAACAAAATTGCCTTGCATTTGTCGCTGTTAATGATGTGACATTACGAGGGCAAAAGTTTTGAAATGCTGTTAAAATTTATCTTGCGAAGCAGTATTTCTGATAAAGCTTCGCGTATATGCCATCAATCATAAGAAATTGTTTAGGTTTTCCCCACATAAAAAAGTACACTATCGAGAGGGACAGCCAATACCAACACTCACATCACGAAAAATTACTGTAATGGAGTAATTCTTATTATCTGAGCATCCAGAATTAAAAAAATCTCGACTTCATCTATCTGTTCAGATTTGTCTTCAAGTTAATTCTTTAATATAACGTTGACTGTTATCAAATTTCGTGAAGCGAAATCAAGTCAGAGCATTGCATTACGTCAAAAAAAAAAATTGTGCCTATACACTCACGTCTTGTGGCATCATTAAAAGAGTAAATATTCTACTGAGTTTTATTCCTGTAGTATTATTCAAGAAGACAGGAGAAACCTGCAAATTATTACATAAATATGATCTGCAGTGGCTTATGGCCGTTAGAAGACTCTTACGTATTTACTTAATAATTCAAGAAGAGGATCTTTTCAGAAAGTAAAAACGTAGCTTAATGGTTCAAATGGTTCTGAGCACTATGGGACTTAATTTCTGAGGTCATCAGTCCCCTAGAACTTAGAACTAATTAAACCTAACTAACCTAAGGACATCACACACATCCATGCCCGAGGCAGGATTCAAACCTGCAATCGTAGCAGTCGCGCGGTTCCAGGCTGTAGCGCCTAGAACCGCTCGGCCACCTCGGACGGCCGTAGCTTAAAATTTGTAATATTTGAACTGTTGAATTATATTCTGAAATTAAACACGAAGTAATACATTTACAATACATATATTTTCGTTTTACAAGCAGTAAGTGCCGGCAACTGTGGCCGATAGGTTCTAGGCGCTTCAGTCCGGAACCGCACTGCTGCTATGGTCGCAGGTTCGAATCCTGCCTCGGGCCTGGATGAGTGTGATGTCCTTAGGTTAGTTACGTTTAAGTAGTTCTAAGTCTAGGGGACCGATGACCTCAGATTTTAAATCCCATAGTGCTTAGAGCCATTTGAACCAAGCAGTAAGCGTCAGAGGTGCTACTACACAACTGCCTTCTTGTACAGCGAGACAAAAGATAGTCAGTTTTCTCTGTGGCAGTGCTTTATATGTTCATTACGCGAGAGGTTGATAAGTGTATCCAAAGCAAATATTGTCATCCGCTATTATTTATACATTTTATACGTTATGGACGCACTGTATTGGCTTTCGTTTCACACTTCACCATATTTTCACAACACGACACGGTTTCCTATTTTATCGCCGTGGCACATATAAGACTGAAACAGGGGTGGCACAGTGGGCTTGTTACTGCTACCAAGATACGGAATCTAGTTGATCTTGGCCCCACTGCACTCGACTTTGTTGGTTGCACATGCTGGCGTACGTGCTTAATAAGTTGTACTGTTTCCATTTTAAGACTCCGTTGATCTTTGTCGTTGCGGTCCGTACGTTCATGGCAGATTACGCTTGGCGTCGAAACTGGTAGCATGTTTTGAATAAACGACGTTGGATTACAATAAAACTGTTGGTTTTAATGATCATCATTCAAGTACTTCAGGTCCGCCTACTGTCCCACTGATCTCGATTGATTGCCAGAGAAGACTGTTTTTATTCTGAAATAGTTTGAACAAAGTTCTCACATCAGTATTTTGTCTCTTTTGGAGCCATGTTAAAGCGGTATACGTGAATAAATAATCCCGAACCTAAAGAAGAAAGCGAAAAGTGGGAGTAATCACCGCGGAAAATCTCGACGGTTAATAATAATCTCTGGCGAGTACGCAGCGTCACATCGCAGAAATAGCCCTCTTAAATCTTTATTAATGCCATGGAACAACACTTACACTCCCTAAAGTAAATGCGGGCAAGCAATTTGTCGCCAGTCGGGACTTTCACTATAAATCACGCGCTAATGCAAAGCAGCACGCAACGACCTGCGTGCAGGCAACAAATGCTAGTGTCGGACAACAAACCTCTGCAATCGTAAATCTATTTGGAGTAGAGCCGTAGAGACTCGCAAATTATGGTTATACACCCTTTAAATGGTCATAAAAGTGGATCAGTCAAGTTTTATATTAGTAGACACTTATTCCTTGGAGTTGTAAATGTTGTCACAGTTGGAAAGGACTGTCATGCACCAGTACTTAATACCATGCGTTACTAGTAGTTTAAATAACAATCTTCCAATGAAAGGTGGCTTACTTGCAGATAAATGGCCGGTAGACCATTTGTATGACTTTCTTTTCCTTTTATTTTGCCTATGAGCTTGACAGCGGTGTTACGAAATGATACAGCTATTGCCCAAGACAAGTAATGCGTACGTCATAGATATTTTGAATTCAGTTTCTTTGTCACGTAAATGTGTGAGTTAGATCGTTAATCCATAGAATTTTTATTAAAAAAGGAACTTCATAAGGATTACGAAAGAAAATACTATATTTTAATATAAGATGCCGACGTCTTTTTAGATGCACTGTGAGTGCCACATCCTTGAGTAATCGTAGGGATTGATGTTTTTTTGTGCATTATACATTCCATTCCAGTTTATTCGGAAATTGTTAAATTTTATTTGTAATTACCGAATGGTATTTCATAGTATTACTGGCTGGTATCGTTTCAGAACTTCGTCGTGCTTAGTCACTGTTACTAATAGTCTTCGCGTCTGCGAGTGTTATTATGATAGGGTTTACGTAACAGCATGTACTAGCGTTTCGTGGTGGCGGACGGAGTATGTTTTGCCTTTTTCTCAGTTTTTACCCACTCTTTCTCTTTGCTCGTCTTTGTCACAGTCAATACTGGCCTTTGCCACAGTAGGATTTGGATGAGCTCACACAGAGCCTGAATAAAACATGTGGCGAGACATTGTGTGGTGCAGAGAGACAGTTCGTTGAAGGCTGATTAAATTACAGCAAACAGAATTCTGATTTTCTTTAGCAACGTATTATCGACTTCGAATACGATTTCGTTACGAGAGTCTTTGACATGAGAGTAAATGAATAGCTCATCCCTAAGAATATGGTTTCTCTTTCGATATAAAAATAAATACACGTTACCACACAAAAACTGCGTTTGAGCATGAGAAGTATCGTAATTGAGGGCAGATACAGACAATGCTGTGATGAGAAAGAGCAGGAATAAAAAATTTGAACAAACTGAGAGAGGTTACATGAACTAAACGCCAAAATTTCAGTCGCTGTTAAGTACCCCTATAACGGGGAAGAAGCTAAATCAAAGATATTCACTAATAGTACAGAAGAAGACAGATAATACTTTCTCTGTAGTATCTATATCGAACCTCATGCTTAGTAAACGCGCTACAGAAATTTGGAAAAGATAAATGAGACAAGAGCGTTTAGCCATTAGTGTAGAGGACATCAAATCGTTTGATACAAAAAAAGTAATAACGTAATTCGAAAACACTTCAGACTATGAATTTAAAATATAGTAGGGGGAAAATTGTAGAATCTACAGTCCATAAGAAAGAAACAATCAAAACATCAGAGGCGATATCATTCCAACCATCTTGTGTAACAAAGGAGGATGACATGGTTTTGAAAGAGATACACAACAATATCGACAAAAACTAAAAAAATAAAAAAAATGTAACATTTGTGCAACCAGGGTATTCCGGCCGGTGATGGCGTTTTCTGAAAGACAATGCGACTATTTTTGTATCACATACGAAAAACGAATGTATAATGTAAACTATGTTGTAGGTTCACATAAAGTTTTGTGTCAAGAACGTTTGAAACTAGGGCAATGAACATCGTTAATGTCTGAAATGAGGATGTTTTATTGCAAATCTGTCTGTTGCGGTACAGGGCACACAAAATGTTGAGAACAGAAAACGATTACTTTTCTTTGGTTCCAGAGTATTATGTCTTTGCCTCCAAGCAGTGAGATGGTTCTGTACATGATTCAATAAAATATTATGTATAATGCCTATTGCGATGAAGGTCTCCCTGAAACATACGACGTCCGCATCTCGAGGTCGTGCGGTAGCGTTTTCGCTTCCCGCGCCCGGATTCCCGGGTTCGATTCCCGGCGGGGTCAGGGATTTTCTCTGCCTCGTGATGACTGGGTGTTATGTGATGTCCATAGGTTAGTTAGGTTTAAGTAGTTCTAAGTTCTAGGGGACTGATGACCATAGATGTTAAGTCCCATAGTGCTCAGAGCCATTTTGAGCTCAGAGCCATTTTTTTAAACATACGTCAGAGATAAAAGAAAGCGCAGGGAACTTATAGGCAATAACAGACTTCTGTGAGCGTATTCAAAGGGCGTTCAAAGTAGTGCAACACATTCTTTTCGGCCAACTTCGGTTGAAAAAATTCGTTGTGGGACATCGTGGACATTCCAGCTTCAGCTCCTTTAGTTTCATGAATTTCCGATAGGTGGCTATACGTAGCCTTCAAAATGGCGTCTGCAACGGAGGTGCGTTCCAACCAGAACTGTGTCATTGAGTTTCTTTTAGCCAAAAACCAGAGCATCGCAGATATTCACAGTCACTTGCAGAATCTCTATTGAGGTCTAGTAATAAAGAAAAGCACGGTGAGTCGTTGGGTGAGGCGTCGGTCTTCATCGCAACAAGGTCGCGCTAACCCGTCCGATCTCACGCGTGCCAGCCCGCACAGTTGTGACTCCAGCAATGGACGGTCACTCTCATTCGAGGTGACTGACGGGTCAGAGTCAAACACCTCACTGCCCAACTGGACGTCTCTGTTGAGTGCTGATAGACTGGTGCACCAGTTGGGGTACTCAATGGTGTGTGCTGCCATCAGAAAACTGATGAAAAGATTTCAGCGTGTTCGCCGCACAAAAACACAAACGAATTTCTATAGCTCCATTTCAACTCACGGCCTCACACAAGTCTCTGCACCTGAGAGGAGCTCAAGAAACTTCACTGGACGTTCTTCCTCATCTACGATACAGTCCGGATCTCGCATCTTCCAACTTCCATCTGTTTGGCCCAATGAATGATACACCCTATGGGAAACAGTACGTGGATGATGGGGAGGTTACTGATGCAGGAAGATGTTGGCTCCGACGATGCGTAGGGTAGCACCGTGTGGGCGGAGGCCCTACCAGAAAGGTGCCGTAATACCATTGCATTGAATGGACATTATGTTGGAAAATATATTTTGGTTGCCAGTAGGGTTCAGAATAATATGGTGTATTGAAATCCCGAATAAAACCACATTACACAAAAAGATGTGTTGCTTTACTTATTGAATGCCCCTCGTAGATGTACACATATACTGACAAATTTTTTATATTTTCTGAGGACTGCCTATGGGTCTGAGGACGAGCGTTATCACAGCGTTTTAAGCGAGTCCCCAGATTGTAATACTGTAAACCAAGACTGCATTTGCATAAAGTTTTACTTTATCACTCTCAGAAAATAGGGAACATTTCGATGGCTATAGATTCACAATGAATCTTCAAGTGCTCTAAATTAACAGAAGAAATAAAGCATATGAATCATTGGAGTTGGCTTCGCTTGTTTTAGCGGCAGACTCCTGTGTCTGACTTAGTGGGAGACGTCTCAGCAAGAGCGATGCAAGAAAGCACAGCACCAATGGGCGAATAAATGTTGTTGCGAAATAAGGTTATGGTGACATCGCCCATATACTGCCCACAACTTCTGAAAGGAGAAATGACATCACCATTACAGCACATTCAGGGCTGTAAAATTGCCGACGTAACAAGAAGACTGGAGCGG
Source organism: Schistocerca nitens (assembly GCF_023898315.1). Taxonomy (NCBI): domain Eukaryota; kingdom Metazoa; phylum Arthropoda; class Insecta; order Orthoptera; family Acrididae; genus Schistocerca; species Schistocerca nitens. The sequence goes on along the minus strand of NC_064614.1, from coordinate 278,633,517 downwards.
TAATGCCATGGTTGTTCAGCACCCACATACGGCGCCTTGGTTCTGTAATGGCTTAGGCGAGAGATCCACTGCCATATCAAAAACGACAACGGAATGAATTAGTAAAAATACTAGTCCTTTTTGTTAGGTGGTATTCAGGCACCAGGAGCCAGCTAAGACTGGAAACCTATGCCTGACATCACTAAGAAATACCATCAACCTGCCACCGACCCGAGCTGTGAGCCTGCTGCCACACTAAGTCCGAATGCTACCTACCAAATGGCAGTTCACATGCAGTCTGAGATCAATCCAGTGAGGGTCATTCACCTTGTTTATCCATGTGCCTGGGTTACCTAGCCACACAGTCATTATCAGCTGTGTGCGCAAACTCTGTTGCTGTTTGTCGCATCGTGTGGGGACACTCTTTGGCATGCAGGATCCATGGTTCGACTTCGTTTGGCTTGGCACATCCCATACTGAGTCGAGCCTCTGCCCAGAAAATGGGACCGAATTTGCATTATCTGCCATAATCAAGCGTTGCCCTCCTGCCTCGGGGCTGAGTCAACGCCACAATAAAGCATTATGCGTAGATGTCGTTCCTCTGACGGGTTATCGGCCATCCAGCTGATACCAACCCTCACTCCACTACAACTACCCTTAAGCTGTCAGCATACAGATTGAGCAGTCCAATATTGAGCGTTGAGCGTGCCCAATTTTTGACGCCATTGCGTGGAAAATAACGTTGGGGAGTCTTCCTGAACGTGCAGGGTAATATCTAGCATGTCAGGTATTCTGAACGTGTGTTTGGACGTAGGCCAATGAGATGGAAGAACGTCATCTACGTCTCATGCACGCCATCTTTCTTCAGCACAGAACGGCGAGACGATCTAGTGGCGTTCAGTTGAATCCCATGGAGTTGAAGCCCGTGTGTGTATACGCCGTTTCTAAGCATCGGCAAATGGAGAATCTCTCGAAACCCAGTCGTCAGCTGAATGATTTCTAGTGATACAATGAAGGGAAACGTTATCTTGATGTTGAAAGAATTGTTGAAACTTGTGCGTTATGAAAGTATACCGTTTGAAAGCAATAGCACATTGAGAACCACCAAAAACGCATTGCCGTTGGTACAGTTGCTTTTAACGAACAGTTAATAGCATACCTACGATTAAAGCTTTCAAGAGGTAGTAAGATGTAATGTGTGGTAGAAATTAATTTATGGTGGGTGTAGCATACCGAGTAGAGCCCCGGAATTGTAATGTATCAGATGATGTTTTGCTGCTTCGCATCTCAGAGAATTCAAACTTTTTCTTTTACTAACCTTCGTGTTGTATGATAGGTTCTGATACTTTCTTATTAGTCTACTGATGGTGTAATCTCTATTATTTTGATGTAAAGAAAAGAGCGCTCTGATTACGTAGGCTTTCCCGGCTTAACAACTCATAATACACTTCTCGAATCTGCAGACGGTTCATGAAATCATCTTGGCAAAATCATCTTGGCACAATATTCCCGCGGTCCATCTGGGCGCCTTCTTCAGGTGAGTAAGCCGTTGAACGATCTTGTCGGAACTGAGTTCAGAGTGCAAGCGGCGGCTTCTTCACCCTCAGCGGGAGGCTAAGAGCGCGTGAGCAAGAAATCGTCTAACTGCCCTTACAGCGCAAGTGATGGAAGTCGGCGAAATCGATAAATTGCCATCAAAAACTATTCTGATGGCTGAATCGAAGACCATTGTTTTTTAATGTCTGATAAAACAGGGTTTCAGATCTCACTTAAATTTATAAAAGTGTCAGATTGTCGTATATTAATGGAGTATTTTAAAACACAGTCCCAAGAGTTAGACGCAGGGCCAGCCAATTGCTCCTTTTATACATTTCATTTACTTAGGTAAGACAGTGCTCTGCCACCGCAAACTTCTTAGGTTGAAACAAACACATCTGGCGCTGGTGTTCAGTACATCGGTCCTGAGTGGTAAACGCATTCTCTGAAAATTATTTAGAGTAGTTAGTTCATGAGCCCACGCGAATACCAAACGGTTGTGAAAACACACTTGACACCTTAGCAACAAAATAATACCGAGTTGATAACGAGCATAAAACGGATACAGGAATTAGTGAACGCAGGACTGTAGCAAGATTGAATATTGTAACCCCCAAATCCTCGAAAAGTAAACGAAAAATATACCTATTCAAAAAAGCAGATAAAAACTCACTTGACGACTTGCTGACAGACAATCCCAACTCCTTCCAAATTAACAAAATAAGTGTAGACAAGATGTAGCTTGAATCAAAGAAATAGAATCGGTAGCAATTGAGAGATTTATACCAAATATATTAACAAAATAGGAGCTGATCCTCATTGGTGCACAAAAAGGGTCAGAACAGTGTTGCAGAAATAACGGAAATCAGCATGACAAATTTAAACAGACACAAAATCTCCAAGATTGGCGATCTTTTTCAGAAGCCCGAAATTTAGAGTGGACAAAATTCCGAAATTTCCACAACGAAACTTTGTCTCGAAACCTGGAAGTAAATCAAGGAGATTCTTGTCGTATGTGAAGTATGCTAGCGGCAAGACACAATCGATGCCTTCTCTGTGCAATAGCAATGGAGATACTATCGAAGACAGTGCTGCCAAAGCAGAGTTACTAAGCATAGACTTACGAATTACCCTCAAAAAAGAAGACAAAGTAAATATTACAGAACTCGCATCAAGAACACCTGCCAAAATGAGTAACGTAGAAGTAAGTATCCTCGGAATAGTGAAGCAACTTAAATCAATAAAAAGGAAGTCTTCTGGTCCAGATTGCAAACCAGTTAGGTTCCTTTCAGAGTATGCTGCTGCATTAGCTCCATACTTAACAATCATATACAACCGTTCGCTCGACGAAAGATCCGTACCCAAAGACTGGAGAGTTGCACAGGTCCCACCAGTATTCAAGAAAGATAGTAGGAGTAAGCCACTAAATTACAGGCACATATCGTTAACATCGATATGCAGCAGTATTTTGGAACATATATTGTGATCAAACATTATGAATTAGCTCGAAGAAAATGATCTATTGACACACAATCAACATGGATCTAGAAAACATCGTTCTTGTGAAAAACTAGCTGTTTACTCGCATTAAGTGTTGAGTACTGTTGACAAGGGATTTCAGATTGATTCCGTATTTCTGGATTTCAAGTTTTGTACCCCGCCTGGAAGGCGGCGCGTGGGTCAGCTCCTGAAAACTGAATGGTTGGCCGAATGAAGGAAGTGAGTAGGAGCAGGAAAAGATAATACACGTTGGTACTGCAAGAAAGTAAAAGTGGTTTACTGGTGCATGAATATACAGGGTGGTCCATTGACAGTGACCGGGCCAAATATCTCACGAAATAAGCATCAAACGAAAAAACTACAAAGAACGAAACTCGGCTACCTTGAAGGGGTAACCAGATGGCGCTATGGTTGGCCCGCTAGATGGCGCTGCCACAGGTCAAACGGATATCAGCTGCGTTTCTTGAAATAGGAACCCCCAGTTTTCATTACATATTCGTGTAGTACGTAAAGAAATATGAATCTTTTAGTTGGACCACTTTTTTTGCTTTGTGATAGATGGCGATGTAATAGTCACAAACGTATAAGTACGTGGTATGACATAAAATTCTGCCAGTGTGGACGGTATTTGCTTCGTGATACATTACCCGTGTTAAAATGGACCGTTTACCAATCGCGGAAATGGTCGATATCGTGTTGATGTATGGCTATTGTGATCAAAATGACCAACGGGCGTGTGCTATGTAAGCTGCTCGGTATCCTGGACGACATAATCCAAGTGTCCGGACCATTTGCCGGATAGTTACGTTATTTAAGGAAACAGTAAGTGTTCAGCCACATGTGAAACGTCAACCACGACCTGCAACAAATGATGATGCCAAAGTTGGTGTTTTAGCTGCTGTCGCGGCTAATCCGCACATCAGTAGCAGAAGAATTGCGCGACAATCGCGAATCTCAAAAACGTCGGTGTTGAGAATGCTACATCAAAATTGATTGCATCCGTATCATATTTCTGTGCACCAGGAATTACATGGCGACGAGTTTGAACGTCGTGTACAGTTCTGCCACTGGGCACAAGAGAAAATTACGAGACGATGACAGGTTTTTTGCACGCGTTCTATTTAGTGACGAAGCGTCATTTACCAACAGCGGTAACGTAAACCGGCATAATATGCACTATTGGACAACGGAAAATCCACGATAGCTGCGACAAGTGGAACATCAGCGACCTTGGCGGCTTAATGTATGGTGCGGCATTATGGGAGGAAGGATAAGTGGCCCCCATTTTATCGATGGCAATCGAAATGGTACAATGTACGCTGATTTCCTACGTAATGTTCTACCGATGTTATTAAAAGATGTTTCACTGCATGACCGAATGGCGATGTACTTCCAATATGATGGATGTCCGGCACATAGCTCGCGTGCGGTTGAAGCGGTATTGAATAGCATATTTCATGACAGGTGGATTGGTCGTCGAAGTACCATACCATGGCCCGCACGTTCACCGGATCTGACGTCCCCGTATTTCTTTCTGTGGGGAAAGTTGAAGGATATTTGCTATCGTGATCCACCGACAACGCCTGACAACATGCGTCAGCGCATTGTCAATGCATGTACGAACATTACGGAAGGCGAACTACTCGCTGTCGAGAGGAATGTCGTAACACGTATTGCCAAATGCATTGAGGTTGATGGACATCATTTTGAGCATTTATTGCATTAATGTGGTATATACAGGTAATCACGCTGTAACAGCATGGATTCTCAGAAATGGTAAGTTCACAAAGGTACATGTATCGCATTGGAACAACCGAAATAAAATGCTTAAAGGTACCTACGTTCTGTATTTTAATTTTAAAAAAAACCTACCTGTTACCAACTGTTCGTCTAAAATTGTGAGCCATATGTTTTGTGACTATTATAGCGCCATCTATCACAAAGCGAAAAAAGTGGTCCAACTAAAACATTCATATTTCTTTACGTACTACACGAATATGTAATAAAAAATGGGGGTTCCCATTTAAAAAAAAAAACGCAGTTGTATCCGTTTGACGTATGGCAGCGCCATCTAGCGGGCCAACCATAGCGCCATCTGGTTTCCCGCTTCAAGCTAGAAAAGTTTCGTTCTTTGTAGTTTTTTCGTTTGACGCTTATTTCGTGAGATATTTGGCCCGGTCACGATCAATGGACCACACTGTATACAGGACATACATAAATTTGTAATGATGAGCAAGTCTTAAGCCCGTCGTAAGTAGAGCAAAGTATATGAAGCGAAGTTGAAGCGAAGTGTTCCGGCCGTCTGCTCTTGATCAAATAGGAAGAATCTGGAGCGGAGCTCGTAGAGCTCTCCCGTTCCGGCTAGAGTGCTCTGTCGTCGGTGTCCTTTGTCGTGCCAACCTAGCAGAGCCCACCTACTTTGTGGCATCGTAGCTATGGATACCACATCAAGAAGGCTTTTTATACTGTACCACACATGCGTCTTGTACGAAATTGCGTGCTTTGGAATATCGTCTCAGTTATGTGACTGGCTTCGTGATTTCCTGTCCGAAGTTCGTAGTAATAGACCGAAAGTCATCGAGTAAAACGGAAGTGATTTCTAGCGTTCTCCAAGGTAGGGCTATAGGCCCTTTGGTGTTCCTTACGTGTATAAACTATTTGGGAGACAATGTGAGCAGCCGTCTTATGTTGTTTGCAGATGACGCTGTCGTTTATCGACTAATAAAGTCATCAGAAGATCAAAACAAATTGTAAAAGGATTTAGAAAAGATGTCTGTATGGTGCGAAAATTGACAGTTGACGCTAAATAACGAAAAGTGTGAGGTCGTCCAAACGAGTGCTAAAAGGAATCCGTTAAACTTCGGTTACGCGATAAATCAGTCGAATCTAAAGGCAGTAAATTCAACTAAATATCTAGGAATGACAATTACGAATAATTTAAATCGTAAGGAACACATATAAATTGTTGTGGGGAAGGCTAACCAAAGCCAGCGTTTTATTGGCAGGACACTTAGAAAATATAACAGATCTACTAAGGAGACTGCTTACACTATGCTTATCCGTCCTCTTTTAGAATGCTGCTGCGCGATGTGGGATCCTCACCAGATATACATCGAAAAAGTTCAAAGAAGGAAATCACGTTTTGTATTATCGCGAAATAGTTGGGAGAGTGTCACTAAAGTGATACAGGATTTGGGGTGGACATCATTAAAACAAACCCGTTTTTCGTTGCGGCGAAATCTTCTCATGAAATTGCAATCGCCAACTTTCTTCTCCGAATGCGAAAATATTTTTGCTGACACAGAACTACATAGGGAGAAACGATTAACACGATAAAATAAGGGAAATCAGAGCTAGTACGGAAAGATATAGGTGTTCGTCCTTTCCTCACGCTATACGACGTTGGAATAATAGAGAATTCTGAAGGTGGTTCGATGAACCCTCTGCCAGGCACTTAAATGTGATTTGCAGAGTATCTATATAGATGTAGATGTAGAACTGTTTGAGCAACATAAGTTTTCTCACATTAACAGGTGATTTGTACACGGAGGCTTCACCACACCCAAGTCATCCTTTACTGAGCTACGGAGAGCTTTGATTTGGCTGGCGGACGAAAGACGCTTATGATCTCATATCTTTTTAAAATGGTTTTCTAAAAGAATCCATTGAAATTAGACAATCTGACAATCTTATAAATAGAGACAAGGGTTACCCTTTAAGTAAGATATGGAACTCTGTCTTATTACACATTAAAAAACTACGGTCTTCGATTCAGCCATCAGAATTGTTTTTGATAGCGATTTATCGATTTCACCAGCTTCCACTACTGGGGCGCTATAAGTCCCTTTGCCTTAGAGGGCAGTTACGGTTTCTTGCGCACACCCTGCAGGCCTTCCGCGACGTACGAGGGTGGTTTGAAAAGTACTCGGAACGGAATAGAAAAAAAGTACTTACACCAATGAAACTTTTTTTTATTTTTCAATGTAGTCTCCTTGTAGATTAATGCACTTGGTCTGATGATGATCCAGTGCCTTGATCCCATCTCGAAAATGAGTTTCCTCCAGGCCTGCAAAATAGTTGTCAACTCCGCCTAAATTCTTCGTTTGAAGTGACTCTTCGTCCACCAAGAAAAATTTACAGTTTTAGGAAGAGATGGAAGTCTGACGGAGCCATATCAGGTGAATAAGTCGGGTGTAGCAACAATTCATACCTTAGTTCGTGTAATTTTGCCATGGCGACGGCACATGTTGCGGGCGTGCATTGTCTTTTGTTGCAATTTGTTCAGGAGGTTAGAATAGTATTCTCCATTAATTGTTTGCCCAGTGTGGAGATAATCTACAACCAGAATCCCCTTCGCATCCCAGTACACTGATGGTCTGACCTTTCTTTCGTGGCGGAGGATCAGCGTGTTCCCACTGCTTTGACTGTTGTTTTGCTTCTGGGGTATTGTAGTACACCCAAGTTTCATCTGTTGTCACAAATCGGCGCAAAAAATCTTGTTCGTTTCTCCTGAAACGGGCCAAACATTGTTCTGATATGTCCATTATTATGCGTTTTTGATCCAGCATCAAGAGTTGCGGCACCAATCTTGCAGATAATTTTTTCGTTTTTAATTCTTCAGTTGAAATGTGATATACCCTATCAGATGACATCTGGCAAGCGTGAGGAAAGTCACGCACTTTCGATCGGCGAACCTCCATGTCCGTTTTGTGCACTTTTGCAATGCTTTCTGGAGTAGTGACACATCTTGGCCGACCACTGCGCGGATCATCATCTATGCTCTCCCGACCAAATTTAAATTCATTTGTCCACTTGGCAACAGTTGAATATAAAGGAGCAGAGTCCCCCAGTGTATTCTGGAAATCGGTATGAATGTCCTTTGCTTTCACACCTTTCTTTCGAAACTCTTAATCACTGCTCGAATCTCGATTTTTTCCATCTTCGCAAATCACTACGCGGGAACAACAACAGAGCCACGCAAGCGCCACAGCTCTCTTTCAAGAACACTGACGTGGCACGTGTTTACAGGCAACAGTCCAATGAATATCATGTGAACAACTCGTTCCACTAGCGCTGACCTTTTGTGATGATTCAGAAACTTTTAAAACCACCCGCATATAAAGGAGCTGCCGCTTGTAGTTCGAATTCAGCTTCGGCGAACTGGTGCAACAGCGTACACACCTGAAGATGGCAGCCATTTGAACCACTTGAATATGGTGTCCAGATGACTTAATGATCCGGCTGCAGACCCGCGAAGAATAGTATCAGTTATTACGCCAGAAGAACCTAGAAAGCCATATGAGGAACCTGTAACGGGAGGAGATGATTGGACCTGTAAGGAAGTCTGGCAACTTCGAACAAACAGGGAAAGCTGCTGAGTGGCCTAGCTTTTTTGCTGCAGTCCAGATGCTATACCTAGATTTGCAAGATTTGTTCATTATATTGATACCGAAACGGCCAGACAACATTAAGATGCATGCTAGTTTTGCTTTAGTAAGGGAGCCTATTGGTTTTACTCGCAGACAATTTGATCGAATTTTTCCTTGGACTTGGACATATGGTCACTGCTGTCGGCTGTATTCTGGGAATCGGTGTGTGGTTCTTCTTGGGCGCTATCAGACTGTGCGCACAGGAGTGCACTCAGTCAGCAGCCTTCAAAGTTTCAACGGCTTTGTTCTCGACCCACGATGCCGGATGACGACAACCGTCGATGGACTGTGATTAACCTCACGAGTAAAGAAAAGGACGACGCCACGCTATCAGTTTAGCAGAAAGGCCTAAACTTTGCTGCTACTTCGAGGATTGTTCCCATCACTGAATTCATTTGCGCAGTTGAGCATGCGGTGTCCGGATTTCCCGAGAATAGAGTGAAGAAATTAAGCAAGAGGTAACGTATACATTGTTTCGTCCGCCCCCCGCCGAGTAACGTCTGCTGTCTCAGCAGTGTGGTCCATTAGAGAAGACCATGATTTACCTATTACACCAGCGGACAAAGGCAAGGCCTCAGTTCTTCTTTCACGCGATGATTGTCTGGCAAAAACGGATCATCAACTGGAGATTGAAAAACGGCGCAAGTGAACGTATGAAACGGAAGACGCTTTCACTTCTGAAGAAGAGATCGTTACCTGACGATGTGCTTAAAAACTTCGTCCTGATGCTGCCGTTCCGCCGAGACCTTATATAGTCTTCCTAAAGCACATAACCAAGAGGTTCCGCTTCGGCCGATTATGAATGCTTCCACTAACAATTTGGTTAAGTACTTAGTGTCTGTTCTTGGCACTCATACCGGAAATTGTGAAGAACAGATTTCCAGTTCTATGGTTTTCGCACAGCGATTGAAATCTTTGTGTTTCGGCACCTCGGATTTGCTAGTCAGCTTTAATGTAGTGTCGCTTTTGACCTGGGTCCCTATTGAAAAGTCCTTGCAGTTAATTCGTGAAAAATTGGACTACGGAGCGACTAAGCTTTGACGCCATGTGCTGACGTCGACGTGTTTTTACTCTATGTCAAATTTTTTGAAAAAACTGAAGGAATGGTTACGGGTAGCCCATTATCTCCAATAGTCGCCAATTTATTTATGGAAAATTCTGAAGACACAGCGCTGAGGACGACGTTCTTAAAACCTACTCACGTGGGAGAAACGCTCTCATCTGTTTCCTCGATCATTTAGGTGCTTTCATCCCAACATCAGGTTCACAATAGAGGCTGAAAGGGATGGAAAGCTTCCATTTCTGTATGTCTTGCGCTACAGAAAGGATGAAGGGCACTGGGTCACAGTCTTTATCGAAAGCCCACGCACTGCATCAAACTGACATCGATCGCTCCAACGTACGGCAGTCCTGCGGACGCTGGCAAGAACTGATGCCATTTCAGACGCAGAAAGCTTGACACAAGAGCTGGATCATCTTAAAACTGTGTTGAAGCAGAATGGCTATACTGACGTTTGGACCTTCGCGGGAGCCTTTAAAGTTTGGTGTGATTCCTACGTTTTGCTGGGAGCATAACATCGAAAATAGGAAGAATTTTAAAAACATATGAGATCAGAAGTATTTTTCGTCCGCCAGCCAAGATTGGAACACTGCTTCGCTCAGTAAAGAATGACCTGGGATTGAGAAAGACCGATCTGTACAAAATCACCTAGTACTGTGGGAAAGCTTATATTGATGAAACAGTTCGTACCGTCCAGGACCGATGCGTTAAGGACCAGTGTCAAACGCGTCTGCTTCAACCGGAGAAATCCGCTGTGGCAGAACTCCGTCTTACAGAGGGAATCAAACTGTTGTTTGAAGAGACAAAAATGGTTCCCCTGCGTATCTCCATTGGGACTACCTTTTTAAAGGAATCCATTGAAATTCAACTCTCTGAAAATCTTATAAATAGAGACAAGGGTTACCCCTTAAGTAAGCTTTGGAACTCTGTTTTATCAGACTTAAAAAACAATGCTCTTTGATTCAGTCATCAGAATATTTTTTGACAGCGATTAATCGATGTCGCCACCTTCCATCACAGGGACGGTATATGTTCACTTGCGCTGGAGGTTGGGGAGTAAGGTCGTTCGGCTGGCTTAATCTACAAGGCAGCTTGCGCTATTTGCAGTAAGATATTTTGCTCTTTCTTGTTTTAGGTTTGTATTTCATATGTTGCAAAGATTCTGCTACTGAATAGGAACAGAGATGAAGTAAGAGTGACCTTAGGGTTTTACAAAAAAATGAGAATGCTGAAACAATTTTTGTCTTATGTGGAGAACTATTCTAAACTTGTATCGCGCTATTTTAATGCACGTTTTACGAGCCGATATAATTGATTAGGGGTGGTACTTCCCTTCTCCCATTATGTCATGCTCAGGGATACTAAAGTTTTTATTTTTATATACTACAGAGAGAACAACATGACTAGCATATGGACAAGGGAAGAAATGCTTAATAGAGCTAACGTATTAATTTCACATCCATACCTGTCGTAAACAGTGTGATTTGCGAGTCAGATAGAGCCGAAACCGATGCTGAAGGGCGCTGCAATGGTATGCACCACGTTGGAACACACGTACTGGACGGACAAGACGTATCGTTCCTGAGCGTTCAGCATCACGTTGAACCCGGTACACTCAACGTTGACGTTCGAAAGCAAGATCCGCAAGTCAACGGCTCTGGAGTAAATTGAAGGACTACTTGACCACTAGCAGCCCAGTTCCTCCACCTACCGCAGAGGTCATTCACCTGCTGTCTTTACATTCCATACACGGAAGAATGGAGCTGGACCCGGACGTGACACAGCGACGGAGTTTGTTGATAGCCTTGAAATGTTGTTGGTATATTTTGTGCAATAAGAAGCTTAAGCTATCTTTAAAAAGACACTCGTAGAGTCAGTATAGTTTCAGAAAATATGAAAGATAAAGGTAGCAACTCTGACCTTGCACGTACTAAAGAATGGAAGTGCGCAGGGAAATCAGTATACTTTCTTAGTACTTGTGCTCCGACATAAAGCCTGCGCTATATAAGGAGGAATGTGATGTTCGAAATTCTCAAAACCAAGGAAGGAGAAAGACCCCTAATCTACGTTAACAAAAGTCAATTGTTAGTGATAAGAAAAGGTGGTCGACGAAGAGGAGGTCATTTCACGAACGGGCTGATTTCTGATAGTTTATGCAGTACTATTATTGACGTGAACATCGAAGCTGCAGTGAAGGACCTGAACTTGTTCGTTGGAACGAACAGTAAACTTGACATAAATAATGTAATCATTGATAAGGATTATTCTATTGTTGTTTTGAAAGATATTTTAATCGTGCACTGAATGTAATTCCAAATAATTTTGAGAGTAATAAATGCGGCCTCATTTATTTACAGTGCAGATTTTGTAGTGCAAACAGGTCGAATCTGACGTAACTTTTCGTGATAAACGGCATTTACATTGTATTGTCGTAAGAGAAAAGTTAATTTGGAGCCATTGACAAAAATTTATTTTTCAGCGCACTTTATCAAAGAATCACTTCAAATGATCAAATTGTTAGAGAGAACTCAGAGAATTATTGCAGTAATATTCGGGCACAGTGCAGCTTTCGCTACAGTCAGTTCTGAGGCTAATATTTCAGACCTAGTTTTATGTGGAGTGCAGTACTTCAAAATACACGTCTTTTTTTACTTTTTATTATAGATCAGGTCCAGTGATTCTTCGTATGGTCGTTCCTCATGTTAAGAGCAGTTGCATTTTTATGACATCGACGTAATTGGTCGAATTTCGACCAAAGGTGATACTAGTGTAAACTAATAGATGATGCCATGAACATATGTTAAACATGTGTGCAGTACATTTTATTTGAATAACTAACAACGTGAAGAGTTTCTGTAACTTGGCTACCAAATATGTTGAGTGACAATCACAATGAGACAAATAAATAAACTTTTTGGTAACGTATTGAATATTTTTAGTAGGCTGGACTCAACCTTAGTATGCGGGTCCGTTTGAGGATGAGAAACGAGTACACCACTCAAGGAACAACCATCAAAGAAGTGACTGGCTCTGTAGCATATTGAAGAAGGGTATTTAATGTGCGGTTTCTTCTAACTGATTAATTTGTTAATGGAACATGAGTTACCAAGCTTGCGGTGACCGTTCGAAACTTATTTTCGGCTCCAATTACGTCGTTGTCGGCGGGAAGTTGAAGCCACATCATCTCTCCTTCCTTTCAGGAAGCGTTAAAATCTGAATTCGAAACTGTGGAACATATGCGGAATGTTGTAGAAATTCATTAGGCTATGTTCTAGCAACTCTTTATAAACTTCACGTGTAATGGGAACCATGATTACACAACATCGCTGAAGCAAAGATAAGTTTTGCGTATAGAGTTTATGGAAGTCACGTGTATTTCGTTCAAATACATGAACTCAAATACCATGCCATCCTTAATAACTTCTTTTGTTTTGAACTGTTTATTGTTCACAGAACCTCATCCACTTCTGGCGAAAAAAGAGGAAATAAGATTGTTTCAACGTACTATCATTTTCATTATCATTAGAAACACGAATATAAGCTTGAATTTGACAATTTTTGGTAAAGGAACAATCCCAGCATTCAGCTGAAGTAGTTTAAGAATATATGAATCGAAATAGCTGGATGGATGTTTTGCATCTGGTCCCTCGTTGTTGAGTGAACGTGGACTAGGATGGCTGCAAAACGCCGTCTTTGTTTTATAGAATTAATAGCACGAACAGTCGCTGCCGTAAGAATTGAGCAATTCAAGCTACTATCGATGGCTGGGCTGTGTATCTTCGACTATATATAAGTAACGGAGGTTTAGCCGTCACCCGCTCAGAGGGCGCGGGCGGCCTGTTTTCAAGACCAGCGGTGCGAGAGGAGGACATTCTGGGCTTCGGCAGCGAACAGTCAACTACTCCAAAACCAGTTACCTGGCTTGTCTCTCAGATTCCTCGGCCGACGTTTGATAATTTTTCTGATATTGCGCTAGCACGAGTGGGTAACATTGTCAAAGCTTCACCCTCCGTAGCTGGTGGTGAACTGGAGTCGATATCGCTGCCGCAGATTATACAAAAACTTCTACATTGTCAAATTTCACTATGTGATCGACCTTACAAAGAGCGAGCTCCGCCAAGGCCGATTTCTCTACTTGCCGCGACCTGCAATACCGCTTATATTCGATGAGACTGGTGTTGATTGATCGTCCAGTCAATCCAATATAGATTTTTCCACAGGCACATGGTGTTCTGTACATTTTCGACATTGTAGATGGGTTCTTTTTCTCCTTTACCGATCCGAGACACTCTATGGTCTTCTTTGTCGGTTTACAAATAGTCTTTATTCCGCGTCTGCACAATATAAGGCCGATTCTATCCTTTACTCTGGGAATGTATGCCAGATAGGCCGTACCCGACATTTTTTTCCGATACCCGTACGTCTCTTCGTGGAGTGTTTGACTCTGTGACTCCTCTTATGTGACTGGTGAAGTACCCATTGCTCCACAGAACGCTTTCCAGGTGTCACATCTCGCGTCTGAGATTGTGCGGCTTATAAATTCGTCTCGTTCGTGTCTCGTTCAAGCCTCTTTTCTGGCTCTGTTGGTGTTTTGAAGGATCTCAGATCTGCAAAGCAGAAAAGGGACCAACTTTCAATGTCTGAAATATACCGAATACTGTGTACATGCGGAAAAAGTTATGTTGGAATGACAGGACCATCTAGTAACACCAGGATCACCAAACATAAGCAGCATTGCAGGTTGGGGCATGTGGAGAAATCGGCCGTGATGAAGAATGCGCTTTGTGAGACCGACCACGTAGTGAAATTCGCCAACGCAGAAGTTCTTGCTGTAGAGAGGAGCTATCACACCCGATTGTTCAGGGAAGCTATAGAAATACACAAAAACGACAGTAGCTTCAACAACAAAGAAGAAAGCCTCGAAGTGAACTGACCTGGGATTCTCGTGCTTCAGAGAACGGCCGTTGCAGGTAGCAAGGGGAGAATCATAGCGAAATGAGCACAGGGACGCCATCAGGCGTTTGCAGGCCACGTACATTTAATCGGCGACGGCGAGCTCGATTCCATTCCATCATCAGCAATGGAGCGTGAAGCTTTGACAATATCAGCCACTCGTACGGGTTAAACATCAGAAAAGTTATCAAACGAACGTTGGCTGACGAACCCGAGACAGAAGCTAATAGGCAATTTGTCAATAAGTGATCACGAAAGCCTTAACAGTTTTGTTCTCCAGGGCCGACCGCATGCGTTGTAGGCCAGGCTGGGCGACCGAGGGGCCGCACTTGCATCACGCCATTCAACGGCAGTCCACCAGCGGAAGTAATGGCCTCTCCTGTCCGGAGATGCTCGGTTCTGGTCGTGGATTCGAGTTGCACCAGGATCCTACTCAGAGTCTTACAGCATTTTCTGGAATTAGCTGCAGCGAAGTTGAAATTGGAGAGAGAATTTCGGAACATTTGCATTGTGGTATGTGCATGCACCCGGTATCTATTATTAGAAATGTTTTGGGTCTGGTTTTTACTACAGCAAGTGACTGGTGGATTTTGCACTAAAAGTCAGACGAATTACGCGGAGCCAATGTTTGTTAAATGCGTCAGACGTGTTACCGTCCGCCACAGCCTGTGTTCAATTTCTTCTTATGTTCGAGTTAGCGAAGCTCTGAATCGAATAACAATCATAGTCAATTAAAAGTACAAAGGACACTGTGTCTTGGTTATTGATGTAACTGCACTTGTTTAATCTGTTATTACAGCTGGCTGGTCTTGTTTTCGAGAAGC
Organism: Schistocerca nitens; assembly: GCF_023898315.1. Classification (NCBI taxonomy): domain Eukaryota; kingdom Metazoa; phylum Arthropoda; class Insecta; order Orthoptera; family Acrididae; genus Schistocerca; species Schistocerca nitens. The sequence continues at coordinate 278,618,236 of NC_064614.1, read as the reverse complement.
CTTCGCGGTTAATAACTGTTTTCGCTGGTGCATTTACAAATTTGTTTACTCACGTTGTTGCCTGAGCTGGCTTAGAGTGCAAGCATCAGTCAATCTGTGTTTGTAGTGCCAGCATCGCATCTTTTGATTAAGCTGTTTCCTTGTGGTTATACACCCTGATTTTCATGTAGTTTTAAACTTTTCTGGTTGCATAAGCGGACATTGTGGCATTGTTTTGTTCTTGATTTACAAGTGTTTCTATATGTGGGTATCATAGTTTAACCATTAATGTCAAGTGCTGATAATATGTTATTCCTACAAGTGTACGCATTCAGAAACTCATTAATCAAAGAGGTTTCTTTGTGTATAATTTTAAGCTTGATGGCCTGATTGTGTCTCTTAATTTAGGCATCACTATCAATTTCATTACTACATGTGCACGCGGTCAGAAACTCATTAATCGAAGACTTTTTTAACCATGATGGTCTCATTCATTTACTATAGGCCTACATTTACATTAATTTAAATTTAAAGCTTACAGGTCACTTTCATGTATTTAAAATGTCTCGTAATTCCTTAAATTTTTCTTAATTATTGTTTGAAATAAACGATGTTCGAGCATATTTCTATATTTTGTTGTAACTTTGTCTAGTAAAATTGTTTTAAGTGAGTGATGCTTATTTGAGGTTTAGTCCTTCCACTTCCTCAGAACCACGTTTCAGTAATGAAGCATAGTATTATAGTTTTCTAGGGATTTCGCCATGGGAATTTCTGGTAATCGGCATAGTGCTAACATGATAGTACAGCTAATGACCGAGGAAGCAGAACACTTGAAAATGCATTCTGTACACTTAATTAATTAATTTATTTATTGTTCCGTGGGACCAAATTAAGGAGAAGTCTCCATGGTCATGGAACGATTCAATACATGAAATTATAACACGATAGTAGAAACAGATAAAATGAAATACAAGAAACGTATTCAGGTGACAATAAGTAAGTTTAAATAAAGAAAACCAACAATGTAACACTGGACTTTGCTTAATTCTTCAGCTCTTCCAGGAGCTCCTCGACAGAATAGAAGGAGTGAGCCATGAGGAAACTCTTCAGTTTAGACTTAAAAGCGTTTGGGCTACTGCTAATATTTTTGAGTTCCTGTGGTAGTTTATTGAAAGTGGATGCAGCAGAATACTGCACTCCTTTCAGCACAAGAGTCAAGGAAGTGCATTCCACATGCAGATTTGATTTCTGCCTAGTATTAACTGAGTGAAAGCTGCTAACTCTTGGGAATAAGCTAATATTGCTAACAACAAACGACATTAAAGAAAATACATACTGTGAGGGCAATGTCAAAATTCCCAGACTATTGAATAGGGGTCGACAAGAGGTTCTCAAACTTACACCACATATAGCTCGAACAGCCCGTTTTTGAGCCAAAAATACCCTTTTTGAATCAGAATAATTACCCCAAAAAATAATACCTTATGACATAAGCGTATGAAAATATGCGAAGTAGACTACTTTTCGTGTTGAACTGTCACTTATTTCAGATACTGTTCTAATGGTAAATAAAGCAGCATTTAGTTTCTGAACAAGATCCTGAACATGGGCTTTCCACAACAGCTTACTACTTATCCGAAAGCCTAGGAACTTGAACTGTTCCGTCTCGCTTATAATATGCCCATTCCGCCTGATCAAAATATCAGTTCTTGTTGAATTGTGAGTTAGAAACTGTATAAACTGAGTCTTACTGTGATTTAGCATCAAATTATTTTCCACAAGCCACGAACTTATTTCATGAACTACGTTATTTGATAATGTTTCAGTATTACACACAAGATTCTTCACTATCAAGCTGGTGTCATCAGCAAACAGAAATATTTTTGAATGACGTGTAACACTAGAAGGCATATCATTTATATAAATAAGAAACAACAGTGGCCCCAGCACCGACCCTTGGGGAACGCCACACTTAACAGTGGTCCATTGGGACTGAACATCACTACCACTCTCAATATTGCGGAGAATTACCTTCTGCTTTCTGTTCTTAAAGTAAGAGGCAGACCTACATCTGTCCATACAGCAGTATCTACATTTATCATTCTTTTGTTCTAAGTGTACTGTCTGTCAGTTGGTCCATAATCTGACTTGTATAGTCTGGTCGTTTTGAGTTGTGCTCCGGCTCGTGTTTATGCCGTTTACAGTTTGGCGTCTTGTATTCCGATTGTGATCTCTCGTTTTCCTAGTGCGTTCACTGGCGCCGCTACGCTTGGTCGCTTTGTCTGTCCGTGAGCGGCAGCAGCAGCGTTTATCGATAGCGAGTACTGTGGCACTATCTTAGGAGCGACCTCTAGTATTTCCGGGTCGTCGTGTGTCGGAGTTCAGTTGCGACGGAGCAGCAGAGGTCCGACAGTGCCAGTACTCGCCGAGGGAGCTGGCGATACATGCACTGCCCGATGGAAGAATGTGATCGCGACAGTGCACGACCACGTCGATGTCCGTATTCAGCGAGTTTAAGTTGAATGGATCGTTATATTCGAGAACTTTCACTTGTGTGTGTGTCCGTCTGTCGATGCGACCTAATGCCATCAAGCTGTCAGTTAGCGGGTTTATACTCCGACGTTCCCCTTGCCTGACTTGTTCGGCAACGACCGATGGTTGGTCGTTCGGCCGGTCGTCTCAGTGGACGACGTGTATCTGGTCTTTCGACCGTTACTGTGTTCTTAGCGTTCATGTCTACGTGCAATTCGTCTTGTTGCTGTATAGTGACTGTTTTAACATTGAGTTGTTTGTGGAATTTTCTTTTGCGGTTCCATGTGCATCTAGTCAGATTTTGAATAGGCAGTTTGGTCTTAACCCTGTCTGCGTACTATGATTTGGTCGAGCCAACTTGTGTAATTAGATGCTTGTCATATGACGATGTTTATTGTTATTCTATCGTGGTATTGGCTATCGCATCTTAGGTGGATTTTGCGAGTATGCTGGTCGGCGTTTAAGCTGTCCCTAGTTTGAGTTGCCGTCCCGTTAGGTGAGCATAGCACTTGGCTGCCTGTCTCACAGCTTACGCAGCTGTAGGGACTTTTCTGAGGTCGATCCTTGGACCACTGTCTGCGGATCACTCCCTTCTTTATTTGGTCTGATTGTGTCAATCGTTTAAAAATAATATTTTTTTAAAATTATTCCTATTTCTTGTGGCCTTCAACCGACAAATGATTTGAATCCTTCTTAATAAGGCCTTTAGCCGTCAGTGTAACTTGTGTTACAGTCAATTTTTCTTAAAATGATTGTTTAAAAAATGATTTTGGTATTTTCAACGTGTAATTGTCTCCCTCATTTGTAATTCAGGGTCAGCCGCGGTGGCCGAGCGATTCTAGGCGCTTCAGTCCGGAACCGCGCGACTGCTACGGTTGCAGGTTCGAATCCTGCCTCGGGCATGAATGTGTGTGCTGTCCTTAGGTTAGTTAGGTTTAAGTAGTTCTAAGTTCTAGGGGACTGAATGACCTCTGATGTTTAGTCCCATAGTGCTCAGAGCCATTTTTTTGTAGTTCAGGCCTTCAGCCGTTAATTGTTCTGAGGTACTGCTCATGGCTTTCAGCCGACCAATAATTTGAATTATTCCATAATAAGGCCTTCAGCTGTCAGTGTAGCTTGTGTTACAGTCAATATTATAATGAATGTTTTAAAAATTATTTTGGTATTTTTAACGATTAATTGTCTTCGTCATTTGTAATTCAGGCCTTCAGCCGTTAATTGTTCTAAAGTATTGCTCGCTGCCTTCAGCCGACAATAATTTGAATTCTTCCTTAATAAGGCCTTCACCCGTCAGTGTAGCTTGTGTTAAAGTCAATTTTTTAATGATTGTTTCAAAAATTATTTTGGTATTTTCCAACGTGTAGTTGTCTTCCTCATTTGTAATTCAGTCCTTTAGCCGTTAATTGTTCTGAAGTATTACTTGTGGCCTTCAGCGGACAAGTAATTTTGAATTCATTCGTAATAAGGCCTTCAGCCGTCAGTGTAGTTTGTGTTACAGTCAATTTTTTTTTAAAACGATTGTTTTAAAAAATTATTTCCTTAGATAAAGTGTACGTGTTTACTGAACAACCAACGGTAACTGATTAGGCCCCGTCAACACCTTTTCCTGTCTTCCCTAAATCCCACGTTTGACGTTTCTTGAACAATGTTTCCCTTGTATTGTTTCTTCTAACAGAAAGACAATTATTTATCCTCGTTTTAGCTTATGTCCCAACGGCATGTACAAATTTTGGAAGGGATTTTTTAGTGTATCTGTTCGAAGCTGGCCGGATACCGCTTCTGGTGAGCCTCCTTAAACCTTTGTATACACGGAACGGATTTCCTCTCGATTTGCTCGTTAGTCATAATGACAGTGAACGATAGAAGCAACAGTCAAAGAGACCTGAAGGCGTTTACATTTCAATAGAACAAAGAGTTTCAAATTCCAAGTGGAATACCCCCACACTAAGTGCCTGTGTTTATAGTCTGACAAAGGAGGCCGTTAACCATAGTAACAACAGTTATTAACGATTAATTCTGCAGGTGAAACGAAGAATGTGAACTGACCCATCAAGTGTAAGAACATATGCTGGTAATTTTCGAAGGACACCATGGAAGAGAGGAAGGAATGGACACTTCGCTACCGGGTCTCAGATGAGGCACTTCAGTTTTTGTTGGAAAATCACTTGCAGGTTCAGTTTTTTTATTTTTTTATTTTTGTAGGAAATGAACATCAGAGTCATTGCCAATCGTGGATAGACTCGAGCCACGTCTCTCAATGTCAATTCTTCGATTACACACCAGCTGTTACTGCAATGTATTAACTCTTCCCCATAAGACTGCATCTGACAATGTTCCATTTGACTCAAGGTAATACATCTAAAGGAAATGACGCTCACGGTTTTATTAATATAATGGGCATGTTATTTTCATGTTAAGTAAGTCAATGTTCGTATTGGCAATACTCTTCAGTCTTTTCGTTTTAGCTTCTTTTTTAATCTTTTAACCTACTTTCCGTCTTATGTTTGCTGCTCATTCCCACAAATAAGTTTACCTCCTTCATTTCTTCTCCGATATACTCACACAGTATTTATGGTGACCTTTTCTTAGTCAACAATAATTTCCATCACTATGAGTAGATTTTTCTAGGTGTTGTAAGTAGGCTGTTAGGGTTTTCTTATTGGTAACGCCACGTAGCGCTCTGTATGAAAATCACTAACTGTGCTGTGTGCAGTCTGTGGCTAGTTTGCATTGTTGTCTGCCATTGTAGTGTTGGGCAGCTGGATGTGAACAGCGCGTAGCGTTGCGCAGTTGGAGGTGAGCCGCCAGCAGTGGTGGATGTGGGGAGAGAGATGGTGGAAGTTTGAGAGCGGACGATCTGGACGTGTGTCCATCAGAAAGAGTAAATTTGTAATATTGGATATCATGGACATGCTTATGAACTGATGGGAAATATTCTTTCATCTGCACACCTGATTATGGCAAGTGTCTTTCTACGAAAGTTGAGAGAATTTCTACTAACTTATTAAATTCCACATGACTATTGAATGATATTTTTATGCTTCGCTTTAGATAGTTGCTTTTTTCATTTGATATCTGGTTTCCAGCTGTGTTGCATCATTGGTTTTATAAAATAAAATTAAATGCATTTGCTAATGTGAACACTTTATGTCAACAGATCTATTAAATAATAATTTTATGATCCACATTCTTCGAAAAAGGAGCACTTAGAAAGGAAAGAACAATAAGAAGGGACTAATAACAGTAACTGCATACATAATTTTCTTTTCAAGAACTTGGTAATTCTTTGAAGAATAAGTTTTTGTGGTGCACCAATTTAATTACATAGACATTAAGATGTGAATAGACATTTCCCTTATCTGCATTGTTGTCTTTAGTGTACTATTTTTTCTGTTTGAGCTTTGTCATGTTTAGATATTAGTTATTGCATTTGCTGCTGCTGTTTGCCAGGCATAGTACTACTGAATTTCACTTTGTATTACTCTGTTAAGCCAGTTTTACTACTGATTTATTTTTCTTGATGTTGCACATTGGCTCATATTAGTTGTAATGTTGCATTTGCTCTGCTAATTTAGATTTACTGCTGCTAGCTTTGCCAATTTGCATTTTTTGCCATTGCTGTTTGTTAATTGTTTTCTACTACTGCATTGCCTCGTCCCTTAGTTTAGCATCTGAGCTCAGTAGATTTAAGTTAGCTTAAGATGGGGTAAGAGAACGAGTTGTGATGAATTGGAAGAAATGCATCGAGAAGCTATAAGAAAATGGTTTGGCCAAAAAGGGATTTTGAAAGAGGATATGAAAAAAAAGTAGGGTTTAGGGACAACAGGTTTAGGTAGGATTTTCTTGAAATAAATGATGAGGTAAGATAATAGAAAATAAATAATGAGGTAAGAAAAATGTGAACATACAAATACAGAAAGCATGGTTGGATTGGATTTTTTTGGTGGAACCAAATGTTGAAATACGACGAAAGATCTATGGAATGAAGTTTTGGGTTGGGCTGCAGTACCAAATGTTACACTGAAAACAAACCCTGCCCTTTCCTCTTGTGATATTCTGCTGTGTGTTTGTGTACCCTTGTGTATTTGTGTTTCTCCTGTCTTTATGTGATTAGCTGATGAAAGTTATGTTGTGGAATTTTTCTAATACTATGTTATTTACTTTGTAAAGATGTTTAGACATTATTTATCTGTTCTGTTTTGTTGCTCATGTGTGAAGTTGACGTTTCAAAAGTTATTCTGATCTTTTATGTATGTACTTATGTCATAATTCCTGTAACACTGACGTATATGTTATTTCGATTCTTTTGTAAATCCCGTATTACTACAAATGTTATTTGTATTGTTATGTGCTTTAATGATGTATTTTGTACCTTTGTTATTGTATTCTCTTCTTATAAAATTGTAATTGACACCAGTTCATCAAATTAAGTAACTTGTAAGCATTCATTTCACTGCACATATTTCTGTTGGTCATAGTATATGCTTAATATGTGGAAAAAAAGAGGACTGTTGGTGTTTGGACATGTGTTAATAATTCAGCAAGGGACTGTTTAACAGCATTGCTGGTTCTAAGGACAATTCCAAAAACTTTGTGAGTGCACAAGTGGTGGTTTATGGACTTGCTATATTGTCTGTAAGACTTCTAAGGACAATTCCAAAAACTTTGTGAGTGCACAAGTGGTGCTTTATGGACTTGCTATATTGTCTGCAAGACTTCTAAGGACAATTCCGAAAACTTTGTGTGTGCACAAGTGGTGGTTTATGGACTTGCTATATTCTCCGCAAGGCTCTTCGATGGTGATTGTGCACCTGCACAGTCGCAACAAATGGCTGCTGGCCGTCTCTACAAGGACTACAGTGGGTCTGCATCTTTGATGGCACACCAATACCATTATTTCTACAAGGACTGCAGTGGTTCTGCAGCTCTGGTAGCCCACCAATATCATAATCTCTGCCAGGACTACAGTGGGTATGCTCTGTGACGACCTACCTACGAATATTCTTCAAAACTTCGACTGACTCTGCGGTGGGTTTGCTCTGTTGTGGCCCATTACCTGTCTGCATGTCAAGAGTCAGCACTGTCTTTCCGTTGGAAGGACAACACTACTTCTTCAAGACTGCATGGAAATCCACTACTTCCGTGTGCATTTTCTTTTACTGCTCAGACTTTGAGAAAAACACTGAAATTTTACTGTGATGAACGATCAGGACTGTCTTTATGGACTGTCAGAAAATTTTAGCTTTTGACCAACATTGTATCGATAAGTGTGTGCATTTGATTTCTTTGTTATTGTAATTATGAAATTTTTTTTTCAAATCTGTATTGGCCACTGCCCAAAACAATTTGTAAAATGTTTTGTGGGGAGCGTGGGGGCTATGTAAGTAGGCTGTTTAGGTTTTCTTATTGGTAACGCCACGTAGCGGTCTGTATGAAAATCACTGGCTGTGCTGTGTGCAGTCTGTGGCTAGTTCGCATTGTTGTCTGCCATTGTAGTGTTGGGCAGCTGGATGTGAACAGCGCGTAGTGTTGCGCAGTTGGAGGTGAGCCGCCAGCAGTGGTGGATGTGGGGAGAGAGATGGTGGAATTTTGAGAGCAGATGACCTGGATGTGTGTCCATCAGAAAGAGTAAATTTGTAATATTGGATATCATGGGCTGATATATATATATTATGACTTTTGAACACTATTAAGGTAAATACATTGTTTGTTCTCTATCAAAATCTTTCTTTTGCTAACTATGCTTATCAGTAGAGTGCCATCAGTAGTTTGAATCTTTTATTTAGCTGGCAGTAGTGTCGCTCGCTGTATTGCAGTAGTTCGAGTAACGAAGCTTTTTGTGAGGTAAGTGATTTGTGAAAGGTATAGGTTAATGTTAGTCAGGAGGAGGATATTAGTGTTTAACGTCCCGTCGACAACGAGGTCATTAGAGACGGAGCGCAAGCTCGGGTGAGGGAAGGATGGGGAAGGAAATCGGCCGTGCCCTTTCAAAGGAACCATCCCGGCATTTGCCTGAAGCGATTTAGGGAAATCACGGAAAACCTAAATCAGGATGGCCGGAGACGGGATTGAACCGTCGTCCTCCCGAATGCGAGTCCAGTGTTGTTAGTCAGGGCTATTATTTGTAGGGATTATTGAAAGTCAGATTGCGTTGCGCTAAAAATATTGCGTGTCAATTTAGTGTTGATCAGAATAAGTAAAGAGAGTAATGTCTGAGTACGTTCAATTTTGCTCAGCTGTTTAAAAATCAAATAATGTAAGAGGTTTATCAGCACAGTAATTAAATAATTTTTCTAAGGGGACGTTTCAGTGTTCCAAATCTCTTGTCCCTGTCCTTTATTCTCAGGTTTTCGAACGTCATATACACCCTTATATTTGCTGGCTTTACGCAAGAATACAAGTACTAAAAATGTAATCAGGTGGCTCTTTGTACATACTTCCATTATTGATTATAAGTGAGGTAAAATTTACTTGCATGACTCCTGTATCTCTGATATTTTCTAAAACTAAACTCATTCCACACGTGCGTTTTTAAAAAAAACAACATTAAGCAGCTTATCCGTTGTTAGTACGCATTTTTATTCTGAGGAAAGTAGTGCGTTAATAGAAATATTACTTTATAGTGGAATAAGGATTACTTTTTTCTTGTAATGTTCTACCTGCCGCAGTTGATAAAGTTTTGACGTCCGCTGTATTTTAATATTACTACACTGTAATTAGCTCTATGTTTATGCTAGATGAGGTGTCACTGACAGACAAAACTTTACAGTTTCACATACGACATGGATATCTTACCCAATAAAATCTAAGAACAATATCAGCTTCCTGATACAACTAGCATATAATGTGGAGGAATTAAAAATTAAACTCTTTTGGATGCATAGAAAACGCTCGTCCTTAGGTTTAGTTCACCACAATTGTTTCAATGAAGTTATACAAATACCTTTACAGTCAGAAAGACCACTTAGACTGAACTGTAGAAGAAACAAATATCACGTTTCTCTTTGTAAATGGAATACTGGGAAACTCAAGTTTATTTGCAAAAGAAATTATTTAGCCACAAAACACTGTTCGAGACATATCAGGTCAGACTAACAACAGATTCTGAACGCACTAAACAAGAGCAACAAGAGTGGTCAGAATTGCTTGTATCATGGGACAGTACTGGAAATCTGAGTTGGCAGATATTGTTTGCTGTTGTAGCCTTTAGTCGGAGGACTGATTTGACACAGATCTCCACGCTCCTCTATGCTGTGCGAGCATCTTCCTCTCTGAATAACTAAGGTGGTGGCTCTGAGCACTATGGGACTTAACTTCTAAGGTCATCAGTCCTCTAGAACTTATAACTACTTAAACCTAACTAACCCAAGGACATCACACACATCCATGCCCGAGGCAGGATTCGAACCTGCGAGCGTAGCGGTCTGATTAACTGTTGCAACCGACACCCATTTGAATCTCTCTAATTTCTATACCCCGTACTTTCCCCCAGTACTAAATTGATGACTCCTTGATATCTCAGAATGCGTCCTGCCAAACGATCCCGTCTTTTAGTTAAGTTATACCACAAAATTTAATTATCTAGTCTTCAGTATTCTTCATCACATTTCGAAGACTTCTATTCTCTTCTTGTCTGAACTACGTTTCGTCCACGTTTCACTTCCGTATAAGGCTACGCTCCTGACAAATACCTTCAGAAAAGATTTCCTAAAACCTAAATTTATTTTCGATGTTAACAAATTTCTCCTCTTCAGAGACGCTTTTCTTCTTTTCTGTTTTCTACTTCTGCTATCATCAGCTATTTTACTGTCCAAATTGCAAATCTCATCTACTACTCTTAGTGTCTCTTTTTCTAATCTAATTCCTTCGGTATCGCTCGATTTAGTTCGACTGCACTCCATTATTCTTGTTTTGCTTCTGTTGATTCTCATGTTATATCTCCTTCGAGGATACTGTCCATTCCGTACAGCTGTTTTTCCAGAACCCAAGCTGTCTCCGATAGAATTACACTGTCATTGGTAAAACCTCAAAGTTTTTATTTTTTTTTAATTTTTCTCCGGTTTCCTTTACTTCTAGCTCAATGTGCAGTCGAGTAAAGGCTGCAACACCTTCTCATTTCCTTCTCAACCACTGCTTCCCTTTCATACCATTCGCCTCTTACAGCTGCCTTCTGATTTTTGTGCAAGTTGTATTCAGCCTTTCGCTCCCTGTAATTCAGCCGTGCTATCTTCAGGATTTCGAAGAAAGTATTCGAGTCAACAATGTCTACACATGCTGCATATGTCAGTTTACCATTTTTTAACCTATCTTCTAGGATACGTCGTAGGGTTGGTACTGCTTCACGTGTTCCTACATTTCTCCAGAACCCAAATTGATCCTCACTGAGGACGGCTTCTACCAGATGTACAGTCCTCTGTAAGTAATTCGTGTCGGTATTTTGCAACTATGGCTTATTAAATTGAAAGTTCGGTAATATTCACACCTGTCAGTACCTGATATTAGCGATCTTTAAAGAACTGTAAGAAAGAAAGAGAGCAAGATGTCAAAATTCGAATATCAGATCTGAGTAAGAATTATATCAGAGATCCGAGACTTTGATTTATTGTTTGTGGAACTACAAGTACGTTAGGAAAGTGACAATTTTCTTCGTGATCTCATCATTAAATCAGATCAGTTATTTACAACAGAAAAGTAAAATGTCATTACATATAGAAATTGCCATGTGTGTGTGCATGTGGCGAGAGAGAGGGGTGGGGGGGAGGGAAGAGAGGAGGTGTGCAAAGTACTCCCTAATTGCCTATATTATTTAGTTGAATTACCTTTCGTAACACTGTGATTTCTAAAAAAGTGTAATTACATGCAATTGCAATGTTTTTGCTCTTCATTTTTCAATTTTTGAGAGTGAGGTCATCGGCAACCTTAATTCTCGAAGGTTCTGCGCTCTCCATGAGCATTTCTTTGTGTGCACCTGACAATACTGTGCGACACACCTTTGTTATTCGACACAGAAGATAGGGTCCTTCTTAGGTCACTCACATAGTTGTCCGCAGTCGATATGTGTACATTTTGGTCAACCAGGCTTATGTACGAAAATTTGTATTACAGTATGGCAAAGAATAAGCAACTTTCTAAGCTCTACAATGTGTACAATGAATTTCAAATTCACTGCGCGTTGTTCTTCCCTAACGCCCAGCCAGCCATGGCAGCGCCTATGTCGCGCTCATAGTTCGGCCAGAGGGCGGTGTTGGTGGCATTTCGTGCTCAACAGCGCCATTGTGATTCTTGGTGAGACGGCGTGACATGGTAGAGGTTAATCTGCTGCATTGAGTGATACCAACAACACCATCTGGGGGCCAGCGCAAGTGCATCGTCGGGACCACGGGACGAAGTTGTCCATAGCGGCAGGCTGGCCAGGATGTCGGAGTAAGAGAACATCATCTAGAAGCAGCGCTGTCGCCATGGTGGAAGTGGGGAACAAGCCTACAGCACGTCGCCAGGGGTTGGGTGGACATGGCGGCCGAGGTATCCGTAATGGCGGGCTTGGCCTAAAGGTTTTGAAGCGTGAAGTCAACTGTACCGAGTGGCAATGACATCAACTGGAGACGAGCGCCGTCGCCGCGGTGGAAACAGCAATCACACAAGCCTATGGCGCGTTGTCATGACCAATGATCAGGACGGGGGCCGAGGTTGTCCATATCAGCGGGAAAGTGTTGCTCGAGTCTCAGGCGCTGCGCTCATGGACTGTGCGGCTGGTCCCGGCGGAGGTACGAGTCCTCCCTAGGGTATGGGTTTGTGTGTTTGTCCTTAGGATAATTTAGGTTAAGCAGTGTGTAAGCTCATGGACTGATGAGCTTAGCAGTTAAATCCTATAAGATGTCACACAAATTTGAACATTTTTTGGGAAAGGGTTGGATGTGTTGGTCAGTGTGATGGGGAGATGAAGGGAGAACAACTTCAGCCATTGCCGGAAGACGTTGTGACTAGTGGCACAGAGTAACATCTTCATCTGTACTAAAGGCAGACGAATCAAGAGCTGGCGCCAGTCCTACTATGTGGCACTGCTCGGACTTGTTTTGGGTGTGGCGTGGTGGGCCCTATTTGTTCTCTGGAGCACAGCTGGAGCAGAGGGGTTGGTTGTTCGCCAACCAATGAGACGAAAGTCCAGGTGGAACTTGACTTGCTGACGAGCTGGGCAATCTGCGGAGTCTACGGTCAATGCAGCATGTGGCCGAGCTGTCATGGATAACGTCTAGTTGGAGGCTGGACGTGTCTTTACCTGATGGCCAGAAAAGATGGCGACCACAACCAAATGCGATGAGTGGTTTTTGCTGTAACTTACAGAGCACTAGGAGTGTTGTCTGCATTGTTTGTCTGGCAGCTGAAAAGTTGTCAGGTAAATGTACAGCAAGCTTACAGTGTGGTTTGCGTCTAAAATGTTTGTTACTACATGGCGTGGCCGTGGAGGTGCAAGAGTGTGTCTTTTGTATAGTAGTTTATCTCTATGCCGAGTATGTGTTCTGTCGTTGTTCAGGAGGTAGTTCTGTATTATGCCTCTAATCATGTTGATGGTGTATTTTATTGAAAACAGATTTAGGTGTTAGGAAGCCTTTTCTGAAGGTATTTGTCTGGAATGTAGCCATGTCTGGAAATGAAACGTGGACAATAAACAATTTGGACAAAAAGAGAATGGAAGCTTTTGAAATGTGATGCTACATATGAATGCTGAATATTAGATGGGTCGATAACGTGACTAATGAGGATACTGAATGCAATTGAGAAAAAAAGGAATTTGTGACGCAACGTGACCAAAAGAAGGGATCGGTTGATAGGACACATTCTGACACATCAAGCGATCACCATTTAGTATCGGAGGGAAGAGTCAATGGTAAAAATCGTAGAGGGAGACCAGGAAATGAGTACAGTAAACAGATTCAGAAAGATGTAGGCTGCCGTAGTTATTCCGAGACGAAGAGGCTCGCCAGTCTTCAGACTGGTGTATAAACTGTTATTTATTTTATTACTGTATTCCGTCCAATTTTACATCATTTTACATCAGCTTTAGCTATGGACAGAATACTGACGATTTATTATCAATTTTATAGCATTCTATTGTTGCCATAGCGTTTTTGTGCGAATGCTTATGTCGATAATAATTTCTCTTATAAAATAACCCCACTCCTGCACAATCCCGAAGTCATATCCCACTCCCCCGTAATTCTGCACTACATGTGGTAGCAGAGCATGGTTGTGCATTGTGCCGGTATGGTGTTTGTAGCCATAGCTTGAAAGTATTGAGAAATTGTGTGTTGCTTTCCCTTACGGTCGTGCAGGTATGGCCACCAGGAAGGCGCCAGGTCCAGAATGGTATGGCAAGGACAAGTTAGCAAAATGTTTCAAATGGCTCTGAGCACTAAGGAACTTAACATCTATGGTCATCAGTCCCCTAGAACTTTGAACTACTTAAATCTAACTAAGCTAAGGACATCACACAACACCCAGTCATCACGAGGCAGAGAAAATCAAGTTAGCATTTGTGGTGTGTATTTGGGGGTGGGCCACTAGGAGTGCTATAGCTGAGTTGTCCCAGCAACTTTGGAACGTCATGGGCGATCACCTGCTGTTGACACCGGGCAAACGGACGGATGCGAGCAGCGATATAGAGAACATTACATTGGCTCTCAGGAAGATGGAACCATAACTGCAGTTTTTAGAAAGTCAGATACATTCCAAGGCGTAAACGCATAGGTTACATGGGAGTACTAATTTTTTTCCTTTAACTGATCTACAAATGTAATCATTTCATGTACCCTGCAACTGTTGCACCGTTTCAACAATAAATCTTGAGTGAATGGGAAATCTCTAAAACGGTTAACTAATTTTTTCCCTGTATTTATACAAAGTGCGTTCAAAAAATTTTGCACAGTCGTCTCTAATTTTTTTATTTTTTGCAGGAGGAGAATGAAATTTTTTGTTACCATACTTGGAATCTTTAGCTACACATTGAGCCTACTCAATGTAGCCTCCATCAGCCGTGACGCATCTGGCTCAGCGTTCTTTCCATGATGTAAATACACTTTAAAATTCTGGGGATTGAGGTTTGCACCATTGCTTGACACATTAAATAAGGTCTTTCTCACTATCAAATGTTTTACCTCGCAGGTGGGCCTTCAGACTACCAAAGAGGTAAAAATCAGATGGAGCTAAGTTCGGAGTGTAGGGAGGATGAGGAACAATTTTCCAACCCATTTTCCTGATTTTCTTCTGCGTCTTAAGGGCTGTGTGGGGTTTGGCATTGTATGATGAACTGATCCTAAAGCTGTGGTCTGTGGGTATAGATGGCACGTCGCAGCTTGTCCAGTGACAAACAGTAATGGTCCCCGTTAATTGTGAAACCAGGTTCCAAAACGTTAATGAAAATGACACCACACTGATCCCAGAAGGAGGAGGCCATCACCTTTCAGCCTGCTGTTCGTGAAAGTTTTGGTTTCTTCTTCCGAGGGGATTTCAGATGACGCCACTCCATGGATTGGGTTTCGTTCTCAGGTTCGGACAAAAACAACCATCCTAGGTAGTGACGCCGTCAAAACACTGTTTCCACTCTCCAGGAAAGGTCTTCATGAGACCCTCGCACACATTATTCCTCATCGTTCTCATTTCCCTTGTCAATAATCTAGGCACCCAACGTGAACAGCTTTTTCTGTACCCTAGTGACTCTACCAGTGATACAACACTACCCAAAGACAAACAAGTCATTTTTCATTTCAGCAAGCTGTCGTTTCGTTACGCATCTGTAATTTTGGATGAATTAATCATTGGTCTCCTTTTGCACATCACTCACTGCCGTCGATGGTCTACCGCATCGTGGACTGTCCAGTAGAGAAAAATCACCTTCTTTAAACCTCTGCAACCACCTGTGGATACTGCTGCGATCCACTGTGTCCTCCCCATAAACAGGGAGCAACTTCCTATGAATCTCATCTGTAAATAAAAGAAAACACTTTTATACACCAACTTATAGCTAAATGTTCCAATAACGTTCTTAATTCTCCTCCTGAAAGAATTAAAACAATTAGAGATGACTCTGCAAAACTTTTTTAACGCCCATATATACAGGGTGTTTCACTAAATGTGTTTGCCCTGTAAGTTACGAAGTAATAGGCGATGGAAATATTTATTGCGCTAAGTCACCATAAGAAACCTTATACTGTCTGCGGAGCTATGAACAGCAAAAAATGTGCCGGATACTTATCGTGTTGATACCACATTCTGTTCCCTATGGCGCCGTTTGACAGTACAGAAAACATAAAAGCCGGCCGCGGTGGTCTCGCGGTTCTAGGCGCGCAGTCCGGAACCGCACGACTGCTACGGTCGCAGGTTCGAATCCTGCCTCGGGCATGGATGTGTGTGATGTCCTTGGGTTAGTTAGGTTTAAGTAGTTGTAAGTTCTAGGGGACTGATGACCACAGCTGTTAAGTCCCATAGTGCTCAGAGCCATTTGAACCATTGAAAACATAAGGTAGTGAAGTTTGTGACGTTTTTGTGGGAAGACTGTTGAACACACGAAAAAAAAAAAAAAAAAACAGTCTGTTAGATGCAGAGACAAAACAACCAACACACTGATACGTCTAAATATTAAGACCCCACATAAAAAAAATATCTGCACTTATACACGTGTGTCTCACAGCTGCGAGCTTCATTGCTTGCCAATGGTTGGCTTTGTATTTAAGATGCGTGTGCATAATAGAAAAATTGAATTTATAACTACACTGAGCTGTGGCGTTTTGCTGGCGCGCCAGCGTATTTGCAAGTACCTCGCCTTCACGCTCTTATCTTTGCTTGTGGCGCGTACTGAGTCTAGCCGGCCGCTGTGGCCGGGCCGTTCTAGGCGCTTCAGTCCGGAACCGCGCGACCGTTACGATGGCAGGTTCGAATCCTGCCTAGGTCATGGATGTGTGTGATGTCCTTAGGGTATTTAGGTTTAAGTAGTTCTAAATCCTAGGGGAATGATGATCTCAGATGTTAAATACCATAGTGTTCAGAGCCATTTGAACTATTCGTACTGAGTCTTGGCTGCCTTAACTTTGCCGGAGAACTGGAGGCTCTCGTCAAGGACGTGGACAGGTGGCGTTCGATGTTACCTGAGGCCGGAGTGTGCTTGTAATGGAGCGGGAACCGACCACGTGCATGGGGCGGCTTGGTGAAGAGCCTCTCCTGTAGCCTGTGAGGAGGCTTTGTTGCTGCCTTGGGTTGCGTGCTGCTGGTTCCGGCCACGGCTGTCTACGGTCGTCCACTGCCTTATTGCCGCCTTCTGTATCCGACAAAAGCCATATGGAGCCGTTTGAACCATTTTTGTTAAATATTAATATAATGCACGAGCGTGCCTCTTCCAGCTCGTGGGAAATTAGCGTTTGATGTAATACGTAATCAGCTGCAAGGCCGTAATCTGTTTATCAAATATACTGCATTCGAGTGTTTGGTAGCCTTAGTGCAGTGAGCCCCAGTTAAGCTTATAATCAAATTTTCAGAATTACGCTCTTTACGGTTTTCACTGAACAGTGGGGCACAAGCGTTCTGTTAATTTAATTGTGACTAAGATTGGAGTGCCGGCTGGCCTTGCTAGTAATTGTAAGTTTTTTTAATATCTTAATATCAGGTTCAAAAGTGGTTCAAATGGCTCTGAGCACTATGGGACTCAACTGCTGAGGTCATTAGTCCCCTAGAACTTAGAACTAGTTAAACCTAACTAACCTAAGGACATCACAAACATCCATGCCCGAGGCAGGATTCGAACCTGCGACCGTAGCGGTCTTGCGGTTCCAGACTGCAGCGCCTTTAACCGCAGGCCACTTCGGCCGGCTCTTAATATCAGGCAATTCCCCTTAAGGTTATTGTAAGATTTGCGCTGTTGGTTGTACCTTGCCTGTGTAGCTCATTCGTAGCAGGGTAAAGGCAGTGTGCCGTTTTATTAGTGAATAATTTAACTTGTTATTTAATATCTTTTGGTGGTTGTTTACATTGTCCCTGCGGACCTGTTCTGTGCGCTTGTTAAATGTTACAGTTGGCTGGCTGGTGTTTTGGAGTAAGCGCTACATTTCCACCTATGGGTACCGGGGCTATGAAATCCTGGGTAGCGGGAGGTGACGCCGGGTCGAAGCTCGAAGCGGGTGTTGTAAGAACTGCCGCCTTCCGCCTTTCGCCTTGGCTTCTGCAAGTTAAGTTTTCGTTCTGCCTTCGAGCGACCTGGCGTCACTCCTCGCTAATTAATCTTGGCGCTAATTATATTTACTTGGGTAGTTATTATATTTATTAAACCTACAATTGTGAAAGGTTGTTGCTGCTCTACTCTTAGTAAGACTTTGCGCTGACTAATTGTGTTACTGGGCCTTGGAGCTGAAGTTTGAAACCTTAGTAATATTGATTGACTCTTGAGTGTGAAACAAGAGCCTTTGTATTAAGTTCATCCTGCTATTTATTGGGTGCATCTCTGGGAGGTTGTTATTTAGGTAAATGTTTTTGAGAGCATCAGTTCTCAGTGTCCGAAGACTAGTCAGAAATATTGTGTCTTAATTTAAGCCATCTGGGGCATAATTGTCAGTGGTTTCAAATTTTCTTATATATGAGATAGACTTTCTTTCATAAAAAGACGTTGGTAGCAGATTCACAAAATTCTTGTGACTTACTGTTCTTATTACCTAAAGTAATCAGGATTAAGATATTGTTATTTTAAAGGAAGCTGTTGATGTGATTGTTAAATAAAACGAGTGATAACAAAAGGGGTCCAGTCCTTCATATTGTTTCCCTATTCCCTAGTAGAAGAACGTTTCATCCCCCTTCTTAGCTCTACCACAATGTATTCAGAAAATGATATCAGCGCTTTAAATGTGCCGATTTTTCGTGTGACCGGTGCTCTTACTCGTAACTGATATGAAGTGGTTCAGCTTTGAGATATAATGCACGCAATAACTACCATGTTTTTTTATTATTTGATCTTGCATATTTCGACACTTATCATGCATTTTAAGCGTTTCTCATGCATATTTGCATGCATATTTTAAAATTTTTGTGATGCGTATAATCGGGTCTGTATTGATGACACATCATATGTAGCACACTACTGTGTTGTGGTACTGCCTGATCCTTAGCACTAGTCTCCAGCAGGAGAAATGTTACATGGCTAGGGAATGGTGGAGATACACTCTGTCAAACATTCAGTAAGTCTGCCTGAAGACCCCCAAAGCAATCTGTCTCATAACCAGTATGCCATAAAATCTATTGTAGTGTCAGTGTTAGGTGCATAATGTGAACACGGCAGTACATAAATCGAACCTATAATGAGCAAACAACGTTCAAATACAAAGTGAGTTTTTGTTCAGTTGATGGCAGAGTTATCCTATTCTGAAGAATTAGGTCTTTGTAATGCAATACTTACTCACTTAGAACCTTGTTAAATTTAGTTCAACTGCTTGAAACAATGGCAAAACTCAGTGACCACACGTATGTCGAATTATCGATATGTGACTTGCATTCAACAGAGCTATTGTGGATTTCTTCTGTAACTTCATTCCTCTGTTAATCCAATCTTCCTCACAAATCCACAGTGCTCTGCTTTTCTCTCACACCAGACACTTACGAAAATAAGGTAGCTCTCACTACGTCAGAGAGACGAAGAGAACATGCTTTCGAAACTAGTACGTCTAGTCTTCGCAACTATGGATCTTGATACTGAATTGGTTTGTTAAAGACCTCCTTCAATATTTCATTTAGGATATAAATAAAAAAAAGGCTCGCTGCCTTTCAGTTAATATACCGACCTATTTTAAGAGACATTTTTGGTGGGTACCAAGGAATATTACATGATTTGTCATTCGACACATTGGTTTTTGGTATTAAAACAGTTCATGGAATTGTTTTGCAATAATATGAAAAAGTACTTAGGGTAAAATATGTAATTTGTTATTTAAAATTCACACATTTTTCGCAGATGTGGAAAGCCGGTTGAACGTCTCCGCTTTTTCTCGTATTCACTGTAATTTCATTATGTAGCATTTGTTTTTAAAGGAAATATATCTTCCATGTCTTTGGACATTCGCCAAGCTTGGCAAGCCATTCTGCGCTTGCATTTCAGCAAGATAAAGCCCGCTTGGACATGGCGAGAGTTTCCACTGCTTGTTTGAGTGCTTGTCAAATTATATCTTGGTCAGCAAGGTCACCGGATCTCTCCCCAACTGGGAACGCTTAGAGCATCTCGGGACTTTGACGATATAAGGCACCAGTTGGACAGAATTCGGCACGATATGCAACAATACTGTCAATCAATGACAAGCCGAATAATTGCGTGCGTGAGTTCCAGAGATGGACCAATTCGTTATTGTTGTAGTCACCTTGCGAAGTCCTTTCTCGTGAATAAATCATCCAAATTTTTTTGAAATTGCAGTCATTTGTTTGTCTGTACATGCACATTGCATATTCAGATTTCCGTCCCCTTCGTATGATTTCTTCGTAGTGCGTCTTATTTTTTTAGTGTTTTTACTTAAAGATACGTACAGGCTGACAAGAACAATTGTCAGAAACGGAAAATAGCTGTCAAAATGTTATCTCATGAAATTACAGTGACTTCATAAATAGTGGAGACTGTCAACCGGTTTCCCACAGGGAAAACTGCACGACTTGCAAATGATGAATTACTCGTTGTAATGTGAATATCGTTTCATATTTTTATAAAATATCTCC
Source organism: Schistocerca nitens (assembly GCF_023898315.1). NCBI lineage: Eukaryota > Metazoa > Arthropoda > Insecta > Orthoptera > Acrididae > Schistocerca > Schistocerca nitens. The sequence continues at coordinate 278,597,995 of NC_064614.1, read as the reverse complement.
TTGAACTGTTTTAAATTTGAAAATGAAATGTCTTGTAGTATTCCAAGGACGTCCGGAGATTGACTTGTTTCTTAAATAGGTGAAATATATGTGGATATGTAAATGAAGTAATTTCCCATGTTGCATGAAAATGTGCACCGTGAAGTCTACAGGAATTTATAGATTAGTTATAGCTTTCCGTAGATTCTGTACCATTAGGCTTGCAATGGTAACAAAAGCTGTAATGCTTGTGACTCTTCAGGCTTTCCCGGCGGGAACCACGCATGCGCCAAAATTTGCAGATAGATGGCGCCAGACTCAAACGCCCTCTGCCGGGAAACGCAGAGCGGCCGTTCTGCGCGTGCGCAGACGCTGTGTTTACTAACATGCTGCCAAAACTATGACGGGTCTATTATCGAAGGCTCTTTGCTTTCTCCTCGTGATTTAACAGCAGCCAATGGAGGGTTCCAGGCTGTACTCAACTGAAATCCCGCATCCCTGTTGATAAGGTTATCAGCTGTACGGATATGTATTGCTTCCTTAATGACGCAATCCCAGAAAGAGGGTGCTGGGGATAAAACTTCCGTCTTTTCATAAATCATGTGATGTCCTGTGTTCAGACAGTGTTCTGCAATTGCCGACTTCTCCGGTTGGCGTAGGCGTGTATGACGCTGATGTTCATCGCAACGTTCCTGTACTGTGCCACATGTCTGACCTATATATGCCGCCCACGTTTCCTCAGACCGAGATCATCCTTAACCGGACCAAACAGGTTCCTCAGTTTTGCAGATGGTCGGAAAACACACTTGATGTCATATCTTTCGAGGACTCTTCCGATTCTTGACGACATGGCATCAAAGTACGGCAAGAAGGCCAAGGCGTTGGGTGTCTTCGTATCTTCATTCTGCTCCATAGATTGAACTCGCTTGGGCCTGAATGCATTACGTATCTGTCTCTCAGAATAACCGTTTTGACGGAAGACTGTCTTCAAATGTTGCATCTCACTCGGCAGGCTTTCAGAGTCAGATACCACACGCGCTCTATGAACTAGCGTACGTAATGCACTACCGCATTGTGCTGGATGATGGCAGCTTGTGGCCTGCAAATATAGATCTGTATGCGTTGGCTTGCGGTTCATAGAGCGCGTGTGGTTTCTGACTCTGAAAGCCTGACGAGTGAGATGCAACATTTGAAGACAGTCTTCCGTCAAAACGCTTATTCTGAGAGACAGATACCCGTACAGCTGATAACCTTATCAACAGGGATGCGGGATTTCAATTGAGTATAGCCTGGAACCCTGCATTGGCTGCTGTTAAATCACGACGAGAAAGCAAAGAGCTTTCGATAATAGACGCGTCATAGCTTTGACAGCATGTGGCCAAGCTACAGCGAAGTAACAGGACGTGGTATTTGCAAACGAACAGGAAAAAACGTGAGTAAATACTATCAAAATACAAAACAGAAACCATGAATATAGGCTACAAACGACACGAAATAGTTCGCCTTACCAAAGCTTCAAAAAATCCTTGTCGATGTCCACAGGTCCATATCCAAACACAGCGTCAGCGCACACGCGGAACGGCCGCTCTGCGCTTCCCGGCAGAGGGCGTTTGAGTCTGGCGCCATCTATCTGCAAATTTTTGCGCCTGCGCAATCTTCACGCGCGTGCTCTACATAGCGGCGTCGACATGCGGATGTTGTCAGTCGTACCTAGCCACCAGCGAGGTTCAACCACCTGATGATGTCAGACAGTTACTCCGAGGAAATATTGTGGGATTTGCACAACGTCATCCGGCGGCACACCCGTCAAGACTATTTACAGATGTAATGATTGTTTCTTGTGGCTACAAAAATTAAGCGTATAATGTCTTTGCAAAAATAGGCACTCTGTGAGCAGAGAACCGTATTCTCAGTACAGAGAAGGAATTTTTTTTCTCTGAGGAAGCAGTGAATTTTGCATAGTTATATTGTCTCTGGAAGCATCAAGAAAATATTGGACGCATACTTGGTAAGCTATTACGAATGCAGCTGCTTACCTGAGCACAAACGCGTTCGCTTGGTTGGCGCACATTCTTCTGTTGGCCGCGGCAGCGGACGGGTAAGTAGTCAAGGCTGCGACAGAGGAGCCGACTTGCTTCTCTCTGCGCAATTTCGGGCGGCAGCGCGCGAGGCGTGCGCCCACACAGTGGGAGTGCGTGAGAAGGCGAAGCCCGTCCCGGGTTTACGGCCAAGTGCGTCGCCGGCGGCGGCAGCGGGTGGCCAAGTTCCGAGAACATTCTGGCGAGTTAACAGGCCATTAGGCGGCGCACCGCCGGCCTGTAATCTGCGCAGGCAGCCCGTTCCGCCCCCGACACCTTCGGCTGCGAGCAGGCCTCCTACTGCACAGCGGAGGCTCACAGGTCCTCGCGCACTGCTGGTACGCAAAGCGTCTCAGCTCGCTGCCGTCAGAGGCACGTGCACACGAGGAAACTTCCCTGGGCTGTCAGAAAACTGTGGCGTGATTGGTCTGGTGTAGGAAACGGATTTGATAATTCACTCTGTTGTTGGGAGGATCGCGATCAATGTCTAACAGGTTTGCGAGACAGTAGCTTGGGATACACTACTCCTTGGCCTATATGGAAGATGCCTACAGCAGTCAACTGATACTCGGACTTTCTGTTCATCCAGATCTGACAACAGTGCGTTGAAATGGTCAGGAGTGGGATTAAAATTCAGTGATAGTAAGGAAGAACTGCAGGAACTTCTGAACGAAAGAAAAGTTTCTTGATGACTCAGTATGAATGGAGAGTAAACCGAAGAAAGTTATGAGAAGCAGCAGAAATGACATTAGATGTAAACTTTGTGAGCCGTGCACGACTCGCGTTTATCCCGTTTATTGTTTGTCATCTTCTCTTACAGTTCTGCCGCCTCGTTTTCTTATTCCATTTACTGGCGTCACTATCTTCCTGCTTTAGTTCCCCATGAGCGGCAGCAGCAGTGCGTATCGATAAGTGCACTGTAGTACCATCTCTGGAGCGACCGATAGTATTTCCTGGTCGTCGTGTGACTGGCAGTCGGTTGGAGACGGACCAGTAGTGCAGTCGGGACGCAGGAGCAGTGAAGTCGGGGATGGAGCGTCGCTGAGGCGCTGACAGCCAGTGCTCCCCGAACAGCAACTTGTGTTTTTAAGTTGGCAAATTTTAGCCACCCTCCGGTGGAGTTTAAACATTCCGGTTACCTGCCCTGGCCGTTGACGTAAGTTCAGGCAGTGTATTTTCCTCATCGTGTTGTCCCTGTACAGCATGGTGTGTAGTTTGACAGCTCAATGTATAACTGGTTGTGGGCGCTAACGCCTTCTACGTTGTTCCGTTGAAGTCCCTGTTGTGTGCTGGTCGGGTGAAGTGGAGGTTAGCTTGTCGGTGGGCCCATTGACTGGGTGTAGATTTGGTTGTCGTGTCGGATCGACGATGGTTGGGCCGACTGCCTGTCTCACCGAAGCGATCGTTAGTGTTTGAATTACAGGGTGACCCTCGGAACTTCTGAGCGCACTTGGGTGTACTGCCTTTTCTTGCTTGTTCATGCTGTTTGTACTTGTATTTTTAAAGTCGTCTTGCTCTTAAAGTGTCAGATTCCTTGGGCCCTTAGACGATTTTGAATTAAAGTTGTTCTGCTCTTAAGCTGTCAGATGGTTTGGGCCTTCACCCTAATTTAAGAACTGTTTTACGTAAAGCCTTTGGAATTTTTAAAATTACTGTTATTGAGTCTTAAATGTTGGGCCTTCAGCCGATTTTGAATTTAATTTGTTTGCTGTTAAAGTGTCAGATTCTTTGGGCTTAGCCTAATTAAGAAACTGTTTTAAGATAACGCTTTGCCTTTTAAATTTCTGATTTTGGTTGAGCTTTAAATTAATGGCTTTCAGACGATTTTAAATTAAAGTAGTCTTCTCTTTAAGACATGAGATTGTACGGCGCATTCAGCCACTAATTAAGTTTTAAAACTAAAGCTGTGTTTCTTTTAATTTTTTTGTTGACTCTTGTAATGTTTGATCAAATAAAAGGTTGTATGTTAGGGTGTAACTGACAGATGCTTATTGTGGCCCCTTTCTACAACTTAAACTACCTGTTCTGTCCTGCGGGTTTAGCAGGGTGTTTCACTTAGCATCAAAATTGGAGACGACGAAGTACACTAAAATAAATTATGATACACTGGAAGCAAAACTGGCCCGCAGATGAAGCAAGAAGTAAGAGGGTTGTAACTTTAATAGAGGCAACTATTTATATACAGCTCTTACAAAATAGCTACGTGCTTCAAAGTTTTACTGATCTTCAAAGTAGTCACCAACATTATGTATACCCCGTTGTCAGCGATGTGGAAGTCGTAGGATACCCTTAGCAGTGCCACTTGTGTTGGCAGTTCGAGCGGCGCGGTCTATTGCCCGACGAATTTGTAGCAGTTCTGAAGCGAATGCCATGAAGTGTTTCCTTCAGTTTAGAAATAGAGTGGAACTCACGAGGGCTTAAGACAGGGGAGTGCAGTAGGTGGTATAGTACATAGCAGCCCCATCAGTCAAACAAATCCGTAACAGCTTGCACTCTACATGTGTCTAAGCTGATCGTAGATTGTGTTCAAAAATGAACAGCATAGAGACAGAAGTGATGACACTTCCTGCAGAAACTGACCATCTTTTTGCAGGACACTGGGCTGGGGCGACGGTCTGAAGGACTGCATCTATACAGTAGAGCCGTAAACTGGGCACTGTGTGCAGAGTCACGCTTAATAAAAATTCACCTGTTTTCGTGTTCGCCGAACACAGGCCGACAACAGGCCAGTGAACCAATTCCCCCGGACACCTTAGTTGTATAAGAAAAATCCGGCGACTGAGAAACGTTTGGAGAAAGAATATTTATTACACCTCATAACTAGGAATAACAAGATACAAGGACAGGTGATTTAGACAAAGATCTCTGAGATTGTATCTGTTCGCTTGTTGCCGTGGGAAGAGACATGACTCCGGAAAAAAATCATCTTCCCCACTGTGAAAACTTAAAACAGCTAGTAATTGACGGTTTTTTCTTCCAGAGATTCAGGCTTCTTATCTCTCTTCGACAAGAGTTTGTGCTGTCATGCAGGAGTGGAGATTTAGCGCTTCTAGAGCCCTGTAATTGGCTGAAGATGGGGTGAAGGCGGTGTCGTTCGTGCACTTTGCAGGAAAACGGAATTTTTTTCTGGAGATGTGCGAAGCACTGGGGTGCGGGACTTTGGTCTGGTAAGGACTTTTGGTCGAGTTGTTGGGTTGGGTTGGATTTTTTTGGGGAAGACCAGACAGCGAGGTCATCGGTCTCATCGGATTAGGGAAGGACGGGGAAGGAAGTCGGCCGTGCCCTTTCAAAGGAACCATCCCGGCATTTGCCTGGAGCGATTTAGGGAAATCACGGAAAACCTAAATCAGGATGGTCGGACGCGGGATTGAACCGTCGTCCTCCCGAATGCGAGTCCAGTGTGCTAGCCACTGCGCCACCTCGCTCGGTTTTTGGTCGAAGCGCTGTCATGTGTGGTTGGTACTTGGGACTTGTCCTGAGACTGAATTCACTTGCGATCGGTTTAGACTGTGGAGCCTGTGGTAAAGTTCTTACTGTACCGACAGTGTGACGTTAGACATCTCGGACTACTCGTTTGCCAAAGGCAAACTTATTCATTTCTGGTTTACCAGTCTTAACGTTTGGTAACCTTGTGCACTCTGTCGTATAAGTGAGCCAAATTGGAGCTTGGTACGACCAGCGAATGGGTGTGTCATACATTGAAATTTACCGTGATTTCAGGGCTCTGGTAGAGAGTAAATTGCGATCCGTCTGCCTGACCGCTAGACCAGGAGATTTTTGCATTTCTTTCGTGGCCGCGATCGATTCACAGGTGCCGCCTCCACTTCTCACCTCCGCCGCACACATCTCGCCAGCTGCAAGTTACGTCGCCGCAGTGACGCAGTGAGCAAACAGGGTAACGTACTGCCGCTCCGGCATTGTCAGCTTATACAGATCTTTTTCTCTCACTGCAACGATGTAGAGACACCTTAGTACATTTGATCAATCAAAGTCTTCTCAGCGTCAGAGAAATTCAGATTGCGTTGTCCAAATTTTTAGGGGCACAGTACTTGTCTCACTCCACTAGCTAAACTGTCTCTGCCATCCAGAATCCTTGTCCAGTGTAGTCTTAAATCACCTGTTAGTTGCATATGGTATTCATCAATAACTTGTTCAGCATAATTTATGCCTGTTTTGGGAATATAAATGTTGTTAGTACACTAACATTTGCCTGCATTTCCAATCATTTAAACAGTCCCATTAGGGTTACCTTTCAGATATTGGAATATATTCAACAAATAACTGAGGACGTAGGTACTGCGGAATGAAGAAGTTGCCACAAGAGGAATCAGTGGCGGACCACATCAGACCAGTCGGATAACAGATGACCTTTTTTTCAAGTAACGAAGTAGCGAAGTGAAACACACTTTCATGCTCATCTCTTTAAAGAGCTTTAACACTCCAAGAAATTTTATCTGTCTAAATATAGAATGTGTGCTGAAAACAGAACAGTGAACAAGGAAGACCGAAGTTATAGCACTGAGACCCAAATTCGTGAACTTGGGATACCTGAAAATAATGGACTGGTGGGTACTTAAGACATAATTAAAAGAGAGAATAAAAATTGATTGGACGTCATTTGGGTAGCTTAACGTTATTTGAAAAGTAAATATCCGATGTTCCTAATATATAAAACGAAAAACTTTTTTTTCGTTATGTTATAAGCTTTGCTAGTTACTGTTTTGACCACGAGTGGCATCCGTGCACGTTGGAAGGGTCAGCCTTGTCCATTACTGTGTTCTGTGTAGTTGCGAGGGCATTATGTCAGAGCTAAGTGAATTCCTGTCAGCACTCAAACTACACGAAGAGAGGTCGATAAGCAGGTCTCTGGAGGGCGAGCTGGAATTTCAAAACCACTCATCAGTGATGTAAAGTCGCGTAATAGGAAGAACATGACGTTGAAGTCAAAAGTAGCTGTTAGTATCAAACACCGGCGTAATTTTTGCATTATGCGGAAATGAATCATGGAATGTGGGGAAAGCGCAAACGAAAACTAAAGTGTTTGAAAATAAACGATTCTGAAAATAAACTGGACTCATTATATAAGAAATGTGTAGCCTCTTCGTAGAATCGACGAGCAATGAATACACAAGGTGGTCAGAACCAGTCTAAAATCATGCAAATGTCCTGAGAAAGAACTTAAGAAAAAAAATACTATTCCTTGCGCCGTTTCCGAATTATTTAGCACTAAAGTTAGCCAATAACGTCGTCGAGAGAGCAAATTCAAGCGTCTTGCAGAGACAATTTCGCAAAATTTGTTCTTCGTTCGGATTCTTCTAACCGAACAAACGTAGCTTTTGATCACATAAATCTAGCAGTGTGGCAAGTAGAGCCTGTATAAAATGCATTTCATGTATTCAAAGTTCCGAATAAGGACAACTAGATTTCCCGCTTATCGCAAGTGTTCGCTGTACCATTAGGCTATTCGAGTGCGACTCATGGTCAGGCCCAAATTCCATATGTTGTCAACAATGTGTCTACAACCTGTTCCCGTACATCCATTGTATATACTCCCATACAGTGGAGACATTTTAATTGAAAGTGGCTTGTCCGACTTATGCGGATAAATACGATATGGCAGTGCACACGACATTGCGGTATATGTCCGACGGATCTTTGCATCGTACTTTTGAACAACACAGGCATTCTAATATCGTAATTATCCGCTGACACCGGGAAAGCGACTTTTAATTACAATGTCACCCTTGTACGGGAATATACGTAATAGATGTGCGAGTACAGGTTTTAGACAAATGGGTGATGACATATTGTAGTTTGTACATGAATAATAGTAATTGGAACCGACAGCTGTATTGTATTCCAATGTCATTTGTTCAAAACATGCTACTAGTTTCGACGCAAAAATGCGTCATCTTCAGGCCGCAAGAGTATCTCCCATCAACGTATGAACCAGAATAAGAAGGGTCAACGGAGTCTTCAAATGGAAACAGTACAACTTATCAAGCGTATTACGCCTATATGCACGACCAGCATAGTCGAGTGCTGCGGGGTCAAAATAAACTTAATTCCGTATCTGCGTAGCAGTAACAAACTCACCAAAGATAAGACCACTGGTTCGAGTCCCAGTCCATCGAAAATTATCATTATCGTCATTTCATTATACAGCTGATAGATGTTAAATTTATCATTTCCGAAAAGGCACGCTTTAATTTGTTATGAGCATTTGAACATGTGGTAGCTCACGGACCCACGGATGTCAACTCATTAGCGCATTTTAGCGCTTGAATGTGCTTGAATTTGCGCACGCAATTACCTGATTGCCTAACGCCGATGCTAAATAACTTGTAAACGGTGCAAAGCATCGAATTTTTTTCTTAACAATTGTTTCTCAAGACAATCTCTCCTGCAACAACAACCTTACAGCTTTTCAGATTGTTTCTCGCACCTCTGCCTGCAAGACGCTATCAGAAAGGTACAGGATGATAGGAAGTTCTGAAACTCGGAAAATAACTTCAGTGGAATAAACGAGTTCACTAAAGGGCTTGGATAAAAATATGGTAATAACCCAATAAATGCAAGCTTGAATATAAATGCCAAGGCTGCAGGTTGTGCTGTTGTATGTGTACACAAAGAAAACGCACACCGATCATTCAGTTGGAGGTCTGTGTGAGTACAATGTGATGTGTTCTATTACAGAAGAGTCTGGTTAACTTTGTGTTAAGGTTTTAATAACGATCATGTTTGTGGGAATGATACACTGTGGTGTATACTGAAGGGACTCTTGAAGTGAGGAAATGCGATATCGCACAAATAAAACAGTGCTATTTCACATCTTAAAAAACATGAGGAAACTTGGCATTTATAAAACATAGTTCAGTAATCGATCACTGTGCTGTACCAATGCTGCATGTCACAGATGAAACACTTCATAATAAAAAGGAGCACAAAAATATCTATACCATGTTTTAGTGTACGCAATATCCCTTGCATTTGTTTTCTTTATCGCTCAGTTCAGTTCATAATGGTATCGAATCCAGGGTCATATGTGTCCTTTTCCAGTCATCTGATAGAGATCCTAGAGTAACGAATTTTCACGAAATATATTTTCGTCACTTTTGCAGAACATAAAATGATATTTACCGGCTTGACTTCTACAATCACGTATCTCAAATGCACAGAGCTCAATCGTGAACTATATAACGAAGGGTAGTCAGTGATCTATAATGTTCAGGAGATTAGCACTGAACGGTAGAGAGTCGTCTTTTTCTTCACCTCCACTTCACTGAATCTACCCCCTCGCTGCTCCGATCTGTCAGCCTTCTCATTTGGAATCTCGTTTCTATAATTGATTGTAATTCGGTTCCTGTTACATTAACTTTCCATCTGGCACCCCATTAGTATGTGATATCTCTTTTACTCACTTTTCTCTTAATATGCGCTAAGCAAAACAATTCCCAACGCGCCACTCATGTTTTAATGTCTTATCTGATCCCTCAGAGAGCAGCCTCTACTGCGTGTCAGACTTCTCGTTTCAGCGGCCCATATCGTACTTTTTACAAACGTGATGGGACATTACCTACAAATCCTTAGTGTATTTGTGAAAGTGTTAAAATTGTAGTCGTTGTATGTCTGGTCAAGCCAGTTTATTGCCATTTTCCAGATCGTCCTCTCTTGAAAAATGAGCGAAAGTCACATTGTTTTATCTGGGCTTAGTCCACAAATGCAAGACTTAATTCTCACTTTTGAGGTATTTCAATGTTATTATCTTGATCCAGATCCCAGTATGAATAGCATTAGCAAGGATTAAGGATGGCTTAGTTTCGAGTGTGGTAGTACTGACTGAAACTCTAACTTCGGCATTCACTTCGAGTACCACCCATTTTTCTGCTGGTATAACACCGACCAACTATAACGTGACGCCGTAGACACTATGAAAAACTCGAAAAAAGTCAAGAAAATTCAAAATCAGCGACAGTTGCCTTGTACAGTCGTGGAGCAATTTACAAGAAACTGCGAGCCGTAAGTCGGAATCACGACGAGTGGAGTTGGTACTTCGTAGAGCACGAGAGAAGTACGAGTACGTTATGGCAACGAACGGTTGCCCCCGCGTGACACTTATTGTTAAGGTACGGTCATAACCGTGGGCATACCTTTCATAAGGGAGGCGACTGGCTCATCATGCAGCAGTAAACTGAAATCGTACGCCAGGATAGCGACCCGCACTGTCCTCTAATAGAAACGAGATTTCTGATATTACGTTTCACTAAGTTCACGTTTTGTGGCTTTTAACAGCGCTGTCCTACTGCCAGTTACTCTTCTTAAATGCTAATTGTTAACTGTGATAATAACGAGATGAATTCTGTCTCCGAGACCTCAGATTACTTGGTCGACCTTTTGCTGTCTGAGAGCAGATGATACGCCGAGTACGTCGTCAGGATTGGGGACAGAGAGTGCGCAGCCACAGAGCCAAATTAGTCACGCTTGTTTTGCGGTGGATGGTGACTTTTCCGGCGTTGCCGGCGCAGCGGAAACTGCATTACGAAGCTAGTTTCGCAGCAGTGCGCGCAGTATTACACTCCGCAAATTACTCTACGATAACGGGACGAGCTGGGACTGCTCTTTATCCGCGGAAAACGCAGAACATCGCAGGGGGGAGTGCCCCTCTTAATGCTCCACTGCAACGGGGGACCTTGTTTCGCAATCCCAGCGCAACAATTCAGAGGGCCACCTAGAATGTCTATACTGGTCGTTAAGAGGATTACAAAGAAAAACAAAATGGAACAAGCTTCTCAAAGTCAAAGGATATAGCATCACTGACAACGACATACGCCTTTTCATGAATTTCTAAAGCTGTTCCCGTAAATGATGAGATTAAAGAACGATCAACGTGGTAAATAAATGTGCTTGGAAAGCATCCAGTTTTAAGCAACCCCATAAAACTCCGGATGCATATATATGCTTCCTTGTGTAACTGCTTTTTATTAACCAAATCTGGAATAAGTCAGAACTGCTGTAGCACAAAGGTGCAAATATTGTATTACATGTTTTCGGTGCTTGCATTAATTTTGGATAAAAATCCGATCTTACGACAATAGCCACCATAATCATCGTCAGCAAAGAGCGGATTATCGATAAACTAACGGAATCACGCAGAAGGATCAGAGGTAGCAGTGCTCACTTTGAGAGTAGAAATATTTCTGGAGTGAGCATTCAGAACAGTTTTTATGATGTCATTGTACGTTGCTACTCCGGTTACGTGATCTCGGGACGGTTAAGTTTTCCGCATAGTTCCATATAAATTATGACTGTCATTACAATGCTGCTACAGACAGGTTCCTTTCGTAGACACTGTGAATTTAGTATAGGAATTTGGTGGTGAAATTCCATCTAACACCTCAAATAAAATTTACACCCGTGGAAAAGAGGTAGAGTCTTTGATTACTAACCAAAACGTCTTATGTCCCGTGTTCGAACACCGCCAGGTTCTCAGCACTCTCTTGCTTTCGGGGTGGGAAAACGCCCCTAAAGGCGGAAGAATCAGCAATGATCAATGGCATGAGAATGCAGAAGACAATGGAAAGCAGTACACTAAAGACAGGCAATGAGTACCCACAAGATATGTAGTCTGAAATGGAAAAGTGTCATGATGATCTCTCCATTGGTAAAAAATTCTGGAATAGTCTCCCATTCCTGTCTCTGGAAGGGGACTGCCATGCGGGAGGTCACCGCTATAAAAAGATTAAATAACCAACGAAAGGGTAATGTCTTATGAGTCGGGGCGTGGAAAGTCAGAAACTTGAACGTGATAGGGAAACTAGAAAACATGAAAAAGGAAATGGTAAGGCTCAATCTACATATAGCAAGGGACAGGGAAGTGAAATGGAAAGATGACCAGGGTTCCTAGTCTTCTGAGTATAGATTATATAAACAGCAGCAGAAAATGGATAATAGTAGTAAGATTCGTTATGAATACGATGGTAGGGAAGAAAGTGCGTTACTGTGACCGGTTCAGTGATAGGGTTGTTCTCATCAGAATAGGCAGCAAACCAACAGCGGCAACAATAGTTTAGAATACATACTGACGTCAGAAGCCGAAGATAAAGAGATAGAGAAAGTATATGAGCATATTGTTCAATACGCAAAGGGAGGGACTGGAATGCGTTTGGAGGGAAAGGAGCAGAAGAAAGGGTTACTGGAGAATATGGTCTTGGTACTAGGAATGAAAGAGGAGAAAGACTATTTGAGTTCTGCAATTAATTTCAGCTACTAATAGCGAATATTCTATTGAAAAATCACAAGAAGAAGAGGTATATTTGGAAAAGGCCATGAGGTACAGGGAGGTTTCAGTTAGATTACATCACGGTGAGGCAGAGCTTCCGAAATCAGATACTGGATTGCAATGTGTACCCAGGAGCAGATGTAGACTCGGACCAAAATCTAGTAGTGATAAAGAGAAAGCTGAAGTTTGAAGGATTAGTCAGGAAAAATCAATCCGCAAATAAGTGGGGCATGGAAGTACTAACGAATTAGGAGATACGCTTGACGTTCTATGAGGCTATGGGTACTGCGATAAGGAATAGCTCAGAAGGCTGTTCAGTTGAAGAGGAATGGACGTCTCTAAACAGGGCAGTCACAGAAGCTGGAGAGAAAAACATAGGTAAAAAGTCGGTTACTGACGCAAAACCGTGGATAACACAAGAAATACTTCATATGATCGATGAAAGAAGGAAGTACAATGACGTTCATGGAAATTCAGCAATACGGAAATACAAGTCACTTAGGACCCGAATACACGGGAAGCGCAGGGAATTTAAAGAAAAAAGGCTGCAAAAAAAAAAAAATGTGAAGAAGAAAATGAAATGATTGTCGGAAGGTCTGACCCAGGGTATAGGAAAGCCAAAAGAACCTTCGGTGAAATTAATAGCAAGGGTGGTAAAATTAAGAGTACAAAGAACATTCCGCTGTTAAATGCAAAGGACAGAGCACATAGGTCGAAGGAGTACACTGAAAACCTCTGTGAGGGGGAAGAGTTGTCTGATGACGTGGCAGATGAAGAAACATGAGTCGATGTATAAGAGATAGAGGATCCAGTATTAGAATCAAAATATACAAGCGCTTTGGAAGACTTACGACCGAGTAAGGTCGAAGGGATACGTACCATTCCATCAGAATTTCTAAAACCGTTGGGAGAAATGGCAACATAACGACTACTCACGTTGGTGTGTAAGATGTATAGGTCTGGCGATATACCATCTGACTTTCGGAAAAACATCATCCACACAATTCTGAAGACGACAAGAGCCGACAAATGTGAGAATTATCTCACAATCATCTTAACAGCCCGTGCATCCGAGTTTTTGACCAGAATAATAAGAAAGTCAAAGGCACCAGAGAGGCTGGTCTGTCGTTGCAGTTGATAATGGAAGCAAGACGGAAGAAAAATAAAGACACGTTAATAGAATTTGTCGACCGGCAAAAAGCGTTCGACAAAATTAAATTGTGCAAGGTGCTTGAAATTCTCAAAAAAAAAAAAAAAAAAAAGGATACGTTATAAGGAAAGATGGATAATATACAATAGGTATAAGAAGCAAGAGGGAATAATAGGAGTGGGAAACCATAAACAGAGTTCTCTGATTAAAAAGTGTAAGTCAGGGATACAGTCTTTCGCACCTACTGCTCAATCTACACATCGAAGGACCAATAAGGAAATAAAAGAAAGGTTCAAGAAGGCAATTAAAATTCACGGTGAAACGATACGAATCATAAGATTTAGTGATGACAGTGTTATCCTCAGTGGAAATGAAGGAGAATTACAGGATCTGCTGAATGGAATGAACAGTCTAATGAGTACAGTCACTTAACGTTGACTACAGAAAAGTGTGGCGTATGGGAAGTATCGTGCTGTGTCCTTTTGACTCTGTACGCTCGGTGATTGTGCGAGGTGAACAGCTGGTAGCACCTTACAACTCACGAGTGATTCCTCCAGCTGGTTTCATGTGATATCTTACGAGTACAACCACCCTCCGTAATACTCGACAATGTTTAGCTGTGGCTGTTCATTCACCATTCCACTTCACTGCAGTGGCACAATGGCTGGCATCGCAATATTTCACTTTTGCGTCCAAATTATGGTTTTTATTTATTTATTTATTTTTTTTCATTTGTCTACCCATGTCTACAGATGGTTCACGAATGTTTCTTATGAAATTAGGGGTACAAGGGCGTCACATTAACTGTAAAATTACAACGGAATTCTTATGTTTATCTTCAGAAATATTTGGTGCATTCTCTTGGACGACGCCGATAGTAGAAACAGTAAAACCATAGAATTTCCGATCGCCGTGGACATCGCACGAAGACGTGTTTGCTACAGTGACATTTCCTCGTTCGAATCTCACTCGGGCAAGAAGCATCGTTAACACTGCCGAAGATTTCACGCGTTGCCATTAATTTCGTGACAAACCACACTTTACGGATCTCTTCCCGAAAACTGTCGCTTACAATCGCTTATGAATCAAGACAAACTATAAGAATTTTATCGAAAACAATTGCAAATAATTTTTCAATTCATTTATTATTATTTTTTAAATTCGTTTACCACTCAGACAATTGTTAGACGAATAAAAACGTTATATCAAGACACATCGGAATACATTCCTATAGTAATCTTCTACGGACAAGGGTAGATAGAAGTAATAATCGGATTTAGAATATGGAGCGCAAAAGTGTTAATCCACGACGTGGCATCGCTTCGGTTGAACTATTTACGTAAAGTGCCTCTATAGCTTTGACCTGCGATTTATGAGAAACGGACGTTTGCCTACGGACAAGCCAAGACAAATGATCTCTTTATTTTGAACCTTCTCGGTAATCAAATTATACCACTTGCTGTGTTCTCCTCGTTAGTAATATACCCTAGAACTCTGACATTCCCTACAGTTTTTACTGTCTCTTGTTCCCTCAAGTATAATGGAAGATGAAACTTCCTGGCATGTGCCGGATCGAAACTCGAACTCTGGACCTTTGCCTTTCGCATGCGGGTGCTCTACCGACTGTGTTATCCAAGTACAATTCACGACTTTTCCTCACAGCTTTACTTCCTCCAGTACCTCATCTCCTATATTTCAAACTTCACAGAATCCCTCCGGGGAAAGTTGAAACATTAACACTCCTGGAAGAAAGGATACTGCGGAGACATGTCTTAGCCACAGTCTAAGGGATGTTTCCAGAATGAAATTTTCACTCTGCAGTGGAGTATGCGCTGATATGATACTTCCTGGCAGATTAATACTGTGTGCCGGACCGAGAGAAATGACGTCAGAAATCAATGTTGTACGCAAGACGAACGCATCCATTAGGACAATGCGGCGAAATTTGGCGTTAAGGGGCTCTGGCAGCAGACGACCGATGCTAGTGTCTTTTTCTTACAACACATCACCTGTTGCATCTCTTGCGTTTCCAGATGAGTCACGATTTCAGTTGATAAGAGCTGACGGTAGGATGCGAGTATGGGGCAGAAGCCACGAAGCCACCGATCCAGGTTGTCAACAAGGCACTGTTGAAACCGGTGGTGGTTCCATAATTGTGAGGGCTGCGTTTACATGAAATGGACTGGATCCTCTGGTCATAATGAACCGATAATTGACTGAAAGTGATTACGTTCGGCTATTTGGAGACCATTTGATGCCATTCATGGACTTCATGTTCCCAAACAATTATGCGCCACGCCACCGGGCCACGATTGTCCACGGTTGATTTGAAGAACATTCTCGACAATTCGAGCGAATGATTTGGTCACCAAGATCGCCTGACGTGAATCTCATCGAACATTTATGGGACATAGTTGAGAGGTCAGTTTCTGCTTAAAATCCTACACCGCCAACACTTTCACAAGTATGGGAAGCTGCAGAGGTAGGATAGGGCAGTATTTCTGCAGGGGACTTCTAACGACGTGTTGAGACCATGCCCCGGAAAAAGGAGGTCCGACACGATATGAGGAGATATCCCATGACTTTTGTCGAGCGCATGTATCGTGAAGAGTGTTTCTATGCAAAACGTTTTTGGTAATCTATTGTAAAACGTCGTAAGCAAAGAACTAACGTTCACGATCGCGAAAATAAATGTAAACATCTGAAGACAGTATAAACATAAAATGAATGTGCGTCAGAAACACGTATTCTGAGGCATAATCTATTGGTTTGGCGTTTGGGAAACTGGTACCATTCATATCGGTGCGTTACCCCACAAACGTTAATTTCACAGACGCTACAGTTTTGAGTTTATGTGCTAGGTGCACTGGTATCGCGTCACGTGACGAGGCAGCCCACGAGCTTTAAGAAAGTGTTCGAATCTGGCCCGCAGGCCTATATGTATGGCAGACCGGTAGAGATCACTTAATGAACAGTAAAAGTGGCTTCAGGAAGAGTGCAGGAGCGGAGAAGCTGAACCAGTCGGTACCACTGAACCAGTAGGCAGTATTTGCTTAATATTTTAATCAACCTTACTATGTTCCAGTTGTTATAGGCTACATAACGGAAAATGGTTTGATGCTGCTCGTTACACTACTTTATCCCGAGCAAACGTCTTCGTGTTTGCATAACTATTGCAACCTTCACCTACTTACACCTGCTTACTATGACCAAACCTCTGCCTCTCTGTCCACAATTTTCACCCTTCTCGCACACATCCATTCCATTCCAAATTAGTGACTCCATATCCAGGACCTATCCTATCAACGCAAATTTCCATTTGAAAAAAAGACGGATATTCATTGAATAAGGCTTTTTGTTATGTGGTGTCTGTTGTTTCATAATTTCTGCAATCAGTTTTCAGACAATGAACTTAGCTTTGAGTGTTTCATTAAAGCGTGGCAGACGACTGCATTATGTTAGCCTTTGTGGGAGATGAAATTGAAATCTTTTGCGGAAGTCTGTCCTAACTCTGCGTATACATCCGCGCAGACGACGTACAAACTCTCACAACTAGTAGGCGGAACGTCGCCTTGGGAAGGCATTAGGCATAAATCGTGATGCACGGTTCCTCTCCCGGAAACTCGGTTAAGCCGCACCGCTCGCGACAGCCTTAAGATCCGAGATTGTCTTTCATATTACAAGCGACTCTGAATATTTATGAAGCAACGCATCCACTGGCGCCTCCGCGTGGCAGGCGTAATTGACGTAGCCACCATCTGTGGCGTCTTCTTCCGCCGCTTCCGGATTCGCGTCTACAGTCAGTTTCGAATTTAGGTCGGGCCCATCGCGACTTAATTGAACGCACTCCTGTGCACGTATTGCACGTTTAATGGCATCCACTTGGGGATCAACGAGTTTCGAGAGGACATCACGTTAACGAAAATGGAATTTAATTAATGACTTCAGTTTCGTGTGGAAAACGGATTACAAGAAGGTAAACAAAAAATTTCAATGAGAACGAGTGAGAGGTTTCTACACTGCTGTATTCGTGTCCTGCATTTATTCCTGTTGCATTGTCTTGGCTAAATGTTTTACACCTACATCTACTTGCTACATGACTAATTTGCAAATCATACGCCTTCAGACTATTTCTGTACCGTTCCACTCTCTAACAGTGCTTGGGAAAAATAAACACCTAACTCTTTCTGTAGAAGCACTGATTTCACTTACTTTATTATGATGATTATTTCTCCCTATGTACGATGAAGATAGCAAAATACACACATCAAAAAAAGTTTTGCATCATTCCGGTTCCCAGAATTACTGAAGACAGACGTTGACTGTCAATATTGTATCACAGACACAGTCACTTTGTCTGTTCAGAGATGTCACTAAACCCCCAGAAAGATGTAAGCAACCATGCATGAGTAGCGCCTAGCAGACCGAGGGGAACCGACAGCCCATCAGTTCCAATCATTCCACCAGGAAGGAGGTACATGGCTCATGTTGTCTATAGTTCAACCAAGCGTAAACGGTCAATACCACATTTCGATCGCGTCCGTATTGTTACTTTGTGCCAGGAAGAGCTCTTAACAAGGGAAGTGTCCAGGCGTCTCGGAGTGAACCAAAGCGATGTTGTTCGGACATGGAGGAGATACAGACACAGGAACTGCCGATGACATGCCTCGCTCAGGCCACCCAAGGGCTACTATTGCAGTGGATGATCGCTATCTACGGATTATGGCTCAGAGGAACCCTGACAGCAATGACACCATGTTGAATAATGCTTTTCTTGCAGCCAAGGTCGTCGTGTTACGACTGTGCGCAATAGGCTGCATGATGTCCATAGAGAGGTCCATCCTTACAGTCACGACATCACGCAGCGCGGTACAAAAAAATGGTTCAAATGGCTCTGAGCACTATGGGACTTAACAGCTATGGTCATCAGTCCCCTAGAGCTTAGAACTACTTAAACCTAACTAACCTAAGGACATCACGCAACACGCAGTCATCACGAGGCAGAGAAAATCCCTGACCCCGCCGGGAATCGAACCCGGGAACCTGGGCGTGGGAAGCGAGAACGCTACCGCACAGCGTGGTACAGATGGGCCCAATAACATGCCGAATGGACCGCTCAGGATTGGCATCACGCTCTCTTCACCCATGAGTGTCGCGTATGTCTTCAACCAGACAATCGTCGGAGACGTGTTTGGATGCAATCTCTTCAGGCTAAACGCCTTAGACACAATATCCAGCGAGTGCAGCAAGGTGGAGGTTCTCTGCTGTTTTGGAGTGGCATTATGTGGGGCCGACATACGCCGCTGGTGGTCATGGAAAGTGCCATAACTGCTGTGCGATACGTGAATGCCATCCTCCGACCGATAATGCAACCATATCGGCAGCATATTGGCGAGGCATTCGTTTTCATGGACGACAATTAGCGTTTCCATCGTGCACATCTTGTGAATGGTTTCCTTCAGGATAACGACATCGCTCGACTAGAGTGACCAGCATGTTCTCCAGGTATGAACCCCAGCGAACATGCCTGGGATGGATTGAAAAGGGCTGCTTATGGACGACGTGACTCACCAACCACTCTGAGGGATCTACGCCGAATCGCCGTTGAGGAGTGGGACAATCGGAACCAACAGTGCCTAGATGGACTTGCGAATAGTACGCCATGATGAATACAGGCATGCATCAATGCAAGAGGACGTGCTACTGGGTATTACAGGTACCGGTGTGTACAGCAAGCTGGACCACCACCTCTGAAGGTCTCGCTGTATGGTAGTACAACAAGCAATGTGTGGTTTTCATGAGCAATGAAAAGGGCGTAAATGATGTTTATGTTGATCTCTATTCCAATTTTCTGTACAGGCTCCGGAACTCTCGGAACGGAGGTGATGTAAACTTTTTTTGATGTGTGTGTCGCAGGAACTATGTACTTCAATTTCACTACAAGGTAAACTACTTCTGACAGCAACAAGCACTCAACCACCAACTGTTTTTGATCTATCCAGAACAGTGTTCTACTGTTATATTGTTAGTAAAAATTTCGGCTGGACCTATTTCCGGCTTTAGCCAGCATTGTGTACTTGTAACTATTTGAGCTTCAGTGCTTTCTATTAGGGCTTGGAGCTCTGGTTCTTTCCCGATACAGCTACTGCAATTTACAACAACAATACCGATTGTTTCTGCAACTATCTTAGTGTGTTTTAGCTGCCCCATTTTAGGCGGACGCACTTTTTGTGGTTTCCTGAGACCCTCTAACCTAAAAGAAACTCCAAGTCCCGTCCACACAGCCCCCGCTACCGATGCAGCCGCTTCCTGTGTGTAGTGGACTTCAGACCTATTGAGCGGAATCCGGAAACCCGGCACCTGATGGCGCAAGTCAAGAAATCTGCAGCCTACACGGTCACAGGACCGCCTGAGCCTCTGATTCAGACCCTCCACTCGGCTCTGCATCAAAGGACCACAGTCGGTTCTATCGACGATGCTACAGATCGTGAGCTCCGCCTTAATCCCGCAAGCAAGACTGGCAGTCTTTGCCATTTCCCCTAGTCGCCCGAAACCAGAGAGAATCTCCTCCCTTCCAAAGCGACACACGTTATTGGTACCGACATGAGCCACCACCTGCAGTTGACTGCACCCTGTACACTTCATGGCATCCGGAAGCACGCCTTCAACATCCGGAATGACTCCCCCCGGTTTGCACACGGAGTGCACACTGGCTTTCTTCCCCTCCTTGGCAGCCATGTTCCTAAGGGGCCCCATTATGCGCCTAACGTTGGTGCTCCCAACTGCCAGCAAACCCACCCTCTGTGAATGCCCAGACCTTGCGGGCCGAGAAGCTTCCTCTGGAACAGGGTGGACGACTGCATCCGGCTCAGAGACTTCGTCAGCCACAGATAACGCCCGAAACCTTTTCGTCAAAGAAACATGGGAAGTCCTGCGACTGGCCCCTCGGAAGGTCTTCTGCCAGATTCTGGAATGATCTCCCACTCGGCAGCTCACTGTGTACAGTCACTGTGTGTTGTGACACACTTTTACTCTGCCCAACATTAAAGTATGATGTTCGTCCCGCTGCAGTTCGAAGCCTATCCTGTTTCTCCAGTCTGCCCAGCCTATGATGTTTGACATCTGCAATGAGTGGTGTCTGCCCAATCCCACAACATCTGGATGTGGTTTAATCACGTGTTGAAGATACCGCAGCTCTCCTGAAACATCTGACAAGTTGTGCAGTTTCCGAAATGCTCGTGCTGTGTCTCTGGACTATCACAATCTGTCGTTGATCAAATTCAGATAGGTCGCATGCCATCCCACTCTACACATTGATAGTACACTCATAGTACTTGTGTTTGACGAGCAGTCATTTCTCACCAGGTGACACTGCTATCGCCTGTATAGGTTTATATTGATAGAAGGTCAGTGGTCACAATGTTATAGCTTATCAGTGTATCATTCACGAATAAGCTGAATATGGTTTTAATGTAGTTGCGATCATAATTTAGAGCAAAGCGTTACCTTAGAACAGCCTATGAGTATACGCAAATGTATGTTGTCACAACGTATATCGTTGGTGAGGAGTTCTGAGATTTCCAGTTGGGTGGCGTGTTGAAACACCACAATGTTTTGACGAATGTATGTCATATGTATGATCTTCTAGTGAAGTGGCGAGATATGTGGTAGATGTGATCGTTATACTAGTGGAATGAGCCCTCCACCTGGCTACGGGAGGCCATGTGTTGTCCACAACCACAGATGAAAGCATAAGCGACCAATAAATTGTTGGCGAGGGCTTAACCACTTATGTTGAGCTAACACAAACTCGTAAACGACAGTATCGGCGATCTGCTATAAAGGTGACCAACAGGCAACAGCAGGGAAGCCGATAAACTCGCACACCGGTGCATAAGTGAACAGCCTACGCTACCCTGCACTGTGCATCCGGTATATGATACACTAACCAATGACGAACTGTTACAGGTATGCTGATGCTGGATGAGATGACGACACTGGTTCACAGCTGCAGTCCCGAGTGACAACACATCACACCGTCAAAGGTATCCGCCTACATGATACTAGCTAATAATTTACCTAAACCTCACATGATCTGTCGCAAATAGCAAGCAGTCCACTACTGCTCTTACTACCCGACCGGACTATCATAAAGGTTTTTTTCCCTTGGGTCTCACCTTGGCACTTTTTTCCTCTGCTCTTCAAACCGTTACTCTTCGTTCAATTTTCGATCCAATCTATCGCCAACGAGCGCGTATTAATGGTTAATCATAACCAGACGCACACAAACATCGCAGTGACCACATCCTGCGAAGACCGCACTTAGTGAACACTAACCCCTAAGCATAGATGGCAGTAGACCTTTTGTATTGGTCATCATGCCGGTGTGGGCGTGGAGGATCTCCACCATGTATATAGTGCGGCGTGAAACCCGGCATTAGCGAGAATACGACAAAAGCGCAACAGCACTTCCAACTCGCAAGACGCGAATAGAATGCCACCCACACAAAGATGGGAACAGAGATCCCCCCCCCCCCCCCAAGGCTCACACATGTCCTGGCCTGCAGGCCCCCCAGTAGGTGGAGGGGGTTACTCCACTAGTATAAATGTCGGTGCACCCGCATATCTAGACATTTGGCCAGAAGATGATAGATGTGGCACTCGTCGATAGGTTTCCATCCAGCGGGAAATTTGCTAACTTTCCTTTGACTTCCTTCCTACTGTCTACAAATCAAGGGATGGAGGGAGGACAAAACATCTTCTGCCCGTTCCTGGTCATGGGGGAAGAAAAAAGACGAACAATGTCCAGGACTTAATGTAGTTCAGCTGGAGGGCTCTTCTGGTACGAGTTGTCAGGAAATACACTGCTGGCCACCGTAAATGCAACACCAAGAAAGACAAGAGGTAGCACAACAAGATTTATTTTGTAGATAACATGTTGACCAAGTATCAAATGATAACGTTTACAGACGTCTGTGACATGTGGTTCCTGCCAGAATCAGTAGCCAGAGTAGCCGCCATTGTTGGAGATCACCGCTGCCACACGTCTCGGCATTGAGTCAAAGAGACGTTGGATGTGTTCCTGGGGTACAGCAGCCCAAGCAGCTTACACACGTTGCCAAAGATCATCTGGTGTGGCAGCTGGGGATGTAATCTGGGTCACTCGTTGAGCAACCATGGACCACATGTTTTCTATCGGCGAAAGATCCGGAGAGGGAGCCGGCCAGGGAAGCAATTCAATCTGGTTATTGACGAAGAACCTTTGGACAATGCGTGCCACGTGTGGTCGCGCATTATCCTGTTGAAATATGGCTGTGGCCGAGCCCTGAAGGTAAGGAAGGACAACTGGCTCCAGCACCTCGGATATGTAACGCCGGCTATTTAAAGTACCGGCAATGCGTACTAGAGGCGTGCGAGAGTAATATCCAATACCACCCCATACCATAATACCCGGTGCAAGACCAGTGTGGCGGTGCGTAATGCAGCTGTCCAGCATCCTCTCTCCACGGTGTCTCCACACTCGAATCCGACCATCGTGGTGCTGCAGACAAAGCGTGCCTCGTCAGTAAAGACAACGTCATTCCATTCTGCCGTCCACATCCGTCTGTCATCACACCATTGGCGACGGAGACGTCTGTGGTTCTGCGTCAATGGTAGACGAAGCAATGGACGTCTTGCGGACAGACCACTCTGCTGTAAACGGCGTCGAATGGTACGTGCAGACACTGGATGATGCGTTACAGACGCAATGTGCTGTGCTATGGTTCGGGATGTCACTGAGCGATCCGTCACTGCCATGCGCACAAATTGCCTATTAGCACGTGCAGTGGTGCACCGAGGTGAATGCGATCGACCACGTCGGTCCGTCGTACCCTCCTGCATCCAGCGGTCACATATCCGCATTACAGTTGTTTGGTTTCGTCCAACACGGCTAGCGATTTCTCTGTATGATAATCCACAATCTCGGTAAGCCACTATCCTTCCTCTGTCGAACTCGGATACTTGATCAAAAGATGTTCGCTGTTGTCTACGAAGCATAACTGATTGTCTTGTGAAACAACCACAAGGTAAACACACGTGCCGAACGTACACTCGTCGAAATCGCCAAGCCTTCAGTGGCGCTATAAGGTGGCGCCACAGGCGCGCGTGACGTGCGTCTGCGCTGATATTCTAATCAGTTGCATATCTCATCGCTGCAAACCCATGGTGTAAATTTCACGTGATTCGGATGCTTCCTTCAGGGTGTTGCATTTACAGTGGCCAGAAGTGTAGAATCAAAAATGAAGAAGAAAGAGGACGAGAGATTATTGTTTAACGTCCCTTCGACAATGAAGCCATTAGAGATGGAACACTAGCTGGCATTAAGGAAGGATGAAGAAGGAAATCGGTCATGCCCTTTCAAAGAAACCATCCCAGCATTTGCCTTGTTCGATTTAGGGACATCATGGGAAACCTAAATCAGTATAGCCAGACATAGGTTCAGACAAAATAATTCCAAATTAAAAATATATGGAAGGATACTAACAGTTTTTGCATATTTGATCTCACCCCCATGAATTGTAATTTTATTGTACTACTTGCAGTGTCTGTGATTGACGGTCTAGTATGTATGCGTGTCTGAAGAACATTGCATAGTAGACCACTAAACACAGACAATGCAAATAATATTTACACCCCTAGGCAAAGGCCGAGACAATAATAAATAATTCTCTCCCTCTGCGGGAATCACAGCTATTGTGTGAATACAGGGCGTGGACACACGGCGACATACACTAGTGGCCATTGAAATTGCTACACCAAGAAAAAATGCAGATGATAAACGGGTATTCATTGGACAGATATATTATACTAGAACTGACATGTGATTAAATTTTCACGCAATTTAGGTGCATAGATCCTGAAAAATCAGTATGCAGAACAACCACCTCTGACCATAATAACGGCCTTGATGCGCCTGGGCATTGAATCAAACAGAGCTTGGACGGCGTGTACATGTACAGCTGCCTATGCAGCTTCAACACGATACCACAACTCATCAAGAGTAGTGACTGGCGTATTGTGACGAGCCAGTTGCTCGGCCACCATTGACCACACGTTTCAATTGGTGAGAGATCTGGAGAATGTGCTGGCCAGGGCAGCAGTCGAACATTTTCTGTGTCCAGAAAGGTCCGTACAGGACCTGCAACATGCGGTCGTGCATTATCCTGCTGAAATGTAGGATTTCGCAGGGATCGAATGAAGGGTAGAGCCACGGGTCGTAACACATCTGAAATGCAACGTCCACTGTTCAAAGTGCCGTCAATGCGAACGAGAGGTGACCGAGACGTGTTATCAATGGCACCCCATACCATGACGGAGGATGATACGCCAGTATGGCGATGACCAATACACACTTCAAATGTGCATTCAGCGCGATGTCACCAAACACGGATGCGACCATCATGATGCTGTAAACAGAACCTGGATTCATCCGAAAAAATGAAGTTTTGCCATTTGTGCACCCAGCTTCGTCGTTGAATACACCATCGCAGGCGCTCCTGTCTGGGATGCAGTGTCAAGGGTAACCGCAGTCATGGTCTCCGAGCTGATAGTCCATGCTGCTGCAAACGTCGTCGAACGGTTCGTGCAGATGGTTGTTGTCTTGCAAACGTCCCCATCTGTTGACTCAGGGATCGAGACGTGGCTGCACGATCCGTTACAGCCATGCGGATAAGATGCCCGTCATCTCGACTGCCAGTGATACCAGGCCGTTGGGATCCAGCACGGCGTTCCGTATTACCCTCCTGAACCCACCAATTCCATATTCTGCTAACAGTCATTGGACCTCGACCAATGCGAGCAGAAATGTCTCGATACGATAAACCGCAATCGCGATAGGCTACAATCCGACCTTTATCAAAGTCGGAAACGTGATGGTACACATTTCTCCTCCTTACACGAGGCATCACAAAACGTTTCAGCAGGCAACGCCGGTCAACTGCTGTTTGTGTATGAGAAATTAAAAAAAAATGGCTCTGAGCACTATGGGGCTTAACTTCTGATGTCATCAGTCCCCTAGAACTCATAACTACTTAAACCTAACTAACCTAAGGACATCACACACAGCCATGCCCGAGGCGCGGTTCCAGACTTTAGCGCCTAGAACCGCTCGGCCCTGAAAAGCGAATCATTTGCATATCACAGCATCGTCTACCTGTCGGTTAAATTTCGCGTCTTTAGCACGTCATCTTCGTGGTGTAGCAATTTTAATGGCCAGTAGTGTATTACGGAGGTTAGGGTTGGCCTGGAAACGTGCTCCAATAGCCGAATTGAAGACGACAGCTCGCTTAAAGCTGTAAATTCGGGTTCGAGTCCTGGTCCGGTACAATTTCTCCTATGTCACCATTAACTTGTACCTCTAGAGTGTCATCGTATTCACAGTTGCGATTACATTTCTAGTATGATTTATTATGGCGTAGTGGTATCCATCCGTTTGCAAAAAGATCGTCTATATCCGTTGAATTCTTTGCAACTTGCACGATAAGTACCGTATCCGATCAAAAGCATCCAGAGAACCCCTTAAGTAATGCAGAATTGACTTTTCAAAGTTATGTGGGGCGGGGAGTATTGTGTTGTCAACAGAGACGCAGTAACAGGAGATTGTGTCGGTCAGTACTACTCAGTGACTTCAAATGTGGACTACCTGAGGGATGTTACCTGAGTAAGAAATTCGTCAGAGATACTTCAACTCTTCTAGAGCTGCCTAATTCGATTCTTTGTGATATAACTAAGAAGTGGAAATGCGAAGGAACAATCATAACTAAAAAAAGACAAGGTGGACCTCATGTACTAACAAGCAGGGTCTGTCGAGCATTGAGGAGGGTGATTGTAAATAGTTGCACAAAATAAGGGAAGGAATTACTGGTGAGTTCCATGATGTTACCAGCAGTTCGTCTAGCACGACTGTGCGTAAGGAGTTAAAAAGAATGGGATACAGTGGACGAGAAACTCTCATAATCCAAATATTTCTGTACTCAAAGCTAAGTGACTCTTCAGGTGGCGTGTATAGCGATGATACTGGCAGTGGATGTTTGGAAACAAGTGAGCTGGCAATCCAGTGGAAGATGTTGGGTTTAACGAATGCGTTGAGAGAGTTACCTGCCTAATCTGAATGTCGAACAGTGAAATAGGAGGAGGTGGTGTTGATCACAGGGGCGTTCTTCATGGTTAGCTTGTGGTCCACATATTTTGATTAAGAAATTAATAAATGCGGGAAGATATGCACACATTTCACAGCGCTGAGTGCCGCGGAAGGATATGTACAAACTTAACAGCATTTTTTACTGCATACAGTAGAGGAACTGTTCGTAGATGATTGTATTAGCATGACAGAGCACCTTGCCGTAAAGACGCACCTGCGAGACAACGATTTGTGGTTAAAAACATTCCTGATACATACTGACCTACTCGCAGCCCCAAAAAAACATATTTGGAATGATCAGAATGTCGACTTCAGTCCGTACCCTAGCGTCCAACATCACTAACTTCTCTGCTATCGGCTCTTGAAGAAGAATGAACTGTCTCATTCCTTAACATTCAGGACCCGTACTGAAAATGTCTCCAGCAGAGTTCAAGCTGTAATAAATTCGGGCACTGAGAATATCCCATATAACTGTTTACTATTGGGTCTACGGATACGTTTGTTCAAATAGTGTATTAATTTTTCCTTTGATGTACGTCTATGGTCACGAACGTTTTGTTAACAGATTACCGGTTTCGGTCTTTAATGACCATCATCAGATCTGTTTCATAAAACAAAGTCCTGTTGTTTTTATGAAATAGATCTGATGATGGTCATTAAATACCGAAACCGGTAATCTGTTAACAAAAAGTTTGTGACCATAGACGTAAAATAAAGGAAACTTATTACATATACGGGTCACTGTTTTTTTCGTGACGATGTCACAGCTTGTGCAAATAGTGTATGTTTCCACAGCGTCCACCGAGTTTAGGTTGAAGAAATGACAGCTGCTGCTAAGCAGGGATACAGATGTGAAAGATATTTGAGTACTTCTATCAATGAAAACCCGGAGAAGTGTAAGTAGAAATCGTGCTCTGAGGGTTACGAACAAACTTAATTACGTTTACAAATGGTGATGATTATTGAACTATGTGAAATAAAATCGTCATAACTTCTGAACGGTTTGCGTTAGGTTGGTTGGTCGCGGGGCATGACGGGAATTAGCATAAGCATGCGCACGCGACTTGTTGTTGTCAGCCATTTGCACTGGAAAATAAGCAAAATTGACACATTTCGGGGACTGAGAATTCGCATTTTGCGATCGAGAAGTTTCTTCAACCTCAACGTTTGACTGTGCAATGTCGAGTCACGGAATAATCGCCGCGATATTCCTTGATGGCACAGTGACTACCAGACGGTACGTGAAGGTTTTGGAAAATGATTTCCTCCCCATTGTCCAAAGTGACCTTGATTTCGCAAGACGTGGTTCATGCAATATGGAGCTGGACCCCATCGAAGCAGGAGAAGCACTCTGGGGATAGCATTCTGGCTCTGGGGTACCCAGAGGCCACTGGCATGGGCCTCGATTGACCGGCTTTTTCTCCAGATATGAAGAAACGCGACTCCTTTTTGTGGGGGCTATATTAAAGACAAGGTGTGCAGCAATAACACCAAAACCATTGCTGAGCTTAAAACAGCCATTCAGGAAGTCATCGACAGCGTCGATGTTCCGACACTTCAGCGGATCATGCGGAATTTCGTTATCCGTCTGCTCCACATCATCGCCAGGCATATCGAACATGTCATAACCTAAATCAGAATACCTGTAGTGCCGTTTACATACTGAATGAAGTCTGTGCACGCCGCAGTTTATAACTAATTAACGTTTCTTTTGTATAGTTCAATTATTGTCACCTTGTAGATAGTTCATCTATAGGAATTGATAAGTGAGTTTGCGAGTATCAAAATATTTGACATAAATGGCCTTAACTTTTCATTGCATTGATTTACAAGGATAAAATGTTTTACACCGCTAGGGGACCATTGATGTTAGTATTTGTCACAAATTTGAACTTAATACCTCACCCTGTTCCTTAAAAAATAGGGCGTTAACAGGCAGACAGACAGACAGACAGACAGAGGGACAACACACGGCACAAAAATGTATTTTATGTCATATAATTGCAAATCAATGATTTTCGGTGTTTTTTCTTTACTTGTACTGCAAAACTTTGCTTCTTGCCAAATTTCATGATTCTAGGTCAACGGAAAGTACCCTCTAGGCCGTGATACGTGAGTTTGCCAGTATCAAGATATGTGACATGAATGACCGCACATTTTATTTGCACTGACTCAGAAGCTTCAATTTTGTACACGGCCAAGCGAACGTAACCTTAATATTTGACATAAATTTAAATTGGATACCTTTAGCCATTCCTGAGGAAAAGAGAGTCTTAAGAGAAGGGCAGATAAACCAACAAACGAGTGATCATGTAAGAGTGGGTTTACCGAATCAGGTACGTAACCATTAAAACAGTGCTCAATTTGAAGAACTCGCCTTCCAGTCACTGGCGGAACAACTTCAGTCCGTATGGTCGACTAATGTAGTTTTCGAAAAGTTGGATTGATTTACTTCGAAAGAATGTTAAAAAATTTCAAATAAAAGATGAAGATTGAAAAAGGGCCATCTGAGGTTTTATAGAAGTTGTTTAAGCTATTATCGGTTTTCGCACAAAGCACGCTTTGTACACAAATCCAAAAATGTAGTAGCTTCCAAACTATTGTAACTGATCGAAACACCTAGCAGCATTCCAGACGTAAATGATGATAAGAATTAAAGAATTAAGTCACTGCTATACTGACTTCATCAACAACTTCAAATGTGACTGTGAACAATAAATTCAAGTATATTTGAAACCCTATCCACTGCATGACAAATCTTCCATTACGCGTGCCCTAAGTTCTATAGAAAGTCTGTCGCCAAATTTTATGTTGTAATGCACTGGTCTAAAGCGGAAGTGAAATTCAGTTGTGCAGAGAAATAATTATCAGCACGATAGAAAGGTGAAGTTCCATTTCATCTGTTATATATTTTAACTGAAACCAGAGCTGATCAACTTTTATAGTCCTAAATATACCCAGTGGGGTACCTAATAGCGTAAAGTTCCTATGATTTTCGGTACGTCCCGTACAGAATGTTTTTTGGACACGTTCCAAAACCGCTCAAATCGTGTTTTACCTGCGATATCACCACAAGTAACCAAAAATACCAGAAGAAGGGGCGGCATACTGTTCACTTAATATGGGGGAAAAATATCTGAATGCATTTCCTAACGAAGTGTGTAGCGGCTAACATGCCGCAGAATATTGATTAGATAGTATCTTCTGAAAATTATTAGAACACACTGTAGTGAACATTACTACGGGGTATGTCAAGACGTTCGTCTTTGACGGCTTGAGCTCTTCTGGGCACCTTCCTCTAGATGACTGTGTGTTTGTGTTGTCCTCATCATTTCATCATCATTCATGCACTTGGCGCGATTGGACTGGATGGTTCAAATGGTTCTGAGCACTATGGGACTTAACATCTGAGATCATCAGTCCCCTAGAACTCTGAACTGCTGAAACCTCACTAACCTAAGGGCATCACACATATCCATGCACAAGGCAGGATTCGAACCTGCGACAATAGCAGTCACCCGGTTACGGACTGAACTGCCCAGAACCGCTTGGCCACAGGGGCTTGGCGATTGGACTGAGAAAAGGTTGGGTATTTGTAAGAGGGTTGATAACCACGCAATTGAGCGCCCCACAAACCAAACATCATCATCATCTTCTTCTGGGTACACTTTCAATTAAGAGCCTAAATGTCTCTGGAGGAACGGCAGCTCATTCTTCCTCAACAGTCGAAACCAGAGGAGGTAGTGATCTTGGAGGCTGGGATCTGGAGAATTGGAGCTAAGTGGACGTTCTTACTGACCCCCGAAAGTTTGATTGGGCTCAGGTTGGGCCTCTGATCAGGACAGACCACTTTAGTATTGTTATTATCCATAAACCATTGCGTCAGAGATGCTACTTTACACTTTACGACAAGTCGCATTATCATGGTGATACAATCATCGTCTCCAGACTGCTCCTTTACTGTACGCAGTACACAATGCTA